>NW_001517095.1:0-600000 GCF_000002715.2 Aspergillus clavatus NRRL 1 | reverse complement strand
ATATAACCTTATCTTACCTCTACTATAATAACTATACTAGTAACCCTACTTACTAAGTAATCTAATACTACCCTCTAAGTAATCTAATATTACTTACTAAGTATAATCTAATATTACTTACTAAGCATGATCTAATACTACTTACTAAATATAATCTAATATTACTTACTAAAAATAAATCTAATCCTACTTACTATATGTAATGTTGCTCCCTTAGACTATAAGGATCTTTTAGTAAGGAGCTAGATAACCTACTAAGGATAGGCTTTACCTTAAGTAGGGGAGGATGTGATATTAGTAAATAAATATTATAAATAGATTAATAATTATTAAGATTAACTCTGAGTTACTAAGGTTAACCTAAGAAATCTCTATAATATCTATGACTTATCTTTTAGATAGATAGCTAGTAGCTAGGTATAAATAGAAGATCTTACCCCAGGTAAGTAAAGAGGCATTAGCCCAGCCTATTTCTCTTCACCCCTAGTAATACTACCTTACCCTTGGTAATTCCATCTATTTAAATCTTTACTAATTTATTATAAATCTTAAAAATACTATCTACTTCTATAAATATCTTATAATAGAAACTTTTTTTAGTTAGGCTCTAATTCTTTAGGGAGGATTATTTCTAATTCCTTTTTAGTCAAGATAACAGCTACTCTTATAAATAAACTAGCTATACTAAGTTTGAAGTTTTAAGATAAAAACTATACTAAATTAGATTAGGTTAAGGGGGGTTCAAGTCCTAAAAGTCTAACTTAAAACTGAATGCAACTGTAGACAAGCCTCAAGAATCAAGATCAGATCACCTAATATGCTCTCTATGCAGATTGAGGAGCATCTATGGCATTGCTTTTCTCCTATGGACAGAGTAATAAGTGAATGAAGTGATTCTAGGAGATCATGTGAGTGATATATCCCTTTGGACAGTAGATACATCCTTCAAATCACTGTCTATATCACTTCTGACCAGGATATAGGATGAATAATCAGTACTTTGACATCGGTTCCATGTCAATCAAGCCAGTTCGGCATATACAGCCTTCTCAAACGTGCTTGTCAACTCCTCGAATCTGGCATCAGCCTGCAAGATCACCTGCGTGAACGTCGTGGCCGCAACCCCCCCTTGGCCCGATCAATCCACCAGAACAAATTCGGCCGTCCAGCCCATTGCAGAGTACCCGCAGACCGCTTGCCAGGGATCGCCTCCATATACAGCGGGCCCCCCAGCGCAATCTCAACCCGCCCAGCATCCATATCGACCGTGGAGCGAAGCGACGCGCGCAGCGGACCCGTCAACAGCTCCTGGAGATCGCCAGAGGCCACATGCTGGGGCTTGAAAATCTCGTCAATGCTCGCAGGTGAGAGGATCGGGATTCCGTCCGCAAGGATCATGGTGAGGAAGCAGGTCCAGTCGCATGGCATGGACCAGATCCCGTGGCCGCCGCAGTCGTGCGTGGCGGGGATGCGCGAGAGCCAGTCCCCGCGCTCGAGGCCCTGGTCGTCGGTGCGCTCGTACAAAGTCACCAGACGGTCCATCATTCCTTCGTGCAGCTCGGGGTGGAAGGTGGTCGAGGTGATGCCCAGCGGCTCCCAGATGTTGGCGCGCATGAAGTCCTCGAGGGTGGTGTTGTTGGTGCGTGCGATGGCCGCGCCGGGCTCGAAGAGGAGGGGGTAGGTCTTCATCACTTCCTGCTGTGGGTTAGAATCCATCCGAGTGGGAAACGGAGGAAAGGAAACGTACAAAGTCGCTATCAAACACGCTGTTCGTCTTGCCATTCTGGCGAGCCCAGCGGGCCAGCGGGGGGCTGGAGTGATATCCACAGCCACTCTGGTGGCTCATCAGTAGACGAAGCGTGATGGTCTTGGTGCGCGGCTTGGTCAGGCATCGGCCCTCGGCATCGACTCCATCGAGCACGGGGAGAGCGCACAAATCTGGTAGGATTGGGGCCACATCGTCATCAAGATTGATCTGGCCGCGCTCAACGCAGATCATGATGGCGACGGTGGTCATGAGCTTGGACAGCGAGGCCATGCCGTAGACCGCGTCAAAGTCGACGGGGACGCTTGACTCTTTAGAGAGCGTTCCCTCGCTGAGAGAGTAAAGCTGATCGCCTGCGAATCATTAGTACGTATTTTGCGCTGGTTGGGTAGTTGCACGTACCATTCTTGTTGACCACAGAGCACACATAGGAGTGCATGACGGGCTTGGGATCGGCAGTAGCTCGACGGACTGCTTGGGAAAACTTCTTCATTTCAGTCTCAGAGACGCCATTGAGGGCATTCACCCCATTTTAGCCATTGACGACATGGCCATTCATGACGTTCGTCTCATGAACCCCATTAGTCCCATTTATCTTATGAACACCATTTGTCTTCCCCGCTGACCCATTGGTAACAGCAGCTGCCGCAGCTTCCGCCGTGGCAGCCTTGCTCCTCATCAGAGTATCCAAGATAGTCCCTGCCAGACTCTTCGGCGTGCAGGAAGGCGCCAGCAGCTGCAAGAACGACATCCCCACGCCAAACTTCTGACTCAACCAATGGATCAGCTCGCTGCCGGACATACTGTCAAGGCCAAAGTGCGAGAACGGCCGGCTGATGTCAATGTCCTCGACGGGGATGAACATAAGCTTAGCCAGCCGCTGCACAACCGCGTCCGCTAGCATAATCACAGCCTTGCCGCGGTCATCCGGGATGTCGGAGAGCTGGAGCTCGTCGCCGCTTGCTTCTGCCGCTGCACCACCGCTGCTCCCGGCCGCCTTGCGGGACTCGAGCTTGCGGTTCAGGGTACCAACGCCCTTGATTGGGCCCAGCGAGATGGTGGCGGCGGGTAGGCCCATGCGGACACGCTGGCGGGCGAGGTTGTCCAGCACCGCGTTGGAGGCGGCGTAGTTGGATTGCGAGATATCTCCTACTATTTATTTAGTATACTCCATGGTGGGAGATATATGACTTGGTCCTTCCTGGTTGGCTGATCTCAGTGCCTTGTAGGCTGACTATATGGATGCTATAATTACAGGATTAATTAATGATTATTATTCTAAGTCGGATGAAAAAATATAAAAAGCTGCAGGAAGCCCTAGGAAAAACACCGGAAGTCGGCCAGGGCTATGCTATCAAAATAAGTATGTACTGATATGGTGTCTTTACTCCGCCCCCATCCAACTACCTAGGTACCTTAGTAAATGCTTGTACTGTACTAAATACTCGGCCCCGCCTTGGCAACATTGACGTGGCCCCCATATAGCATTGGCCCTAATGATATGATACCAGCAAGGCGAATCCATAAATCTATCACTGCCCATGAATCTGCTTGAAATCACCCTTCTACGAACCACCTCCCGCGAGAAAGGCGCAAAGCATCAGTCATGACTGCCATCTTGGGAAAGGTAGCATTCCACATACTCTACGGAGATAGAAAGAAGAAAATCACCCAGTTTCTTCGCACTACCACACCTGGTCAGTCAGTCAACACCTAGTGGCATCGAAGGGTGAATAATGGACCTGACCAAAAAACATCTAGACTCCGTTCTTTCAGACCTGCACACCAGCCTCGTAGGGAAAGGAATCACCTCCATCACACCGCAAGCCGTCTTCTACGCGTCTAGCATTAGGGACTCACCCCAGGAGCAGCCTTGTAAGTGATCCTTACCCCACACGAGAGCTCAAGACTCGAGCGAGCAAGTTGGCTAGCCCATAACAGGAGAGGCTGATGAGATACTGGATACTGTTTCAGACTGGACGAAAAAGAGTTTCCAAAACCACCTTGCCAGAACCCATCCGGACACCACCATCCCAGACACAGCGATTAATGTCCTGTGGACTTGCTTCTACTTCTACGCCTATCACCCGTTCCCACTCCCTGGTGCGGGCGACAGGAAGCTGGAGCTGCCAGCCTTTGAGCGTGGGTTTATCCTGCTGTCTCTCCAAGGCACAAGGCTCCTCGGAATCGTAGAGGATGATTTCGGTCATTGCTGGGGGCGGGTCGAGGATACTTGTAGCTGCCGGTTTAGGATTAATCGAATCTTCCGAAGCCTCAGCCTGGTCAATTGTCAGTCCAGCTCAGATCCACAAGTCGCTGGTTTTGACACATTCATCACCGACGATGTGATAGATGTCATACTTACGATATTCCCTTCCCATCCTAAACTGCATCCATCCCTGGAGCAGCTGAAGCCGCTGGCGGAACGTTTGCTCCAGAGGAGAACAGACCAATATCAGATGAAGGTCAGCGACTTGGCTACTTTACTCTGCCTGATAATGAGGCTAAGGGTCTATCAACCGACCTGGGACCGGGGCTTTCATTACGGCTCCTTCGAGGAATCCAGTCCGGAGAAGGAAGAGTTCGCTAATATCCTGGCCCAATCTTTCTGTCTTGACGACGACGACGAGTACCTGGCCCCCGACTCAGTGCTCCGTGCTTTAGATATCCTGGTAAGGATGAACCCGTTTGTTGACTTTCACCCCTCCTCCCAGCTGTGAATCTAACAATATTGCTGGCACCAGCCAAATCTAGAGCAATGGTTTCATCAGCTATGGGCAACCCTTTTTCAACCTTGCACGTCCACGGGGATACCAAACTTAGAAACCGAATCATCACCAGACACCACTATGGCCGGGATTCTTCGAGCAGTATCATTGTTTATCCCTCCGTTCCAGGCCCATAAAAGAACTGAATTGGCAAGAAAAGTCAAGTTGATTACATTTCAAAAATGCTATGACTCGATATCCCAGAGCTTGACAGACAGCCTTGATCTTGGCCATATACTTGGGCAAATTTTCCACGGCGATCCGGACCGTCGGTCGCACCTTGTTCTTTTCCTGGGACACCAAGCTCAGGACTCGAAAAGGGTAGTTGTGGGGGCATTCTTCCCTATCTGTACGCAGAACCCTGCTGCAAAAGAGGGAAAGGAGCCCGAAAAGATATGTAAATCAAGAATTGCCCTTCCACAACTTCTATTCCAGCTTCAACCAAGCTTCAGTCTTTTTCGATGGAACGGAGAGGGCAGCATGTCTTCGTCTCAAGCATACGACAGTGCTACAGGGTATACCGGCCACCCTAACTGCATAGGGGATCTCAATAGATCGAAGGTGGGAGTGGAGATTGACTCCGTCACAAGACAGGCTACCTTTCTGCGAGGCACAGATACCGCCAATCGGATGCCAGGCGGGTATGAAGAGGTAACTAGGAAGCATGACGGGGCTGAGAACATTCATGAGGATCAGCAAGAGCGAAAAACAGACTTTACAGTGACCCGTATTGCCATATTGAACGTGGAAGGTGGGCCCAATTACGATTATCCTTGGTGATTCGGGCAAGATGATATAACAATATTCAAAGAAAAGAGATAGATAGTATTGCTTTACATCTTGATCTTCTATTTAGATTGGTCTCATAGCAGTTGATGCCAGTGTTTCTCAATGGCATCAATGTCACTCCCCCAGCTGATTTGAGCAGCAGGATGTTCTTTGTTGCCCATTTCTTCCAAATATAGACCGATCTATGCTGACTCGAACACTCTGTTTCCACGACTGTCTCCAAAAGCTTTAATGGGACCAAACAAGTTTGACAGACAAGAACACGGCAGAGGGCCTGAAGCTGCTAGACGAGTTGTGGAGGATGGGATTTAGGGTAGTTGACGAGGACGCGGAGTTGACACATAATACTATCATTAGACAGCAGGGACAATATTCAATTTCGAGCTGCGGCCAGGGAAATGGTTCCCTGAGACTAAGGTGTACCTGCCCGTCCGACACTACTGTGAAAGTGATGTGCAGGTTGCTAGTCGGGTTCTAAGTGTTCTTTGGAAAGCTCAGATGGCACAACCGGGAGAGAGATTATTAGCAAGGATCTAGAAGATTGGTTGGTAGGAAGGAGGAACTATATAAGGATACTTATTTATATTATATCTAGCACTCTTAGTTTTAGTTCCTCATGCGTAATTTTATTATAGTCTACTTAAGTATAAGTTTACTAGTCTAATTTACTACTACTACTATTTACTATTAAGTCTATATATACTTAATAGCCTTACTTCTATCTCTACTATTTAGTTATTCCTATATTACTTCAGAAGTGACCTTCAGATCCTGGGATGGATCATAGTCTTTGCCATTAAATCTTATAAGTATCAGGCACATTATCGGCCTCCAGCGCAATGCTGGCGCGGTTTGCGCCGGAGTCGCTGACTGTGGCCGTGGTCATGGACAGCATGGACTGGTTTGATCCTGGGGAGGCGGCGGTGGCGGCAGCGGTGCAGGTTGGACAGTTGCATCGGGTGCGCAGACGGGGGGCGCGTGTATCGACCGTGTGAATATGTATGCGTCGTGCTGGATTTGTACGAAGGTTAGGACTGAGTAGGGGGGTGGGTATGCAGCAAGTACACATTGGAAATTGGAAAGCTGTAGGTATTTTCTAGAGTGGCACAACCTAACTGCTATACCTTAACCATACCCTCACTATTCATCATATAAGTAGGTTAAAGAATGGCAGTAGACCTGGCACCTGTTCCCAATTGATTGGCACATATGTCCCTTTCTGGTGAGTATTGATGTGATTCTGCATTCCCATCTGAATAACTACTCGTAATTACACAGCCCAACAATAAGAATGAATTCTCCATGTTGGTGATCTGGCCCTGCAAGTAAGTATAGCACCATCGAGGATCTGCCCTCCACCCCCACAAGCCCACCGGAACATTTCTCAATTGACTTGTCCAGTTGTCCTCCACCTTCCCGGATTTTCAATCTCTCTCCGGATCATTTGGTCGATGTTCTAATATAGATTAACTTTGTCAGTCTTCCTACAGCTTCACCACTGCGGAGATCCACAAAATCCTTTTCGTTCAACTCCACCGGCGCAAATGCGGATTCCGAGACAGACACAGAGGTATATAAACCTCCGTCACCCCCAGCACTTGACAAACATCCATTCCTCACTTCCCAACCATCTGATCCAAGATGAAATCGGTTCTTATCTCGTCTCTCGTGACGGGAGTTGCTCTCGCCGGCCCCCTTCAGGCCCGAGATGCCGTCACAGCGCAGGTCAATTTTGCCAATAACACGGGGGCACCGCAGCATCTTGCTTCGGGACTTCTCTACGGTCTCCCAGACACCCCGAACCAGATCCCTGTATGCTGGTTGTCACCCTTCGCACCCGGATCAATGCTGACAGCTTAGGCTCACTTCTATACCGACATTGGGTTTAACTATGAGCGAGCGGGAGGCGCTCAAGTCCCTTCTCCCGGACGCGGTTGGATCTGGGGGGTTACTGAATACCAGGTACTTCTTAAGAGACTTGATAGAGCTAGGAGGGAAGCTGACGGCAAGTAGAACCGCTTTGCGTCGGCCCTGTCTAACTACAGAACAGCTCGCCAGCACGGCGCCACGTTCATCTTCCTCATCCACGATCTCTGGGGTGCGGATGGCGGCCAGAATGCATCTGCCCCGTACCCCGGCGACAACGGCGATTGGACGAGCTGGGATACGTATCTCACACATCTCTTTGAGGATATCCAGAAGAACGACATGACTGATGGACTAGTCATTGATATCTGGAACGAACCCGATCTGAGCATCTTCTGGAAGCGAACCCAGGAGCAGTACCTCCAGATGTGGGGGAGAACCTTCCATCGATTCAGGTATGGCAAGACGATTTTTTTTTCTTTCAAACAAAAGAGAAAAAGTAAAAAAAAAAAATCAACAACCAGCTAAACCAAGTGATAGATCCGAATTCAGCAACAAAGTCCAACTCTCTGGCCCCGCGTCGGCCGCCGAACCACTCGCCAGCAGTACCTGGTGGCAGGCCTGGGCATCCTTCGTCGCCAGAAACAACAGCATCCCCGACCAATACGCCTGGCACATGGAAGGCGGCGGAGGCGATCTGCTCTCCACGCATGCCGGGCTGCTGCACTGGCAGAAGACCTACGGGCTCCCCTCACGACCGATCAACATCAACGAATACGCGATCCTCACCGAGGAAGTACCCGCCGGCTCGGCCTGGTGGATATCCCAGCTGGAGCGGATCAACGCGCACGGCCTGCGCGGCAACTGGCTGGGCGGGTACCAGCTGCATGATTTCATGGCGAGTCTGCTGGGCAAGACCAAGGTCGGAGCCGACTATGATCCCACGGGCACCGGGTACTACCCCAACGGCGACTACCAGGTGTACAAGTACTACAACCAGAAGATGACGGGGCACCGGGTCGGGACTCTGCCCTCGTCGGACCTCAAGCTGGATGCGTATGCGACGGTGGGCGAGGATGGGTACGCGCGCGTGCTGGTCGGGGTGCGCAATACCAAGGGGACCTGGCAGTTGCAGTTGAATAAGCTGTCGGCGCTGGGTCTGCCAGCGAGTGGAACGTTGAATGTTCATACCTGGGGTTTCCCCGTGGGCGCGGATGTGCATTATGGGAGGGTTGATGGGCCGACGGATCTGGGTTGGAATGGACACCAGTACTCGGGCGACAGCGTCACGTTTCCCATTTATCAGACGGACACGACGACGGCGTATGCATTTGAGTTTGCGATCTGAGGTGTCTTGGAGGTATCACCCTATCCTTGTGTCCCTATCATTCGTTGGATAGGGCTATCTGCTGTAGCTTCATACATACATAGGAGAGGCCGTGGCCAAAAGTGAAGGACTCACATTCAACCATGGTTACCTCGGGCTCACCTGTGCCTATTGATTGATATATTGTAGATCCGTTATCACTACAACATAAGGTCTAGTCCACAGCAACTGGACCCTTCCACTGCCAACCCCTATCGCTGAAATCCAGCCCTAAAGATCCCATTCTGATGGCGCCATGGGCCACGACATATGCGCCCCAATGTAGCCATGATGAATAGGCATCGATTTAACATACGTAGGATGAGCGAAAGACGTGTCCAACAACCAACATGAAGTTGGCGTGGCAATTGGATACCGACCTCTTGGTTCTTGACCACGAATCCCCTGCGAGATTCCCCTTCCGGATAACGAGAGTAGATCACAAAGACTAGTTATAATCAAAGTTCAAATAGATTTTACTACCCCAGATAGTCATAGAAATGACATAGCAGGGATCCATACACATCAGAAGCTTTGCAGAGGTGAGAGCGTTGCACCCAAATGCTTCAATAGCTTGCGGGCCTTTTTGGATGGCATTGCCGCCGAACCAAAATAGGCTCGTGCGAGTCAGACAGGACACCGAATCTGGGAAAGTACCTTATCACTGAGGGGGGCTTTGAGAATTATGATCATCGTCCTGCATCGATTGTCTGTTTGATAGGTTTTGGGGAGTTGACTGCACCGCATATCCTACGAATCCCTCCAGCTTTCTAGCCAATCGAGAGTGCAGACAGGATCTGCAAGGCTGAACAGAGATGCGTTGCCAGAGGCCTAGTACTCTAGCCCTCTCTCGATGGCTCCCCCATGTTGTTGAGGTCATAATGTGTTCGTATCTTATATCCCCTGATCTTAACCCCCCTATATACAGGAGCGCGATCACCAGCTTTGACAAGAACTACAAATCCCAGAGGACTAGACTTCGATCATTTCGCTGTGCCATAGTAATCTGGACAGCAGGAAAGGTCCATGACTCAGGCGCAAGCTTCCAGCTGAACCACGTGGTCTCAGTCTGTGAGTTGGCCTTTAGGATATACTTGCTACCCATGCAGCAGGGCTACATGCGTCGAATGAAATCAAATCGTTGACATATTTGTTTTTCTCTGTCGCTTGCTGAGTGGCTCTCCAGATCCCCTCCCTCTCTACCTTCTCCTCATCATCTCATTCCAATCACTTCATTATAAGAAGCAGCTTCTCTTTCCCCTCGTGGCCATGGCCTCTCGCACAGTTTGAAAGATTTTATCTCCCACTACCGTTCTAATTTTATCGACATCTTCACCGGTCATAATTCTCCACTCTAGCCATCATGCCATCTCGCAAACCAAAGCCGCAGAAGAGCTGGTCGATGCACCCATCCCTGCACGATGATGTCGCCCGCCTGCTCGCAACAGAGAACCTCTCATTCTCCTTCCACACGGTGGACGACGACAGAGACTGTACAGAGGACTACGACACAAACATCATGGGCCGGTTCATCTGTCGCAACCGCGCCTGCAGCTCGAAAGGTTGGGGGAGCAAAAAGATCGCCATCACGATCCGGATGTACCCCGGAGAAAAATACAACGCAAGAGTATACCACCAGCGGTGCAAGGACTGCAACTGGCTCAGTCGACCGATTCTGGATGCATCGTATGCCGACAGAGTGGCGTATCGCATCAAGAAATGGCAAGGGATCCAGATGGAGACGCCCTACTTCTCGGGTGAAAGCAAAGGCCCCCACAATCGGGATCTGTGCGAGGGGTGCAGACATGGGCATTGCGAGATGAGAGACATGGCGTGGTTTTCAAGGATGAGGATATGAGTCCATCAGTGCGCGCGCATGAGCTTGTTGTTTGAGGGAATTGCAGCAGCTACAGATACGCGGCGATGTTGAAATGCCCATAAGATGATAGTGGAAGCTTGCAGAGTTTGGTTAAAGAGTAAGCATGAACTTAGCCCTTTTTGTCAGGAAATAATATCAATCGTCTGTTTTCTCGGAATGGAACGTTGGGTGATGGCCTGGCTTGCCTAGCAGCCGAGTTGGCTCCAATTCCTTTCCCACAGCAGCCAAGAATAGGAGCCATAGGCCGAATCAAAAGCGTTATGCGAGATGTGGCAGCCGCAACTGGCTGATGAATAGAATTGAAAGTCGCCTGAAAGTTTGATCTGGTTTTTGGATTTGTGGTGTGCACCGAGGACGTCTAACTGTAATCAAATCCTGCATCAATCCTGCAGCTCGCTATCCTTACCATGCAGTTCATGCGCAGTGTCGTTCTTCTTTAGCTCGTCCTGGTCAGAGGAGAGCTTTAGGAGCTCGGCGGCGGCGGCTTGGGTATATGTATTATCTGGACCCAGAGCCTTCTCAAAGCCAGCAACTGCTTGCTGGAGAATCTCCTGGGCCTCCTCAAATCTACCCTGGTCCCGATAGACTGATCCAAGGTTTCGAAGAGCACCAAAGGTAGACGGATGGTCTCCTAGCAGCTTTGCAAACCCCTCATAGGCCTGGCGAAACAAGTTCTCGGCCTCTGCTAACCGTCTCTGGTCCTGGTAGACTGCTCCAAGGTTATTAATGGCACCCATTGTATGGAAATGATCCAAGCCATGGGTCTGTGCCTTGCTGTGATATATATATCGAAATATCTCCTCAGCCTCCGCCAGTTTTCCTTGATCTTTATAGAGACTGCCAAGGCTATTGAGAACAGATAGCGTGAAAGCGAGATCTGGGATAGGGCTCTGTTGGGTATCCAGTAGCTTCCAAAACATTGCCTCGGCTTCTTCCAGATTTCCTTGCTGATATGTCACAGTGGCAAGATTCTGGAGAAAGCCTAGAGTGGATGAATGATTTGGCCCAAGTGCTTGTTCACATGTAACCACAGCACGATGGTACATTTCCCCGGCCTCCTTCAATCTTCCCTGGGTCCTGTAGAGACGGGCAAGATTATGAACAGCACCCAGAGTTGAGTGATGATGCAGACTTAAAACCTTTTCATACCCCGCCAGAGCTTGCTGAAACATGTGCTCAGCCTGCCTGAACTTGCCCTGGTGTTGGTAGACAGCACCGAGGTTATTGATAGCCCCAAGAGTAGAAGGATGGTCCAAGCCAAGGGTCTGTTTCCACCCATGATACGCCTGCTGGAACATATCTGTAGCCTCATCTAGCCTTCTCTGGCTCCAGTAAAGACTTCCGAGGTTGTTTACGACAGCAAGTATGCTGTTGCTGTTGAGACCAGAAGTCTCTTGATAGCCAATCAGTGCATGCTGGTACATCTTCTCAGCCTCCATCCATTGTTGCTGATCCTTGAAGAGATCCCCAAGACTGTGGACAGTGCTCAGAGTAGAGGGGTGATGGGGGCCCAGTAGTTTCAGACACCCCTCGAGTGCTCGCTGGAGCATGATCCCAGCCTCGTCGAGTCTGCTCTGGTCGTGATACAGGATTCCAATATTATGCACGGTATCAAGAGTGGAGATATCATCCCGCCCAAGGAGCTTTTCACGTTGGATAAGTGCCAGCTGATAAACCTCTTCGGCTGCCTTGAGCCTTCCTTCGGACCAGAAGAGACGCCCAAGATTGTGGAGCGCAGCAAGTAGTTCCCGGTTCTGTAAGGATCCTGACTCAAGGCTGAGGGACTGGCGAATTCGATTTGCGTGGGGGAGAAGACGGCGTTGCAGATTCCAAGAATCCGTATTCTCGGGTGATTTTGGCACACTATAGCCTATAGCAACTGCAGCAATGGCCCAATTGTCTTCCTCTGTCCCCTTCAATTCGGTATCGATCTTCGGAAGCTCATGTTGGCACCAATTCTGAACTACCGGGTGCAAAGAGTAACCGCCGGTATTTGACTGTTGCTGCAGTAGAGAGAGAGCCAGAAGTACTTCGACAGCCTTGGAAAACTGGATTTCAGAAGCGGCTACACCAGAGAACCACAGTGGTGGCGCGTGTACCCTGAGGCCACCGTGAACTAGTTCATACCAGATATCTCCTTGGGAAAAAAACGAAAAAAGATAGAGCAGTCTGGCAGCGTCTGGAGAACGGTTCTTAATCTCATTGTAGGAGATGTTCCACACGGTAAGCATATTGCCATTGGAATATTCGCGATGACGTGGCGCTACTGCTTGGAGGTCACACCACGCTTGGTCGTAATGATTCAGATACTTCTCATAGCTCATTCCTGTGCGGCCGATATATGAGCCAGCAAGTACAATTGCGAGAGGGAGGCCGTCGAGGCGATATGCCAACTTTTCGAGTCCAGAATCAAGCATGGTACTGGCAGAGGTCTGGCTGCTGCTGTGGCAAGAATGGCTCCTCAGGAGTTCCAACCCGTCATGAAAATCCAATCGTTCCAACGAATATGAAGATGTGGCAACCTCTATCAGCTGCTGTAGTCGTGTGGTGATGACAATCGATCCTTGGTCGGCCGATGGGAAGTAGTCATTGATATCGTATGCTCCTTGCGGTTCTTTGTCACTCCAACCAGGCGCGTACTGATCCACATTGTCATAGATCAACAGCCAATTACAGTTTTTTCCTTGGGACAACCATTTGAGGACCTGTAGCGCGCTCTGCCTCAGCTCTTCCTTGCTCCGTACGCCATGGCCGGTATCCCGCTTGTCTGGGCCGTCTCGAAGCCGTGGAGCGAGGCCTGCCAGCGAGGCAATCAGAGTATTTTCGTCCTCCCCGTTGACCCAGAATACAGCAGTAAATGCATCTTTGTGTAATCGCGCAAAATGAATGGCCAACTGTGTCTTGCCCATACCACCCATGCCGTGAAGGACTACAACCTTACGCAGCTTCGAGGCGTTGGGTTGAAGCATGTCCCACATATACTCCAGCTCTGTTGCGCGGCCAATAAACTTGTTCACCACAGGTACACTCCCGAGTTCGAAAGGGACATGGAAAGCTTCTGTCATGCCAGCGTTAGCTATAGGAGCTTTTGCAATTTTCGATCCATTTACCGGTGATTTGAGATCCTTGGGTAGAAGAAGTCACACTGGCCTCCATCACCGGGATCACCGAGAGTAGTTGCTTGGTATATGCGGCAGCAGTCATGGCTGCAAATCCTTGCCAGCGGCTGTTCTTGTGGGAGTCTGCGTAATCACAAATGCCTCGTACAACAAGACATGGGAAATGGTCCATCAGCCCTGCTGCCTCCATCTCGAAACACAGTACACCCATCTCTTGCCGAAGTCGCTCTCGCATCGCGCCATCCCTCATGACCTGGTTCCCAGAGGCAATCAGGCCATAGTGCACCCGGGGCATATCGGGATTTCTTGCAGCTCGTTGAAGAATGAGGTCTTGATCACAGTTTGTACAATCCAGGAGATCGCCTTGGTGATTATAGGAGGCCGGAAATAGCTGATCTCGTATGGAACCCGGAGAACTAAACAAGTTCTGCGCATCGGGACTGATCTGAAGAGCATTAGAGATGATTGCCGGTATTGAATTCTTCCCAACGTGATGGTCCGATTCGAGATTGGCCATGGCCGTTAGAAGTGACTGGGGCGCCTTGTTCAATAATCCAGTGCGATGAAAGCGCCCATCGGCCATGCTTTTCCCGTAGTCGTATTGAATCACGCCGCCGTACTGCTCCGTTGGTTTGCTAACCACGATGTCTCCCAAACGGATGTCGTTCGATGGGCTGGGGACTCCCCCACCGATGCCCACCATCAGACGGAACCGGATGTTTGTAAAGCTCATCAGCATCTGCTGGGCCACGACAGCAGCAGAGGTGGTGCCATAGACTCCTTCAGGCAGACATGCAATCACTACGTTGTGACCAGCCATTTCCCCAAGAGTATAGGTGTTGTGGTCACCGTGCTGGCGCCGGAGCAGTCTGGGATGAGTCCGATCCAGCATCAATTTGGCAGCTGCCATCTCTATTGACAGAGCACATATCCACCCTACCGTGTAGCTATCATGGGTCAACAGTTCCATTGCTCGCCCGAAGCCTTCAAAAGGTATGTTTATCGTGCTTGGAAGTTATAAAGGAAGTCGAGATGAAGCCACCGGCAAAGAGGACGCCCGTGAAGGCTAAGCGCTGCCTCGCCAGGGTAGTAGTCCTGTCCAGTCCGCGGCTGCAGTTGCACTCAACTTTCAAGTCTCTTGGTCCAGAGTGATCCATGGAATTCTTGCATTATGGTAGCGCTAATGCAACTAATCCATCACGGCCAATCGCAAATGGACACACCTTTATGGATGTCCAGCCCCGCAGTTGCAGTTCCGCAGTATTATGAGGTATGATGCTGTGCTGAATACAGGGCAACGTTCCCATATCTCTATCAGACCGGATACTACCCATGGCCCCCTATATAACCATCAGGGATAGTCCGCAGTTTCTCTGAAATCTGCTGACAACCCCAGAAAAGATTGTATCGAGAAGGGTAGTCTCGTCTGTGGCTCTACCATTTCGCCGCTCTCTACATCACATTCCCTAATCGAAGTTACATATAATGAACTCTGATTCGGCCCAGTGCGCCTCTTCTGTGAAGCAGACTACACCTGAACGTCCTGCGGATCGTCGGGAATCTCTACAATTCAGACAGTCCATGTTGGCTGTTTGACTGCTTATCAGGGGGGTTTTTCGGTCTGCTTGGAAGTCGCCATCTCGTGTATATTGACCCTGGAACGGCTGGAGATATATGGATGAACACGATCACCGAGTCGATTTCTTCACCTAAATTTAACCTTTTTTTATTTTCGGCTAAGCAGGGCCCTGTTGTAGATTCTTTTTCCGTACCCCCATCAACGCCCTCATATCCATCCACAGTCCTCCTGAGATGTTGCCGAGTGCCCCAGCACTCTCCACTACCGGCCACACCACGCAGATGATCACACTGGCCCAGATCCAGACGAGCGAGACAACCACCCAGCCGGTGAAAAAACGCTCGCTGTACACATAACTTGACCCGAAGAGAGTGAAGGGCACCAGGACCACGGCGACGAGGATGAAGACGAGATTCGCCCCCTGCGCCAAGCGCTCCGCCTTGCGCACCACCTTAGGATCCATGAGCTCGATGTTGCCAGACTCGGCGGCCTGCGTCGCCTCGTGCGCTGCAGGATGCGGTACCTCTTTCTGGTCCTCGTCGTCCTTCCGCGACGACGTCTCGCTCTCCGGCGGGTTCACCACCACCACCACCGCCCCGTCCACCCGTGGAAACACCTCGGCCGCCTCGGCCGACGGGGACTTCTTCGGGAAGATCAGGCTCAGCACCACAGCGGAGATGGCACCGGTACCGAACGAGGCCAGATTCCCCGCCATCGCATTCGTCACGTCCCCCGTCGTCTCGACGTTAATCGCCCCCGAGCGCAAAGACGACGTGACGAACCACACCACTACGCCACAGACAAACCCGATCCACGGCGCCACGACCGCAGCAACTGTCGACATCCGGCCCCAGAGCAGGACCAGACCCGCCGGCATCGCTGCCCCGCCGACGATCACCCCGAGCACGGTCAGTACCCACGTCAGACTGAGTCCCACGGCGTTGAGCACGCTGCAGAAAGCCGCGAGGAGCACGGCGTACAGCACGATAGCCCAGTGGCTGACGCGCACGAGAGTGGCTGAGTCCGTGTGCGGGCGGAAATACGTCTTGTAGACGTCGAAGGTGAGCAGGGAGGACACGGCGATGAGCTCGGCGGAGGTGGAGCTCGTGACGGCCATGAAGAGAAGGATGAGCATGAGAACGGCGCCGCCTTTCCCAAGCAGCGTGATGGCCGTGGCGGGCGCCGACAGACCGGCTGCGACTTGTTCCGGGGATAGCGGGTGCGGGTATGTCGGAAAGGCTGGGTTGTTGGTGAGTGCTGCGCAGCCGAGGCCCATGGCTGTTGCGAAGCCGAAGGGGATTCCTGTAGTAGTCAGCTTCTATTCTACCATCAATTGAAGGAGACGGAGTAGGTAACGAACTCACCATACCACGCAATACCCCCCAGAAGATACGCCTTAACCGACGTCTCAGGCCGCGAGGCAATGGCCCGCTGCCAGTACGCCTGATCCAGCCAGACCGTTGTAAACCCGGCAACGAAGATATCCACCGCGAAGATCAGCCCCCCAACGGAGCGGAAGGCGAGGTACGACCCCTCCGTGTTGCGCTCAATCGGCATCTCCCGCGACGCCTGCTGCAGCAACTCATACAGCTTCCGCGGACTCCCGACCAAGTCACTCGACGCCGCGACGCTGAGCCCAAACACCAGGATGGCCACGAGCAGAATCACCGTGTGCGTGTAGTCCGCGATGAAGGTCGACCGCAGCCCACCGGCAATCACGTACGCCACCACCACGGCGGGGATCAAGAACGTAGCCGCGTAGACGTTCATGCCCGTCATGGCCGCGACGACCTGCGCTCCGCCGAGCACCAGACACGCGCCGACGAGCATGTTCGTCGCGAGGCCGTTGTAGAGGTACGTCAGGTGTGCGGCGGTGCCGTGGCGGGCGCGCACGATCTCGGGCATGGTGTGTGCGCCGGGGGCATGGGCTTTGATCTTGATGGCGATGAGACTGAACAGGAGGATCTGGAGGGTGCCCACGGCGCCGTACCACATGGGGCCGCAGACGCCGTACGTGTATGCGAAGGTGGAGCTGGTGAGGAGCGTAGCGGACCAGGTCCAGGAGGAGACGATGCCGGCGGAGATCAGGCCAGGTTTGATAGAGCGAGAGGCTGTGTTGAACTCTTCGGACTGGTGGGTAGAGAAGGCTGTGTAACGGTTTTGCAGCCAGGTGAGGCCGAGCATGAAGAGGGCGAAGACGCCGCCGATGCCGATGACGATGCCATAGCCGGCGCCGGGGGGAAGAACTTGTAGTTCTGTCATTGTACTTGCTGGATGGGAAGGGGGATTCAATTGAGCCTGTTCTTATATAGCGGTGTCGATCAAGAGATGCGGGTGACCCCGCATGTTATCAATTGGAGTCAACCTGCTGAGATGATACGGCAGCCAATTGGCTTATGGAGAGACATCAATTGGAGCGTGGCCGGTAGTTAGTAGCTATCTAGACGTTTTTAGTCGAGTTGGGGACTTGGGGTAGATCCTAGCGGCTGCTATCAACGCCTATCACAATGCTTGTTTGTTATCTTGAACCTGCAATGCCGATGATCGAGCCCTGAATCAGGCATGTCTGGTGGAGGTTCTCATGGGCGACCTTGATGAACTTCCCACTGGACCAGCCATCTTGTATTAGATTCGCGTCATGTCAAGCTTCCATGTATCACAAATTCCCCTAGACTCCCTGCTACAACAGAGCTCCTCAGGTGTCATTCAGGTCGTCCCACTATGCCTCGGAATGGATCGGAGCATCATGAGAAAGTCAGGTAAGCTGCAGGAGCTCAGACATCCTTGAGATCCACTGCGACTCCATAGTATCGCTTAGGTCAATGCATTCCATATCCTTGCTGACGGCGGCCCTCCACTCCCCTTCACCGACGGCATCCCAAACCGGATCGTACTTGGGCATTGGAAATTCTAGCTCGCTTGCGGTGAGCTGCCAGCTCGTCCCCCCTGGAATACTGCATTCCACCGTATGTGTGTTGATGTCAGTATTTCGTCTATCCGAGCTCAGAGTCTTGCAAACTTTGTATAGGGCTACACCAAAGCGTTTGACCTCTTCGACGCTCACCCAGACATATGTGACGAGATCATCTGGTTGATACCGCGCAAGAATGTTTGGGTAATGAAACACCCCTAGTCTTCTGCAACTGCCTACCAAGGAGGCAAGAAGAGCGGTCTTACTGGCCGATAGAGACGGTTTGAGATCAAGACCGAGAGAAATGTTGTCTCTGTGCAATAAGGTGAAGATTATATGGAGGAGGATAGCCTGGTACGTTGGGATTGGCCAGGAGCTGATCCTTGATGCGTTCTCTGCAACCGAGGCATCCCACTTGTCCTGCAATTTCCTCATGGTCAGTATACACTGGGATTGTTATTGCTGTGGGAATGCAGGGCAGAAGCTGACTTTTTGTTGATATATAGCTGAATTGAGGGTTTCATGGAGCTCAATGGCTGCGGCCCGGGTGCTCGGCACACCAGTCGCCCACATACCCATGACAATCATTGACTGTACCAGCAAAGGAGCCTCCGTTCTCGGATTGAATGATCCTCGGTGAATGAATGGCCAATGTGGGTGGAACACTTCGAAGTACAGCTTGAGGAATTGTTGAATCTTTCCAGTCGGACTGGGCTGGTCGGCCAACGGTGGACTGGAGTCTTTCCCGGAAGGTCCAAGTTCATCATGTAATGAACAGGAAATACCGCCACGCTGGCATCTGCTGCAGGGAGGGCCCCCTTCACACCGAGCTTTGAGGGCGCGGCAATTCGCACAAGCTTGCCTTAACGGTGGTGCGGGCTCACTCCCTTGGTGGCTCTGTCGGACATGACGACGGAGCGTGTCACTAGATTCAAAATTCCGCGATCAATAAGATACTCCATGACAGGCTAGCAATTGGGGAGATGTGCCTACTTCCTCCCGAAAATACGACTGCAAATCCGACATTGGAACGATCGTCGCGGGACGTGCTGCTCTCGGTGGCGATTAAGGTGCTCCTTCCGCCGATAACTGGCTTTGCAGCCTGGAACATCGCAGCGAAATTCACCTGAGTGCTTCATACGTCGTAGAATGGGAGGTCCACCGACGGGGTGAATGAATATTGAGGGGGGTGGTGTACGAGCAGTTGGTGAAGTCGGATATCCCACAGAGCCGGATATCCCGCCGTGGTTAATAATAAACCACCCTGTTATTTATTAAGCAAGTCAGTCAGTCAGTCAGTCAGTCCAGAGTATAGCAGTGCCATACTAGAAAAAGAGAAAAAAAAATGGATATATAAGTAGACGGCATTTCCTGCCTTTCTCCCACATCTCATCATAACAGTATTCTTCACATTTCCCATCATGGCTCCTACCATCCTCATCGCTGGCGCAACCGGCAACACCGGCCGCAGTGTGACAGAAACGCTGCCCAAGTTGCTCCAAGCAAGCAACACACTGTCCGACCACCGCATCATCGGTCTCACACGCTCACTGGCCAGTCCAGCCGCGCAACAGCTTGCCACAATCCCCGGCGTCGAGATCATCGAGCAGAACTGGGTCGAAACCACCGCCGACTGGCTCCGGGAACACGAGGTTGTCCGGGTGTTTCTGGCACCGCACAACGAGCCGAACCAATTCGCCGAAGAATCGGCCTTCCATCTGGCCGCCCTCCAGGCCGGGGTGAAGTACGTGGTGCGCATCTCGACGACCGCGGCCAATGTTCGCCCGGACTCGGCCGCGTACTACCCTCGCACGCACTGGGCCATCGAGGCGCTCCTCAGCTCCCCGGAGTTCGACCGCTTGCAGTGGACTTCGCTGCAGCCCAATATCTTTCCGGGGGTCTACCTCGCTTCCGCCGCCGAGTTCATCACGCGGTATCGCAAGACGGGAACGCAGGACTCGTCTCTGAAACTGATGGCCGCGGAAGATGCTCCTGTCGGCGTTGTCGACCCCGACGAAGTCGGGGGGTTTGCAGCCCACCTCCTGGCCCAAGACGACCCGGCGGTACATAACAAGGCCAAATATGTGCTGAATGGGCCGGAGGATGTTACGGGAGCCCAGATTGTCGACATGGTTGAGAAGCACATCGGCGCCAAAGTCGAGAGCGTCGTCTACAAAGACAAGTCGTTCGTCGATATGCTTTATCAGTATAAGTTCGCGGCGACGCAGCAATCGAAGAACGTGATCTACTCGGTCCAACACGGTCTGGACACGTCCTGGGAAGGAAAATGCTCGGCTGCTACCACGAGCAAGGAAGTGCTGGAGCTTGCTCCACCCAGGCGTACTCCTGCGGATATGTTGAGGGCCTTGCTGGAGTAGGAAACTGATTTGAGCGGCCAATGGAGCATGGCAACCGATGGATGATAGACAAGTCATGGCTTATGTATTGATCAGATGCATTGTTTTCCTTGTTGGAGGATATCACGCCGTGATTGACTCGTGTGATGTCCACTGCAGGGATCGATTGCCAGAGCAACTGAAAACACAGATGATCAGACGAATATAGCCCTAAGATTATTGAGAACGGAATTCATGCACCCGCGTTGATGGAATCTGCTTGAGCCAGGTGACGAACACCCTAGGAACACCCCGGGAACCCTAGAATCATACTCTCTCTCTCTCTCTTCTCCCAATAGCTTCATCTAGAATACGGATACAAGCTCTAATCTCAAACTTAGCCCACATTCTGACAAGATCTGGGTTCCCCCAGTTCGGTACTAACGATCTATCTACTAGTACTGCCCGCGGTCAAAAAGTGAATATTATTAATAAATCTATATGATTATCTCTATCTATATGACATGTGTGAAGAATGCGATCGAAATTAAGGTAGGGTGGATGGATTAAGCCTTGGTGAAGCGCGCGCGGATCTTCGCCCCGTAGATGTAGAAGCCAAACGGGATGAAGACCATGCCCACGCCCAGGAACGCCAGCAGCCACGAGGCCCACTGCAGGCCCAGCCGGTGGTACATCTGCGTGGTGAAGAGCGGGAAGGCGGCGCCGCCGCCGGACCGCAGGAAGACCTTGGCGGCGAGCGCGGAGGCGGCGTACTTCTGGTACGAGTCGATGATGTAGTTGTTGACGGCGTAGTAGCACAGCACCATGCCGTAGCCGAAGGCGATGCCGGAGGAGGCGGGGCCGACCCAGATGATATGCTTGTAGGAGGTGGCGCCGAGGATGAAGAGGGCGATGGGGATGAAGGGGGCGCCGATGAGGGCGCCGATGAGGCGGTCTTCCGGGGTGGGATCGCGCTTGTGGCAGATGCGGCGGAACTGCTTCTCGACGAGCGGGGTGGTGAGCAGCGAGAAGCCGGCGCCGATGAGGATGGGGATGAACATGAGGCCGATCTGGCCGTCGTTGTAGCCGTACAGCTCGCCGAAGATGACGGGGAAGGCGAAGAAGAAGGCGTACAGCATGGCGTAGATGAGCACGATGTACATGCACATGAGGTCGAGCACGGGCTCGGTGAGGATCATGGTGACGGGGCGGATGAGGCTGGTGCGCACGATCTCCATGAAGCTGAGCTTGACCCGCTCCTGCTCCGTGATGATGTTGGGGTTGCCGGTCTCCTTGCGGAGCTTCTTGGCCCGGCGCTTGAGGATCACCGGCGCGTACGTCTCGGGCACCATCCCCATGAGGATCATCATGACCCCGGAAAAGGCCATGTTGGTCCAGAAGAAGAGGTCGAGCCGGTGCGAGCCGATGTTGATCCAGCCGCAGACGATGGGGCCCACGACGGGGCCACAGTACGGCGCCGCGGCGAAGTAGGCAATGGCCATGCCGCGGTCCTCCAGGTTCCAGATATCGGCAATCGTACCCCCGGCGAGCGACAGGCCGGAGCTGGCAAAGACGCCGCTGAGGAACCGACACACCAGCAGGCCACCGATGTTCGGCGACAGCGCACAGGGGATCTGGAAGATGGTATACAGCGCCAGCGAGATGATGTACACCGGCTGACGGCCGATGATTTCCGACAGCGGACTCCAGAGCAAGGGGCCCACGGCAAACCCACAGACCATGATGGAACAGGTCAGCGTGGCCACCTCCAGCGAGACCCCATACTTCTCCTCGATCAGGCCCAGTCCACCGGTGACGATCGACGAACCATAGGCGATGCACACGACCAGCATCGAGGCAACCATGGTGACGTACCAGCGGTACAGCCGGGACCAGTTGTAGGGGTTCGCGGGGTCATCGATGGTAAACGTGACGAATTCCACGGGCTCGCCTCCCTTCTCCACGTCCGCCGGGGTGAGCGGCCGGCCCGCACTGGTCGTCGACCGGATCTGTTCCAGCGTGCGCGCCGGCACGAGACCGGTCTGGGTTTCGATGTTGAACTCCTCGGGGAAGATGGGGTCGGCGGGACGGCCGACCTCTGGGTATCGGACGCCCAGCGGCGGCGCGACGGGACTGATGCCGGCTTCCTGGAGAGTCTCGCGGGTTTCGGTGCGATAGAGCGACAGGCTGTTCCGGTGGGTGTTTGTCCGTAGCGGATCGATGATGTGGTCATGGTTGGGGGTGCTATTGAGCCTCGAGGGAGGCTCATCTGCGTTTGGAGCGGACATGGCGAGGTGATGAGGTGATTAGGTGAGGATATATGTATATGTATGGATGTATATGTGTATATATAGATAGATATATACCGTCCGAAGCCAGTCTATACAGAAAGAATGAGATCTGACAAAAGCCGGCCAACTATCGGAGAACCCAGCAAATATATAGACTTCTTCTATACCGTCTGATCAGCATCGGGAGCCCTGGCCGACAAAATCCCGACCCGCCGAGCTTCGGCCATGACGAGGATTTACGAATCCCACGCGACAAAAGACAATGGCAGGTCTGCACTAAAAAGGGACAGGAGGAATGCAGGATCTTATTCCGAAAACTAGCTATGCACCGGTGGCTGTTGGCTGTTGGCTGTTGGCGAGAGGTTGCAGAAATGGCGCAGGATGATGATCTCAAGACTCACAGAACAGACTGAGTTTAGAATTTGAGATTATGTGATATCCTTCAATTGATTTGAGCAATGCAGATAAGCTCCTACACGGACTGTTAAATTAATCATGATTAGTCTGAGGAAGTCCGAGTGAAATCCTTTGCGAATTGAAGCCGTCATGGACCATTAATAGTGACCATTAATGTCTTGAAAAAAAGCCACCAAGTACTCCGTAAATCGATTCTAATTTTCTCTCTGTTTCTATTTCTCAGTCATGATGTCATCTTCTCATCTTTCTCTGGCCCAAACTCGGTACCGAGTCTTGTCCGAATGATAACCATTATACATGAAGCCAAAGTGATCTCATTTGATCCACGCCCCCAGTCCGATCACTCCCGGGGCCAGTCTCTGGCTTTATTTTCTTTTCTTTTCTTCTCTATTCTGTTCTGGCGATGCGGCCCACTGTTTCACTAACTCAACCCTTTTGCATGGATGGCCACGAATTCCAGACCCCCTTGGCCCCCCTGGCGATCTCCCTCCGTCCGTCATACAAGGGGTAGACCACCACCGCCGCAAACGCGAAAAACTGCCAGAGAATGGCCACCGTCGTCCATCCGGCGAAGAACGATCGCGAGAAGATATAGTCGCGGTACAGCGGCATGGGCCAGAGCACAAAGGTGACCAGCACTAGCACCCCAAACACCACCCATGCGATGCGCAGCCACCGCCAGAGTTCCTGCAGCGTCTCCGCGCTGAACGGGTGCTGCAGGTCGTCGAGAGCCCGCTGCGATGATGACGGGAGGATCGGGGTGACCTGGGCGGGTGGTTGTTTCTTTTCTGCGTCTCCGTCGCCCGGGAGCACTGGCTGTCCATTGTCGGCGTCGGCGTCGGCGAGCTCGACACGCAGGAATTCCCGCCAGTCGAACCGCGCGGGCCGGAATACCGATAGCACGACCGAGTAGAGCGCCGGGGAGAAGAACGAGCCGATCGCGCCGTACAGCGCCGGGAGCCCCTGGCCCGTCGTGTCCATGGTCACGGCGCCATAGAGTGATTGGGCGCTGACGAGCCAGATGGTCAGTCCCGTGGCGAAGCCGAGGATGGGGGCCAGGATGGCGGCGAGGCGCGTCTGGCCGGACCAGAACAGCGTGAGGCCCAGCGGGATGATGCCCGGGCAGGAGAGGATGGGCCGGAAGTATCCGAGCCAGGTCATGTTGGCGCCGCCGTAGTTCAGGGCGATGGCGATGCCGGTGATGAAGACGGCGTGGACGACGGTGGTGAGGTGGCTGACGTGGAGCAGGCGGCGGTCGCTGGCGCGCGGGTTGATGTACGTCTTGTACAGGTCGAAGGAGAGGATGCTGCTGACGGCGATCATGGACGAGGAGACGGTGCTGGTCAGCGCCATGAAGAGGAGGATGAAGAAAGCGACGATCCCCGCGGGCCCGATCAGGGCTTGGACCAGGTACGGCATGACCAGGCCCGAGTTGATCTCGGCGAGCGTCAGGGTCCCCGGGTAGGTTGGGAAGATCGGTGTGTCGTGGAGGGCGCGCGCGGACAGGCCAATGACGGTCCCGAGACCCCAGGGGATGCCAAAGACCGCGACGGCGGCGAGATTGTACGCGGGGACGGTGGCATGGACCTCGCTGGCGAACGACTTTTGCCAGAACGCCGTGTCCATGATGACCAGGGCGAGATTGCCGAACTTGAGGATCAGGCCCCAGATGATGGCGTCGCGGGACTTCATCGTGAGCAGCGAGCCCGCGAAGTTGCCGGGAATGTAGTTCTCGGCCGCCGTCGCTCGGATCTGGTCGTACAGGCCCCCCAGGCCGCCGACGGCCGGATGGACCAGAACGGTCAAGGTGAAGTAGATGATGAGGATCAGGGCCACCGTCGTGTGCAGGAAGTCGGTCAGGAAGGTGGCTTTGAGGCCTCCAACCGCCGTATACAGCACCACTACACAATCAGCCTCGGGGGATCGACATGTAACCTCCACCAGCGAGATCAGGCATACCTCCCAGCGGCATCAGAATCGTCGCCGCCACGAAATTCATCCCCGACACGCCATAGATCAGCTGCGACCCCGTGAGAATCATACTCGAGCACCCAAACACGTTATTCGTCAGGTTGAGCACGATAAACACCACATGTCCGATGCGCCCGTACCGCAGCCGGATGATCTCCAGCGACGTATGCGCATAGGGCACCCGGATCTTGGCCATGACCCCGAGCGCCGCCATCAGGGCGATCTGGAAACACAGCCCAGAACCCCACCACTACCGTCATCCTTAGCAGAGCGCAGGGGAGGGGGTAAAGCCAACATACCAACGGAACCGCCAGTCCGTACCGGTAGCACATGGCCGCCGACAGAACGGTCTCGTTGATCCACATCCACGAAGAAAACACCGCCGAGGCCGTCAGCCCCGTGCCGACGGAGCGGTTGGCCACCATGAACATCTCCGAGGTGCCCGAGTCTTCGCAGAGATAGGCCTTTTGGATCTTGATGGCGATCAGGATGACCCCGCAGAAGAGCACGCCGAGCCCGATCAGGAGGCCATAGGCCGTGCCCTGGGGGATCAGGTCGACGCTGTGGATGTGTCCCGTGGCGACTGTCATGGTGCGTTGACTGATGGCAGATAGATATCAGGAAGGCGGCCGTATTTAACCTCGCCAAGGGTTCTGGATAGAGTGGCATTGCTTGTGCAGATCTATCGCGTTGGACTTGGCGTTTATGGCGTGCATCGTGATAGACGTGGAGTCATTATTGGCCTGGAGGGATGGGAGTTGGACATGGGCCGATTGCGTGCCATTGCCGCGCTATGGCGACGCAGCACACAATCGTAGTGGGCCAGCAGAACACCTCTATGAATCTGTCATTGGAAATATGGTAAGTATTTCTTTTGAGGTGTCCTTCAAAACCAACTAAACTACGAAACAGTGTGTGCAGTGCAGATTATGTGATATTGTTACTCGTGTATTGCTTCAAACTATATAGTACATGATCATAGCAAAGAATCCCTCCCGCGATCGCTCATTGTCATTTCTCATATCCATTCGATGGCATCATATTCACTCCTCAGGAGCATCGGCGTTGGAGTGAGAGCCACCCTTGCGGCCGGCCTCACGGGCACGAGGGTCACCAGGCTGGAAGCTGCCGCTGGAAGCATGGCCACCCTTGGAAGCGATCTCTTTCTGTGCAGCATTAGCATCATCATCATCATCATAGTAATGCTCGTATGGGTAAAAGAAGACATACCTGCTTCTGGGGATCCATGCTGGCGAAACCACCCTGGTGGCTGGACTGGCCTCCCTTGCGGGCAATGTTCTCAACCTCCTCATGGGGGCGGTTGGCAAAGTTGCCAGGGTTCTGATTGTTGGTAGGCATGTTGACTGGCGTTTCTTTGGGAAATAGAAAAGGGAGGTTGAACCGTTGGACAAGTAGAATTCAAATAGTATGCTCGTGGGATGGATTGCTTGTCTGTCTGACTGACTGATGAAGGATCGCATGGAACAGGGTATTCCAGGGGAGTATTTATGCTTGAGAAAGGAGCTGCTGACTCTACGATGGGTGCTTCCTGTAATGCAATTGGCATCCCACAGACAGGTATCCACTGTGATGATGCCCATTGACCTCATCCAACATCAAAGTGAACAAGAAGCAAGCAATGAACTTGGCAGCTATCCTACTAGACCTCTTAGGATAGTTGCCAGGCTCTGATTGTCTCTGCGGGAGCTTGCGTTGCCCCTGCCACACTCTGGACGGTGTCGATCTACGCCAGTTATCCTGGTGGAACTGGTTGGACTGGTTGAAACCATGAAGGAATCTGGGCCCGGAGATCCTGAGATCTGGGAAAAGTCAATTAATCCGGGGGGAGATCAATGGATTTCCACCGTGAGACCCAGATTATGACAGGGTCTCAACCAGACAGAGCGAAGATGTGGAATGCCGACTTCATCATGACACCTATCCCACACTACCTTGTAGGAAGATTTCAGCTTCAACACTCACACAGTCTGGGATATTTCTGTATATCATCATGATTACCTCAGTTGAAAGCTGCGGTCACTGGATGACGCTATTCTCAAAAATGGTAATATTGGAATATTGCCACTCCCACCTCTTCCTACTGACTACTATACTATACTGTATTCAAAGCCAATTCCTTTTGATATGAGCTAGATTGACAAACCACCCGTACAGGCGTTTGTTCCTCCTACTCTCTATCTCTTCCATCTATTTATTCTCTGCCGTAGATGTTGCTCTTCGCATTATCAGGCACTCGATTGTCGCCTCCATTCGGACAAGCGGGATCAGTGTAGCCAGCGCTTTTTCAACGGTCAATCCATCATCAGCTGGACTAGACTGGCCTAGCCGTATTCTCAAATGTCTCTGGATGGCACGATGGATTGTGTGTTCAGCCATAAATTCACTTCGATCCGTTGTTGCAAGTCAAAAGTAGCAAGTCAGATCGCACTGACCGGCTCTTCGACGTACTGGCATCGCAAGGATTTTCCCCCGTCAGTCTGCCCATTATAGTGTCGCTGCTGGAGCACACATTGCTCCACGACCATTAATTCCTGCGAAGGAATCAGCAATTTTTTTTGGCTGGAGACACTGTCTGTATTCGCCCAGTAGCTGGGGAGGGTGGGACTCTTTACTGTGAGAAGAAAGCAGTGGATAAATAACACTTTATCATCAGTATATGCAAGGTTCGAGAAGCAACGGTGAATTCTCATAGTTTATATAAGGCATGCATAGTCAACCACCAAAGTCTCCATAACCTCTGATAATGCCCCCCTACTACTCATACTACAAATCAACACCACTTGCTAACACATCCACCACCTTCTCCTGAAAGTCCAACGCCAGCGACGGCCCATCCTCGGCCCGGAACTGCCCCCTCAGACACGCCAGAACGGCCTTTGTATACCCCATTCCCATCTCCTTGGGCAATCCCTGCACCGCCAGCCCCAGCAGATCCTCCAGCACCTTCTTCCGCGGCGGCAGGCGCCCACTGCGCTGGGCCTCGCGGATCTTCGGCTCCATCAGCCGCGACAGCGTCACCCACAGCCCGATCTCGAGTAGCACGACCCCCAGCGCGTAAATGTCATGCAGCCGCTGGAACTGATGCGTGGGCTTTCCCTGGCGGTTCGGGTGCCGGTAGAGATTGGGCTCCACCTCGAAGTCACTGCGCATGTCGGTGCCTTGCTGGACGGAGCGCGCGTAGCCCCAGTCACCCAGATACGCGACGATCTGGCCTGATCGTGACTGCGTGGCGGATAGGCGGCGCTCGTAGATGCCGGAGGTCGTGATGCCGGTTTCGCTCTGCAGGAAGAGGAGAATGCCGCGGCTCCAGATGTTTTTGTGCAGCCAGCTGGAGGCGTGCAGGTTTGAGAGGGTGAGGGCAAGGCTGTGAGCCACGCTGAAGCGGTCGTTCAGCGAGGGTTTCTTGAGGGGGCGCTTGGTGTCGCTGTCGATGGCGTTGATGAAGGCGTGTAGGGTTATGGGGCTGGAGTTGCTGGTATCGGAGGGGGGCAGCCGGTAGAGGAAGACGCTACGTTCGTGCTCCGGCTGGTCGATGAAGCCAAGACATTCCAGCGCATAGATTCGAGGTTGATCGAGACTGTCGGCGGTGGCGCTCGGGGCAAAGGTGGTATTCTGGAGCAGCCAAGCGAGGTTGCGGATGGGCTCTTTGTATTCCTTGATCTCATCCGGCTCCAGGTCCTCCTGTTTGAGAATACTCTCGTACTCATGATACTCGATGAGCACTTGCATACTCTCTGCGCTCGAGGTAGACCACTTGCCCAATTGAAACCCTCCTGTCGACTTGCCCTCTTCAACAATCTCCCCACTCAAACTGCAGTAGCTATCCGGCGCCTTGGCTTCCACTAGCATACGGCGCTTCACCACCGGTTCGAGTCCACTACTCTTCAGTCCCTGGCTGTCGCTCTCCGCCAGCTTTGCCAGCGTATCCTGCGACATGTGCTGCATGACGTTCTGCAGATCCTTTGACCATGTGGTGTACGCCTCCAGGATCCGGTTCAGCCTCTTCTTGTCGAAAAGTGACCAGTCATACCCCTTCATCTTCAGGCTCTTGACCTTAGCCTTGGCTCTCTCTAGGAGCGACTCTTTCGCTGTCCACTCGTTCTCCTCTGTGTCTTCTTCCCCCACGAGGCCATATTTTGCGGCGACGAGCTCATATTCGGCGAGGGTCTTGCGCATCTGTACTAACAGTCCCTCCACCGTGTTGACAATGAAGGGTTCCAGCTTGCCTGGGAGCATTAGCCCATGCTCTGGACGGAAGAAGATGCGTTTAAAGAAATGTAGGGTGATCAGTTGGACATTGAGTTTAAGGCGAATCTCAGCACGATCATCATCAAAGGCTTTGATATCGGAGATGACGCCTTGGATGAAGACGGTGACCTTGTAGACTTGGGTGATGGCGGTTGCTGCGGTGCCATAGACGTCCATTTTTATTTTTATTTTCTTGTGATATTTGTGAAGAAGAGTGGAATGAAAGTGAGGAAAGACGAGAAGGCTGAGAGAATAATAAATGGCAAGAGGAATGAGGCTGAATCCCAGCGCCTAAAAGGCGCCAACCATAGTAAACCATAGCCTCGTTTGAAGTTGTCAGCCTTGTTGTTGGTGATATTCGGTCTAGACGCTATTTTTAGGTCTAACAATCTGGTTTAAATGCCCCAAATACCCCACGGCATTGCTCACATCCTCGTATCCTGCAGACCAACAATGCCGGACCTCGAATCCTACGACGCCATCCTGCAATCCCTTTCCGACGAGGATAACTACTACTACAACATCACAAACAGCAACACCAACACCAACAGCGACAGCACCTTCTTGGAATATGAGCAACTTGACCTCAACAGCCTCAATCTGTCCACCTCCTCTTACTCCCTCATCGACCCCCTCGATGCCGCCATCACCGCAACCCGCAATGGCGCCGCCCCGGAACTCAGCACCCTCTCCGACTTCACCACCATCCTCTCCCAAACAGGCATCCATGGGCCCCGTCTCCTCAAAGCCGGAAACCTAGCTTTGCGGGGCACAAAGATTGGCTCCGGCTCCCAATTCACCGTCTTTCGTGACCCAATGTTCGAGAAAGAGGTCGTCAAGCGCCTGAACGTGCCGCTGTCCGCGAAGCCCGAGCGCTTCGCCGCTAGCACGGATTACAGGCAAAGGCTGCGCACGGTAGTCCTCGAGGTCCTCTCGCTGTGTAACCCGATGATGCGCGCGCATCCAAACATCGTCAGCCTGCTAGCGTGGGGGTATGATTTTCCGTATGCGGACATGCCCGTCCCCGTGCTGTTTGTGGAGGCGGCCTTGATGCCGCTGTCGGATTTCTTGAAGAATGGCATGGAGGGAGGGAATGGGGCCAAGTACCAGTTGGCTCTGGATGTTGCGAATGGGCTTGAGGCGCTGCATCATCTGCGCATTGTGCATGGCGACGTCAAGCCGGATAATGTGTTGGTGTTCCCGGGGCCGAGCGACAAGGTGCCGTTTCGCGCGAAGCTGAGTGATTTCGGGGTCTGTATTGATCTTGAGGCGGAGCCGAGTAGGTTCTCATTGAGTGACTATCTCGGCACACCGGCGTGGCTGGCGCCAGAGGTGGTGAAGAAGGACTTGGACAGATTCTGCGCTTTCCAGGCCGATCTGATGTTCAAGTTTGATGCGTATAGTTTCGGGATGGTGCTGCTGTCTGTCTTCGTGGCTGAGGGTGAGCCTCTGGTCCTTCACACAGCTGCTGGCACATTTCCAGAGCAGGTCTCCAAGTTGCTGGATGGCAAGAACCTACCCTCAGATATTCGGATGGACCTGCGCAAAGCCATCCAGCAGCTATTAAGAGAAGACCCGCGTGAAAGACCGGAGATCTCGCCAAATCTTCTCAAGACAGACAGTCCAAAATATGCATCCTGGTAACTTCATTTACCCGGCTACTACTCGCATACACTAACCTGCTAGGCTCTCCTCTGTCCAAACCAACCACACGGAGACTCATGTGGGCATCATCGATCCCATATACAACAAAGGCCCTCTCTTCTGGTACCGCCTTGACGATACTGTGCGCGCCGAGCTAGAAGAACAGTACGCCACCTCGAAGCAGGACGATGGACCTATGATCCCCGGCGACGTCCTCTTTGGAATGGCGCAGACCATAACCGGCGCGAAACCCTCATATCTGGACCGGATGCTCGCTTGGCTAACAGATGCTGCGAGGAGCGGCTATTCGCCGGCTCGAGCTGTCTATGCGCCAATTATGCGCGCACATGGTCAGAAGCCGGAGTTTGAGAAGAAGATACTGGACGAATGGATGCTGCAGGCGGTGGCGGAGGGGTATATGTTTGCACAGCCGGTGGATATCAAACCGGATGATCTGAACAGAGCAAAGGATAAGTTTCGTTCAAATGGAGGCTTCTGTTCGGACCCGTTTTTAGGTAAGAGAGCTGTGCTCGAAGCGGCGAAAGATCCAGACAAGGCTTTTGAGTGGCAGAAGGAGAATGGGCGCATTGTGGACAGAAAAGGCAATACCATCCTCCATGCTGCCGCGTCTCTAGGAAAATTGGAGACTGTCCAGACGCTGCTTGAGACGGAAATACCAGTTGACGTGGAGAACGAGAATGGAGAGACACCGTTGTACAAGGCCTTTCAGGCTGGACATCCCGAGGTCATCAACTATCTCCTTGACCACGGCGCCAGTGCTCTTTGCGGGTCTCGACAGGAAAAAGCCACTCCCCTCCATTGGCTGTTCATGATTCCAGATGAATCTGCCTTGCAGATTGCGCAGCGTATGGTGGAGGCAGGGGCAGACGTCAATGCCACCTTACACCCTGTGGTGAAGCCAAATAGCGGTGGTTACCCCGAAAAGATCCAGATCCTGCACTAGTATGTCTCCCTTCTACGCTGTAATCAAGTCTAACATCACAGTCCGTTTGAACTTCCACACGGTACGGCATTGCACTGGGCATGTCTCTTCCGCAACATACCCGCGATGGATGCCCTGCTTTCTCTAGGGGCGAATATCAACGCGACCTATCACGGCCTGGATGCATCAACCACTCCCCTTGCGCTGACAGCGTATTTTGGTGAGCCGTCGATTGCTCGATATCTGATCTCCAAAGGCGCCGATGGTACCGGGATTGATTCGATGAAACGGAATACGCTACACAATATAACCAAGTACTTCCCGGACCGACATGGCTATCTGCCGCATCATTGGCACTATTGGATTCGACACGGTAGTTGGGAAGATCACCTAACCCAGCTGACCGAATTGGTTCACGTTTTGATCGGAGCCGGCGCTAATCTGAATACCAAAGACAAGAGTTACCCGCCCTTGACCCCCATTGCTGCTGCTGCGGATCCGGGGGTCTGGGATGGGGGGATGATTTGTGCGTTGCTAGACGCAGGTGCCGATCTCAAGGAGTCCATATTGTCCGCGGGGGATACAGGTACTTCTACGGATCAGCTTAGCATGGTGAAAAGAGCTAACCTGTCAGTTCTGCATTCGTGGGTATCGATCATCGGACCTCGCCTGGACTATCCCTGCGCCTACCTATCTACGCTCCAAAAAATATCCAACGCCATGCCCACCATCGACATCCCCAACTCCTACGCACAAGAGATGCCACTGCATTTCCTAGCCACCATCTACCACCCCGAGGACGAGTTCGAAGCCGCCTGCGAGATCTTCCTCGCCCACAACCCCCCAGCAAACATCAACTGCCGCACCCGCCGCGGCGCAACGCCCCTGTCCATCGCCCTGCAAACCCAGCACGACCCCGGTCGTCGCGGCCTCTTCCTCCTCCGCAGAGGCGCCAGCCCCCTGCTGACGGACAGCCAGGGAAGAGACATCTTCTTCTTCCTCGCCAACAACACCGCACTCCCCGACAGCACCACCCACGACCTCATCCGCCAGTTCCTCCTCCAGATCAACCCGAAAGATGCCCCCCAAGCCTATAACCAGCATTACCTCCAAAATCCCGGCAGCACCCAGACCCTCTTCGCCGCCGCAGAGCGCGGAAAGCCACGCACGCTCTCCTTTCTCCTAGACCTCGGCCTTGCCGCGCGCATCAACGAGCCAAATACCAACAAATCCCCGCCACAGACGGCGCTTGACCACGCCCTCAAGGCAAAGGGATATAGTGAGCTGGCTCATGCGCGTGCGCTAGAGCTGTATAAGCCTGGTCCGGCGCGGGAGCACGCCATCGTGGCGAATCTAGTCTATGACGAGGCGCAGGGCCCGCCGGCGCGTGCGGCGGAGGCGCATAGGTGTTTTCCTGAAGTGGTTGAGATTCTGCGCGGGGCGGGGGCGAAGCAGATGGGCGAGCTGAATAGTGGTTTAGTCGGTACGTGTGCCATTTTTGAGGACTTTTGTGGAATGAGGTTAACCAATCGTTATAGGTACGGGCTTACGCATGGTTCGCAATCAGATTGGGAGTGTGTGGAGTTGGGTGGATAGGAGGAAAGCTTGAGATGGAGGGCACTTATCTTATATATGTATGTAGTTCCTCTATAGTATGATACTTCTCGAGTTCTACTTACTGTTTTGCGTGCAATAGATAGATAGTGCTGTGTGACCATACAGAAAATCAAGATATATCAGAGACTGCAAAGCAGCCTATGGTTTGAAGTAGGTCTGTGTATTGATGGGCTGCCTTCTAACCACTGCTTGGATAGCTGTATCGCATACTTCGCAGAAGTTGGGATAACACTGGAGTGTCCTTGAAGGTCCTCACACACTGTATGTATCAGCGACATCGAGTCATTCGGAGAATTGAGACTGGAGACTGGTTCGGAGAGTCCTGAACAAGCTAAGGAAGGATTCAATCTGGTAGACTTGTTGTGTATATCCAGTTTGAGGTTGGTTGATCAATCGACTACTGTAGATTTTCACCACTACTATGAATCACGAAGCTGAAATATATACCACACTCACTAATAATAATGGCAAGAAAAAAAATAATTCGTCATTCTTGGGACTGAAAATGAAGAGAAGACAAAAAGATTCGACAAGGGCAGGATTCGAACCTGCGCTCCCGAGGGAATCAGCTTGCTAGGAGAATCGGACGACTTCCTATTCGAGGCTGACGCGTTAACCACTCCGCCACCTTGCCTGTTGTTGATATTTAGGTTGATATTTTTTGTTACTCAGTGTAACAAAAGTCTACCCTCGAGAAGAGCTCGGTCTTTCGTGAGTTGGAGGTTTCAGTCGACAGTTGGTCGGCGACCATTGTACAGGGCGTTATCAACCTACTTACAATAATCGATCAATTAAATGATGAGACATGGCTATAACCTTGCCAGGAATTAGCGCAGCGCGGTATTGCCAGAGAATATCCACCCATGATGATCCACAAGTAACTCTAGCACTATGCTAAGCATTGCCATCGAGTGTCGCTGGATCATTTGTTTCATTATAGCGACTTGGAACAAGGCTTCCTGGAGGTCGGAAAAGCGATAGGGAAGGCGGTAATTGTTCAGGGCCATCGAAATCATTTGTCTGCTTGACAAGCATATGAACCCATGTGGCACAGGTCTGGATGCTGGCAAACCCCGTTCGGGCGGCTTGGAGTCGACTGAGTTGTCCCCTGTGTTGACTTTGTGTCGACGGAATTGATCGTCTGGCTGGGGAGTATGCTAGTAAATAGTGCCGTTCCCTTGAACATGACACGGTAATTGGGATAGAACCAGCCGACTGCATGGGTTGGGAACATCAATAGGGTATAATGGGTGAAATGGCATGTCAAGTGCGTGGATATGTATTTATATGTTTCCCTGGATAGATACACCAGCATAGGATTTATACCATCAGGTACATAGATTGGCAAAGTAGGTAAGACAATGGACGTGTATACTTAATAGTGTGAGTACTTTCCAACATATTATGTATTATTTGACGATTTATTCGCTTACTACCTCATACTTGCTGTGAGATGTTGACAGAATGTGGTGACATCCGTGATCCATTCCTGCATGATTGCATTACGATCAATTTGTCAAAGTTAGATAGTCTTTCACCAATTAGGGCAAGGTGGCGGAGTGGTTAACGCGTCAGCCTCGAATAGAAAATCGTTTGATTCTCTAGCAAGCTGATTCCTTCGGGAGCGCAGGTTCGAATCCTGCCCTTGTCGAATCTTTTTGTCTTTTTCTTCTGCATTCCACGAATGCTGGCTACCTACCTACCCTTCTTCATTCAGTATTTTTCTTTTAAATTCACACACACTCTCTCCCCGAAGTCCCTCCCCCCCGAGGATGAGGGTAGTAATTGATTAATCCTCCACTCTTCCCCATACCAAGCAATCCCAGTAGCATGCGTTGAGGATAGTATACACACTCGCGGATACCGTCAACCCCATAGTGCCTCGTAATCGCCAAAGACGCGAAAGACGTCCCCGTGGAGGCGGCACTCGACTACGTTGCAGTCTATACAGTCGGCAACGGCTTCTCGTCCCGCAAACTGTAGAGTTTTGAGGTGTTGGCGCGGGCTTCGCGCTGCCGAAGTGGCTGGTGCCCGGGACCCAGATGGATGTGCATATCTCGTAGATCGGGACGTCGAGCAATAATGCCGTGCTGTTGGGTTCGGACGGGTGTCGTTCGGAACGGTCTATACCCCGTATTACGCACCGATATCAGCGGAAAGCAGCGAATTGCCTCGTTCCGGTCAACGTGTTCAAAAATATGGTTGCTTTGCTGTTGCTGTATCTTGCGGTGGAGTTGGGTGCAGAGACAGGGCTATTTGCAAGTCTATCTGGTCATGTTTGCGGCGACTGTCGCTTTAGCGGTGCCTTCGTATTTTTTTCTACCGGAAGAGAGGAGAGACTGGAGTAGAGAACTGAGATTGGAGGCAATAGCTGTGTACTGGCAGTGTACTGGCATGGTTTGTTTGCAAGGATTGGCGAGGGCCAGTCTGTCGATATGGATTGATGGATTCTTCTTCTTATCCATTGGCCAGCCAGATATCTGAACTCTGAAGTAGATGGAGCCGAAGATGTCATCCTGCATATCAACTACTGCAGATCTCTCTCTATTCCCCGACACGCTAATATAAGTCGCATCATCCCACACAGCATCTACTACGTATATCTAACGCCTATCTGCCCATTGATTTCACTATCTTACATACTACACACTGCGTCCATCCATCCATCCATTCCATTCTATTCATTCATCCACCATGTCCTCCAAAATCCACCTCACCCCCAACCCACACTACCACAAATCCGGCCCAAAATCCTACGTCCACCTGCTCCGCAAATACCGCTTCACCACCACAAAACCCGGCCCCTACGTCTTCTCCTCTTTCATCCACCAGACTGGCACGCAGTACACGCGCGGCCCCGTCGGCGGCCGCGCACGGACCCAGCACCGGCTCCGCAAACGGGTCCCAGGGAGCGACCAGCTAGTGGACCTCGACGCCGACGACGCGCAGAACGAGGCTGCGTATCTAGCGCGGGTGAGCATTGGGACGCCGGAGCAGAGGTTTAATGTCGCGGTCGATAGCGCGGTGGGTGGGCTGTGGGTATGGTCGACTAACTTGTCCGCGGAAACGATAGCGGGGCATCGGGCGGGAACAGGGGCGATCTTTGATGGCGAGAAGTCGTCTACTTTCTCCGGGGGAGAAGGGGTGTGGAGGGTCGAGTACGGGGATGGGGCGAGCGCTGGCGGGATCGTCGGGAGGGAAAAGATCGTGCTTGGCGAGATGACGATCCAGAAGCAGGAGTTTGGGCTGGCGGATGTTCTCTCTGCGCAGTTTGCGCGGGGGACAGCGGATGGCGTGCTTGGGCTGGGGTTTGGGAGTCTGGGGCCGGATGGACCGCGCGGTCTCGTCGAGGCGATGTGTCGAACGGGGGATGTGAGCTCGTCGGTGGAGCTGTTTACGGTGAGATTGGGATCCTCCGGCGCTGAGGCAGAAGAGTCGTTCTGCACGTTTGGATTCGTCGATGAGGAGACGGTGAAGATATTCGGTGGGGAGGTATATTATACTCCCATCGACGACAGCCAGGGGTTCTGGATGTTTGATTCCGGGTCTGCGGTTGTCAATGGCAAGACGGTGGCTAGGGAGGGTAACAAGGCGATTGTTGACTCCGGGACGATGCTGACGCTGGTGGACGATGAGACCTGTCAAAGGATCTATGATGCTATTCCTGGGGCGTACTACGATGAGGAGAGTCAGGGCTATCTGTTTCCGTCTGATACGGCTGCGAATGAGCTCCCGGTGGTGTCGCTCGCAGTGGGGGAGAGGCAGTTCGTGGTGCGGAAGGAGGATTTGGGATTTGCAGAGGCCAAACCGGGGTATGCCTATGGGGGGATTCAGAGCCGAGGGAGCATGAAGATGGATGTTCTGGGTGGTACCTTTCTGATGGGACTTTACGCGGTAAGTTTGAAGTGGGAATCGGCAGCATGGACTGATTGGCTAACGAGAATAGATATTCGATGTGGGCAATCTTCGCTTTGGAGCTGTACAGCATCACCTCGGTTAGTCATTCATGCTGAGAGGATGGTTCTGGGGGTCTCTTGACAGAGTACGCAGCGGGTGGACCAAATGAGATATGAGATAGCTGTCACCTGTGAGTGCTTTGTGTGATGTATATAGAGACTGGCATGTCTCATTATGGAGTTCCTGTCTATCAAACCATGGACCAAGACTGAGTCCAGTTAACAAACAATGCCATTGTATGCTGTGTCTTACTACGGAATTAAACAATCCCTTTGTTCAAGTAAGAGACATATACTGTCTCATCGGTGATTCCTTTGTAGCAACAGACGAGGCAGGAGAGACACTGAAATGTTAGATTGAGGGCATTCAAGATATCAATCACATATGGGACCCTACCAACCCTCCAAATTCGAATATAAATACCCTCATCCTTGTAGTAGAGATAATGATGAAACCATTCTCTTTATTACACTCGTCCTCATTTTCTCCAACTCCTACTCAAACAGCCAAACCATCCTACAAGCTCCTCAAACACACTACTGGTGTCTACAATCTCAAACCCTCAAAATGAACACTCTTCCTCCCTTCGACTGGCTCATCGACGACCCCAACAATGAATACATTGACTTCCCCTTTCCCACCGACAACATAATCGACCTCCTCCCCGAAAACCCAACCCGCGAGGAGCTCATCAACCACTGGACCCGTCTACTACAGAGGTACTTCCCCTTCAGCAACTACTCCTCCCCAACCCACGTCCCCCGCTTGTCTAACGATACAGATCAAAAGTACTGTCTCGCCGTAGACCACTACTCCAGCATGTCGCACGCGGTGCTCTCGCTCCGCCCCCGCGGCGGCCCCATCGCCCGGGTGCATTTCCTGCACGTGTACGTGGTCGAGGAACCCCAGGAGAAGGAGGTGGTTGTGATTGACGACGACGGAGAGGACCCGGATAAGGGCGATTTTGGGGAGGCCAAGGTAGAGCTCTTTGAGGATCTACAGGGTCGGTTGGTTTCGCGCCTGCTGCGGAGATTCTACTACAAGACCCTCGAGGGCCGCAATATGACGCTCCATGGGGCGATTTGCGTGGGTCGCCATGTGCGCTTCTTTGCGCTGGAGCCGGACGGGAGCTTCGGCGCGGATTGCTGGTGGGGAGAGGAGGAGCTGGCGGCCGATATGAACGTGCATATGCCTCTGGTGCAGGATCGTTTGATGCAGATCAGCCATGAGATTGAGGCTCAGCGTAACCTTGGACATAGTTAGGCTTGCTATTTTTTGTTGCGGCTTGGTTTGGATGGATTGATTGATTGATTGATTGATTGATTGGTTGAGTATTGGGGGGTTTTTGGGGGCTTGGTTATATCAATGAATGCAAGCGTGACAATCCATTTCTAAGAAATCCTATCCGAGAGTAGCCTTGTAGGCTGTGTAGAGTGTAGACTGGCTCAGTCCGCCTGTGGCGTCTTGGTTAGGCTTGACAGAGCTTAGCCATTCGGCCCGGCTCTCGTAGTGTCCAATTGAAGCTATCCAGCTGGTACAATGACAAGCATGATTAGTGCTGACGGCTGACGGCAACGCAAATGTAGTATTCTGTAGCGAGAGGGTGGATAAGAGGCCGAAGGCGGCTATATATTGTGCTTCTGAATCTCACGAACTATCCATCATCTGTATATCCGTACAATCCACATCTATAGTATCTATCGACACAATGGCCTCCGGACAATATCCCCCTCCCATCCCTCCTAGACCACTTCCTCCACCGGTGCCTTCGAGGCGGCCGGTTCCCACCCCTCCAGCCATCCAAAATGACCCCGAAGTAAGTGCTTGGTATATCCGTAAGGCAGAACGTCTAACCATCTAGGTCATCGCCCTCTGCCCCGGAAACCAACCCCTCTACGCCACCGCATACTGGTATTCACTCCCCTCCATCCCCACCTACGAAGTCTGCTCGCACTGCTTCGCCTCCCACATCCGCTCCACGCCCTGGGCGGCCCAATTCCAAAAACACCTCCGGTCCCCAGACCCATCCCGCAGATGCCGCTTCGACACCCCCCGCATGCTCCAGCTCTGGTCCCATCTCGCGCAGAACCACGATTGGCCCGCCGTGACGGCATACATGGCCCACCGCGCCTCCATCCCCAACTGCACAGGCAAGACGCCCGTCGCCGCCGAGGCGGGCATCAAGTGGTATAGTCCGCGCGGCAACGAGCTCCACAACTTCGGGGTCTGTGCCGCGTGCTACGAGGATCTGCTGCTTGCGACCCCCTTCGCGGCTCACTTCGGTCTGAACCCGCAAAAGCAGCCCCCCGGGGAGCTCTGGAATTGCAAAATGCCGCTGTTTGTGCACCGGGCGATTGAGACGCCGGGAAAATATGCCACCTGGGCGGCGCTGGCCGCGGACATCGGGCGATATATGCAGATTCCGCCGTGCGATGGGCCGACGGGCATAGCTGCGGGGAAACGGGGCTGGTATCGGCCGCGCAGGGCGATTGAGGGATTGGTGGTGTGTGATTCGTGCTACTGGGAATATCTGGCGTCGTCGTTGATGGAGCGGGAGTGGGAGGCGATGCCGGTGGGGTTCCAGCATCAATGGACGACGTGGGCGTGCGATATGTCCCTGCTGCCGATGAAGGTGGCGTATCTCAAGGCGTTGATGGAGAAGGACTACGGGATATGGTGGAATGCGGCGCGGGCGATTATGGCGAGTCCACCGTGTCCGAGTGCGTCGGGGGGTGTGTACCCGGGGACATGGTATAAACTGCCTCGCGCCGAGGTGTATGTGTGCGCGCAATGCTTTGCGGGGATCATTTTCCCGTTCAGGTTTGGAAATCATTTCGTCCAGGCGTATGCGCACAACGGCCCGCGGACCTGCATCTTTAACGCCGCTACGCCGCGCCGCGAACAGTTCCTGAACCGCTTCGACGAGTCCATCAGCCTACGCGACTTCTCGAAATTCGAGAACTACGTCGTCCGCCTCTCGCCGCTCCCGCTCTGCTCCACGTCCACTATGGTGCATAACCGTCGGTGGTACGGTACTAATGACTTCCTGGCCTGCGAATCCTGCTGGGAAGAGTTCGTCAAGGACACGAGCCTCGCCTCGCAACTCTCTCTGAAGGGGGTCGTTGTCCCCGCCGCCTGCTGCGACATGTACTCTGCGCGCATGCGCCGGCTCTGGATGACCGCCTGCTCCAAGAACAATCTCGCCGAATTCACTGCGTTCGCCAAACACCGCTCAGCCGTGTACGCGCAGACCGTACCGCGTATGCAAGAGATCCTGGCTATGGCAAAGATGCGCATGGAGCAGAAGCAGACGCTCATGATGTCGTCAATCATGCTGCAGGGCGCGAGTAATGTCGTGGGGGCTTCGCAGTCCGCCGATTTCAGCCATACATTGTACGGTAATGCGGCGCTGGGATATCATGCCACTCCGGCGGGGGCACAGGGAGCTGCCCAGTTCGATCAGGCGTTGGGGATTAACCCGGTGCAGGGGGGTGAAATGATGCAGGTGGCACAGCTGGAGGCGATGTGGAAGCAGGTGGAGTGAGCTGTCAGCAGGCAGATTCTGCCGGAATCGCGGCCCGGTCATGTATATAGGTTGCAGTCTGATTGCGACGCCTTACTTGAAGCGTGTGGCTCCGTAAACCCCCGTTAGACATTTGGCTGAATTCAGCCAGCAAGCCACCGGGATTGTCAAAACTTATATGCCCATGGGATTAGCTAAACTGTCTGCAGCATTTTGCCGTTCGGCATTATCTCTCCGTCACTTGCCGGGTATCTCCTGTCCGACGGAGTATATCACCATGGATCTATCTTCTGGTTTTGCATGGTAATTGCCGCAGTGTAGAAATCATGATGCTTCTTATTGTCGTTGAACCAGCCCTAGAGGCGCTCTCTGCAGCGCAGAGCAGCTGTGTCTTCGGCCTGGTGAGTCTTTCGATCACGAATGAAGAATTATTTTTAAAGAGAATAGGGGCCAATGCGGTGGGTTTTTCATGTACTGGCGCTACTTGCTGCCAGACAGGATACGCGCAGCCACGGATCTTGGCCACAGAAAGCGGCTGGTGAGAAGGAGTTGGAGACCGTGCCGCTGATGAGGTTCATTTCCCTTGTCATAGCTCGTAGGAAGACAGACTTTCCACTGCCGACAGGACCGGTGATCGCCGTGACTCCTGCGCGCGCGGAATTTTCACCTGGAGATCCCGCAAGACAGGAGGACGGTTGGGTTCGTAATTGATAAACCTGGACAACAGATGCTGATAGGGAGTGCCAATGCTATTGTGGCCCCTGGACTTATCACAAGTGTAACTAACCCATCTCAACCCAGCCAACGCGTGGAAAGAGGGCTTGTTCTATCCTTCAATCTTCTTCGCCTTGATCAGTTCTATCAGACGCTCTGCTATCATTTCTCCCATAAAGTCATAACCCTCCGCCGTCAAATGCAGTCCGTCATCCCAAATCTTCTCCTGCCATTCTTCGCTGGTACCATGGTAGCGGATCTTACTGTGCAAGTCAAACGTGTAGCTACCATCGGAGGTTAGACCCGTTTTTTTTTTCTTTCTTTCCGTCGCATGCCAACTCATGAAAACCACTTACAACCTCTCCGCCTGATGAGCCAGTATGGACGCGTTGACGGCATTGCGTCTTGCATTCAGCGGCTTGCTCACAAGCGCACACTCAGGAATCGTCATGGCGAGCACATTTGCGTCTTTCTCTAGAGGTACCTGCCACGTTGCTTGTAAGGCAGGGTAGATCGTGTCGGGCTGAAACCCATAACCGAGGTCGCTGGATAGCATCAGAATGGGTTTCGTTCGTCAACAGCGAAAAGGGAACAGCTGCTGTAGAGAAAACATACTTTGTACCCCCGAGGACAATCACCCAGTCATAGTTATACTTTGAGACTTGTAAGTAGTATTTGTCAGTTCCCATTTCTTTTTTTTTTGCCTAATCGCTTCGCAGGATGTGCGTACATTTCGTCTGCATGCGAGGTAAGAAAGCGCCGCCGGGGCTAATGACCCGATCTCCTGGGAGTCCTTCCACGTCGACTGTGAATTTGGTGGAAGGAAAGGCCGCCTGGAGCTTTTCTTTCAACTTGCCGGCATAGGGATGATATTCCAGGCCGTAGTGGTAGTATCCCGCTGTCAGGGAGTTGCCGAAGCAGAGGATCGATAGCTTGTCGCTCATGCTGCTAATTCTCGTTCTAAATATCTGATGATTTGATGGCGTACTGAACGAAAGATTGATGAATGGAGTAGAATGGTTCCTGTCAAGTTGAGTGAGGAGAAAAATGGCCTGGCGTGCATAAGACATTCAGGAGCGCATTACCTGCGCCACCCATCTTATAGCCGAGTGCAGTGAGGGGCATTCGAGCATCATTCTTTGTGGCTGATTGACTTATCTATCTATCCGTAAGGATGAGTCCGTCGATTTTCAACCTCAACTTACAACCTCCCAACATAGGTAGAAGTGAAGTTGATGCTGCCCAGATTTTCATAGTCAATATAGCATCGGCCAGGTGGATACCGATTGGAACAAAGAACATACAGACTTCACTGACCCTTCTGGTGAATGAGAAAGGATGATATACTTGCATATTGCACTTGGGCCCTTTTTAGCACAACACGTAGATTGACCTGACATTGAATGCAAGTCGATTTTATTTTATATGTTTATGCAAATATGTATATACAGTACCCCTAGCATCTCCTCTATAGTGCGGTAAATACATGAGTGAGGGGGTCAACCGGAAAGAAATGAAGAGAATGGAAGGGAACGCAATGCAATGAATGAGGACAGTAAAAAGCAAAAGAAAGCCAAATAGTCTATGTGGTATGTCTATATCGGAAGATTGGAAAGGAAGGAGAATGCGAAAAAATTGAATGAGAAAGGGGAAGACGGTGTCTGTCTCCTAGAATGATTGTCGATGGTTCGAACACTGAGATATGTTCCATAGAGAGAGAAAAAGGACATCTACTCAGCCTTTTTGGAAGCCTTGGTCCTCAGCTTCATCAATGCAAAGACCAAGGCGTATCCGCTGATTGCGTAGATGACAGTGATGGCTCCGTCTCTCCATGCATAGTAGTAATGGTTGATGTTGAGGGTGGTCAGGAAATCACTGCCACTGCGGAACTCGCACACTTTGCATTGAGAGGTGGCATCCGGGTTGGTCAGGTTGATGCGCCATCCGCTACCGGCCATGTAGTCGGAAAGATACTCCGAGCAGGTACCGTTCATGGGGTCGAAGATGGCGAACTCGGGCTCGTTGCAAGTGACTTTGGCACCCCACATACCGAAGGTGAGCATGGAGGAGACGACGTAGTTGAATGGGTTAAGCCAGTAGAACCACCATTTCCAGAAGACGTTGAGCTGTGTGAAGGGGACAAAGATTCCGCAGAACAGCACGAGGATACTGATGATCAGGGGGTTGACGAGCGCAGCAAACGTGGGATTCGGGGCGTAAGCCGCAATGAATTGGCCAATACCCTGTTAACCAAGGACATTAGCAAGAGGTTGCATATAAGAGGAGAGATGGGTAGACATACCGTATAGATGAACTCATACCACAGCATCGTCCAGAAAGTGCCTCCAGCTCTGCTCGACTCATGAGGCAGCCTCACACAGTAGTACCAGCAAACGAAATAGAGGACAGCGCAGAAGACAAGGTAAGGGAACTCGGAGAAAATCAGGCCAGTCACGAAGGCGACCCAAGAATACATCTTCGACTTCTTCTCACGGGCATCGTAGATGTCACGACGCTGGATGAAAAGGGGTTGCAGCTGGTTGATAACACCGGGAGCGACGAAGACGAAGTTGAAGATACTGAACATCTTCAGGTTCAGAGCAGTGACACTAGGCCCAACACGCCAGAAAGAGAAACCGTTCAGAAGGGCAGAAATGATGTGGAGGGACGCCTTGTTGTTGACATAGAGGGTATTTCTGAAGAGTGCAACATTCATCCGGTGGGTAACAATCTTGACTTGCTCCCACAGAGGCATCGAGAACTCGTAGCCGTCATCGTGGGTACCAGGGGGTTTGGCGGCAGCATCGGAAACCATGGTATCTAACTCGACCATCATCCGCTCATGCTCGGGGGATTCCAACCAGATCTGGTGCCAGTCCTTGTCTTTGACAGCCGCGATACCGCCAGTAACCACATCAATCATGAATTCAGCAGGATTGGCCTCGACAGGACATTCGGCTCCGTATTTGCCAAAGTAATGTTTGATGGTGGCCGCATTGTCACCGATATCGCCAAAGTACACGGTTTTACCACCACGGGCCAGGAGCAGGAGAGTATCGAACTGGGCAAACAGCTGAGCGGAAGGTTGGTGAATAGTGACCAGCACAGCCTGACCAACATCCGCAAGTTTACGCAGGAATCGAACCGTGTTAAACGCGGACTGGCCATCCAGACCTGAGGTGGGCTCGTCGAGGAAGATCAGGATGCTAGGCTTGGAGACCAATTCAACACCAATAGTCACACGCTTTCTCTGCTCGACGCTGAGACCGTTGCCTACTGTACCAATCAAAGTGTCTGCCAGATCATGCAATTCAAGCAAATCGATGATAGTCTCAACGTATTTGAGCTTCTCTTCCTTTGGTATATCCCGAGACTGACGCAGAAGGGCGGAAAACTCCAAGGCCTCACGGACGGTAGCGTAGGGTTCATGAACATCCAATTGTTCGCAGTATCCAGCCATTCTCTGGAAAGAAACTGGTAGAGGGCGGCCATCAACCAAGACCGATCCCTTAATGGTTCCATCCGTCTTACGCTGGGCAAGCACATCGAGCAAGGTGGTCTTTCCAGCACCGGATGATCCCATCAGCGCACCCAGCATACCAGGTCTGACCCATCCATGAATGTTATCCAAAAGCACTCGATCGCCGCTGGGTGTCTTGACCGTGTATGTGAGGTTTTTCCAGGTAAAGATAGAGGTGTTGCGAGTCAGGTTGTCATCACCTGAGCCGGCTGAATTGCCCGCCTCACGTACGGCATTCTTCTCCCTCTGAGCTTCCTCGTCCTTTCCAAGTCCTTTGGTCTTCTTGAGCTTCTCACGAGGAATCAGCAACTGCGCACCGCCGCCTGCTCCATCGTTCCAGAAAGAAGTGAAGATGATTGTGAGGACGGCAAAGAATCCCCACCATGCCCAGAGGATACCGTAATTTCTCCACATCTGAGAGTGCTTATAATGCAGCGACGACAGATATTGATCGCCAGTCACGAAGTCGGCTCCGGGGAGGGCACCACCCACACCTGTGCAGGCTTTGTGACCAGACGAGACGTTTTCGTAGCCCGGGCCGCTGGGGACAAGATTATTGCCCGCACAGGGGATGTGCTGACCATGGAATTCGTTCGACAGGGCGGCCTGGAAAGCATATGCAAATGGATTGGTGTAGTACAGTTCGAGGAACCAGTTCTTGACCTTCGGTTTGGGAATCATGTAACCCGCATACATGACGATTCCTTTGATTACGGTTCCAGAAACCTTGGATGCGGCCTCGAAAGAGCTAAACATGGAGCCGATACATCTGAAAAGAGCCGTGATACACTGGAGATACCGTTAGCCATAATGCATCAAGCAGAGAAAAAGAACAATGGATGTTATGAGAGATGGAACAGATCATGCAGCGAGGCTGATGGTTTTGAGGACATCGAAAGTGAAGCTCATATGAGAGATGCTCTCTGATTCGTGGAGTTGGGAAGAGATCACGTGAAATCACGTGCCGCTGGGATCAACAAAACAATCAGGAGATGCATTTCGCGACTTACCAAGACCGATGTGAAGAGAATGATCCAAAATGTAAAGAACGCCGCTGCTGTATGCTTCAGTCCAGACATCCAATAGATGACAACCGAGAAAAGAGTGCATTGGACGAGCAAGACTGGAAAATCCGCGGTGATCTGGGCCACACAGAACGCGGCAGGATGGTACATGGCAAAGGACTTGTGCTTGATGAGAACTGGCCGTCCTTTGAACGACTCTGTGACTTCTGCCAGTGCTAGGATACAGGGATATAACATGCTGAAAAAGACGGCTCCACCTTTGGTGAAGAGACCAGCGGAATTTGCTGGGGAGTCATAGAAACAAGAGCCCGCGATCAGAGCCATAACGAGTGACATGACCTGCTTGATGAAGAAAGTTGATTTCTCTCCCCAGAGGATCTGATATTGTCGGATCGTGCAAGCCTTGAGTTGTGCGGCAAAACTGACTGTTAGTGGACTGTTCTTGGGGAGACGATTAGACGTTTCCCAGGCGATGGATTCCTTGAAGTCCGCAGTTCGTTGGCGGGCAATCTCGCTGCTGGGATAGTCGTACGCCGAGATCATATGCTGATAGATGCGTGAGTTTTTATACTCGGCGAGGATAGCATCTGCGTTACGCGGGAATCGGTTCTCAAAGCCTGGCTGGATTCTCCGCTCGGTAGGCACAGTCAGACCGGTTAGAAAGTCACCTTGCGTCACAAATCAGCTTTACCTCACAGCAGAAGAGGAGGGAAATCTAACTCACCGATGTTAGCGCCGTCCGTGTACGCGAACCCAAGCTCTTCCATAAAGGGTTTTGCGGCCGTCGCTGGTCCATAGAAGATCTGCTTTCCTTCGTCCAGCACGAGCACCTTATCGAAGAGATTATAGATGCCGTTACCCGCCTGGTACAAGGTGACGATGGTGGTAAGTCCAAGAACATCGGTCATGGCTCGCAAGGCCTTGGCCCATTCCAATGCTGTACTGGCATCCAGACCCCGAGTACTGTTGTCCCAGGTGAAGATGGAGCCCCGAGTAGCCATGCACTCGATGATTGAAACACGCTTTCTCTCACCACCAGACACACCGCGAACGTACTCATTACCGACCGGAGTGTCTGTGGTATGTGCAATCTTCATTGCCTCCAACAGAAACTGCTTCGTCTCGGCCACATATTCGTTTCGCGACTTCATTCCATTGGGAAGATGGAACGGGACCTTGAGTTGGGTTGCAAAGTCCATGGTCTCACCGACTGTCAACCGGGGGTAGAAGATCTCTTCTTCGGTATTCATGACGATCTGTCCTCGGTATTTCGCCGCTTCGTCGGGTGTCATGTTGCCGAAACGCACGTCTCCGTTGATGGTGTGATACCCACGACGCCGATTGGAGAGTAACTTGAGCAACGTGGTGCATCCTGATCCTGGCCGACCCAGTACCAGCAGCATCTCTCCAGGCTTGACGCAGCCGTGGCTGTCCTGCAGAATGGGCTTGAGGGGCGGTTTCCGTCGAAAATCGCTGATCAGTTGAGGGATGTTGAACTGCGAGAAGAAGTTTTCCTTGACGGCAGCCTCGGCAGCAGGGACCTCGACAGTGAGGTTTTGCCAGGTAACTCCGAGCTCACGAGGCTTGAAGCCCGCGGCTTCTTCCCTTTCCTTGCTCCGGACGACATGCTCGGTCATGCTCCATTCTGTGATTCCAGCAGGTGCAACAATGTCGGGATGTTGCTGGGGGTTGGCAAGCGTCTCTGCACTGGCAGCCTGCCGAATGTTGATCTCAGGCACACCGAGTGTCTCTTTCTTCTCGGAGTGCCCCTCGCCATATTCTGCACAGTCACCATACTCTGTCGGTGCTCTTGAATTCGAGGGATCATCATCGGGATACTCCATCTTGCTTGTTAGGGAACCTCCTGGACGACCACGAACTGAATACTTTGCTCAGGTCCTATGAACCTAGGGGGGCCAAGGGGTATATATTCTACACACTTGACCTTCTAAGAAGAGGCAGGATACGTCCGCGGATCAATCTTACCGATAGAGCGGCTAATGGATCGGCACTATCATGGCGATTGTTGATTACAACACCTGTGAGTACTGGCTACTAGGGCATCTGCTCTCAGCATACTACTTGTTTTGGACTGGCTCGATAACAAGCAAGCGGCACCCCCAGCCACACATCCGCTATTTCCGTGGATGGGGTGGCGGGGGGGCCAGGAACCGAATACATGGCAAATTGCAATCGTTCCTGGCTGCAAATATCGCGCACAACCCCACAGACCCATGGATAGGAGCTGCTTCTGCGGTTCGGGGGTACGATTGGCTCAGGAGCTATTTTCATGGGCCCTGATTGCGCCTGACAGTTGTCACGATTCTGGGCATCCCTTACTAATGTGGAGCGTTCCACTGGATGTTCCGCAAAATAGTAAATCAATAGGATGGTAGGTCATGGGCCTAGAATACTGGGAGAGAATCTCCCCTGATAGAGGGAGAGAGGATGGGCATGAAGCGTTTGCTAAACCGACGGCTAAACTAAAGGCGAGACAGATGGACAAAGGTATCTCCTAGGCAAAAGAAGAGTCATGATTCTGATATCACAATCTGATAACAATCCAGTTCATTGTTGAAACACTCCCATAACCAACTGATACAATCCCGCCACATCCGAAGCCGAACCGATGGACGATCCCGATCTACCCGTGAGACCAGCAGAGTTAAATCCTCAGTCATGGACTCTACAGTCTACTATTAATCGCCACGGATTCGGTTCCGCTCCTTATGCAAAAAACCCACATGCTATTATTAAACCGACTATGAGGACTCGGCACCTCATAAAGAGATTTTGGCCCTGTATAATATCTGCCGGTTTCCCTTCGGCTATGCTTATCTATCTAGCTTCCCTTCCATCTTTCCAGATGCAGTAAGATGCGAGAATCTTGCAGCCTGATAGTACCTGCATTGTTTCAGGTCATGATCGACTCTGGGGGATTGATTGGTGACTGATTACGCTGTCCCTATCGCCGTCGGCTTTGCGTCCACTTCAGGTACTGTCCAGGAATTGTCCAGCGTCCAGACTCTACGATCTCCGCGTCCTAGAAGATGTGAATTGGCGCTGTCCCACTGCGCATTTTCATTGAGGCGAACGAGACAGAGGGATTATTGGTGAGCCTCTCGGTTCTTGAAGTTCTAGATATAACCATAAATCCCGCGATACGTCAGTGTTGTGTTGAACCGTTCTCCCTTTCCATGGGCCATGGATACTTTGGTTGCTCGAACCTACGGTCTATGTCTGATAAAGGGCGGCCCATGAGCACTTTGGCATATCGTTCTAGAACCCCTTATCAAGTTATCATATCATCTATCATTTCCGATCGGATGCTGTACCAAGTGATCTAAACTATGTTGAAGTCCTACGAATCTCCCTCTGGCGAAGCCGATCGGCACTACGCAGCCGTTGCTGTCTTTGCCTTTCTTATCTTGTGCTGCATTATCTCTGCAACTCATTCGATTCGGGTTATCGCCGCGACGTTCATGTGGCTGGAGGAACGCAATGGCTTTCTTTCTCGGCTCAGTATTGTAGAGTGGTGCCGATGGAGCAGATTATTCTCGGCTATATGATATAGTATCTGCTGCTTGCTGATCATCCATCCCGGACTAGGTATGATGGTGCCTCTGAATACCTTCTGGTTAAGTCTCATACAATTAAGCATTCCCCCTTGAACGAACGATCATGCCTATCATGGAATATCTACACCGACAAACGATAACCTAAGGCGCGGGTCCCAGTGACCTCTCGCCGTCTTGTTGGCCGGTTCATCTGAAGGCCATCAGATGCCACCGATACTTCTATTGCTGTTCTGGCTCTGGTGCACAATCGTACTCGTCTTCGAGAAGTATTCCTCATACAGCTCAAAGACAGCTCTCCGGCTGGGTCATAGAGAACACCGTCATGGGCATTCACTCCATTGAGTCACAGATTAAGATGCTGCCCTCAGGGTTCCAGGTATGTAACTACCAGTCGAATTCTGCCTTCGACCAGTTTTCCCTTGACTCCTCGACAAATCAATCTCTAACATTCAAATAGCGTAGACGCTCAAACGGAGCCATGCACACTCCATGCGTAATAAATAAGCTTACCCCGCGTCGTCTGACACATCCCAGAAGTTCAGGCAGTCATCTCTGATTATCAGCATGACTTGATTTTCTGTCAACCTCACTTCCTTCACACAAAAGGACTATCCACTCTTTTCTCAAACATTCCCTCCTACTACTGTTAGCGATCCGCCTATCACGCTATGTCTCTATCGCTAAGGCGCCATCTCCCGCTCCAAGCGCGATTCCACTACAGGATGATCCCCCGTCAGCAACGCATACTCGTATCTCCTCGCCTATTCTCACTCCAGTCGTCAATCCGAAATAGCCAGAGGGTCGATCCCAAAGGACAATCCAACGACCCCAGTTCCGAGAACCCGGAATATCCCCGGTTTAGCCTCGACTCTCTGGGCCTTAGCAAAACCACCAAGACCGTTGTCATCGTTGTCCTCGGGGTCTTTGGCACAATCGAGAGCTGGTTCTGGTGCCAGACGATCTGGCGCTGGTGGAAGGGTGGTTCTGAGGAGAAATAACTTACGGATGAAGGGTCGATTGATATTTTGGAATCTTGTGTATTACCTATAGGGAGCATCGGCTTGTCACATCTCCACTCGCATACAAATGAAATAAACGAGAGTCAATGCTAGTATTCAACTATGACACCGGGATTCCAAGATATCATAGGAGAGAGAGCCCTAGCCATCAAATCGACCTCATCTCTCGTCTCTCTCGTATCAGATACGAGCATCAGTGTTTTCCCCGACGATCCCCTGCACCATACACGATTATGAGTTATGAGTCACCATACTCTCCTCCCCTCCTCTATCACAACCTCAACCACCACTTCATTCATTCTTCACCATCAACCTCCACTCATTCAACTCAACTCTCACACACATACAAAATGACAACCACCCACAAAACCTGGACAAAACCCCCCTACCTCATCTCCACCGACCCCTCGCCAATCCCCCTCTCCACGCTCAACACCTGGTTCGCCTCCGAAGAGCTCTACTGGGCCAAGCCGCTCCCCGAAGAAACCCTCTCGGCCATCCTCCACAACTCCCTCTGCTTCGGCCTCTACAAAACCACCACCACCATCGCCGCCCAACCCGAACCCGAATTCATCGGTCTCGCCCGCTGCATCACAGACCACTACACCTTCGCCTACCTCACCGACGTCTACGTGCTGAGCGCATACCAGGGCCAGGGGCTGGGCACGTGGCTGGTGGAGTGTGTGGGCGCGACGCTGGACGCGATGCCGGATCTGCGGCGGAGCATGCTCCTGACGATGGATTGGGAGCGGTCGGTGCCGTTCTATGAGAAGGTGTTGGGGATGAATGTGGTGGAGAGTCGGCTGGGGGAGGATGGACGGAGGGAAGGGGCGGCGGTGATGTCGCGGAGGGGGAGGGGGAGTACGAGCTGGGTGCCTTGATAGTAGCTTATTTTACTCCGTACTCCGTAGTTAATTGCAGTTGGACTGTTGGTGGTAAATATAAGATAGTAAGTAGTGTTCACAAATGGAAAGAGAAGATAAGAATCACAGTAGTAACAGAAAACGGGGGGAGAAAAAAAAGAAATGACCTACGCAGGGATCGAACCTGCAATCTCTTGATTCGTAGTCAAGCGCCTTGCCATTGGGCCAGCAGGCCTTATTGATTACTATCTCATAACTTTGCATATATAAGCCAGGTTAAAACAAAAAAAACTTGGCTTCTTTTCCAGCGCCCCCATTGTACAGAGCTGATGCAGTTTCCTTGATCCGCTGATGATATGATACTTGACCTCCTTCAGGTACATGCATAAACTGCTATGGGATGATTTCTGCACATCCACTGAGACACCTATTGCTTGTATCAGGACTTCTTGTCTTGCTCGGAGAATACTACCGTTCCTGTCACCCACGATATATATTCCTTGGCAACCCGCATATATGTTATGGCTTGTGGTCAGCCTCACTGCTATACCGTAGTAGCAACTACGAAATTTTGTACATGATGAATAATATAATAAGTATACATATTCCCGCTATCACACAAGAACAAAGGGCTAGTTCCAAGACCCATCTCATCCAAATACTAAGGAAACGCCGGCGACGCCCTAACCTAGCGAGTCTAGTTCTATTATAAAAAAAACAGTAAGGGTGGACAGAACCTTCGAATGAAAAAATCGCCGGATATATTACGAAGAGGGAAATATTTACGGCCGCCGTAGGGACCGTCACCACGGTTTCTGCTTCTTCTGCTGCCGCTGGTATGGTGGCTCCCGCGATGCTCATGGACGATCTCGCCAGCGGGTGGACGCCTTCACACACTCCTCTGATCCTGGGAGGTAGATCTTGCCGGTGGGCGACATTTTTTCCCCGAACGCCTGGACACCCGCATCCCAGATGCTCACGCCGCTCCAGTCGCCACGAGGCATATTGAGACAAGCTGAGCTGACAGCTCACGCGGCTACGGCTGAGAAAGCCCACCGCCTGGTTAGTTAGATAGATGCCGGTATTACTATCATAATGGTTATTTCGCGCCAGCTACAAACAATCAGACCTTGAGGGGTTTAGAAGTTCAGTAACCTCAGTTACTGTGTGTGGATGTTGTATTGTTTCTGCAAGCGTCCCAGTCCGTGTCAGTTGGCCTGTTCAGCCACCGCGCTAAGTATGCAGGGTTGGCAAGCTACTGAGATGCCAGAAGTATACTAGATGAAAATACATTGGCCCCTGGGTACAGACCTTTGAAGACTGTACCAACTTGATAAGGTGGGTTATCTTTGTAATATTGTGTCCGGAGGGCATCATGAACCACCCGAGGCCAAGCCCAGGTCTTTCAACATGAGATCGGAAAGCAATTGGTTTCTTGGTCTCCACGAAGGATTCTCAAACAGCATCCAGATTAGATACAGCCATGAACTGACAAGGCCGACGGTGGTGACATTGTCGCTGAGTGACCTGGGGGCATTGGTCCGCATCTTGGCATACAACTCCTCGTCTGTCCACAGGTTGTAGAGACATTCTGCCACTCGGTCTGTATCGTTCATGTCGACGACAAATCCCGTCTCGCCATCTGTGACCTGGTAGGGTAGTCCTCCCACACGGGTGACTATCACCGGCTTAGCCTTGTGGAGAGCTTCCGAAACTTTGATTTCGAACCCTTCACGGGTGGAGAGTTGAAGAACCACCTTGGATTTGGACAAGATGGCGTTGAGCACCTGATCAGAGGGACTCGCACGTACCACAGCAATTTTGTCCGCAAGTTGCGGCATCTCTTCATGGATGTGGCTCATGGTCGTGTCGAACATAACACTGGCGTCGGGGTCATCCACCGACCCGTGCCCACAGATGACTAGTTTGGGGATCTTGGCCTCGGGCATTGACTTTGTCAGACGGTCATGGAACTTGGCGTAGGAGTCCAGGACGTCGAGGATGCCCTTGGACGGATCGAACCGCGCAATCTGGACAAAGTACTCTTCATCCGGGTAGTTGACCATGGGCACTCCTGTCTTGTGGCACCATTGGTTGAATAACCGGCCATAGTATGCGGTATCGCAATCCTCCATCTGTTTATTCAAACCATCCAGCAAATCCGTCGATGCGGGGGAATAAGCCACCATTTCCTTCGGCACAGTTGGCGGGATGGACTCCGAAATTGGATGACTGACAAACACATCCGCCTGTTTTGCACGCTGCCATAGCCAGTCCCACGATCGAGCCTGGGGTGTACCCGGTGTACAAGTTAGATCAGTCCGGATCTGAATATGGCTGCGGAAGATCACAGGACGACTGGGGGCCTTCTCCTTTGCGATAGGAATCAAATCAGTGAGTTGCGGGTCATCGACTACGACAATATCCGCGCCGCCGTGGGAAGGATGATCGAGCGGTCCCCCAGATGTCGACCAGGACCGTTGACTGTTCACGCTGACCCATTTGCGCAGGGTCTCCTCATCGCTTGCTGAGAGATAATCGTCGGGTTTTGCGACACCTTGGAAGATGTTGTGATTCATCTTGGTAATGCGAAAGACCCCCGAACGTGGTTGCGGAACGTACCATTGGATATCTAGGCCCAGGAGCTGGCTCAGGCGCAGAAAGGCATGTCGCATCAGCGCCACACCCCCTCCTTGCGGCGTTGCGCCGAAGATGGCAATTCGCACTCGTTTTTCGCGGACCCGCGCGGCGAAATGTTCCAAGGCAACCCACGTCTCTTCACTGGAGGTGCGTCGATAGTCTTCGAGTGTTGCAAAATGCATCAGGAATCCTGAATCCACCTCGACCAGACCACGGAATCCCACTTGCAGCAGGGGTATATTATTTGGACCAAACAACCTATCTGGGTCAACTGAACCATATTCTTCTCTCTACCGGGGGGTGCCAACATCATGGATATTACCTCACGCATTTCATCGCCAGATATTCTGCCTGTTCATCCGCCTCTCTGGTCTCCCAGGGAGCCTCTTGCTCGTACCGACCGCCCAATGCATCGCGTTGTGGTATAACCAACGGCATCACGTCAAGCTCCAACCAGAGACGCGGCGCTAGTCGCGGACATTTCTCCGTCAGCTCCGTTGTGAGACAAGCGCCCACAAACTTCTCCGTATGATTTGCACTGTATTTTCGAAGCTGCTCAAGCACGAAATCGGTGATACTGGTATCAAGATTCCGCTCGGGGACATGGAAGTGGTGCTCCAGAAAGTCTAGCGGGTAGACGACGTCTCGGACGGCGATGACGATGGTGAGATTATGCTCGTCGATCTTTTTTGCGGTGATACCGGCATATCGAATCTGATTTGCTCAGCATCGCGCAGTTGTATGTGCGTGGAGGATGAATTGGAGGAAAACGTTCCTCCGACGTGGGACCAAACCAGGCACCCTGCTTTTGGCTCTCCTGCCATTTCTTCTTCTGATGCTGGGAGATCTTACGTTGAAACTGATGTATGCTACTGGCGTAGACTTGCATGGTCATTGGGGGTTAGAGGGGATAGCATTGAATGCTTGTTGTGATTCTCATTGCCTGCTGATCGGGATGAATGCTGTCGCGGAGCAATGTAGTTAGTTCATCTTGACATCATCTCGGTTGGATCGAATCAACCATGTGGGGGAGCCAACCATGATCGATTAATGAGCTTGAAAATGGGAAACAAGATGTGAGTGATGGAGTAGGTGGATGGATAGATCGATATCAGCGACGAGGGAGAGAAAAGAGTTGGTGCATGTGACCCCAGCTCTAACACTGACATTCTTCACTTGACGATGACTATTACATCGCCTTGATAAGATACGTTACCTGCCATGTGTACTTCTCTCCAGGAAAACAGGGTGATTGTCAAATGAGAATCATCTCTGTCCAGGTATCATCTCTCGACTCTCGTGCTGTCTTCAACTGGTTAAGATCCTATATTGACAACGCTACAAAGCAAAAGCCGCAATGGACCATCACAAGCATGAGAGTGATTTGGACCACTGCGTCTCTGAAACAATGCCATCGGGCTGGAAGGGAAGCAGCATACGTCCTATACCACCGTTATCGCTTTTTGGTCCACATCCAACAACCGCGAGACGAATGGCGCATTCTCTACCACTGGCGCTTGTAGATTGGGCCAGACAATCGAGACTTCCTCCACGATATCTCGATTTACATCCAGGCCGTGGAGTTGGATCACCTGGGGTCGAAGCGCTTCCTTCTCACACCGGACACCGGACGTTGAATCCGTGGTTACTCACTCGTCTTCCTGGACCACTGCCTTGAAGAACGCATTGACCCGATCGTCGAGCAAGGGATTCTCACACTGGGTTCGTGCTCAGACAGGTTGAACAAACATCACGCTGGAATTGCCCGAGAACCTTGATCTGGGCTCGATTGACCTCATCTCAGATCCAGAGGATGATTTTCCAATTGTTCTTAAGAGCAATGAAAAAGGAGCAGAGGGCGTGGACACGAATCGGGGCGATCCGAGTGGGAAGACTGCGGGGAGTGAGCTCCGCCTGCCTGAGGTGCTTGGAGCATCCGTTCGGAACACATTAGAGATGAATTGGACAATCGGAGATCAACCTCCTCAAAGGTTCAATGCAGGATGGTCATTCAATAGGGAAAGCGCTGATGGGAAGTTACTGGTTCCTACTGAGGTTAAACAGGCTTGAGTGTCTGTGCTGTAATGCTCAGCAGGAGCGATGGCAGGCACCCTAATGGTTTTTTTTTTTTTTTTTTTTTTTTTTTTTTTTTTTTTACTTGCTGATAGCTAAATTATAGGCACTGGTAGTAGTATCCATGGCTATAATGACGTTGATAATTCGCTCATATAGATGAACTATCCAAAATAGTCCAGATGCTCCGTGCATCTCTACTCGTTGACCTGAGCCGGATAGTTTGGATGGAGCCATCTAGATGTATTCCTATTCTGTGCTCCATGACATCAACCTCAGCCAGCTCCAGTTGAAAAGCGAAAAGTGATCAATTCGAAACCGAACGATTGGCCGAGCATGAATGATCGCCTGGCCATCCCCGCAAAAAAGTGACCCCCATAATCTCCCTCTCCTCAATTCCGGCATGGAGTGATTATATTGAATGATCAGGCCACCACAACGCCACTCCCGAGGTTATTCAACTGGTGATATATACCCGACTTGCTGTCTCTCCCTATTCCCTATCATTGCAGTTTTCTTTCGTCAAACCTATCACAATCTACCACGACCAAGACCATTTCCAATCGCTATTCCCCCAATTCCTTGAATCCAAGAAGATTTGGCAGTATGCAATCCTTTGCTTCCCAACCCACCAACTCGCAGCGCCCATTCTTCAAGCGGCCATTGTACGCGACCTACTTCAAAGTCGGCCGGTTAGGGAAACTGTATGACTTCTCTCCATCCAATATTCGGAAGCATTGTGACTTACATCCAGCGTGCGTGACTTAGATATCTTCCAACCATGGCCCTCATCGCTGTCGGTATGCCTCATCTTCTCCAAACCAAACCAAATCAGATCCCCCCTCCCCTACCCAAACGATCCCAGTCTTAACAAGTCAATTCTAGGATTCGGCATCTCCAACTACATCTCCGAAGCACGAGCCCAACACACCCGCTACCAACTCCAGGAGGAAGAGCGTATCCGGCAGAATCAGAAGCTGATGGACGCGTACGGTGACAAGGACAGTCTGCACGATGTGAAGCATGCGCTGGAGGTGTATGAGGTCCAGTAAACCACGACCACCCCCGTTCTATTATCTGTGACGGGCGGGATCACAACCCTTTTTTTTTTTTTTTCCCCCCCCCCCCCCTTTATGATGATTTATGACTGGCGCCGGCGTTTATGATTTGGTTTTGGGATGACATGGCATTGCATGGAGGGTGTCGGAGGGTTTCTGCTGGCAGAAATGAATGACATGATGAATGGATTCCGTCCATCCTTGGATATGATCAATAATGCTTGAATGTTTGCGCTTATCTTTCCGCATCGTAGTCGTAGAGCTAGCTACCTAGCTACCTAGCTACTAGCTACCTACACGGCCGAGATGTTCCAACTCCAACAATAATCAGTAAACCCCAGCTAATCTGATCAGCGCGCATAATCATTGGAACCCTTACATCCCAATCCATCTTATCATCCACTCACACACGAAAACCCCTCCATCCATCCCATCCTCCCCGATTATCCTCCAAGATAACAAACTCACCTGAGAGTACCTAGTACCTACGACCTCTCTCTCTCTATCTCTCTCTCTATCTATCTATCTATCTGCCTGGACTTACCGCATCCCTATCGCCGTCGTCAACTGGTCCAACTGCCACCACACCTTACATGCCAAGGGCCAAGGCGTGCGTTTGATTCGATCACACGAGCGGTCCTGTCAGGAGATCATGTGCGACGCTCGTTGGATGAGAAAGGATGGGGGGTTGCCTTGTCTCTTGTCTCTTGTCACTTGTTCGGTTGTATCGGATTGGTTGCTAACGCCTCGTTCTTTTTCTTTGGTCTTTTGGTGGTTGGGTTCATGTGGGAAAATGGGGGGTGTTCACACGGGACTATAAATACTGAGAAGATGGGAGAACGGGAGGGGCGGCTGGGGTCTGTCCTCTGTTGATGTTGTTGTTTGCATGGTGGGGGATCTTTTCTCTCATCCTTATTTATTTTTTTTTTCTTTTATTTACTTTTGAATCTGGCGGTATCGAATTGGGGGTTGGTAGCTGCGGCGATGGAAGATGTATTCGACCTATCTATCGGTCTTTGCAGTCGGGTGGCTGCTACGCGGTTGTGCTGGGTATGTAGCCCAGCCGTTGCCTGGGAAGGATGAGCTGCGCTGTACGAAGACGACGGTGGCTATTCTGTATGTTGATTTTCCTTTGCCCTTCATCACATCTAGACGAAGATGTAATCGGCTGGTGCTGACGGTAGTAGAGGAGGAGGCATGGCAGGCGTCACAGCTGCAGTAGGTCCCAACGGATATCAAAGATTTTTTTTTTTTTAAAAAAAAAGCCACAAAAAGAGTAACTGACCGGGTGCAGCAAGCTCTGACTAATGCCTCAATCGATGACTTTATGATCCTCGAGTACACCGATCGACTGGGAGGTCGGCTACGAGAGACAGAGTTCGGGGCCGACGAGAGCGGGAAGCCCTATCGGGTCGAGCTGGGGGCGAATTGGGTCCGTGAGAATCTGTCGAGGTAGTCTCTGCCAGATACTGATGCTGTGGGTGTAGGTCCATGGAGTGGGATCGCGTGTCAGAGGTGCGGTTGCTATTCGCTCCCCCTTGACTGGATGATGCATCGGCTGACGATTCACAGAAAACCCCATATGGAAGCTGGTATGCACTGCATCTACCTGGGCTGTGATGAAAGCACTGACCCCAGCAGGCCAGGAAATACAATCTGACAGCCACCCATTCCAACTACAGCTCCATCCGCACCTACAATGAGACCGGATACACCGACTACCGCCATCTTCTCCGTAAATACAGCAACGTCTACCGGAAGGCCGGCCGCGAAGCCGGCCGCATCCTAACCGAGAATCTGCAAGACCAGACCGCGCGGTCCGGACTCGCGCTGGCCGGCTGGCGGCCGCGCAAGAACGACATGGCGGCGCAAGCAGTGGAATGGTGGAACTGGGGTGCGTCCATCAATCTTCACTTTCACCTCCCCCGCTCCCCTCATCGCCCCTCTGCATAAGATACTGATGACAGTACAGACTGGGAAAACGCCCAAACGCCCGAAACCAGCTCCTTCGTCTTTGGCGTCGCCGGCGAAAACCTCACCTTCCAGCAATTCGGCTTCCGCAACGAACTCGTTGTCGACCCCCGCGGCTACAGCGCCATCATCACCGGCGAGGCTTCCACCTTCCTCTACACCGAGCACGGCGACCCCGCTCTGGACCCGCGCGTCCGCCTCCAGACGCAGGTCACCGCAGTCGAGTACTCCGGCGCGGGCGTCACCGTGCACAGCGCCGACGGGCGCTGCGTGCAAGCCGCGTACGCGATCTGCACGTTCTCGCTCGGCGTGCTGCAGAACGACGCCGTGGTGTTCCGCCCGCCCCTGCCGCCGTGGAAGCAGACCGCCATCCACAAGTTCCACATGGGCACGTACACCAAGATCTTCATGCAGTTCGACGAGCGGTTCTGGCCCGCCGACACGCAGTTCTTCCTGTACGCCCACCCTACCACCCGCGGCTACTACCCAGTCTTCCAGTCGCTGGACGCGGAGGGTTTCCTCCCGGACTCGCGGATTCTCTTCGTCACAGTCGTCGATGCCGAGGCGTACCGTGTCGAGCGCCAGGACGCGGCAGTCACCGAGGCCGAGATCCTCGAGGTGTTGCGGAAGATGTTCCCGCGCGTGCGTGTCCCGCGGCCTACCGCGTTCTTCTACCCGCGCTGGTCGGCGGAGCCCTGGGCATATGGCAGTTACTCGAACTGGCCGGCGGGTACGACGCTGGAGATCCATCAGAATCTGCGGGCGAATGTGGAGCGGCTGTGGTTTGCGGGCGAGGCCACCTCGTCGGCGTATTTTGGGTTTGCGCATGGGGCGTGGTATGAAGGTAGGGAGGTCGGGGAGCATGTGGCGGCGTTGCTGCGGGGGAAGTGTGTGCGGCTGCAAGGGCGCAAGGCGTGTGGGGAGCAGACGCATTATGAGTTGTTGCATGGGACAACGCCGTTGGAGGCGTATAATGTGAACAATGGGTGGCCGCTGAGTAGTGTTGATTTATCGTGAATGGTGCAGGGAGTATGGGTTGGTGTTGGGTTTGGGAGTCCATAGATTAGAATGTCCAGCAACAGATGGCGTTATCCGGTTTCAAATTCGATCATGAATGAATTCCTGAAGGTCCGTTGAGATGTCCAAACATTCTACGATCGCACGCCGATAGACATAACATCAACATCGCGTGTGCTGCAAGGGCTCTGGTGCTAGGCTGACGATCTGACTTGGGTTAGTAGTTCATCTGGAGTCTTCATCACAGCTCAAATAATATATTCTGGTGGTATAGAACTATAGTCAACGTAAGAGAAAGCCATTGCTGAAATTAATGACCCTGGTTCTTCGGGGGAACAGTAGCGGGACCCTCGGGAGTCACATAAGCCTATCGATAATTGTCAGTATCAGTGCCAATAGACTTCCGCTGGTCTCATACCTTGGTCATGCCACCATCAACGACAAAGTCGCTGCCGTTGACGAAGCTGCTCTCATCGCTGGCAAGGAATACCACGGCATGGGCCTGTTCGATGGCCTCGCCGAAGCGTCCCGTGGGGAAGTGCACCTCACGACGGTGACGCTTGGCCTGGTCATCACCCAGCCAGTCTTGCAGAAGGGGAGTGCTAGAACCAATGATTAGCAACCGAGAGTCTACCATGAGACCGAAACATACTTGAGCGGCGCAGGGCACAGGGCATTGAACCGGAAGCCCTCCCGAGCATGCACAATCGCCAGTTCCCGAGTCATCGCGAGAACGGCCCCCTTGCTGGCGGTATAGGCTAGCTGCGGTGTAGCGCTACCCACAAGTGCCACGACGGAGGCCGTGTTGATAATGCTACCCCGGCTCTTCTTGTGGCGCCGCAAGCTCAGGACCGCATGCTTGCAGCCAAACCAGACGCCCTTGACATTGATATTCTGGGTGAGATCCCAGATCTTCTCTGGGGTATCGATCGCATCGGCGTCATCGGCATGCATTATCCCGGCATTGTTGAAGATCACGTCCGTTCCACCCCAGCTGTCCTGGGACTCCACCATGGCCTGCACCTCGGCCTCCTTGGAGACATCGCACTTGATTGTTTCCACTCGGGGGGCGTTGGGAACGACTTCCTTCACTTTGGCGAGGGCCTTCTCGAGTGCGGGGGCGGAGATATCGGCCATCAGGACATTGGCACCTTCGCGGGCGAAGAGGATGCTTGTCTCGAGACCGATGCCTCTGTTCATGTTAGTGTTATTTTTGAATAAAGAGAAGGTGGAGGACCTACCCAGCAGCACCGGTGATGATGGCATTCTTGCCTTGGAGTCTTCCCCGAGGAGCGGCCATTGTGTATGCTAGGATGCTAGGAAGCTTGGATGCTTGGAAGCGGTTAGATAGATCGATGAATTGAATTTACTCCAGAGACACGACGGTCACAGAGGAAAGTAGAGAGTTGAAGAGATCCAACAACTTACTACAACTGAGAGAATGAATGAAGAATGAAGAACAGGAGGACAGGAGGACAGGAGGACAGGAGGACAGGAGGACAACCCAGTGGGACACAGCTGGAGCAACGCGGGGCAGCAGTGGATCAGTCGAATGATCTAATCCGCGCAGATGACAGACACAGTTGCTTATCATTAGATAAATACTGCTCAAGGACCGTAGTATATGACTTGGATGTCTACTACGGATAGGTACTGAGTTTATAATCTATACTATCTAACTATCTGCTGCTTACCTACTCTGAGTATATCTGGAGAACAATAATCATAATATCCCCATGTATTCAAGCACCAGCATCGTCAACCAAGTCACACAACTGAGGTATGTAAACATCCCTTCGATCGGGCCGACCACCCCGACTCCGTTGATAACCTTCGATAGTTGTGCTTGTGCTGCTTATCTTCTATCTATCTCCCAAACACACTTTCCACCCAGCCTGCGCTATTCATGCCAACGTGGGTGCAATCATATATATATATCATATATATATAATATACTAACAAAACAAGCAGACTCGGTATAGCGATAGTCCATCATGTCCTCTACCACAGACACGAAAATCACCGCCAAAGACCTCCCGCGGATCCTGGAACATGACACCAAGGTCAAATTGGCAGGCGTCGATGTCGACGGCCAGCTGCGCGGCAAGCTAGTCTCCAAGAAAAAATTCCTGTCAATTGCAGAGGATGGATTCGGATTCTGCTCGGTTATTTTTGGTTGGGATATGCATGACCGCACCTACTTCAAGGAGCTCGCGATCAGTAACAAGGAGAACGGGTACCGGGATCTGGTCGCAATCCCCGACCTGAACAGCTTTCGTCGCATTCCCTGGGAGAATAATGTGCCTTTCTTCCTGGTGAGCTTTTTTGATCCGGAGACGCGCGAGCCTGTGTCGGCGTGTCCGCGCGGGCTGTTGAAGACAGCGCTCAGCAAAGCGGAGGCTGCGGGGTATCGCGCCATGGCGGGAGGTATGTCTGGATATGATACTTCGCTTTGAATTGCGACTTGAATTCTAACAATCATGGCTTTTTTTTTTGTGTACAGCGGAGTATGAATTCTACCAGTTTCGTGTACCGGGTGATTATCCTACCCCCGAGCGCAGTGCTTCCGCAACCGCGGTTTTCCTAAAAGAGAACCCGGCCGAGGCGTTGCCTCCATTGACCGAGGGGATGTTTGGATACAGTATTACGCGGCCGATCCATAATCAAGATTACTACTACGGGATCTTCGATGCATGCGAACAGTTCAACTGTGAGATCGAAGGGTGGCATACGGAAAGCGGGCCGGGGGTGTTTGAGGCCGTGAGGAGTTCACACAGAAATGCCGTTCGAGCATGGTGCTGACAGATCTTCTAGGCCTTACAGTTTGGCGAGGCGAAACAGATGGCAGACAAGGCTGGGCTGTTCAAGTAAGTTGCAACTGACGTTTCGTATCTATCAAGGTCTAGCGCGACCCTCTGACGTATGTGGCAGATATGTGGTCAAATCCATCGGCGCCAAACACGGCATCACTCCAGCATTCATGGCTAAGCCTCGTGAGGGCTTGCCTGGCAACAGCGGACACATGCACATCTCTCTGGTCACCGAAGATGGCAAGAATGCATTCCTCCGCCCTACGCCTGATCCCTCTCCGCCGTATCCCGATGTCGCCTACCTTTCCGATCTGGGAAGACACTTCCTGGCGGGTATCCTGACCGGTCTGCCGGACATCATGCCTCTGTTCGCGCCGACCATCAATTCCTACAAACGACTGGTGGAGAACTTCTGGGCCCCGGTCACAGTATCCTGGGGTCTGGAGCATCGGGCCGCTTCCATCCGGCTGATCACCCCGCCCACCGCCAGCGCAAAGGCAACTCGATTCGAGGTCCGCGTTCCGGGCGCGGATGCGAACCCACACTTTGTTCTCGCAGCTATGGTCGCATTGGGCTGGCGCGGGGTTGAGAAGAAGCTGGAGATCCCTGTGCCCCCGCTGTCGCGGGGAGAAGACATGGGTGGTGCCCGCGATCAGGGCGTGCAACTGGCCAAGTCGCTGAAGGAGGCCACGGCTACATTTATGCGCAAGGATAGTATCGCCCGCGAGGTGTTTGGGGATGAGTTTGTGGATCACTTTGGTGGCACTCGCGAGCACGAGGTGCGCTTGTGGGAGGAAGCAGTCACAGACTGGTTTGTGTCCCAATCTAACCCATGCACGAGGTGCACGTGCGATGCTAACTCGGATGATAGGGAGGTGAGACGGTACATCGAAACAGTTTAAGCATCAACAACTCCTCACAGTTCAACGGCGGCTTATATTTATGCAACTTCATTTGTTTTCAGCCTGTTTCGCGCAGTGCGTTATTAGGAATACCCTTTTCGTTCCATATTTCCGAGTTTAGTGTTGGGCGAGTTCGGAGCGAAGCCGTGAGGCATGAAGATAGAGACTCGTCCATTGGGATAGCTCATGCTACTAAGATGTGAGATGATTGCTCCTCGAAGCCATGGATCAGCTTGAAACTAGAGCCCGTCTGGTCCCGAGTGTAGAAGAGGAATCGGGATGGATCCGACCTGGAGTTTGGTCTCTCATCTCACAAACTCACAAGCTCAGGCATCACATGCCCGGTTGACAGTCAGTTTCACATGCTAGCTGCCGTCGACAGCAAACGGCGGTCCTTGAATCCCTGGTTCTTCACATAGCAGAAACAAGTTTTCATTTTTTCGTAGAGATCAATGATATTCAGTCTCTCCTTCCCATCTCATGGCAACGTAAACTGGTCGGGTCAATTCGGGCGCACGCAGTCTGAATCTGGGGATTTCTCCGCCCCCGATCTCGCCCTTCCCACAGCGGAAGTGAACAAATAGGTCTCTCGCTAACTGGCCGAGCTTGGCTTGGCATCTGCAGCGCAATCAGAGTTGCAAAACACTAAAAGTAGAAATCCAATCCCTTGACGTCGAACCGCGGCTGTCGATGTCCAGTGGAAGTTTTCGGGCCTGCGGGAGGACTCCCTCGGCTGATTGTGCGTTTGACCTTAGTTGAAGAAGTAGTAGCTTCGTAGTTAGTAGTTAGTAGAGGATCGAGCGTGATGACCTGGGCTGATACTAGGATCCACGAGACTTGTGTGCATATGTTTCTTCTGATCTATCGGTGTTTCCATTGAACTGGTGCATTTTCGCGTGTGATTCTATTCCTCGATCATATATAGTAATGGCGGGCAGAAAGCAGATTAGCAGCGTATCATCCCAGCCGATATCGATCTTCGGTGCGCGGCGGCCCCCGGATGAGGGGAACAAGCCGCGGGCGGTCGGCCGAAAAAACCGTTACGAATACGCGCTAGTGACGCTCCGGTAATTTATCTTTCCTCTTTGGGCTATAATGGGCAAATTTCCCGCGGATAAGTCAGGTGACCGCCCAACTTCCGCTCATCCAGCGCGGGTTGTCCTATCGGTTCAACTCGTTTCCCATCTCTTCTCCTTTCCAGGAGGGGCAAACCCATTCATTCCCCCCATAACTCTAACTTCCATGATCACTGGGAGTCTGAAAATACCTTACCGAATGGGTCTGCAAGCTTGTCCAACGCCATCTCGTGGTTGGTCACTGTTTCCAATGGGCCGCGGTTGTGTTCATCGTTCTGACGTCGACTCCGATGTTCCTCCCGAGCGGGTGTGTCCCTACCAGATGGGAGAGGGATCGCTTGCGATCCCAGGTTATATATCCTCTGGTCTAGACGGCTGTCGTTGTTTATTTCTTCTTTCCCTCCTTTCCTGAACGCTTTCCTGGGTGATTTTCTGATTCTCCCCATCTTTTATTCCAACAAATCCCCCCCTCCCCCGCGCATCAAAACTTATCGAGATAAGATAAGAGAACTGATAGCAACCATGAGCCAAATCGAGGTACAGCTCAAGGATGTCGCCATCCTGGGCGCCGTGAACAACGAGCACCGCAAGATCCTCACCAAGGAAGCCTGCGCTTTCCTCGCCATCCTCCACCGCACCTTCAACTCCACCCGCAAAGTCCTGCTCCAGCGCCGGATCGACCGCCAGGCCGAGATCGATAAGGGCCATCTGCCCGATTTCCTTCCCGAGACCAAGCACATTCGCGAGAATGACGCCTGGAAGGGTGCTCCTCCTGCCCCCGGTCTCGTTGACCGTCGCGTGGAGATCACTGGTCCCACGGACCGCAAGATGGTTGTGAACGCGTTGAATGCGGATGTCTGGACTTACATGGCTGATTTCGAGGGTGTGTATTTCTTTTTTTTCCCCCATTCTGCGCGGACCTGAATCTGCAAAGGGGGTCTTGTACTGATTGAGATAGATTCGAGCGCCCCCACCTGGGAGAACATGATCAACGGCCAGGTCAACCTGTACGATGCCATCCGCCGCCAGATCGACTTCAAGCAAGGAAACAAGGAGTACAAACTCCGCACCGACCGCAACCTCCCCACCCTGATTGCTCGTGCTCGCGGCTGGCATCTGGATGAGAAGCACTTCACCGTCGATGGCGAGCCCATCTCCGGCTCTCTGTTCGACTTTGGTCTCTACTTCTTCCACAACGCCAAGGAGCTCGTCGCCCGCGGCCACGGCCCTTACTTCTACCTGCCCAAGATGGAGTCTCACCTCGAGGCTAGACTCTGGAACGATGCCTTTAACCTCGCTCAGGACTACATTGGCATGCCCCGCGGCACCATCCGTGGTACCGTCCTGATTGAGACCATCACCGCCGCCTTCGAGATGGACGAGATCATCTACGAGCTGCGGGACCACAGCTCCGGTCTCAACTGCGGCCGTTGGGATTACATCTTCTCCTTCATCAAGAAGTTCCGCAAGCACCCCAACTTTGTCCTCCCCGATCGCTCCGATGTCACCATGACCGTTCCGTTCATGGATTCCTACGTCAAGCTCCTCATCAAGACCTGCCATCGCCGTGGTGTCCACGCTATGGTAAGACCCTAGTTTCTTGTTTTTTTTTTTTTTTATTTTTTATTTTTTATTTTTTATTTTTTTAAAAAAAACTATACTAACAGCAACAGGGTGGTATGGCTGCTCAGATCCCTATCAAGGACAACGCCGCGGCCAACGACAAGGCTATGGAGAACGTCCGTGCCGACAAGCTGCGTGAGGTCCGTGCCGGCCACGACGGTACCTGGGTCGCTCACCCCGCTCTCGCCTCCATTGCCTCCGACGTCTTCAACAAGTACATGCCCACCCCCAATCAGCTCTTCGTCCGCCGCGAGGACGTCAGCATCACCGCCAACGACCTGCTCAACACCAACGTGCCCGGCAAGATTACCGAGGACGGTATCCGCAAGAACCTGAACATCGGTCTCTCCTACATGGAGGGCTGGCTCCGTGGTGTCGGCTGCATCCCCATCAACTACCTGATGGTACGTCTGCCTTCGTTCCCTTTTCGTTTCCCCCCCAGACTAACAAGAAATAGGAGGACGCTGCTACCGCCGAGGTGTCCCGCTCCCAGCTCTGGCAGTGGGTCTACCACCAGGTCACCACCTCCGAGGGCAAGAAGATCGACAAGGCCTACGCCCTGCGTCTGCTGCAGGAGCAGGCCGACAGCCTCGCTGCCAAGGGCCCCAAGGGCAACAAGTTCCAGCTCGCGGCCCGCTACTTCGCCGGCCAGATCACCGGTGAGGCCTATGCGGATTTCCTGACCAGCCTGCTGTACAACGAGATCTCGACCCCCGGCACTGCGTCGAAACTGTGAGCGTGGCGGAGTGAGTTTGCATGATTGATGATTCCCCCTTGTACTGTACATTCGAGTTGCATTAGCATATCAATTCTTGGTTTTCTTCATTACAGACCGTAATGTTTTTTTTTGCTGTAGTATCAGTATTGCTTGCTCGAGTAGTAGTTCCGTCAATGTCTAGCAAAACAATACATTCACAATGATGAAAGAATACACACTCCACCAGAGATAAGTCAACAAAAAGCAACTGGACACAGCCAAAGCCTCATTCATAAAGAACCAACTCCCCTTGTCTTAGCCTGAATCCCATTATTCCCGACAAAGCTCATTATCCTCACAAAGACCCCGTTTCACTCTCCAACAAAAACAAAACGCCATTGTCCCACAATGACCATTAATATATTGCTCTTTCAACCTGTCTCATACGGCAAGACAATTCCTCTTTGTATACTCTCTCTTAGACAGGCTGAATGTCTTGGTTCTTGTGTCTTGTGCTCTCTGTGGGAGACGGTGTGTCTCATTTTGAAGGCATTGTGCTTGATGTCTTGAATGGCTTTGTGATGCTGGTAGAGGGTCTTGTTCTGGGGGTTGAGTGCCTGTATCTTGTCGGTTGCTTTTGGGATATAAAAGGGAGGTGGAAGGGGGGTAGAATGGTTCTTCTTCTTCATCATCATCATCATCATCATTCTCAATCTCCTGCTTCTACAATCCCAACATCACCACTACAAGAACAACTTCCCTTTTACGCTTCTACCACTATCTTCTAAAACCCTCATCAAATTCTACTTCACCACCAATCTCTACTCCGACACCTCTACCTCTCCCGTCTAGAAACCTCAAGAAGCCAACGCAATGGCATACAACGGAAACTTTGTCAACCCAATGACAACCACCGAGCTGGACGAGGACAGCTGTGTCCTGTACCAGACAGGATACCGGCCCAACCAAGAGGGCCAGCGGACCTGGTGGGTCTGGATCCCCCTCGTGGGGACCTTCGGCAGCGACTTCCAGCTGCTGGGCGCGATGATCGAGTCCATCGCGCGGGGGCACGCAAGCCTGGCCCCAAACTGGGACCGGACGTCTGCCGGAGGCGTCTGGTACGACTTTGACTGTGCGTCGGACATCCTTGACGAGAAGACTCTGTTCGGACTGGCTACTGACGATCTGCAGAACCGGTTGGAGAATGAGATGGCCAGCAGTGTTGGCCATGCGGGCCAGAAGCCGGCGATGGGATTCCGGTGAGGGAGGGAGTTCCTGGGGCTTCGTTGTCTGGTTTGGTATGTCCTCCGCTGTTTGAATTTGGAGAGAGAGGGTGTGTGCTGACAAGTTGCGCTTCCGTGTGTGCGTGTGTGTGATGGTTGATTCGGTACCTTGTCTGGTCAGGTATGTTTTCCCTTTTGGTTCGGCTTTTCGCGTTGGGTGAAGTTTCCTTGGGGCATTTGGAGTTGCATAGACAGGGATTTAATGGAGATTCGGTTCGACATGATCTGTTTTATTGTATTCTCACGGAGTAGAGACCTTTCGTAGCGTGCGGTTGTAGCTCCCTAGGGTTGTAGACAGACACGTTCAAGTATCCATCACCTCGACCAGGTCAGAAGGCCCTGATGCATATGTTGAAACATTTAGTAAAGGGTATACAGTCCATATGCTATCCATTCAAACTCGATTGCTGCAGGTCCCTGATCACCTCATTGGCATCCCGGCCCCCAGACCGAATGGTTCGCTTCATGTATCCCTTCCACTCAGTCGACGTCTCCGTCCCCACGAAATGCACGTTCTCATGGGGCTCTCGAAGTGCGCGCGCGCCGAATTCAGTGAGCAGGCCCGGTGGTGACACCGGGCAGGGCGCACCACCGAGGAACTCTGCTTTGGACCCCTCCATCTCAATGACAGACCGCCCCGTTCGAGGATCGCACAGTGAAGAGCCCAGTATTTGGACATTGCTCGATCGACATAACCGGGGTCGAGTGGTAGAGCGATCCCGGCGGAAGCTCCCTGGCCATAGACCGTGCGGACGAATGGGCACCTGGTTTCAGACAGTAGCAACGAAAGTTAGCTGGTGCCTTCTTTGACTCTCCACGACTGGGTGCCTAACCTACCGGCGTCGGAAGAAGAAGTCCGACAAGAGTAAAGCACATTATATCAGATGTACACGCAGCCATTTGACGCGTGATAGGCCCCCTTAGGGACAAAAGGGCCCCTACGCCGAGGGGTCTCTGGCACACCTGCTTCTCAACAGACAGCACTATGGGGGCTCCGTGCCAGAACAGCTCTCCTCAAGGCCTTGAGATTACCGCCACCAATCACTACCTAGAAGCAGGTGATGGCAATCTTCTGTCCGATCTATGCATCATTGCACCGTCTCACTCGATGGCGTCCTTGGACGCCGCTCTCCCGGCCACGGGCTCTGACCCGAGCCTCTAGCATCGTACTATCACATTAGGTTGCCGAGACTGGAGCCCATCTGTCCACTTTACCAGGGGCAGGCAGACAACCCGTTTTTGAATTTGCTATTCCCCTTGGCGATCGACGATGACCTGTTGATGCACTCCTTGCTGGCGTTGAGCGGTACTCATCTGAGCTTCTGGAACCCCACGCCGGATATTCCAGAGAGCTAGCTACCTATCGCCATTACGCAGTGGCAGTGAGGGTTCTTCCGACCACCATTGCTGATATGCAGTCCCTGGGCGTATTGAAGACACTAAGTGGAGGTAATCATCTCAGCCCCCTGGTTGTCCAGATTCAAACACTATCACTCCATTTGCTGTTGTTGAGAAGATGCTACTCCCCCCCCACTTGACCCGTTTCTGGGTAATCTGAGCAACAACGGCCTCCTCATGCGACGGTTTTGGTGCCATCTTCCGGAGGGAGCCACGAGCTATTTGAACTGCTTCCCGCGATTGCACCAGCTCTCTCATCCGACCGGATCACAGAGCAGCATCACTCCGCCTCAAGCAAGAGCTGGGAGCGATATCACCGGTTGCATGATCAGCTTCACTCATAGAAGCCCCCCCCCGCACAGTGGAATCATCGGACTCCGAGTGGCTATCTATCTATCTGTCTTCGAGGAATGAACCCTGCTGCCATCCACTATCGTTGGCGTCCTTGTACCGCCTCCCCGCCCACCGTGGTATGGTGGAGGGCTAGGTTTGCGTCTTTGATTCCCTGGCCTTGAGAGGAAATATAGGTGGTATAATCTCTATATATGATAGTGCCAGGGCAGGCGACTAGATGCGTACTTACCACAGCATCGAATAGGATACCCCTACTCTGTAGTACGCAATAACGCCCTTCAGATACACACCTACACACCCAGGCAAGACCTCAATCCGCGTCACTAATCTTTCTTAATCACCTTTAATTATAAACATACAACTCACAACCGGATGGCAATCGTCCCGCAATCCCACCACTATACACACCCCCCCACCCCCGCTATCTCCTCCTCCTCATCTCACTCCAACCACTCTCCCTCCATTCACATCATTCATCGTTTAGATATACTCCCAAGCAGCAGCGCCGGTAGAGTTGGTCGGCACAGCAAGGGCATCAAAGCCCAGACATCCCTGCGAGGCTGTCACGTTGGCAGCAGAACCATACACCTGCCAGTGGGTGGCGGTGCCATTGCTGCGGGGGCAAGCCAGGAAGCCCGAGGCGCCCTGGCCCGTGTACGAGAACTGGCCGAAGTGCGGGCCAGGAGTGTAGGTGAAGGGACCCATGGACGAGCCGGGGGGAATGTAGGCCGAGTGTGCCTGGGTGAAACGCAGGGCGCCGCGGGGATCGATGTAGATCCGCTGGCCGCCGGGGACGACGACATCCTGGGTTGAGTGTTAGTATGTGGATAGGTGGGAGGGAATGGGGAAGGGGAAGGAAGGCACAGGGACATACCAGTGCGGTCTCGCTGGCGAAACGGGTCGAGGTGCCAGGGGGGCAGGCGCCGAGCTCCTCGATGTTCTCCGGGCAGTAGGTGGAGGGCGACTCGCCGAGCCAGAAGCTACCATGGACAGCGTTCATAGGCAGCAGATGCACGGGGGAGCCAGAGCGAGCGGACATGATGGAGAATTTGCTGTTGGCGTTGGTGCTGCGGGCCGGGATGGAGGCGGCAGAGGCCAGAGGCAGGAGGGCCAGAAGGGCGGAGATCTTCATGGTGATTGGTTGTTTTTTTGATCGAGAGACTTAGAAGACTGATTCAATTGATGGGTTCTGCTGATGTTGTTGTAGGGAAGAAAGTCGAAGACGAGAGGCGATGGAGGTTATATAGGGCGCAGTTCAACTGGATACAACACGGACCAAGGTATCCAAAGATCAAGGTAAACCCAGTCTGATCAGCACAGATAAAACCGAGCATGAAACCATGGGACGATGGGAGAGTGAAGACACGAAGGGGAGAAAAAAAACTTCTCCGTCTCGAGTCTCAAACGCAGCTCCATCGGGGAATCTTCTCAGACAATCCAACTCCACTTCGCTCTGGCCGATCTGAAGTCGCGCAAATCCACCCTCTCCAGAGTCTTCCCCGAGATAAGAGGAGAGGTGATAAACTGACTTTGGCCGGCAGAGGTGCTGAAAGTCTGAAACAGATAGACGGTTGATCCCACTACCACGACCCAGCATCCTTGCCCACGCGGCTTGGTTAAAACACACAGTGATAAACACGAGACTGTTCCAGACGACAAAAATAGGCAGAACAGTCCCAGAGCAGGACTGATCACTGAAGAGTGCGGAACTGCGGACTTCAGAGTCGTGATCGACAGGACTCCACTCCGTGTCTCGGATCAAGCCCTTTTCTGGTCGTGGCGTGAATGGCTTCAGGGTGTACCAGACATTATTGGCGCAGGGTCCGATAGTGTCTCCTGATGCCCCATCAGAGACAATCCACAAGGTCAAGGAAGTAACTAGTTAACTAGTATTCTATCGATTTCGGTGCCGACTTCTGACCGTTCAGCTTGGCAGCGCCACTGATCCACTGGAAGAGTTGCGAGTCAGTAATCATTATTCCTATAGATAGGTAGTTATTCCCATCGCATGCTTTGTGTGTCTATTCCGCGTCATATCTCTGTTTCTACAAGAAGCAAACGGTTTGTAGATAGCTATTATAGATAGGGTTGAGGCTCGCGGTCGAATCTTCTCAGCCCAGCTCAGTACTTCGCCTGTAACGGCAGATCGCGCGAGCTTCGTCCCACCCAGATCTGGAAATCGCCGTCGGGCATCACCCAGTTCTGCTCGCGCACGCTCCAGTAACTCAGATCTTTGCGGCTGAGCGTCATCTGCACCTCGCGTCGCTCGCCGGGCTCCAGCTCGACCTTGGTGAAGTTGCGCAACACGCGTTCCGGGAAATCGATCTTCACCTTCTCCTGCTGCTTCCTCGTGACCTTCTCTCCGTCCTTGGATGGCGCGTCGGGATCTTCCACCTCCACCCAGTCGCCGTCCTCCGTCACGTCCGATGGAAACGAGACATACACCTGCACCACCTCCTGTCCCTTGCGGTCTCCGGTATTCTGCACCTGGACGGAGACGCTGGCCATTTCTTGGAACAGCGCCGGATTGCCGCCTGCACCACCTCCAGCGGGGGAGGGCCCTTGCGTCTGGTTATAATCCTTCGGATAGTAGGAGTAGTTGGCCGGGGCCGTCCCGTCCAAGCTCGGAAGGTAGGGGTAGATGTACTTGTACACAGGCTGGAAGCCAGGCGGGAAAAGCGCCAAGGCAGGATCCGGCAGAGTAGTATTGTACTCGGGCGGCGAAACCGCAGCCGCAGGTCGAGCAGCTGGCGACCGGGACTTCGACTGCAGCGACCGGACATGGAGATCTTTCAGTTTAAACGTGGTGTACGACAGGCCGAACCCGAACTCAAAGCGCGGGGTGATGTTATATTGGTCGAAGTGTCGGTAGTCAATGAACAGCGCATCCAGAAGGTCCACCTGCGGCACGGGCGCGTTGGGCTCATACAGGACCTGCGCTTCGGTCCCATACTCTTCCAGGCTCTTGCCAATGGTATACGGCAGACGTCCGCTCGCATCGACGTCTCCAAAGAGCACGTCCATCAGCGCGTTGCCGCTCTCCTGGCCGGGCAGATTCGCGAGAAGGACAGCATGCACGCCCGGGAGGTCGATCCACGACTCCATGACGACGGGACCGACCGCGTGTATCACGACCACCGTCTTCCCTTGCCCCTCACCACAGTGGCTCGCCACAGTACGGATCAGTGTATCACCTCCCTTCTGCAGGAAGAGGTCGTTGCGGTCGCCGTGGATACCGCCCGCGGAGATGAATCCTTCCCCTGAATCTGCGTTCGCAAAGACGAGGCAGAGATCTTTATCCGCGACGTCTGCGGGCATGACGGCATTGCGCAAAAACGCAGTCATCTCCACCTCCGTCTTCCATGCGGTCTCCAGAGCCTCGAGCGGACTGACGAGGTACGGGAAGTCCACGGTCCCACTACCCCAGCCGGTAGCAAGGGTCCCCTGGTTACAACCCCGATCAGGGCACGCGTTGGGCCCCTGAGCTGGACCAGCATCGTCACCGTAGATCCCAACACGCATGACCCCAGAAGGACCCGATGCGTTACGCGACAGGGGCAGCGTGTGGTCCACATTTTTCAGCAGGACAGTGCCCTCAGCTGCAACCTTTCTAGCAATGATACTATGTGCCTCCGGCCCTGTACCTTGAGCATCTATGTACTGGTTGACAACGGCATACAACCCATCGTTGCTTCCAGCGTGCAGCCAACCAACATCACCGCCGGTCCAGGACGAGAAATTCGGGCCACCATTGCCTTCCGGAGGCGGTCGTTCCCATTCGTCCTGCTCAAATTGGTACCATGCAGCCACAATCCGGGTGACCATGTCGTTCAGTCGCTCCATGGGGATCGATGTATTGAGGACGGCTCTGGTTAACTCCCTGCCCCAAAGCGACTTACCGTCCGTCCAATGCAGACCATCTCCAGGCATGCTCATGTCAAGACCGCCCAGGGCGCTGTTGATGCCAGATCGCTGGGCCAGCCAGTCCGACTGCACAAAACCCTGGAAGCCTAATTCATCCTTGAGAATGCCATTCAAAAGTTTACTGTTCTCGCAGGCGTGGCTGTTATTGACCATTTGGTAAGAGCACATGACACTGGCCACATCCGCTCGAATGCTCTCGGCAAACGGCCATGCGAATACCTCGTGGAGTGCACGGTCGCCGACATTCGAGGACAGTGCGGTCGAAATCCCCCACTCGAAAGGTTGCCGGAAGTGCTCCTGCTCGTTCATCAGGAAATGCTTCGCCGTCGCCATCACCCCGTTGCTCTGGATGCCACGGATGGTTTCCGCCGCCGCAACGCCCTGAAGCACGGGGTCGGAGCCGAAACCTTCCCAATTACGGCCACCAGCGGGCATCATCCCAATGGGGCCGATCGACGGGCCCAGCAGGACATTGACTCCCTTCAACCTAGCTTCCCGTCCCATGGCGATGCCCCGCTCGCGCATAAGTGTTCTGTTCCAGGTAGACCCCGTGGTAATACCCGCCGGAAAGGCGGTCACATGGTCCGCATATCGAAGTCCTTGAGGGCCATCCTGTAAGCACAGCGAGGGGAATTTGACAAGCTCGGCGGGACCTAGAACAATCAGCCATTATCAAATGCAATTCATGGCACGACGCGCATACCAGTATTCCCAACACACATCCCCATTTGCCAGCCCGTCCCCGTGGTAATATTGACCTTCTCAATCAGAGTCATATTCCGCACCAGACTCTGCGCTTTCCTGTAGCTTTCCTCCCAGTGCTTGAGCGTCCCACCCTTCGGTGACGGAAACCACGAATCGGACGGCAACATCGGCTAAAACAAGAGTCAGCACCGTCACTTCTAGCCCCCACCCCCCATTCAAACCCAAACGCGCCAAAGACATTTAAACTCACCCACACCTTCGGCCCCTGCCTCTGCGCCGCCGTAAATCTCAAAAATCCCCAAACCAGCAGGGCCAGCGCAACGATGACAACGACCAGCGTCCGCCGCCAGATGCGCGCGTACTTCACCGGCGTCCACACCTTGGCCTTTAGTCGCTCCCGTCGGCGCCTCTGCTCCTGCTTCTGCACCTTGCGGCGCAGCGCCGCGTCGTCGTCCGAGTCGAAGTCGTCCGAGTCGTCGGCGAAGTCATACTGCTTCGAGAGCGAGAGGAGCTCCTGCTCGGCCTCGGTGATGCTATCGAGGTAGGTCTCGACGTCGTCGCCCTCGTCGCGGATGACGGGGATGTATGCGGTGGAGTAATTGTGGCCGCCGTTGGTGCTGCTGCTGCGTGCGAGGGGCCGGAGCTTGTAGTCATTCCGGCTTTGGTTCTCGAGGTCGGGGTCGAGATCGAAGGAGGAGGATGCGGATGCGGAGCGGGGGGAGGCGATTTCCTCGGGAATGGAGTCGTGGAGGGGTGTGTAGCGCTGTTTGCCTTTTGACGTGGTGGAGCTGTTGTTGTTTTTGTTGTCGTGCTTGAGGTGGTCCCTGAAGCTCCCGGGGTTGGAATCTGGGGGAGGCATGGTGCCTTGGTTCAGGTGAGGGTTGGCATTGATTAGATATTCGGGGCAGTCTGAATAGAGGTAAGGAGGAAAGGAATGACTAGATTAAGATAAAGAGAGTACGGAGGGCGTCGAAAGAAGCAGGAGTTTCGTTTCAGGAGAAAGAAAAGGAGTTGATCAGTTCAGATCGGAATGATTTCATGTTGAACATTGGAGTCCTGAAATCTGAGGCCGACGCGGTGGAGAGTTGCAGCGGGCCAATCAGAAGCCGTGATTGGCAGTGCACACAGTCAATTCCGGGGGTGGACAGACTCTACAGTCTACAGCACTACGCTTGGAGGCATGAATATGATGGCTGCGATGGCGGGCAGAAAGACCCCTAGGATCAATAGAACCCCTGCTAGTGTTGTGCTTGTTTCAGCAGAAGCAGATGGCTCACAGGTTATCTAGTGGTCATCTACACGATCCTGGCTCGAAAATGACAGGACAGGACACCGAAGAGTAGGTACCGAGTATGCCGCATTCTTCGAACCGGCATCTAGGTTTCTTGAGGGGCGTGCGGGTAGTAGTCTAGACACCGGTGACCGTAATACTTGTTCTTCAGGAGCAATGAAACACACTGAACCGTAGTGGGAGCAATTCACCCGAGATACACGTTTGGTCACGCGTCACATATGGTCCCAGCAGATGAGCAAAACACACACACACACACACACACCACGATGTCTTCATTGGCACGGAGGATCATCCTCCGTGGACAATATAGGAGCATACTCTTCAATCGCAGGCTGTCGCGTGGTCTGACCACGGAACTCGTGTCGACCACGAAGAAACCAATCCCCTGCAATGACTATCCCGACCACAGCATACACCACACATACATAGTTCATATCTAAATCTCAATTAGTTATTTAGCTTAGAAAGCGAAAAGGGATACATACTCTCTGCAGTCACCGGATACTCTGCCGGAAAGGAATATACTACCAGGCAGAACGCCGTCCAGAGCAACACTCCATAGTTGCACATCTGGCCGACCCGCCCTAGCCAGAATGGTCCATGCTCAATGCTCTCCCGGCCCCGGTGGAGAAGACACACGATTGGGACCACGTACGAGGCGTACAGAAGCACGATGCACGCGGTAACCATGCTATTGAATGCAGTTGACGAACCCAAATACAGCAGTCCCAGCAGCGCCACGACGGCGCAGCTCGCGCCGTGCGCGTGCAAGGGCACGTCCAGGCGGGGATGTACCCGAGCGAAAATAGTAGACAACGGAAGGCCGTGGTCGCGCGCGAATGACCAGCACAGTCGTGATTGCCAGGTGTGGCAGGCGATCAGGCAGCCGAGTCCGGTGATCAGGACCAGGGACTCGAGGACGATAGCGCCGAGCCTGCTTTGAAGGGCCTGGTAGTACAGCGCCAAGATAGGGACGCGGGTAGGGGTGTTCAGGATCTCATTGAGGCTGCTGACGCTGAAGAACATGGAGATGCAGTAGGTCCAGGACGTCAGGAATCCAATCAGCACCGTGCACAGGATGGCGATGGGGATGCTTCGTTCGGGGTGGATGACTTCCTCCGCAAGGTGGGTCGCCGAGTCCAGGCAGGCGAAGATCCAGTTGGGATTGATCAGGCCGACCAGGAACGCGAGCTCGTCCGAGAGCCATCCGGTCGAGTTGACAAAGTGCCCGAAGACGAAACGCGCCGGTGCGTGCGTCGGCACCGCTGTGGGCACGGTGATGAGGATCACGGCGAACGAGACCAGAGAGACGTACAGGGTCGTCGTGGCGACCGCCGGCAGCACCTTGCCCACGCAGTTGAAGCAGAACGCAAAGAGATTGATTGCTTCGTACGCGACCACCGCATGCCACGGCTGGATCACAAACTCCGGGTGCGAGAGCTGCCACATTCCCACGCACGCGGTGGCCAGGCTCAGCGCTACGCTGGCGCAGGTGAAGATGGCCCCAGACCATGCCAGCCAGCCTGTCAGGTACGCAGCGAAGCTTGCGTACCTCCGCGGAGCCAGCTCGCCGGCCCAGAAGTACTGTCCACCACTGTTTGGCATGGCCGAGGCCAACTCCGACAGTGAGACGCCAACGCATGTCGAAATCACGGCGATCCACGGGATACCATAGATAGTCAACGCCGTCCCGCCGGACTTGATACCCGTGATGAGAGAGGCGGATACACCGAACCACGAGTTCGCCAGGGAGAACGCAACGCCTAACAACGAGAGCACGGAGAAGTTGCGCGCCATGTTCTGGCTGTAGCCCATCTCAGCCAGCCTCCGTGCATCGTTGTTATCACTATCGATGATTGCAGGCGCGAGAGTCACCTGGTTTGCTTTAGATTTTGGCATTTTCAAGTTTGAGATGGGTTCTCTTGCGAGTGTCATGCTAGTAATTGAATTGCGGTCCATCCCATTTGGCCTAGGTTAGTCACCAGGGGTCATTGTGCACAGCAGTAAGAGATATTGAAAACAACAAGGCACCATCAGCATGGGGTCTTTGCTTAGCGGAAATTCTTAAGATGAGATGGAAGCATAAGGCAGAGTCCAGTATCTGCTGGGCATAAAGAGTGATTCTGGAAGCAAGTGAGATGTGAAGTCCTCGTACTCTGTAAGATGGAAGACAGTCTCCTGCCTAAGGCCACCATCTGGCGCTCGCCAACTGGTTTCTTCCGCCAATTCAACTCCTGGAAGAGACCTCTCAGCCATCTGAACTTGCTGGACTGCACTCTCAGAAGCAACATACACAATGCGATTTCAAACCATTATACTCTGTACTCCATTGAGATCTTGGATATATTCCGAGGAGACTCCCAGCATTCCTAACTCCACCCTGGGGTGCTATGCTACGGAAGATCCAGTGATCGATGCGATGCGGAGAAGCTGCATGAACCGAGGATGCACTGAGAGCCCGTCGGCAAAACAGCAGGCTTGTTTTTTTATATTGAATTGGGTGCAGCTCCCACGGCTAGTTTCTACTCTGCTCATGGATCTTGCTTGATACTATCGATATTGGCCCTGTAAGACCTACTCTACTATCAAGATGAGTTTCGGTAAGTCTGATCCGCATCTCCACAGCTGTAGATGTTCCAGAGTAGTAATAAACTAACTCGCGCCAGGCGTCGCAGCAGCAGCCGCAGCCGGTGGAGTTACACTGGCAGCTTACTTGAATGCCAAATTCCACATAGCCAAGGATATCTCGTCTTTGCGCCTCGCGCGGAAGAGCATTCGGTCCTACGAACATGCCGGTACGTGCCTCGCACCCTGCCAACACAGCAAGACTGACCGACAAAAACAGCCGCTCAGGGCCGCGGCAATGTTTGGTTTATCTTTCTGCAGACAGTAAAGAAGTACCCGGATATGGTCTGCCTGTGGACCCGGGAGAAAGTCTATACCTATCGTGACGTGCAGAATCTCGCCTGTCAGTACGCGCATTTCTTCCTCGCCAAGGGGGTGAAGAAGGGTGATCTGGTAGCGTTTTACCTTCAGAATCGGGCCGAGTTTGTTTGTGCGTGGCTCGGTCTTTGGAGCATAGGATGTGCGCCCGCGGCGATCAACTACAATCTCGCTGGAGACGCCTTGGTGCATTGTCTCAAGATCGGCGGCGCCAAGCTGGTCCTGGTCGACGACGATGAGGACTGTCGCGCACGAATTGAGGAGTGCAAGGGGTCTCTTGAAGGACAACTGGGGATGGAACTCATGTATCTAGGGCCGACACTGACATCGCTCCTGTCAACGTTCCCGACCACGAGGCCAGCCAAGGATCTCGCCCTGGACATGTCAGGCGAATATCCCAGCATTCTGCTATACACGTCCGGCACCACCGGCATGCCAAAAGGATGCGCCTTTACCATGTCGCGACTCTACAGCACCCTCTATGTCCGCCGTGGCGCGATGGAAGACACCGAAGGCCCCGGTGGCGATATCTGGTACAGCTGCATGCCGCTGTACCACGGCACCTCCGCGATTGCGATGATGATATGCCTCACGACAGGCGTGGCCATTGCACTCGGGAAAAAGTTCAGCGTGCGCCAGTTCTGGCGCGACATCCGCGACTCCAGAGCCACGACATTCGTCTACGTCGGCGAAGTCGCGCGCTACCTGCTCGCGGCACCGCCCTCCGCCGACGACCGCAACCACAACGTCCGCTGTATGTACGGCAACGGGCTACGGCCGGATATCTGGGAGAGATTCCGCGAGCGGTTCGGGGTCTCCAACGTGGGCGAGTTCTTCAATAGCACCGAGGGAATCTTCGGGCTGTTCAACTACAACAAGGGCCCGTTCACGGCGGGGAGCGTCGGCCACCACGGCCTGGTCATGCGCGCGGTCATGCACAACACCTTCGTGCCAGTGGCCATCGATCCCGACACAGGCGATGTGCTGCGCGATCCGCAGACGGGACTCGCGGTCCGCGCGCCGTACGACAAGGGCGGCGAGATCCTCGTCAGCGTGCCCACCGAGCAGGCCTTCCAGGGCTACTGGCGCAACGCGGACGCCACCTCCAAGAAATTCCTGCGCGACGTCTTCAAAAAGGGTGATCTGTGGTACCGCTCCGGCGACGCACTGCATCGCCAGACCGACGGCCGGTGGTACTTCCTCGACCGGCTGGGCGATACCTTCCGCTGGAAATCAGAAAACGTGTAAGTCTCAACTGCCCTGCAAAAAAAAAAAAAAAAAAAAAAAAAACCCTCCTCGCCAGAGCATCCCCAGGCTAACCAGGCGCGGGCGTTCTCCAGCGCAACCGCCGAAGTCGCCGAGGTCATCGGCCAGTATCCCGGCGTGCAAGAGGCCAACGTCTACGGCGTGCTGATCCCCCACCATGAAGGCCGCGCCGGCTGCGCCGCGCTGCAGCTCACGCCCGAGGCCAAGGGCGCGCTCGACTTCCGCGGGCTCGCGGCGTTCGCGCGTGCGCGGCTGCCCAAGTATGCGGTCCCTGTGTTCCTGCGCATCGTGGACACGTCGACGCACATCCACAACCACAAGCAGGACAAGGTGCCGCTGCGCGAAGAGGGCGTGGATCCGGACAAGATCGGGACGAAGGTGGTGGAGGGGCGAGAGAATCGGTTCTACTGGCTTCCGCCGGGGATGGAGGAGTATGTCGAGTTTGGCCAGGAGGAATGGGAGGAGTTGAGTGCCGGGAGGGCGCGTCTGTGATGGCTGGGATGGGGCTTATTCTTGGATCGATTGTAGCGAATGTAGACGGAGAGGCTGTTGCCGTGTAATGCAGGTCATTGGGAGTGCCATGAATCGAGCATATCCACGCAGCCCGCGCGTACGGAGAGGTTGCAGCCTATCGAGGTCACCTTCTCTGCGGTTACAAGTGTGGGTTCGGAGGAGTGGGCTGTGACTTCGGATGGGCGTTCTCGTTTGTGTTGCATAGATGATACCAGCGAGAGGCGTAGGTTAGCGCAACAGTCAGTAAAGTCATACGTAGTAATACACATCGTCAGACTACAGTATCAGTTACAAGCCAAGCACGTCAAGTCTAATAAATTCTATCTGATCCCTAGTACACACGACATAGCGGCACTTCGTACTCAATACAGCAAAGAGACAAAAAAGCAATGGCAGAGAATATCGGACAAGGTCACGCAATACAGGCCGCTCAAATCAGTTCGTCTCGGTCATAGTCTTGAAATTTTCTTTTTTCTTTTTTCTTTTTTTGTTTTCTTTGTTGAGTCTGGTGCTTATTTCTTCAGACCCAGCAGGTTGATGCTCTTGGGGCGCTCGATGGGCAGACCCAGAGCGCGGTCCCAGATGAGCTGCGCCAGGGGGCCGAGAGCACGGCTGACACCGAAGGTGACGGTGTAGTACAAGGGTTGCTGGAAGCCATAGTGGTAGAACAGAACACCAGAGGCAGCGTCGACGTTGGGGTGAGGGTTCTTCGTCTATAGCCATATTAGTACGGGGATCATGTGTCATTGAAGAAAGGAGAAGGGGTACCTTTCCGTGCTCAGTCAGCACGCCAGGTGCAATCTCCGAGTTCTTCTTGACCAGCTGGAAGACCGGGTTGGCCTGGACGTCAGGGCGGGTGGCAGCAAAGTCCATAAGGGCCTGGAAGCGCGGGTCGGGCTTGCGCAGGACGCCGTGGCCGTAGCCAGGCACCACTCGGCCGGACTTGAGCGTATCCCAGAGGTAGGTACGGACTTCCTCATCCGTGAATTTGGTGCCGATCTTGTCCTGCATGGCCAGGATCCAGCGCAGCACCTCCTGGGCGGCGAGGCCGTGCAGCGGGCCAGCGAGACCCAGCAAGCCGGCGCTGTAGCTGAGGAACGGGTCACTGAGGGCGCTGCCGACCAGGTGAGTAGCGTGCGCGGAGACGTTGCCGCCCTCGTGGTCGCCGTGCAGGGCGAGATAGAGACGCAGCAGGTCGTGGAAGTCCTGGTGCTCCTGGCCACCCTTGCCCAGAAGGACGGCAAAGTTGTGCGACCAATCCTGGGTGGCGTCCAGGGCCTGGGTGCCGACGACGTCGATCTCGTCGGGGCGGAAGACCAGCGCGGCGACACGGGGGATCTTGGCCAGCAGCGAGATGCTGTCGTCAAAGGTCGGCTCCCAGTAGTCGGCCTTGTTGAGGCCCTTCTCATACGCCTTCGCGAACTTGGACTCGGTGTTGAGGGCGGCCACGGCAATGGACAGCTGGGTCATGGGGTGCATGGAGCGGGGGAACGACTTGATCAGGTCCAGGATGTGCTGGGGCAGATGGGACTGCTCAGCCAGCTCCCGCGAGAAGGCACGCACCTGGGCGGTCGACGGCACCTGGCCCGTCAATAGTAGCCAGAACATGGCCTCAGGCAGCATCTCGGTGCCGGAGGTGCCCTTGGGCAGCTCCTTCTGGCAATCCTTGATGGTCTTACCGTGGAAGCGGATGCCCTCTTCCGGGTCCAGCACCGAGCCCTCCCAGACCATGGACTTGAGACCACGCATGCCACCAATGACACTGGCCACCTTGAGCTCGCCAATAACCTCATCCCCACGCTCCTTGACCTGCTTGAACAATTCCCGTTTGGCGGGGATGACCGCCTTGAGGGCCGTCTTGAGATCGGGTTCGGTCGTCGAGTATCTGCGGGCATTGTTCAGAGTCAATGAGCGAGCAGCCTACATCGATACAGGAAGCATTAGTTCATTTCTTTTTGTTTTGTTTTTTTCCTTTTTTTTTTCTTTCTTTCTTTGAATATGAGATGAGGTGAGATGAGATAAATAGACAAGTGTCTGGCCGCATTCAGATGGATTTTTTGCTCACCTGAGCCAGCTTGGAAGCATGGCGTGTTGATCTCATTGCCAAAACCATTGTGTATGCGGGGGAGATTCTAGTGAAAGATAATATGCTTGAGAGGAAGTTGGACAGCGGGTTTTTCACACAGTGAGGATAAATAGAGGAGCAGAAGAGAGGGAGACAGGGACACCGGGAGAAATCAGTAACAGGACGTGTTGATCGTGAACACTACTGATCACGTCGTTCCGGTTGACCGCGGAGGGGAAGACAAGGGGTGAAGGCAACTAGTTGATCTTGATACCGTAGTCAGTCCGTCACACTGGCTAACTCACTCCTGGTCCCTGTCCACTCTGGCTCTCAGACGGTCAACCAAAACGACCGAGGCAAAACAGAGCGGCTGCATGCGGAGTTGGCGGTCGGCGGGATCAGCAGGCGCTGAGAGACACCGATAGTCGGTGAAAAGGATGGTTTGAGTTGGATTTGAGTTGAGTAGGGTGATCCAGAAAGATGAGATAGAGGGTCAATCTACTCTTTTGTCAAAGTCTTCTGAATGGAATGATTGTTTGTGGTCTTTGGACAAACAACGACAGTCGGCTATCCCAGGAGGGGCAACCGGGTATTCGTGGTTACTGCTTAGTTATAGACTTATGAGTTATAGACTTATAGTTAGTACTCCGTAGTCTGGGGTAAGCATCCACTGTTGGAGAGTGGGCGAGTCAACACACCAGAGGAGATTGCACTGCTGAGATATTCTACTATATACAGCTGTAGATATAATACTATATTCTTTACATGTCTTCTTCTATTATTATTAGATCTATTCTTATTACCTCCTGTCATGTTAAGTGTATTAATGTATACAGTATACACTATACAGTGGAGAGGCTGATGGGGCACTGCCAAGCCTTGCGGACCGGGGTAAATGGTGCCTGAGGCAGGATTTAGGATGACTGAGGCAGAAATAACGCCACAGACTGTGTCAGCCACAGTCTATGGCTGGTGTACTGTGGCTGGTTTACGGTGGCTGTTGGTTTATCAGCCACATCAGCCACCCGATAACGCTCATCCAATCACTGCTCCTCCAGTTCAGGCGGTGAATTCTCATTGGCTCCCCCTAGGTCCTCTTCGCCTCAGGCAGAGATTCCATTCTGAGGTGGCTGACAGAAAACGAAATTTTTCTGTTAATCGAAAGAAGTTGGGCGGGGTCTTTTTTTCTTCTCTCGCATCTCATCACCAGCCTTGAATTATTCTCTCGGGCTTCGTCTCCCTTTTCTTTGCTTTCATCGTCGTTGTTGCTTTGATTTCCTTTTGCTATACCCCAAGACCTTGTGCTGGTCTTCTTTTTTTCTTTTTTCTTAGATTCTTAGATTCTCTTGTCCTCCCGGGGAAGGGCAGTCTCCTAATTCACCCGCTCTATATACCCCCCACTATCATCTGAATCAAAAGGGACTCCCAGTACCTGTTCCAGTCGACGAGCGACAGAAGGAAAAAAAGAAAAAGAAATTGTCGTCGTTCGACTCCTCTCCACTCTTCCCCCAAATCCCCACGAGATAATGCCTCATTCCGAAACCGCCGCCATGCCTATCGCCGTTTCGAAGACTCCCTCCGGAGTGCCTCCCACCGTCGAGGAGGTCTCCTCGCTTATGAATACAATTTTCACGGCCGAAACTTCACAGCTGTCCCTCGATGCCTCGTACGCTCTGACCAACCTGCTCATCCAGAGTGTCGGAGCCTTCGGCTTTCGCAGATACAACATCCTCCCCGAGCTGAAAAAGGCGGCGGGAGATAAGAAAGATGGTGCCCGACGGGAAAGCGCTATGTTGATTCTTGGCGCTCTCTTCGAGCGTTTCCCCCAAGAACACCCCCTGAGCGAGGTCGTCTTTCTCCTCCAGGATGGCGGTGTCCTGAACGTTGCCCTTGACGCCTTGGCCGATAAGGGCGCCGTCGTGCGTGATGCCGCGCAGTACGCCATCGATGCTCTGTTCGCTTGCCTGAAGCCCGAGTCGATGGTCAACGCTCTGATTCCCGCCATCTCTGCCTACCTCAACAAGAGCACGGGTAAGTGGCAGGGCTTCGTCGGCGCCTATGCTCTCCTAGAGAAGATGGCTGTCCGCGCCCAGATCGGCCAGGGAACCATGGAGGAGGAGCGTCAGAAGGATCTTCTGCGCAACTCGATGGGCAAGACCCTGAAGGAGCTGATTCCCCTGGTGGAGTCGGGCATGCACGACCTCAAGAACGAGGTCGCCAAGCAGGCCAGCAAGACCATGACCGCGCTCACCACCCTGTTGGATAACGACGACGTGGCTCCCCGGATCCCCCTGCTGATCGAGACCATGGAGAAGCCCTCCGAACAGACTCTGCAGAAAGCGATCCATGCGCTGTCCCAGACCACCTTCGTCGCCATCGTGGCATCTCCCGTGCTCGCCCTTCTGACCCCCCTGCTGGAACGCTCTCTCAATGCCCCCACCACCCCCCAGGAGACTCTTCGCCGTACCGTGGTCGTCGTGGAGAATCTCACGAAACTCGTCCATGACCCTGCCGAAGCGCGCACTTTCCTGCCCAAGCTCAAGCCCGGTGTTCAGGCCGTCAAGGACCGCGCCTCGCTTCCCGAGGTCCGGGAGCTCGCCACCCGTGCCATGGACGTGATCGAGAAAGCGATGGGTGATAGCAGCCTCGCCTCGGGCTCCATCGCGAAGACGACCGCCGAAGAAGTCCTCGCTGTTCTTACCGCGAAGATTCAGGAGAACGGCGGCCTGGCCGTGGCGGACGAAAAGACCCTGTTCGAGCTGAGCAAGAGCTACATTGCCGAGATGGTGCGCGAAGACGTCAACTCCAGAATGCACGACCGCATCCCTGCTTGCATCGGCCCTTATCTCAGTGGGTTCCTCGCGGATGATAAGCACACCGTCGTTGCGTCGGCCGTTCAGGAGCATTTCATCGAGGAGGACCACCGCAAGTTCGGCAAGCCCATCCCCGACGACCCCAACGAGGTGGAAATTGTCAACGCCAACTTCTCCCTGGCCTACGGTGGCATGCTTTTGCTGTCGCACACCAACCTTCGTCTCCTGAAGGGTCACCGCTACGGTCTCTGTGGCCGGAACGGTGCCGGCAAGTCCACTCTGATGCGCAGCATCGCCAACGAGAAGCTGGAAGGATTCCCTCCCCAGGATGTGGTCCGGACCTGCTTCGTAGAGCACAACCAGGGCGAAGATGCCGATCTGAGCATCATCGAGTACGTCTCGAAGGACCCCAAGATTGCCGAGGCTGGGCAGGAGCACATCAGCCAGGTTCTCCTCGAGTTCGGTTTCACCGATGGCCCGGAAGGCAGACAGAACCAGCGGGTTGGCTCGCTGTCGGGTGGTTGGAAGATGAAGCTCGCTTTGGCCCGCGCCATGCTCATGAAGGCCGACGTGTTGCTTCTGGACGAACCTACTAACCATCTGGATGTTGCCAACGTCAAGTGGCTGCAGGAGTATCTGAAGAAGCACACCGACATCACCAGTTTGATCGTCAGTCACGACTCCGGATTCCTAGACGAGGTTTGCACGGATATCTACCATTACGAAGGAAAGAAGCTGGTGAATTACAAGGGCAATCTCGCGGCGTTTGTCAAGCAGAAGCCCGAGGCCAAGAGCTACTACACCCTGTCCGCCAGCATGGTTCAGTTCAAGTTCCCTGCGCCCGGCATTCTCTCCGGTATCAAGTCGAACACCCGCTCCATTCTCCGTATGACGAATTGCTCGTTCACCTATCCTGGCGCGAGCAAGCCGTCTCTGACCGACGCGTCCCTCTCGCTGACGTTATCGTCCCGCGTTGCCATCATCGGTGGCAACGGTGCCGGTAAATCGACCTTCATCAAGATGCTGACCGGCGAAACGGTCCCCCAGACCGGCAAGGTTGAGAAGCATCCCAACCTGCGTATCGGTTATATCAAGCAGCACGCTCTTGAGCACGTGGAGATGCATCTGGAGAAGACCCCCAGTCAGTACCTGCAATGGCGTTATGCGAACGGTGACGACCGGGAGGTCTTCCTGAAGCAGACCCGCATTCTGACCGACGCGGAGAAGGCTCAGATGGAGAAGCCTGTTGACCTTGGGGACGGTAGAGGGCCGCGCCGCATCGAGGCCATCATGGGTCGTCAGAAGTGGAAGAAGACCTTCCAGTACGAGATCAAGTGGGTGGGTCTGCTCCCCAAGCACAACACCATGATTTCGCGGGAGACCATGATCGAGTTGGGCTTCTTCAAGCTCATCCAGGAGTTTGACGATCACGAAGCCTCCCGTGAGGGTCTCGGTTTCCGGATCCTCGACCCCAAGACCATCTCGAAGCATTTTGAGGATATCGGGCTGGACCCTGAGATCGCCAATCACAACCAGATCTCCGGTCTTTCCGGTGGTCAGAAGGTCAAGGTCGTCCTGGCCGGTGCCATGTGGAACAACCCGCATCTGCTGGTGCTGGACGAACCTACCAACTTCTTGGACCGCGACTCCCTCGGCGGTCTCGCCGTGGCCATCCGTGACTTCAAGGGCGGTGTGGTCATGATTTCTCACAACGAAGAGTTCGTGGGCGCCCTGTGCCCGGAGCAGCTCCACATCGCCGACGGTCGCATCGTGGCGCGGACCAACAACGCGGTGGCCCTCGACCGCTTCGAAGACAGCGCAGCCAACTCCCCGCAGCCCGGCAGCACCGTGGCCAACTCGGCCGCCACGAGCGCCGTCCCCTCGGCCGTCAACTCCGGTGCCGAGGACCAGGGCGAGCTGAAGTTCAAGGCCCGCAAGAAGAAGAAGATGACTCGTGCCCAGGTCAAGGAGCGCGAAGTGCGTCGCAGACTGCGTCACCTGGAATGGTAGGCACCCCCCGCCCCCAAATTCCCCAAACTACGTTGTTGCCAACAGAAAAGCTAACTTGCAAATAGGTTGAACTCTCCCAAGGGTACCCCCAAGCCCGTGGACACCGACGACGAGGCCGATTAGAGTGCAGCATGCCCGCCTTGAAATTTGCCATGAAGATGGTTCTCTCATGCATCTACATATGAGCGTTATGATTCGATTTCTATTCATTTTTTTTTTTTTGTTACGTGGGGCATTTTGTCTGTTTGTTTTTGCCATAGATGGTCCGGGTGTTTATTTCGGTTTGGGGAATGCATTGTTTAGTACATAGATGGACAATGAACATAGATGAACTTTTTCCTAAAAGTGTGTTTTTGGCATTGATAATGTTGTCTATGATAGCTTGTCCCATCTTGTATCGCCCGGTCTCAAGTAGGAGTGGTGTTGACATTGTTTTATTTCAGAGCTAGACATTCCGGAATCAAGTGACTTGAGAGCAAAGAGAACCAGAGGTGTGGACTATGAATCTCTCGTGTACTGCCTCAAGCCCTCGACATACACCCATGTTCATCTACGGATACTGAACTGCATCTGCAACTACATCTACAGGGGTTGGAAGGTTGGAAGTGACTAATCATGCTTCATTGGAGATTCTTGTGTATAGAGCTCAATCTCCAACCTTTCCCTTTCCAAGGAGCTATTTACGAGCTCGCTGCGGCCGGCGCAGCAGAAGCAATCTCCTGGGCAACAGACTCGGTCTTGTTGACGGCCTCCTGGGGCTGGGGCTGGAGCTGCGCGGCAGCCTCCTTCTCGAAGCTCCGCATGGGGTAGAAGCCCCAGCGGTCGAACATCTCGCGGTCCTCGTCCCAGCCGTTGCAGTCGGTGGTGAGCATCTTCTCGCCGGTGAAGACGGCGTTGGCGCCGGCCATGAAGCAGGCGACCTGCTGCTCCTCGGAGAGGGAGATGCGGCCGGCGGCGAGGCGGACGATGGTGGCGGGGAGGACGATGCGGGCGGTGGCGACGGTGCGCAGCAGCTTGTCGAAGGAGATCATCTTGCGGTCGCCGAGCGGGGTGCCCTTGATGGGGACGAGGGCGTTGACGGGGAAGGACTCCGGGTGGGCGGGGAGGTTGGCGACGGTGTGGAGGAGGCCGATGCGGTCGGCGTCCGCCTCGCCGAGGCCGAGGATGCCGCCCGAGCAGACGTTGATGCCGGCGTCGCGGACGCGGGCGAGCGTCTGCAGGCGCTCGTCGTAGGAGCGCGTCGAGATGATGGACGGGTAGAACTCGCGCGAGGTGTCGAGGTTGTGGTTGTACGCGGTGAGGCCGGCGTCCTTGAGCTCCTTGGCCTGCGTCTCGTCGATCATGCCCAGCGTCACGCACACCTCCATGCCCATGCCGCGCACGCCCGACACCATCTCTTTGATGTTCTTCAGGCTGGTCTTGCGGCCGCGCATGTCGCGCCAGGCGGCGCCCATGCAGAACCGCGTGCTGCCGTTGTCTTTGGCGATGCGGGCCGCCTTGAGCACTTCGTCGACGGGGCTCATCTTCGTGGCTTTCAGCCCTGTCGTGTACCGCGAGGATTGCGCGCAGTACGAGCAGTCTTCGCTGCAGCCGCCGGTTTTGATGTTCATCAGCGTGCACATTTGGATGGCGGCGGGGTCATGGAAGCGACGGTGGACGATAGCCTAATTTTTTTTTTAAGTCATCAGCTATGATCCAAGTCAAAGTCCAATCCGATGGACGTAAAAAACATGGGGGAACACGCACCGCAGCATAGGTCAATTGGTTCAATGGCGTCTCATAGACTTGCTGCACCTCTTCGCGCGACCAGTTGGTGCGCGGGGCGGTTGCGGCGGTGGCTTCCTGGAGAGCGGGAGAGATACGGTTGGCTGCGAGGGAGGCAGCGCTGGGAGGAGCTTGCACGGTGCCATAGGACCTCTTCAGAAGGGCCCTGGGAAGGGACCGTGAGAGAGACAGCGACATGGTGGAAGTGGAGGTGGGAAGTTGGATGGCGGAGGTGGGATGGTGAGCGAGAGAGAAGCTATCAGAGCTCAGAAATATTATTATTATTATTTTTATCGCCTATCGGTGAGGGATAGATAGAGGACGGGAGGATGAAAACCGGAGGACGAGACGAGAAAAATCGCCCAGCGTCTCTAGTCTCTTCTCTAACTCTTGTGTTTACCTCGGGGAATCGACGACGAAAGCGGGAGAGAGGAGGGGCACCGAGTCACTCGTAGTCGTAGGAGAGTCGAGAGAAGAGAGTCACAAATCACAATAATAATGGGGGAGGAGAGGCTCCGGGTCCAATGAAATGGACGCTAATTGGAATCGGAGTCACTCAAGCTGGATTGAAGCTTCTTTTCCTATTTCTATTCTTATTCTTATTCTTGCTAGTCGTAGTACTAGTACTCCATAGTAATTCTCCATAGTAATACTAAATGATGAGGATTGAGGATGGTTGACCCCAACACACCGCGGGGCCTGAGAACGGGGGCATCAAGGCCTCCACTCCACTGTCTTCGGTCTCTCCTCTCTATCCATACTCTCTACTTTCTACCAAACTGGCTTCATGAAACATCCTCCTGTGTGACGAATCTGCACTCTGCAGCCTTAGCGTGGACCGAACCTAGTCGCCTTTGATGAAGTATCTAACATTCGATGCTGTGCCTGGATTCTAGTCACCATGGGCCAATTGAAGATTGCACCAGAACGAATCGGTCCAACGGAAGCTATCAATCAACCTTCCAGTCAATAATAATGTCAACGATAAGAATCGTTAAAGAGTCAATCTCTTCTTTCAGTGAAATACTACTGGAATCCATTTGATAATGCAGTCAGCAGATTTCCCAGTTCCCACAACCCGCACTCCAATTGGCAGTGGGATTCCCCGTCCGCTTGTCCACGTCTTCTGTTCGGGCCGTCGGTGAAGAACACGACCTTGGCGCGTCATCCATGGCATCCAGCTCCTTTGGAGACTGTCAGTGGTTGGGGGGGGGAAAGGTTAGAGACCCAGTTCAGAGCTTCAGGGTCCTGTGTGAACTGTGAAGAGGAAGAAAAAGGATTGTTGGTTGTTGGATATTGGTTGTTGACATGGTGCTGCTCGGTTCCATGTCTCAGCTTTACTCCAGAATCGAGCCACTAACTACTGGCCCGCTCTCTATCTACGGAGTATCTATCTACTCCGTAGACTAGTTACGGAGGAGCATAAAAGGAAAAAGGAGATCGGACCAATGTTTCCCGAATCCTGCCAGGGTCAAGACATTTCATCATTCATTAGACTAACTAGCCTCTTAGAAGTACTCTGTATATTCTGTAATCCAGACGGAGCACGCGGTGTGCCCCAGTCGAGTTAGTCTTTCTTACTCCTCCTCAGAGCAATGCCGATCGGAGCAATCCTTCCACCTCCCGCAACGATTCGGTCTTCGATGTGACACTCGACATCAGATAGAGCACATTGCCCAGCACACGTGAATGCACGTTGAATCGGGGCCCGCCGGCCGATAATCTTTGTCGCAGACCTTGGGCGGCTGTGGAGGTGTACCCTAGTCGACACGACGTCAATGGTTAGCGGCTAGACTCGGTGAAGAACAGGGCAAAAAAAAAAAAAAAAACGATTAATCAGAGAGAGAGAGAGAGAGAGAGAGAGAGAGAGAGAGATGCGATAGCTGATAGCTTACCTCCGCCCTGGGCATCTTTCAGGGAGATACTCAGCACCGTGCCAATGGCAAATATACTCTCGACGGATTCCGCATAGGACAGGTCGCGCAGCAGATCGTGCGACCACACACTCCAGACTTCTGGACAGTCGTCTTCTCCGGTCACCTTGGCGGTCTTCGATAGAGATTGCGGCTTCCAGTCACGGCGGTACTCATCCCAGGTTCCATTGTTTTCCATCTTCATCATAGCCTGCAGCGAATCCACAGCGACCGTGCAGCCAACTGCGTGAGCAGTATAGCTGTGGCCGTGGAGCAGCGCATCGCTCTTCTCGGGACTGGAGAAAGCTTCAAAAATCTCCTGGCTGGCAAGGGTGGTGCAGAGGGGCACCACGCCACCGGTCAGGAGCTTCGCGTTCACCGCAATATCGGGGTGGACATCGAGGAAGGAGGCGGAAGACTTGCGTCCCAGACGGTAGAGTCCAGTGAAAACCTCGTCAAAGATGACAGGGAGACCGGACCAGTATTTCTCTGCGGTGATGTTGCTGTTGTTCTTTCTAGGGTTGCTAGAGAAGAGTTCGGGGTGACTGCGGACGACGTCCACAAGACACCGCTGAAAGAGAGGGTCGCTGAAACACTCCCGTCAGCAAAAGATCTTCGAGTTTAGTTAAACGGGAAACTCACCAGAAGAGCATTCCACCCGCTCCCAAAATGATAGGCTCCATGATCAGAGAACCGAATTTCATTCCGTGTCGCTGAACAAGGTCTTCGATCGTCTTGTAGATAAACTCGCTGTAGCGCTTGCCCGCGTCCGACTTGACTCGGCTTTCCACATCAAAAACCGAATTCAAGGATGTAAACTCGAGATCCGCGCCCAGAGCGCCCCGCAGAACTTCGGGGATCTCGACCTTCCAGGTGCCCTGAGACAGTTTCACGAGAGGAAAGTCGAACCAGTAGCCGCGGCCACGGTACCACTCCACCTTCTGATTGTAGGTTGAAGGCTCCGAGCAATCCATCACACCGATCGTATCGCCATGATAGCTGCCCTTCAATCCGAGGATACTGATCTGTTCCTTGCTGGCGTCCCATCCGTACCGGTCGCATGCTGCGCGGAGACCCATCTTAATGGCGACTTCCATACCCGTGCTTCCATTATCGGTGTAGAACACTTTGTGGAGCCGAGGGTTCTCCAGAGTCTCAATCAAAAGCTCCGCGAGCGATAGAGCGGGTTCGTGAACATTCCCCGCGAACATGACATGTCCGTACCTACCAGCCGCGTATGCAGCCGACAGGGCAAGCTCTGGATTTCCATGTCCGAGACCCTGTGTCCACCAGGATGCCGAACCGTCAAATGTGGGTTGGAGCTGGCCTTGCTGGTTGGATTGATCGCCGGGAACAAAGGTTTGAAAGTAGTCGTCGTGTGCAGAATCAATCACAGTAATATCCTTGGCGGTCATGCCATGATGCTGCGTAAAGGGATACCAGATCGTATCATGGGCTCGACTGGCCATAGACTCTAACCGGTCAATCCTCTCGGTGTTTCTGGCTGCGAGTTCATCCAACAAGCCATGGACATCCGTTTCCTGTGCGACTTGCTGGTAATAGCCGGCCATGGCTTCTTCGTCCTGCGCCCGAGCCCTTTCATCTTGCGACTGGGGACGCGTCGGCGGCTGGGGCAGTGGTACGAGCGGGATACACTTATTGCGAAAGTAATCGCGCAGATATTCGTGATTCTTGTAGTAGTCATCGCGGAACAGAAGCACCGAGCGCACATCATAACCGCGAAGTAAGAGCGACTCATAGGCAGAGATGGACGAAGAGATCCCTCCGAGACGCGAATCGGCGACAAGCACAACAGGCAACCTGAGTGGCCGATACAGATCTGCCTGCGAGTTCCCATTGGGCCCAGGAGAATGAACTCCGCCCGCAGTCTCTACAAGGGCGAAACTGATCCCGGTGCGAGCCCACTCGGAGAGTGTGTTGTGCACAGAGCCGAGAATATCGTCATCCCGAGGAACTGTGAAGTTCTTCTGCCGCGCAGCAATATGCGGACTGACTGGCTCATCGAATTGATACAGACATTTGGTCAATGTGCCCGCCGCATGGCGCTGGATGTGCCTAGGCTTGAGTCAATTGGCAGCTCTGGGCAATATGTTGTTGTTTTCGAGATTGACACAATAGGCTTACCTATCATCTGCATCGTCCAATGGTCCTGTAGACACCGGCTTCAAGAACGCCGCCCTCTCAGCCTCACGACGTTGTACCGTATTGCACAGGACGGTCGACACGATGGTCTTGCCCACGTCAGTGTTGGCCCCGTACACCTGATGAGCGCGGAGGGAGCGCCACAGGGCCGCTCGAACGGGAGGCATCAGATCAATCCCGTTGTCCGAGTTGGTTGTCTCCTTGTCTCACAGTCAGATCAAGGGGAGAGCGGTAGAGGATCCAGAATTCCAGATAGTAACTTAACAGACTAGCTTCGAGCTTGCATCACTATTAATCTGACCGAGAGCCGGGGAGAGAGTGTGGAAGTGTGGATCACAGCTTGACCGAGGCATCCACGAGGCACCAAGGCACTCTCTCCACCAATCCCCCAACAGCCAAGAACGCGTAGATGAGATATTAGTATTATTCAGGCCAAAAAAAAAAAAAATTAATTTACCCAGCATCCCGATAACCGGTTCACCACAATAAAAACAGTTGAAAAAGACGCTGTTGTTTAATCGTCAAAAGTTCCCGGGCTCCACGTTCCGGTGCGATGATGGATGATTATTATGTCCTTATTTCTCCTAGTCTGCCCCAAAAGGTGGGATTGATTCGACCCTGACATACATTCCCTCTGCATTCTGCCCAACTATCTATCTATCTATCCACTGAACCGTGCCGATGGATCCCTCGCCAAAATCGCTGCGAGACTCCTTGCGTCAAGCGCTCCATCGCAGAGAAGCCAAGTCCTCCCGTCGGCGCCTGACTGTGCTCCCGCAATCGTCAGTGGACTTTTCGTCCAACGACTTCCTATCGCTCTCGACCTCGACAATTTTCCGAGAACGCTTTCTCGAGCTCCTCCATCAGGCGCCCCCGCTGTACCCCTTCGCCAGCGGCGGGTCGCGTCTCCTGGATGGCAACTCAACCTACGCAGAGGACCTGGAGCGATCCATTGCCGACTTCCACGGCGCCCCTAGCGGCCTCCTGTTCAATTCCGGCTTCGATGCCAACGTCGGTGTCTTCTCCTGCATCCCGCAGCCGGGGGACCTGATTGTGTTCGATGAGCTCATCCACGCGAGTGCGCGCGAGGGCATGCGGCTGTCGAGGGCCGGCAAACGCACCCCATTCTCGCATAGCTGCCCCCGGAGTCTGGAAGAGGTACTGCGGGCGCAAATTGCAGAAAATCCATTGATCCAGGATGGCTCGCGGAACGTGTTCATCGCCATTGAGTCCATCTACAGCATGGATGGGGATATTGCGCCCATCGAGGACTTTGTCGGGGTGGTGGATCGGCTGCTTCCCCAGCGCAATGGCTACTTCATCGTGGACGAAGCTCACGCCACGGGGGTGTTTGGGCCTCGGGGCGCGGGGATAGTCCAGGCACTCGGGCTGGAGAAGCGGATGTTTATCCGCGTCCACACGTTCGGCAAAGCGCTGGCGAGTCACGGAGGTATGTTTTCGTCGCCAACCAGGCCCCTCTTTGGAAACCACAGCTGATCTTTTGCAACAGCGATCGTGCTGTGCTGCCCTGACACGAGAGACTACCTCGTCAACTACGCCCGCAGTCTGATCTATACGACCGCCATGGGCTTCCCCTTCCTGGCCTCCATCCGCGCAGCCTACGAGCTCCTATCGGAGGGAGAAACCGAGCAGGTAAGCCATCCACGACCTCTCTATGACAACCCATGCTGATAAGCAATCCTCCCCCAGCACCAGCACAAGCTCCAGCAGCTCATCGTCTATCTCCGTGACCGCCTCGCGGAGATCGATGCCCTAGACCCCGCACTCTTCCAGGTCGATCACTTCCCGACTTCTCCCATCTTCTCCGTGCGTAGCCGATACCCACGCCAATTGGCCGCGGCTTGCCAGGGGAAAGGGTTCGTTGTCCGTGCTATCATGGCCCCGACCGTTCCTGCAGGCAAGGAACGGGTCAGGCTGTGTCTACATGCTGGCAATACCTCGGAGGAGATCGATGGGTTGATTGATACGTTCAAGCTCTGGCTGAGTCAAAATTCAGACAAGAGGGCCGCCAGGTTATAATTCAGAGGGCGCCTGTCGTTCGGACACGCCATCGGGGAAGGTACTGTACATAGGTCATGGGGATTTATCAGGCACATACACAGCGATCTAGGTTTCTCGGACAACTATAGCTTTAAAACTCAATCCTAGGAAGCTCGCTCGCATCTTACTTCACGGATATCGCCAGTAGTCTCATCGATCTTAACCCACTTGAACTGGCCTGCCTCCTAGTCTGAATTTAAATCTGCATCGCAACCGTAGCATGTGACCAGCTTCTTAAAGTAAACATCTGGCATCAAGTCTACCTACCTCCATCCTCTCTATGCCTGTATCAATAATTACCACGACCATCTATATGTCAGTACCCGTAAGCTAAACAACCAAGCCTCGCCTCTCCTTGACCCAGGTTCTGGCAAGCTCAGCCAGCTATCAAGCAAGCAAAAAGGGGAATAGGATTGCACCCTCCATAAACGAAGCAGCAACAACAGGAAGAACAGAACAAGAGAAAGAAAAAAAAAAGATATCCTGACAAGGATGGGATTCGAACCCATGCGGTTTCCCATTACGGCCTAAACGTAACTGGATACTTAATTAGTAAATTGCAAGGAGAACGTTGGATGCAAAGACATGACTCACCGCCTTAACCACTCGGCCACCTTGCCTGTTGATTTTTAACTTCTGGAATACGGGATTGTGTAGGCATGAACACAAGGACTGCGATTGAGGAAGGGATGTGAGTTGGCTTGATGGGTAGTTATTTAGTATTGGATTGTGTGAAGGTTATATACAAAATGCTGGACATTAATCAATATCAGTAACGGATGAAGATCGTGGAAACCGTTGGCTGCGGGTGAACGCCAATATAGAGATATATATCATTGGCGACATGTATATATAGTGTTTAACCGGCGTGGGCTTACTCCAGAAGGTTCTTCAGATGTAGAGGTGATGATATTTACCGTAAAGAATTGCGTCTATCAAATATCAGAAAGTCTATCGACATCGCCCATGAAATAGAATTACAGAAAAAGAGAAAATCGTAATGCCCGAAAAATGTAATCAAAGATTATGTACGGCCCTGACGATATCCAGGTGCAAGCTCCGAAAAGTGGCCATGCCTTCGACTAGACCATGGATTGCTCAACCTTCATATCACCCGTCGCCTGCGTCTCAGATCGGCTCATGGTGGTATAGCGGCTGAAATCCCGCAAGTTCTTCTCGCCAACATCATCCTTCTGACGATGGGCCTGACGCCGGAAATAGATACGCTTGCACCACTTCCACGCCTCGACGCCGAGGAAGAACAAGACTGCTTCGACAAACACCACGCCCCACTCCCAGGAGATGCCGACGTGCTTGAAAACGATATCGTTGATGACGGGGATATAGAGGATAGGGAAAATCGTGACGAAGCCGACCATGATGCCGCTGAAGAGGAACTTGTTGCGCCAGACGTCGAACATCCACTGGGTGAAATAGCGCTTGGAGTCAGGTTGCATGCGGAAGAAGCTGCGGCGCATGTCTATCATCTCCCAGGCGAGGAAGAGGGCGAACCAGGTCATGCAGACGAAGGTGGTTGCGCGGGCGCGGAACACGCCATCGCATTCTTTGCTATAATGGCTGTTGCAGCCGGAGGCGAGGTTGCCGTCGCCCCAGCCGAAGAGGACAAGAGAAAAGGAGGCGAGACAGAGCGCAGCCATCCAGACACCGTAGACAAGAGTGTCGACGATGACTTCCCAGGTGAAAATACCTTGTTTCTGGGGAGATGTTTAGCGACATTGAATTCAGAAGAGAAAGTAGGAGGGACTCACACTCTGGGGTGGACGATTCATAATATCCGGAGCAGCGATTTCCATACCCAGTCCCATGTCAGGGAGACCCGAGGTAATCATGATGATCCACAGAATTTCAACAGGGGCAATGGGAAAAACAGACTGTCCGTTATCATCCTTGAAACACAAGCCAATGAGTAGCGTAAGTGCAAGGCCGACGTTTTCCGCCAGCAGATGCAAGACGAATTTCTGGATGTTATCGAAGATCCTCCGACCCTCTTCAATACCATTGATGATGGATGCGAAGTTATCATCAGTCAGCACCAATTCAGATGCATCCTTGGCCACATCAGATCCAGATTGACCCATTGCAATACCGACGTCTGCCCGTTTCAAGGAAGGAGAGTCGTTAACACCATCACCGGTCATGGCCGCGTAGCGACCCCGGCGATGTAGGGCATCGATCATTCGGACTTTGGTGTTGGGAGCACACCGAGCAATAACAGCGGGGAGGGTAGGCAAATCATCGATTTCTTCATCGGTCAATTTATCGAATTGACTTGCAGTCATGACCATTGCATCGGCAACATCCTTCGGGATGTTATCCATGTTGGCGGGGATAATGCCAACCTGCGCAGCGATGGCTCGCGCAGTGCCGGGGTGATCGCCAGTGACCATATGCACGGAGATTCCAGCGCGGTAACATTCCTCGATAGCACCGGCAGTCTCAGGTCGGGGAGGGTCATATAGACCAACCAGTCCGCAGAAAGTGAGGTCCTTTTCCACCTCCTCACGCGGAGGGACTTCCTCGTCCTTGACAGGAGTGGTGTTTTCACGGCAGGCGAGACACAGAACTCGCAAACCTTCCTTCGCGAGGGCTTCCATGTTTTGCAAAATTTCATCCTTGATTTCCTCAGTCAAAGGAACTGGCTTGGAACCAGCCGTCCAGATGAGGGAAGTACAGCTATCGAGAACGCGTTCGACGGCGCCCTTGGTGAAGATCATCTCACGGCCTTCGGCGCTGTTCTTGAAGATGACCGACATCTTCTTGACGGTAGAATCGAAGGGATACTCGGCCTTCTGGCGCCAGATGGGCTTCTCACCCTTGGTCCAGCGTTCGCGGCCCCAGTTGAAGCGGGAAGCAAAAACTTGAATTGCAATGTCGGTGGGCTCACCACGGGCCTGCCAGCCCTCGCTGGACTTGTGCACATGGGCCAGATTCGCTATGGCAGCCACATTCAGATATGGTTCCAAGATAGGATTGGCATTGAGCAAATCTTCAGGATTAGAGGGTTCACCCCGTGCATCAGCGTCAATCTTTACCGGGGCGTCAGGCAGTAGGCTGACATCGCCCTCTTCGGGATTCAAAGGATCGTTGGAAGATCCCACCGAGAAGGTACCAATAGAAGGGACCCAAGCTCTTTTGGCGACCATGCGCCCTTGGGTAAGAGTACCCGTTTTGTCTGAGCAAATGTTAGTCACGGCGCCGAGAGCCTCAAGGGAATCAAGCTTTCGGACAATGACATGTCTTTGAACCATTTGCTTGGTGCCAACTGCCATGGTGATGGTCAGAACCACAACCAAACAGGCAGGAATCATGGCAAGACCGGTTGCAACAGCGTAGATGATGACCTCGGTGTCATCACGGAAGTCATTGGCTCCCATGACAATGATCGCGAAAATAACGGCAATGAAGAAGAGCGCCAGAGCGAGCTTGGAGAGCTTGCGCTGGAGAGGTGTGCCGACATTGATTCCCAGGAAACGTCCCACGGCATCGGTGCAGGTCAAGGTCCATGCCTGCACATACCACCGTTTCTTGGTTTCTCCCCCAGGACCGCGCTTAACGGGTCGCTTCTTGGAATCACCGGCACGCAGAGCAGCAGCGATAGCACCGATTTCTGTTCTCATTCCTGTTCCAACCACTACTCCCCGAGCGCGGCCTCTAGTAACCGTGGAGGAACTGTATGCGATGTTCAACCGATCTCCGGGTCCAGTGTCTGGGTCGAATATCTCATCAATTTCCTTTTGCACAGGCAACGATTCGCCGGTCAGAAGTGCTTCGTCGGTTTCGAAATTCATAGCGTCGACAAGCCTAGTTCAGTTAGCCATAAGACTCACACTGTGCGAAGATCATCCACATACCGAAGGTCTGCAGGAACAGTATCTCCAACTTTCAACTCAACCATGTCTCCAGGAACAATTTCATTGGCGGGAATAACATTAGTTTTGCCATCCCGTGTGACTGTTCCCGTCGGAGAACTCAATGACCGAAGTGAGTCCATCGTTTTCTCGGCAGCATAGTCTTGGTAGACACCCACCACGATATTCAAACCAATGACAGCGCCAATCACACCACCCTCAATCCAGGACTTGATACCAAAACTGACAGCCATGGCGATGATGAGAACCTGTTGTGGTCAGTATACTTGAGCTTCGTGGACTGGAACAGAATACTAACCAGCATCATTGCATTGGCAATCTGTCTGATAACGATCTTCACCATCGAAACGCTCTCCCCCCCTTCCAGCTCATTGGGACCATACTGCTCCAATCGCTTCTTGGCTTCCGCGGTTGTCAGGCCCTCGTCCGAATCTACGGACAACTCGCGGAGCACATCTTCATAGAGAAGGGAGTGAGCTGGCAGGGACAATGGCTGAGAGGCATCAACAGCTTTCTTCTCGCTGCCCATATCGATCCTTTCCTTCCTTTTCTTTGCTCTGTTGTGTTGTGGTTTACTATGTGTTGAATTGTCGTGACGCCAAGCGTTCTTAGGGAGACTTCATGTATATTGTATCTTCAAGCGAGTGAGAGTCCATTCACAGGAGATGTTGACAAACCGATAAGGTAAAGCTTGATAACGAGATAAGAGATTCATTCTCCTTCACTTCTCCCTGCTTGCGTGGGCATTGCGACATATTTAAGTTGCCCATTTCTCGATTCTCCCCCTCGAGATGACGCGAACAGTGGTTCCGGTCCTGGCATTCTCTCGTATCATGGCCGTACTCGTTTAGCCCGGAAACCCAATCATAGCAGATACCCAAGACCTAACCTTGGCACTTTTCCTTGGGTCGGTGCGCGAGAGATTTTGCCGCTCTTCACCAAATGACGCACACGACCAGGCCAGCCCGCCACGTGAGCTCGGCAACACAAGGGATTTCTCCCATTCTTACAGAAATGTTTCGGCCGGTGGATTACATAGCCTGGTTCGACCACTGGGAGGCGAATAAAAAGCAGCACGTGATTGTAGGTAGACGGCTGATTGGGCGATAAGCCTACCAGTTGGCTCCAGCGGAAAAGCGCCAAGAGTCTCGGCGGGAGCGCGGGAGCCTTGGCATCACACATATTATTTCCCGCCTGGTGACGTGCCGGCCGGTTCTAGGGGTCAGTCCTTGGCACAATGCATGGCTGCGCGGCCTGAGAGCCAGTGACACCCTCTTAATGCAGCCCGGTTCCTCCGTCTGACGGAGCCCAACAGACCACCTAGTATAAAGTGAATGTTCAAGTATTGTGAGTACCTCGAACGAGCATCTGACATCCCCCCACCATTATGACTAGTCTTATGCTCAATATCTGCGGCCAGAACTGCATGAGCATCCATCAACTTTACTGACCGTCCGCAAGAGCTAGCCGAGTTACCCGACCGCATGATGTCGATTGGTCGCTGATCAGACTGATCCTGCTGTTTATCGTTTTTCTCCATCATTTACGCATCTCATGGCTAGCACAGCTGAAGTGGCAGGGCTTGTTGCTGGAGGAGTTGTCCTATTCGTCGCCATTAGCTTGATCCCCATGTGGGTTCTCATTCATACACTCTCTTTTCCCCTCCCCTATCCTGCTTCTGTGGTCGATAATCCCTGTCGCTGGGGAATATTCCATGCCCTTCTATTTCCCCTTGGTATAGGGTCGTCCCGAAAGAAACAGGAGAATAGAATGCGACCATGCCCACATAACACCCAAGGAATGAACATACAATCGGACTAACCAACAGCGAAATAGCATCATCATGTGGCATCACCGCAGGAGAGCAACAGCGAGGAGATCCAGCGAGCTCGAAGCGCTCAGAGAGCACGGTTGCATGCGACAGGTGAGCGTGGAGAACTGGCTGGAAGAGCAGCAGAGAGATACCACTAGCAGCAAGAACAACAGCGCTAGTCCGCACGATCTTGGACGGTACGCCCAAGAACCATGGTGAGTGATGGGATACCTCCTCTCGCCTCCCCTGTTATTTTCTTGGCCTTGGAGGAGACATGTGGGGACAGGGCTGCACTAGTAGCCTTGGCTGCTCTCGACAGTGAGACACCGGCCCTCCGCAAGATTCCTGACGGCTAACGAGAGACCATCTGTGTTGATTCTTGGATAGTTCCATATGCCTCTCGGCCCTGTTGCCCTCACGCTTGCAGCCTTCGCTTCCCTGCTCGGATCCCGAGAGTCTTGGCGCCGCTGGATGTGCCCCAGAATCATCTATGCGAGATCGAAGTTTACTCGTTCTCAGTCGCTGCAACCACGCTTTTCATCATTCTTGCCTTGCGTCATGGTGGGAACGTCATCCGTACAACTGCCCAATATGTCAAAGGTTGTACGCCCCGGAGGGATGATATCTGGAAAAACTTGTCGCATATGTACAGAGTGCTTTTGCTGTAACTTTTTCCCAAGGGGGCTGGACCATCTTGAAGTAATCTTTTGGCGCTTATTTTTTTCTTGCTTCTTGGCTTCGCTGATGCTTTTCATCCTTCTCCACCTCATGTAGTTAATAGACGTAACTTCAAGCTGTGCAGAGGGCACAGCGTCTAGTCACTCTTGGCTTTGGACAGTGGAGGGTGGTAGTCAGATTAGGCTGATTCGACCGTAGGATCACGCGACATAGGTATTCCATGAGAGGCATGGAGTTTCATGGACTCTACTGGTCCCATAGTCAAAATGTAAATGCGGAGTTTCAGCAATTCTGCCGGATTACGAAACAAGCATGACTCGTGATAGAGATCCTTTTCCGTTTCCATGGCGCCAGAATCAATCAAGGTGGGGGGAGAAATCCCCGTCAACCGTAGTTTCCGACCGAGAGGCATGGGGCATACTTGGAACAGCATATTGGCGATTAAGGGTTCAATATCACTGCTGCATAGGTAGAAATTTACCTGTCATAACTAGATGCATTCTGAAGTATCATGTGCCCCAAGTTGTTGGGAACAAGCATCGTGCAGGATGGAGACGTTCGACAAACACCCCCATGTTCTGGGCAATATTCGCCAAGCATCATCGCCAGGCGAGAGCCGTTCTAGAAACTGTCTGTGAAAGAGTGCAATAACAGCGTTGGCCAAGCTTGCGACTAGACTGGCTAAACGCGCGTGGGCCTCGTGTGAATGCGCCGTGAAATTGGGCACCCAGGCTTGCTTTCTGATCGATCAAGATTTTAGGACTCATTCATAACTGCATAGATGATTGCTTTTGAGGGATATGTAGAAGGATCATTTGTCATAAGCAACCTCGCCAAACTGGGCGCTGACACGGCGATGGTCCCGGCCATGGCGGACCCATGCCTCGGAAGCAAACAGACTCACAGTCAAGATCTATCATCCACAGAATGAATGCGAGCTATGAGAAGCGGTCAAGTCATTCAAGCGATAAGGTGCGACCTCCTTAGGCGAAACTCCGAGAGACAGATCTTCCCAAGGGAATTACCTATGTGCGAGAAAGCAGCTAACGTCGGCTGCATGCCTTCCTTTGCTTGGAGAGAAAGATGTAAAAGTCTGCTGGAGTATGCGGTTGATGCCCAGAATACCGTCGGGATTTCGAAATTCAGAGTCTGCAACAAGAGATGTAGCCAAGAGACATCTGTGAATTGCTCCCGAGCCTCTGCAAGTAAATGCTGATGATCCTTGGAAAAACTTCCATCTGCTTCACACAGACAACCATCAGTTATGAGCAAAAATGCCGCATCTCCTGCAACGGTCTTTTCTCTTCAGTTAGAAGCGCAGAGAGTCCAATATGGACCCTGCGGTCGATGCTCGCTGACTTGTTGGCCATCTGATGCACGCATACATGGTTAGAATCATGAAGACTCAGTTGGGAGATTCCGGCAGCAGCCAGATTAAGGATCGTACCCATTATCATATGTTTTTATTACTCCATACTGCAGCTTGAGACTAGCTCGTCCTCCTTGGTAGGAAATACCATCCCGAGCGGACTTCCATGATCGATATTGCCGATCGTGGGCAAGAATAGGGATGAGAGACCTCAGGTAGAAATGAAGCTCCTCTAGCACGTCTTCTTAACCAAGTGAGTCTTTACTATCGACTGCCAGGAAAGAAAAAGGAGGAGAACAAGGTCATGGACGTGGATTGACGTTGTTGAGAAGTCTCATGGAGTAGAAAACAGAGGGATGCTGGAACGGGGAGGCTGATTGGTTGAACTGGCTCAAGCCACGTGATAGAGCGCTTTATCGACCAATCATGACATCTGGTTTCAGGATAGTCCAGATATACTACTACTACTGAGTGAGCAAGTCAACACGTGCCCAGGATGGACTTACAACTTATTTACATTGTCAGAAACGCTTCAGATGTGCCGTGGCAAGTCAATCCAGCATAGTGGTATGATAGCTTCTATTCTTGTAATATCATAACTCAAGGGGTGGGCATGAGGACATACGATCCTCTATATAATGAATATAACATGGCTGAAATCAAAACTCTAATTTTGATACATTTCTTCATGAAACCTCTAGGAAGCAGCAGCGACCATCTTGTCCTTGACATAGAGGTCAACGTACTGGTCGACATCGTAGCTCTCCAGGGAAGCACGGTCCAATCCGACCTTCAGGAGCTCATCAATGCGAGCCTGGTCAAAGTGGGCCTCCAGGTGACGCTTGTACTTGGCCACGATCTCGGGCTTGGCCTCCTCACGTCTGAGGCGGTGACCCAGAGGGGCCTCGACGACAACCTCCTCAAAGACGGTGCCGTCGTTCAAGGTAACGGTCAAAGCGTTGGGGATGGTACGCTTGGAGGGGTCATGGTAGTCGAGGGTGAACTGGGGATCCTCGACGCAGCGGATGCGCTTGCGGAGGTCCTCAACGAGAGGTGAGGTGGCAGCCTCGGAGCCGTCAGCGTAGTCTTCAGCAGTCAGGCGGTTGAAAGCCAGCATGGTGGCAACCATGTACTAAGGATAAGTTAGTATACTTAGCGCTGGCACATTGCAAAGAAGTATCCAACTTACCTGGACGCAGTGGTCACGGTCAGCAAAGTTATCCATGGCCTTGAACTGCTTGTCAATGATACGGATGCAGGCCTCGTGGGTGCGGTTGGTGATCTCCTTGATGTCCTTGGCGGTCTTGCCCATAGCGGCGAGCTTGCGGTTGATAATCTGGGCGGCCTCAATAGCGGTCTGAGAGTGGAACTCGGCTGCGGCAGAGCTTAGTGATGGCATTCTAACGAAGCGGATGAGTCAAAAACTTACCAGGATATGAAACCTTGAAGAGAACATTCTCCATGACATAGCTGCCATAGGGACGCTGGAACTTGAACTTGTTGCCCTTGAACAGGACGTCATAGAAACCCCAGACAGGAGCAGACAGAACAGTAGGGACACCACCCTCGCCGCGCTGGACCTTGAGGACCAGGTTCACAGCACGCTGGCAGGCATCACCGGCGGCCCAGGACTTTCTGGACATGGTGTTGGGGGAGTGTCTGTAAGTACGGAGACTCTGGCCGTCAACCCAAGCCTGAGTGATGGCATCGGCGGTCTGCTTCTCGGTGAGACCGAGCATCTTGGAGACCACGGCGGTGGTGGCGACCTTGACCAGCACAACATGGTCCAGGCCGACCTTGTTGTACGAGTTCTCCAGAGCCAGAACACCTTGGATCTCGTGGGCCTTGATCATCGCCTCCAGCACATCCTTGACCTTTAGGATCTTACCATTGCCGAGCTTGCCTCCTGCACGGTTAGTGCGGGAAATCCAGTCAGCGACAGCGAGGATACCACCAAGGTTGTCCGAAGGATGACCCCACTCAGCAGCAAGCCAGCAGTCATTGTAGTCGAGCCAACGGATCATGGCACCAATGTTGAAGGCACCATTGACAGGGTCGAGCTGGTAGGGAGTACCGGGAACGCGGGTACCGTTAGGGACCACAGTGCCCTCCACAACAGGGCCCAGCAGCTTAGCGCATTCCTTGAATCTCAAAGCTTCCAACCCACATCCGAGGGTGTCGAGGAAGACCAGACGGGCAGTGTCATACTAGATACTCAAAATCAACCAAAATGATGAGTTATTTGTCCAAGAAATATTTGAATGTTGTTAAATTGCGAACCCATTAAGGGGATCGAATTGTGGACAAAGGACTTAGAAGCCAAGCCAAGGGGGCCACTGTACCGCTAGATCCGAATCCACACCATAGTTGTGAACGTAGGCAGCCATGTCCTTGATCTCGGGATCATAGCTTCTCTCCGTGGCAGCAGGAGGAGCGCCGTGCTGAAGGGCAGTCATGGTTGAGAATCGCGAAACGCGAGGAGCGCAAGGGTTGTTGATGATGGTGTTGTTGTTGTTGTTGTTGTTGTTGTTGAAGGAGTTGCGAGCGACAATGCGGGAGGAGACAGACCTGGAGACGATGCGGGACTGCAAAGTGCGGGGAGACCTGTGGGTCAGCCGTCTCAGCGCCGAACATGAGGCAGACATGATTGTGATGAAAAGGAAAAGGAATTGAAGAGAAAGGTGCAATACTCAAGAGGAAAGGATGAGGAAGAGAGAAGGAGAGAGATTGAAGTTAAGGATGTCGCTTAGTGATGGAAGAAGTGAAGAGGAGGAAGGGAGAGAGAACGAAGGAAGAAAGGAGACAGAGACAGAGACAGAGACAGCTTGACTTCCAACACCGACCGCTGTTTGGACTCTGGACCGAGGCCATTTGGTTTGTTGAGGGTGCGGTTACTCCCGGCTATCACTGTCATTATTGTTGCATTAGTGAGTTACAGCCCATCCCACCAGGTACTCTTTTGAGTCTACATACAGAGTAGATACATGGGGATCACTACCAGTGCATTCTCTGTGCTAATGGATATTCTCCGGTCTCGGAAAATCAATTGATGTAGATAAGAGGGGTATGAGCTATTAAGAGCAGTATTGATTCTAGGATACCGATATCCCCAGTACCTTAATGTCTTAATGCCCATGCCGATGATCGTCGTCAACCATCCCATGAAGCGCCCCGCGGTCGGACGGCCTCTTCTCATTTCCGCGGCTATGCACGCCTGTCATCCTCTCGTATGGACAGAGCATGCATGGGCCGATTGGTGTTCTTCTCGAATAGGCACTGCCTTCAAAGTTCAAATGCGGGTACATCTTTTGCTCTGGCGTAACCAACTCTCCTCCATTTGACCGATCGTTCAATGAAGCTGTCCCACCTGACAAGCAACGCAAAAGAATCTACGCAACTAACTGACAAAAAAAACCTGTCGCGAGAACCCCCAAAGCCCCTTTGCTAAGAACTCACATGCTTCTAGATCGAATTTCCTCCTCGTCGGTACGGTGCAATGAATTGATAATCTCGCGATAGACCGCCCATGCCAGCGCAGGCGGCACGGCGTTCCCAATCTGCCTGCGAACATTTGTGGTCCCGAACAAATGTTCCAAAGGGAAGGTCTGCAAGGACGCAAATTCTCGATTTGTGAACCCCCGCGTCCCCGAAGGATGATAATTATTCTCCCCGCCACTGCAGGTTATTGTCTTCGCTTGCTGATTGGGGCTGAAAGGCGCTCTGAGTCCATTCCGCCGCCCACGAATTCTAGCCCCCTCAATATCGTGATCTAGAGCATTTGGCGGGATATTTGAAATCACAGAATTGATGGTGGCGTATGGTAAAAGCCCTGAACCCGGCAGCCCATGCGTTGGCCTTGGGAAAGGCGGCAGGACTTCCCCTGGTCTGGAACAATCAGCCTATTTAATCATTATCAAAGAGCGATGCAAGATACTTACCCGGAGGCAATGATAACAAGCCTTTTTCGTGGTTGCGGAACGCCATAGTCCATACAATTGAGCTTTTTCCACCGAACAGAGTAACCAGCCTCAATGAAATCCAGAATCACGCGGTAGCAAGTTTCCTGGTGTCGATCATATAGACCACTTGTCTCCTCCATGGTATGTACTCGCGGCTTGCAGTGCTGGATCATATCCGCACATGAGAAGATGCAGGCAGAATTCGCGTCGTCATTAGCACTGTTGATAGTATGTGCTGGTGAGAATGTCTGGCATGGAGGAGAACCATGGCTCACATCCACTTTCAGAAAATCTGGCCCGTTCGTCAAGAAACTAAAGATATCGCTTTGTTCGCATAGCGCAGTTTCAAAGTTCATACGATACGTCGCTATCGCATGTTCAGACTGATCAAATGCCCACTTGATATGCAAACCAGCTTTTTGCGCACCAGATGAGACCCCCCCAGCTCCGCAGAATCCATCGCCAAACGTATACTGTCGGCGCATTTTTTGGTCACTAATGCTCTGGTTTTGAGAAGTAAGGTCGATGATGGGTTCCACTCCATCAAGGGTAATGACCGGGGAGCGTGAAATATCCCTCTTAGCATTGCCAAACGGACGAGTTTCACCTCTCCATGATTCTCGCAACGTCGCTGATTCAATCCGGAACTTCTCATCCGAGTCTTCAAAGGAAAGATATTCAACCGAGGCCTTAGTAGGATCAAGGTTTTCTTTTAGGCGACAGAATAAATCGAATGGTTGACTTTTCTTCTGGAAATCATGGTCAACGTGGCAGCAGTTTGTGAAATGGATGTTGACAAAGCGCGTGGCAGCAGCCAAGGGAATTTCTGATGTCTCATTTAAAATCCACACAAGCTCGTTTGACCATTTAGGCATATATGATTCCTTATGGTTCTTAGTTGATATCAGGTGACGGCCTTGAAAGAAGACATTTCCATCTGCATCTTGGAGGATAGTCGTGATGCGAAGATATTTCCCTTTTTCAAGTTCAAGCGACTGTCCAGGCTTGTAGACTATGTCATCAACACAAGCATGCTCGATCGGGTGTCTTCTCAGGATTTCTGTTCTCACTAGTGGCCTATCTGAGCGTGCGGGAGGAGCTGCTCCAGCGGCCTCTGGATGTTCCCAATCGTGTAACAGCCGCTCCAAGCACTCGTCGGTGAGATAGTCCCCATCTGTGACCAAAAGCTCAGGACCAGAAGTAAGATCAATGATCTCTTGGTGAGTATGTGGGCCTAAACGGAAAGGTGTTGGGGTTCGTAGCCTTGTTCCTGGGCGGGTCTCATCGAGGAAGAATGATCTATCTGGGTCATTATCGATGGTAACACTACTCGCTGTATCGCTCTCATCGTCATCGACAACGACTGTGTCCGAGTGTTCGATGCAGCTCGTCTGATTCATATTGACTGCGAGGGGATGGTAGACACAAAGTGAGGTATCCCAGAATGGAGAGAAGAAACTGACTCCGCCTCAATGTAGAGATAGAGTAGATACTGGAGAGAAAGAAGGCAAGAGATTGAGAAGAGATGACAGGACGGTAGAAATGCTATCTGTCAAGAGATGAGAGATGAAGAAGAGATGAACCTGGACATTGCATGGTATAGTTGAAGTCAAGAGTGACACAAGTGAAGTGTTCAGCAGTGAGCTGTAGTTGATTCAATGATGTGGAAATATCATAAAACAAAGAACTAGAAGCTGGAGCAATAACAAGCCAGAAAAAAAGCGGCTCCAAAGAATGGCTCCATCATTCATGAGACTCAGATCTATGAGGCTCTTCATGTTGGATGTAAGGCCTATCCGGACCAGAAAGATGAGAGAAAATTGATAGATCATCGTGTAAGATAGCAAGAGTTGGGGGACATCCCTGACAGCCCCCCTCGCAACGCAGAATCTGCCATCCTCCCATCAGACAAGCATCCATTGTGAGGTTTGGAGGCTGGAGTGTTGTTTTTACCCAGAAGAGTAATCCAGGACGAGGCACGTGTGGGCACGTGTGCCAGGAGAATTCTGATTATGTCATCGCCGGTCTCGGAAAATATCCGGTGACCTGGATGGCCAATCCGGGCTTAGCGGCACCCGCAAAAACTCTGACCGTCCGCTATTTAGTCAGCGGTAGGGAGAGAACAGCGAAGAAATTCAAGAGGAAAAAAAAAAAAAAAAGAATTAAATATGAGGGCGGTCTTGTCCCTCCTTCTTGCTTCCTCCTAACTTTTCCCTCACCATGACATCTGGTCGTTTGATCCCTTCGTGGGCCTTGCTTGACACAGCATCTTGACTTTAGTCACCTTCCAGTGGCTACTGTTATGCCTCAATAAGAGTGAAATACTCAACCCCTCTGTCTCCGCCGACATACCCGATTTTTTTCGCCCTCCCCCGCTATATCTGTGCCGTGTACCGAAATTTTTTTGCCATAGCTGTGAGTATATCCCAGCGATGTCCAATTTGATGCATTCCCTCTTTTTATGATGAATTTCGGTTTTTTTTTATAGATGTTAGACTTCCTAAGCATTATTGCGGAAAATCTCCGATCTGATTTGACCTGTCTTGTTTCAATGTCTTGCTGTTCACTCTGATGTTGCGGCTGCATGCTGATATCCTGAGTATCCTTAGAATAAATTACCATTGACAAGATGTGTGGTATTATTGGTTTAATATTGGCGAACCCCTCGGGCTCTGCCGCCGTCGACCTTCACGAGGCGCTTTACCTTCTTCAGCGTGAGTATTCCTAGCCTGTCTACCTCACACGACCTCTTTCAATGACATCGAGACTAACAATCAGCTCAATTGTGTAGATCGAGGACAGGATGCTGCTGGTATCGCGACTTGTGCGGCAGGTGGTCGCATCTTCCAGCTGAAGGCCAACGGTATGGCGGCCAAGGTCTTCAATGACGGTGCTAGGGTGGCCGATCTTCCAGGCTCGATGGGCATTGGACATCTAAGATACCCCACTGCCGGAAGCAGTGCGAACGCCGAGGCGCAGCCTTTCTACGTGAACAGCCCCTACGGTATCTGCCTGGCCCATAACGGAAATCTCATCAATGCTCCCGAGCTGAAGAAATACCTGGATCTGGAGGCTCATCGTCACATCAACACCGACAGCGATAGCGAGTTGATGTTGAACATCTTCGCCGATGAGGTTAGCAAGACCAAGAAGGCGCGTGTCAACAAGGAAGATCTTTTTGTTAGTCTGAGCCGGGTATACGAGAGATGCCAGGGTGGCTGGGCTTGTACCGCAATGCTGGCTGGTAAGCACACTCGGAATCGTGAAGCATGTTATCTTAAGAAACTAACGGTGATTGTCTAGGCTTTGGTATCCTTGGTTTCCGTGACGCATATGGTATCCGTCCCCTGGTCATTGGCTCCAGGCCCTCATTGGATGGCCCTGGCACGGACTATATGATGGCATCCGAGTCTGTTGCTTTGCAGCAGCTTGGTTTCAGTAACATCCGTGACATCCAGCCTGGTGAAGCCGTCATCATTCAGAAAGGCCAGGAGCCTGTCTTCTGTCAGGTGGCGCCCAAGAAGGCATATGCTCCGGATATCTTCGAATATGTCTACTTTGCTCGTCCTGACTCCGTCATCGATGGTATCAGCGTCTACCGAAGCCGTCAACGCATGGGTGACCACCTCGCTGCTCGGATTCTGGACGTTCTCGGTCCCGAAGTCGTCAAGGATATTGATGTTGTCATTCCCATTCCTGAAACATCGACCACCTCGGCTGCCGCAGTCGCTCGCTTCCTAGACAAGCCTTACTGCCAGGGCTTCGTTAAGAACCGATACGTCTTCCGCACCTTCATCATGCCCGAGCAGAAGACTCGGCAAAAGGGTGTCCGTCGCAAGTTGAACGCCATGCAAGCCGAGTTCAAGGACCGAAATGTCCTTCTGGTTGATGACAGTATCGTGCGTGGAACCACGAGTCGGGAGATTGTCATGATGGCGAGAGAAGCTGGTGCGAAGAAGGTCTACTTCGCCAGTTGCGCGCCGGAAATCACGTAAGTTGAGATTTGTCATATATATGAGATTAGCACACGACTGACAGCTCAACAGACATGCACATGTTTACGGTATCGACCTGGCATCCACCAGCGAGCTTGTCGCGCATAACCGCAGCGTTGAGAGCATTGCTGAACACATCGGTGCCGACAGCGTCATTTACCAGACTCTGGATGACTTGAAGGGTGCTTGTGCCGAGATTACCAAGGAGAACGGACTGAGCGAGCCTGTCAATTTTGAAGTGGGCGTCTTCTGCGGCAACTATGTCACACCTATCTCGGAAGGCTACTTTGAACACCTTGAGAAGATTCGAGGCGAAGGTCGCAAGATCAAGGCCGTTGACCGTGCCAAGGAAGCCGTCGCTCATGGCTTCGCCAATGAAAAGGACTTCCAAATTGCTGCGAACGGCGTCAGGCTCGACCAGGACGGCAAGATCATTCCTGCCAGGTACCCGGGAGAGTCCGAGGTGCCTCAGGTCGGCCTCAACCCTGGCAAGGAGTCTGAGGAACACGAGGAAGAACACCCCCAAGTTAAGGATCGCATGGATATCAGTATCCACAACATTGGTGATCACTGATGATCATGATTCCTTTTTCTATCGAATTGCTATACCAATGGTGTTCTTGTGTGTTTGGTGTTTTGGAGTTTGTTATACGATAGAGAAAACAAAGATCGGGGCGGCTCTGTGTTTGGGGATTCCATTGCATCGCTAAGACCCTGGAGGGGATGAGATACCCCTTTAAGTCATGCAATCGATAGATCTACGATGGAAATATTTCAACATACATGTCATGAGGCTTATGGTGTACGTATATAGAGCTGGATCGGCGATCTGGGACCCGGTCATGTGATATGACGGTTACTGAATTAGAAAATTTGAGGATGTCCTCACCAATCTTTGGTTCTTTTCCCTTTGAATCATTTGAACAGAAATGGGCTCCAAGTAATAGAAGATCTTATTGTCATTGAATCTCGTAATAGTTGCGAGGTCGCTCAGTTTCCTACGAATTAATACCCATGCTGCCCATTCGATTCAGTTTTGTTCTCTGAACTATTGGTGCTTCAGAAAGCTACCTTTATACCCTCCTCATCAATTCCCTTTGTGAGATAACTGTCTCCAATCTGGTATCTATATCCATCATGTATGCGCGTGTCACACGATCCGCCGCAGCTCGAGAGGCAGCTCTGCTTGCAGCCGAGATCCAACATGCCAAGCCTCAGCTAGCCGACTCCAGAGCTCCTTCTACTCAACAGAAGTCTACAAAATCCAGAGCTGGTGGTAGGAACAAACGGCCTGAGCATCCAGAAAATGCACACCAGCCTCCCAAGAGGCGAAAAGCAAAACGCCCCGTGTCAAGCCTTGATGTCAATGATGACATTCCTCACAATCTAGGCTCGGCTGTGACTGTGTTTCAAACGCTCGAGAACATCAATACGGGCCATGGAGTTGCCAAGAAAGAGCCTGAGATCAAAGCAGAGGATTTAGATCAGCTTGCGGGCGAGCTGCAGAACTCCGTAGACAAGGCTATAGAGGTGAAAGAGAAGCCAGCGCAACAAGTGAAAGGGAAAAAGAAAAACACATATGGCCTTACCCCTGGAGCTAGCCCCTTCCCCGAGTGGATTCAACCTACTCCCGAGGAGTGCGAGGAGGTCAATAGGCTTCTTTCCACCGTACACGGGCTAGTCAACCCACCTACCAAGATCCCAGACCCGTCCCTTACTGTTACCGGGTGCGGCGAGGTCCCCTCGGTGCTGGATGCGCTCATTCGCACACTGCTCAGCGGCGCCACGACGGGGAGGAATTCTGCGCTGGCTTTCAGCGGGCTGGTGGAGAGATTTGGTATCCTCGAAGATGGAATCGGCAAAGGAAGCGTGAACTGGGACGCTGTGCGTCAAGCACCGCTCAAAGATGTCTTTGAGGCGATCAAGCGCGGCGGATTGGCAGATGTCAAGAGCAAGAACCTCAAAGCAATCCTTGACATGGTCTACGAGGAGAACCAGGCTCGCAGGAACATCCTTGTGGAAGGCGAGCCTGGAGAATCGGCAAATGTGAAGCTGAAGACTGAGGGGGCGAAAGAGTACGAGATTGCATGTGCTGATCAGAACTTCCTCTCACTCAACCACCTCCATCATCTCAGCACGGAAGAAGCCATGACGGAGCTGGTGAAATATCCGGGAATCGGTCCAAAGACGGCTGCCTGTGTCCTTCTCTTCTGTCTGCAACGCCCATGCTTCGCTGTTGACACCCATATCTTTCGCATCTCCAAGTGGCTCGGCTGGGTGCCTGCAGGCAAAGCTACCGAAGTGACTGCTTTCAGTCACCTTGAGGTACGGATACCTGACCATCTGAAGTACTCCCTTCACCAACTCTTCATTCGTCATGGCAAGACTTGTCCGCGATGTCGAGCTATCACCGGGCAGTCTGCCGCTGGCTGGGAGGATGGGTGTGTGATTGATCATCTTGTTACTCGGACCGGGAAGAGAAAGGAGGGAAACGCGCCGGTACCTGTGACGAGTGGAAAGAAAACGGGGCGTTAGAGCCGTGCAACTTCGGGCAGAAAGTAGTGTTTGAGAAGGTGTTTAGTGATTTGCCTCAGTTTCTACGGTTATATATCTATAGACCAGTGTGTGTTGTGATGAATTATGATAGTGTTAGGAACTATGCAGCGACTATTTTTTTTCTTTAGATACCATGGATTGATAGCTCAGAATCAAATTCTCCCAAGAAGTCTCCACTGTCACCAAATCCATGGAGCCGAAAGCGATTGTCGTTGCTGAATGTCTGTTGAATTTGTTGACGCTGTTCTCCCCCTGATGGTCCGTGCTCTAATCGCGTATCGGAGCTGCCGATAAAAAGATGGTACGACTCTCTTGGCCTCAACTCCAACCAGAGTACCGTCTTAACGGGTGACACAGGACATCCAGGAGGCATTTTGGAATTCGATTGCACATGTACAGAACCCGCCATGGAGTTTCTAGCCTCGCTTGTTCCTCCTGTGTTGGCTCCCTTCATCGAGACCCTAGTGAGCAATGCACAAGTGCTTGGCGTCGCATTGGTCTCAATCGGCGCTCTTTACCTGGGATACGCTTTCGTTCTGAGCAGCAGGGAGGCGGCTGTATCGTTCAATGTGCCCATCCCGGCTGAAGTGCGAACGAATTGGGCTGGAAAGAAATGGGAGGACGTGCAGGGTGAGGAAAAGAAGGTGCTTGAAGGACAGACTAGAGGAGTCAGTTCACCCCCCCTTCTCTTCCCCCTGAGCGTTTGAAGCATTCAAAGAAGGGTTATGCTGATGGCCTTCTGATTGTTTTACATAGCAATGGAACAACAAATTGATCATGAGCTACTGCCCCGCCGATGGACGAGTTCTGGGCACCGGTATTAAACCTGCGACCGCCGAGGATGTCGATCGGGCGATTCAAGCTGCAAAGAATGCACAAGTCGAATGGGCCAAGACTGGGTTTGCTGAGAGGAGGAAAGTTCTGCGGACATTGTTGAAGTATGTGTGTGGCTGGTACATTGATTGACAGCTGTCCAAAATCCGAAGCTGACAAGATGATTGTTGCAACTGGCAGGTATGTTCTCGAGCATCAAGAAGAGATCGTCACGGCATGCTGCTTGGATTCGGGCAAAACCAAGGTCGACGCCTCGTTCGGAGAGATCCTTGTCACGGCGGAGAAGCTGAAGTGGACCATCGACCATGGCGAAACGGCTCTGACGGCTGAATCGCGACCTACCAACTTCCTGATGATGTACAAGAAGAACAAGGTCGTCTATGAGCCCCTCGGCGTCGTTTCTGCTTGCGTGTCCTGGAACTATCCATTCCACAACTTCATCTCCCCGGTCATCAGTGCTATATTCGCAGGAAACGGAATCGTGGTGAAGCCCTCCGAACAGACCGCATGGTGCACCTCGTTTTTCCTAGAGATCATTCGGGGCGCCCTTTCCAGCTGCGGCCACCCGAGAGAGCTGGTGCAAAGCGTCGTATGCCTTCCAGACGTCGCGGATGTCCTGACCTCGCACTCGGATATCTCCCAGATTACGTTCATCGGTTCCCGACCCGTCGCTCACAAAGTGTGTGAATCCGCAGCAAAGGCGCTAACTCCAGTGACCGTGGAATTGGGTGGTAAAGACCCGTCAGTCATTCTCGACGACGCCCGGACCGTAAGCGAAATATCCTCCATTGCCTCTGTACTCATGCGTGGCGTGTTCCAATCCGCCGGACAAAACTGCATCGGCGTCGAACGTGTCATCGCTTTGCCAGGCGTGTACAACAAGCTCCTGGACATCATCAGCCCCCGCATCGCCGCCCTGCGTCTCGGATCCGTTCTACTCGATACCCGGGCCGACGGGTCCCAGCAGAAACCCGGTGCCCCGGATGTCGGCGCGCTCATTTCCCCAGCCTCCTTCGACCGTCTGGAATCCCTCATCGACGACGCAGTCCGACAAGGCGCCCGCCTCATCTGCGGCGGGAAACGCTACAACCACCCCAAATACCCACACGGCCACTACTTCACCCCGACACTCCTCGCCGACGTCACGCCGTCGATGAGAATCGCGCAGATCGAACTCTTTGCCCCCGTCTTCGTCCTCATGCGCGCCGACTCCGTGCCCCACGCCATCAGCATCGCCAACTCAACCATGTACGCCCTGGGCGCCAGCGTCTTCGGCTACAACCAGGCGGACGTCGCAGCGTGCGTGGCCCAGATCAAGGCCGGCATGGTCGCCGTAAACGACTTCGGGACCTTCTACACAGTGCAGTTGCCCTTTGGCGGCGTCAAGGGATCCGGGTATGGTCGGTTCGCGGGCGAAGAGGGACTGCGCGCCGTGAGCAACATCAAGGCAGTCTGCGTGGACCGATTCCCCAAGCTGGTGGGGACGAGGATCCCGCCCCGGCTGGACTACCCGATCCGGAAGGGCGATGATGCTCGGCAGAATGGCACGGGGGCGTGGGAGATGTGCAAGGGTGTCGTGGAGACGGGGTACGAGTTGACGCTGGCGGGCCGGATCCGGGGAATCCTGCGGCTGTTGACGAACATTTGAGGAAGAAAGCGTGTGATGTGATGGAATGGCATTTCTCAACCAATGTATGTAATTTAATTTTTAGATCTATGTACAATATACATATACATAATGATACCATGATCATTCAAGCTCATTCGGCGAGATTTTTGCCTGGGAAAGACCGCAAAGAAGAAAAGCCTATCCCTCCCCGTTTCGAACCATCCACAGACTCGACAAATCAACCGGCGTGCTCTCCATCCAGCTCCCCAGCTCCTCCACCCCCAGCACATCCCGCAGATATCGTCTCGCCATCTCTATATGCCCATTCGCCCGCCCCAGGTAGAATAGCGCCCCTTCCGCCGGATTCGCATGCGCGGTCTCAATCTGCTGCGGCAGCCGCAGCATCAGATCCAGCAGCCAGTGGCCAAAGGCATCGCCCAGATGCATCGCCCACTCCGTGATCTCCGGGTCGTCGGCAGGGACAGATTCGGCGCTGGCGCGGAGCAGCTGCTGGAAGAGCGCGGGGTCGTGCCGGGCGACGCGGACGGCGGTGCGGAAGTGCTCGGCGGGGAGGGTGTATGGCTGGGAGCCGGTGACGGCTGCGGCGCTGCGGAAGACGTACTCGTCGATTTTGAGGAGGGCGGTGAGGGCGAGGAGGTTGTTTTCGACGAGGGCGAGGTGGATGCCGTCTTGGAGGGAATCGCGGGGGATGGCAATATCTGTTTCGAGGTGGTCGGAGCGGTTGAAGCCGCAAGCGAGCCGGAGGATCTCGAGGGAGAGCGTGTGTTCCTCGGTGAAGCCTTCATCGCTACCGCGGAGGAGCTTCTCCGGAAACTGTCTGATGTTGAGGATTCGGTGGGTTTGTTGTTCGTCTGTTTCGTGGCAGGCGATTGCGATTGACACGAACGGGGTGATGGAGAGCGTGTAGTGCTTGCTGTCGGCGTCGGTGCCCTCGTATGTGCACGTGTCCTCCTCGCGCGTCAGGAACCGGTTCAGTGTCGTGTGTTGGTCCCCCGTCATCGTAATCCCAACATTCACCCAATGCCTTTGGATCGTTAAGTTCATCATATCGGGGATGTGACTGAGCAAGCGCGGGATCGTACACCACCGACACCGCAGAATAGAAGCCTGAAAACCGTCCCGCTCGCCATCTTGAACCGGAGCATAAGAATCCAGCGGTCTCAGAATCCTAGCGATAGCCGAGCCCGGCGCCTCTACAGCCTCGGAGGCGGAATCATTCCAGAAAGCAAGCAGGATCAGCACCCGGTAGATGCGCTCGCTCGACATCGCCGCCGCCAGCGCCAGCGATGAACGCGGGAGATTCACATTCAACGAGTACAGGAATATCTTCTCGATTAACTCCACGGGTAGGGCCTCCAACCTCGACAGTCTCTTGCGCGGTTTGCGCGCCCTCGCGACCCACAACCGGGCGCGACTGATACTCCTGGACTGGGAAGAGTGCAATCTCGCGTGCCGGGTCATCAAGGGCCGGCCGCCCTTGCGGCCACTCGGCACTGCTCTGGGCCCGTGACCATGAGTGACTTTCTTTGCCGGGGGGTTCTTTCTGCGGCCGCGGACTCGGATCGGGGTCAGAGCCAGCATGGCGCATGCCCGGCCAACAGAGAGACAGGGGAAGGTAGGTGGAGTCTATCCGCTAGCAGTGGAATTTTTTAAGGTTGTTTTTGCGCCATGACACCTCACCAGCGGGTCTGTAGATTCGCGAGAAACGTACGGGCAACGGGACCCAATTCTAAGACGGTTTGGCCCAGTAGGGCTGAGGTGACAGCACTGCGATGACGATGGTTGTTGCTGGGAGTCTGGGACTGGAGAATGGATCTTCTACTGACAGGCTGGAGGGCGATACAACAAGCCAAACAGCTGCAGCCAATCACGGGGACAGCTGACTGGGGGCTTTACCATAGCAGGCTAGCTAGGGTTTGAAGATCAGCTGATCTACTATCTGCGAACCCTAGTGTTAGTCCAGTTCTGGAATAGTGCAGAAAGTATACAAATATGATATCATGACGTCACCGTCTTCCTGGTATGCCAACTACCAACTACCAACTACCAAACTGCCAACGCCACTGACACACTGTAGATTTGGACTGTCTCAGAACTCACAACGTGCACCACAACAAAACAACGACTTTGTAGACTGTGGAAGAAGCATGCTGACTGGCCTAGAATGTTCCCCCTTGAGTGCCTGAGTGCCTGAGTGCCTGGGGCAGGGGATTGATCCACACGCTCTTTGCCAAATGCGGCCACAGACAATCAGATGAATCAGGAATTCTGGCCGGGACAGCGTCGATATGACGGCATCCAGCTGGTCCCTTTTCCATTTGATCAGGGCGTCTGTGCTATCGGCGTCATCGTCGTGTCTCATTCCTGCAGTGAAGGCAGAAAATCCTCCTCCTACATCATCTCCTGCATCGTGATCCATCCTCCCTTTCGTGGCTTCGTTCCTGCCGTATATATTCCACCCAACGTCTTTGCCCTCTGCCCAGATCCTCTTTACCATCATGCGTCCATACTCTGATACCTCTCTGCATACTACTGCCTCATCCAGTGCAACAGGAAACATCTCCAACAACTCTTCTTCATCCAACTCCAAACCGTGATTCAATCCAAACACACAAATATCATCCCACGATAAAGTCAAAAGTCTCTCATCAAGATGGGTGCTGTCGTTTCTTGCGTATGTGTTTCCGTCCCTTGAAGCAGTAGCTTTCACCTCACCATCACACGAAACGTTTGCTAACCATATCGCAGATCAAAGATGTCTTCCGCTCCATCGGCGCCTGCCTGACGGGCATCGTGAACACAATCGGCGCAGTCCTCAAAGCAATCATCAACGGCGTCATGTCCCTCTGCAACATTCTTATCTCCTGCCTCACCTGTGGCTACTGCGGAAACCGGGGACGCATGCGCAGTTCGAGAACGCGAAGATCACGAGTCTAATGAGTCGCCTCTGGTCGAATCTTGACGAGTCATGATGGATATGATATGAATCGTGTGCATGCGCTTGCTGCTTCTTTCAAAGCTCTGCGTTTGATCTTTGTTTTTTTGTTCCTTTTTGCTCTTTCTTCCATACCCCCAGCAGTGATGCTTTTCTTTCGATTCCCCGGGTGTATTCTAGAACGTACTTAATTCACGACATTTCATCCAATTTTTTTTTTTTTTGCTGTGCAACTCTCCTTTCATCATCATTCGTAGAGTCTTGGAATCGATATCTGAGGAGTTCTCGCCATCAGTTCCTCTTTCAGTTTCGTCTCATGCCAGGGTATGTCGTCCCAGCGCTTCTGCACCAGAAACGCCAGGAAGGGATCATCTGCCGGATTCGCATACTTCAAAGCGGCCTTGAAGTGCATCGGAAGCACAGGCCAGCGGATGGGATACCGGTACACCCGCACCCGGATGAACAGTTCCACCAGGATCTCAAACGTGCCGTAGTCACGGCTTCGGATGAGCTGGCGGAGCACCCGCCCAGAGCGCTCATGCTTCTCGTCGTCATCGACGTAGACCTCTGTGACCAGCAATCTCAGGAGCTCGACCTTTTCGTCCGTCCACGGGTGGCAGAGCAGCTTGTCCGGCATGCGCGAGGGCGATCTACCCGCACAAGACGGGAGTCGGAAGATGTCAAGATCAGTGTGGATCGGACCAGGTGCGCGGATCTGGAAGGCGCCGAAATGGAACCACATCGCGACTCGATACTCCGCGCTTGTATCGCGGTGTCTGGCTCGGATGATCAGATCACCCTTCCCCATCTGGCCGCGGTGGCCCTGGTCGTAGCGGGTGAGGTCGTCGAAGTGATCAGCGATGTTACGGATGACGTGTTCGTCTTCGGGGCTGAACACCATGTCTCGACACTGAGAGCGGATGACATGTTCAATGTATTCTCGTTGACACTTGCGCATCAGCTCCAGGGTGCACCAGCGGCAATTGAGGATGGTGCGTTGGAGCTCCCGTCGCTCTTCAACGGAGAGCGCAAAGAAGTCAAGCGGGGGAGGGAGGAAATCCGGGGTGAAGATGCCGTTCTTGGAGCTCTCGTTCGAGCTGCTGAAGGCAAGGCGGATAAGCCAGGTGTAGAGGATGGGGCTGGATAGAGCCCGGGCCAGATGGATGGAGCTTCTGGGGAGATTGATCTCGAGGCAATGCAGGAAGATCTTCTGTTGTATCTCCACCGGAAGGCTCTCAAGCAGAGACAGTGCTCGAACCCGGGGTGCTTCTTGGGCCATTAGAACAGCTTGCACCTTGGTCTTAACAGGTAGACTGAATTTTTGGTCTGCAATGCGATGTGTATGATGTTGTTGTCCCAGCTGATCGGTATATATTTCGTCTCAATACACCTTATCCTTTCGAGGCAGAAGGGAGATCAAAGTGCAACTCAGCCAGGAAGTTATTTGAATAGATTAATCCATTTTCACTCCTCTATAGTCAAGATCTCTCTTCACTTAGATCATCGCTGCAGGGCGAGGGTTGGGCACTCGCCGCCACGCTATCTTCGAGCCTCAACCGGGATAACGAGGTTTAGCAATATCCACTTTTTAGATTTGTCGTGCATGACCCTGTAAGTGAGACTGATTGACTAACAATAATCACGCCAGCTGCTAAGGTGCAAAGGGAGGTATGAAATAAGCTCGCAATATGCGTGGAAGTGTAGGTATCGGAGTGTGAACATATTTACTAAAACAGGGGGCTGAAGGCGGGTCAGGCCGAGCCCGTATATGGCACTCAACAACCCAGCCAGACATTCGATACGGGTCATGCAATGCAGAGAGCATTTCTATCGTAGTCAATAGATAGCTAGTTGTCACTGTCAAAATACCTGCTATAGCTACAAATGCTCATAATACAGCGGGCCCACACCCAGAGCAGGTCATCAAGCAAATGTCTGGTCTTTGCTCCACGAAGACGACGATATGATCTCGATAGTATCGAATATACTCCAGCATATCAGAGTAGAAATGCCCCAAAGTAAGGATGAAGCTGAATGCTGACTACGTTGGCAAGCAGTCAAGGCACGGGATTGAATGCCGGGCAGGAAAACCATCTTCTAAATTGAACATTGTTTCTATACACATCCAACAACCAAGGACTACACCTTGCCAGGTAATCAGGAATGCAATTCCTTCTGTTAACAGATTTGACAATTGGTAGGATTCGTAGTGTATTTCCACTGGCTGTAGGATAAAAAAATGCGGGAAAAGAGATGCAGATGCTGGTACTTTAAACAGCAGACAGATCGCCGAAGCGCTCCTATTCAAGGTAAAACCATGGTTAGCCACTGGCCTCAGCGCAGAATACAAATGATTATCTGCAGGACTCAAACCCACCTTGTAGCCAGCCGGCATCCATCTGCCCCGGGAGACCAGCGAAGCGGTCTTCTCGTCGATCTCGGGTTGAGCAGCGGCAACCTCATCCTATAAAGAGTCAATCATAATGCTCCGCGAAAGCAAAAATTACCACCCATGTTGAGCCAGAAACATACCACAGTGAGCTCATCGAAGGGACGAGCGGTCTCGATGTTCTCCAGAGTCTTCTCCAGGTTGCGGAGCTCGGACTCAACCTTGCCCTTGGTGTCCTCAGCGCTCTGGACAGCCTGGGCCTCGAAGGCATCGATGGCCTTGAGCTGACGGCTGACGTCGTAGGTGGCGGGCTTGAAGTTTTTGAAGTAACCCTCGATCTCGTTGACAATGGCCTGGTTCTTCAGGACGCTGCGGTAGTGGTCGAAGTTGATGGTCTGGGGCTGCTCGGACAGGACTTGGACCTTGCGACGCGCATCATCGTTACGCTTCTTGAAGGCCTGGAGGGAGGTGGCAGTCTGGCCGCGGAGACCCAGAGAGCCGGTCACCTTGACCCAGTCAATCTTGAGAGCGGCGCTACGCTGTGAGAGTGAGGGTTAGCGGCTCCAATTTCGCTGCTTCAGAAATTGCCCACATAAAGAAAGCAGAGACAACGTACAGCAGCCATTTTGATGTGCGATGTGGTGGAGGGATTGGGGGTGACAAAGGAGTTCAACGTGCGAAACTGGACATTCCGAGATGAGGGTTGTTTCGGCAAGGTTTGGATGGGGATATAGTCACGTGATCTAGAGGTTCCCGTGTTCCGGAGAGTTCATCCACCAAGAGCCTCCAGATGTCAGGGAGTTCATTGGCATCACTGGTGAACAACTGAACTCATTACATGCTTACGATTGTAGAAGTCTTAGTCTCCCAGGATATAGAGAGAATAAATGTCTTGCTAGTGAAAGAATGAATTAAATCGGTTCAATTCTGCTTTTTTGAACTAATTGATTTACACTAAGGGTAAGATGGATCGATTCACGCATCCGAGGGATATCAACCTGACATCGCACCCAAAGTCCATCCTGCCAGCAGGGCTAGGAGACGTCAGCCGCTGATAGCGTGGATTCAATTTGGGGCGGATATCATATGCTGAGGGCCATGATCGAATTGACGATGTCGTTATCATTCTCGCGGAGGGCCTTGACGGCCTTCTTGCGCGACACGTTAGCCTGAGCCATGACAAGCTCGATGTCCTTGGCCTCGAGGCCGGTCTCATCAACCTCCTCTCCATCATCCTCCTCCTCCTCCTTCTTGGCCTCGGTCTCGGGAGCCTTGCCCTTGCCGTGGTCGTGGTCATGGTCGTGACCGGCGTGCTCGCCAGCGGCGGCCTCAGCGGCAGCCAGCTGCTGAGCAGCAGAGGCCTGAGCCTGGGAGTTCAGGTCCTCGATCTTGGCCTCACCGAAGATGCTGTTTGAATTGTGAGTCCATATGTAAACTCAGGTTGGAGGGATCCTTCAGGAAAACACATACATCCAGGTGTTGCTGGTGGGGGAGCGGTAGACATCGGGCTGGTTGATGACGAACAGAATCTACAGAGCTCCAATTAGCCTCCCATGTTGACATCTTGGGCATTGTCGTTCAAAGTTCCGAAATCCTTGCGACCGTCGACCGTCGCACGAAGGAGGGGTCGTATTCCTTACGTTCTTGGGTCTGCGAAGGGTGACACGGGTGATGCCAGGAACGTGCTTCAGGCCGAGCTTGCCAATGGCCTTTCTGGCCTTCTTCTCGTTACGGGAGTGGATGGTGACGGCGGCACCGGAGGGGATGCTGCTCTCCTCGCCAGCCTCGGACTCGGAGTCGCTGCCAGCGTCCTCGACGTTGGTCTTGGGAACCTCCTCATCGGGGAGCTCTTCAACACGGGGATCAGCCATTTTTGCGATTTAAACGAGCCTAAAAACGGGCTTTCAGAGGTTGGCAGTCAGCGATTGGCACTATAGAACCGTCCGGTCGCTTGAATATAATGCTGAAAAATGCCCCACGATGGACCAAAACCTCCACCAAACTGCAGAAAAAACGAATTTCGAGGTAGGGTTCTGGATTATGAGCTGTAAATTCAATTTAAACATACCTAGTTCACAGATAGAGGGCCGTTGGGGATGATGGGGGGTATTTTGGTCTTGTTGTAAGTGGAAAGTCGCAAAGCTGTGTGAATGTCATCCTGCCGAAAATCGTTAGCGAGCATCGTGACCCTCACCCCGGACTCACACAAGCACCACTTCTACAAGCCATGCACATCATACAATGAACCAATTCAACCCCAACTTTTTATATTCTGGTCATTATAACGTTATTATTGATGAGAGTATTACGTCTAAAATGTCCATTTCCCAATTGATGCCTAAGAAAGACGGCCAAAGACCAGATTCATGAACTAATTGGGCGATGCACCACTCTGATGACATAGTAGGATATCCTTTGCCAGGGTATCAAGGTTTCGAATCATTTTTTGGCTGTTATTGTTATGGATACAGCTTAATTTTTTGCTGGAATAAAATAAAACCCTCAGCCATGTAAAACCGTCCCAAGGTACCCCTTCATACTATGCACCGAGCCTCATGAAAACATTTATGACTTAGGAGCAGCCGCCCGGACCTTGGCGTGAGCCTTCTGGACCTCGTAACGAGCCTGTCAAGCGATCAACATGTCAGCATTCCCATCGCAAATCCCATATATCGTAGTCCCATTTCGGCCTGATCCTCGACAAGCGACTGCGGAGTCGCTGAAGCGCTCTTCCCAATCCCATTGCCGATTCACCGGTATATCCGCCCGATTGCACGTACCTGCTTTCTGAGTCTGAGGACCTTGAAGCGCTCGAAGTCGGTCAGGTTCTTCCTCCGCTCGGCACGGTCAGTCTTCTGAGCGATGGAGGTCTTGGCCCACTTTCCATCGATCTCGTTCTTCTCCCAGAGCTTCTTCACGGGGCCAGTGCCGGCAGCGCGGGGGAGTTTGGGAATGACGAAGTGAGTGAGGGTGACGTGAGCGAGAGGAAGGGCGTGACGGGGAACGATCTTGTTCTCCTCGGTGGAAGGGCCGTCAACCAGGACCTATTCGTTGCGACTTTTGTCAATAACTCATCCGACCCAATTTCCCCTAGTCCTTCGGTTGGAAATCCTCCGTTGAAAAACGTACACGCTTGTGGTCGATGATCTCGACAACGGCAGCGAGTTTGCCGGTGAAAGGACCGCTGCGGATCAGCACGACACGGCCAACCTCAACAAGCTTCCATTGAGCAACCTTGACATCGATATCGGCCATGGCGAAGGCTTCCTAGAAAACGACAGAAAACGAGAATTTCAGTTGGCAGTTCACAAATGCGACAGAGGGCGTAGATTCTCAACTCACGGTCGACAGACTCCGGGTGGGCGGTGATGGGAATTTGTTGTCGAAGAGTCGGGGTTGTCGAAGAATCGTCCGAAACGCACAAGTCGCTCTGGACTACGGGATCGCGAATTTCGGTGTTGCGGCCTTTCGCCCACAGAGTCTCGCTTAGCAGCCAGTAGCAGCTCGCCGAACGGGGTTGCGTGCGGCCTAGGGCTGCTTTTTGCTGCGGGCCTTGGCGCCTGGCGGTCGGCCTTGCGCGTTCTTCCGTTCCGCTTAATTTACTTCTTAAGCTCCAACGCAAACCCTCTGCGTAGTTTTTTTCTGCATCTGTGAAGATTTCGCGCTGGACTTTGAGTTCTAAATGCTTTTCTACAGAACAAAATGCAGTTCTGCCATCGTCACTGTTCTTGTCACTCACTACTCGCAGCTGGTTCGCCTGTCATACATGCTGAATCAAAGTACTGGTATGTTCTATTCCCTTTTTCTTTCATGGATTCTGGCACTTCAAATGATGCGGTAATTTGCGATTGACCCGGTGTCTGTGGATCTCCCGCCAGAGATCTATACAGCATTGGCGTATGATATTCATTTCTTACATATTCTGAACGACTTGGGACCCTTACCACATGTTGTCTTCCACGCGCTTTCGGCAAGCAGGAGCTAACATGGCAAAGATATCTAGGTTCACACTTATCATCGACATATCCAATACCCCATCTCTTCAGATTTAATCGGTACGTCGCAGACTGTTTCTTCCACTCCATCATTGTCCGATGATTACAACCTTGCACTGCCTAGATAGTATATGAGCCTTCGGGCCATGAAATTTACAGCATCACCAAGATCTCTGAGGACTTTGATACTCCACTTTGGTTCTGTTATTGCTGTTGTTTTGACACTCGTCTAACTGGAGGCAATTATAGGTTCCAACCAGATACTTAGTTTATCAATACTGCTCAAATGAATAATTTCTTGACATCATTTATTGGTCGTCGTATAACGATAGTCGTAACAGTGGATCCAGAATACTGTGTTGATCCCCTGGGAACTTGTAACTTATGTGTAAACCCGAGAACCGTATTGGCAAACCGAAAGAAATTCATTACTTGTTCTCAATGATACAAACAAGACGCAAAGGAATACTCGCTAAGTAAAGATGATGATGGAGCCCAACTTCCCCGAAATCGCCCACGTTTTTATGAAGTCCTTCTATATCATTATGTGCAACTTCGCTGCTCATCAAAAGCAACTATGACGACCCAGCACCCCGCGCACCAGCAGAGAACACTGCGACTGGACCCTCGCGGCTCAAGACCCACATGAAGATGAACTGAATGATGTACGAATAGATGAACAGGAACTGTGTCCGACGATTGCGCTGCGAGCGGGCAACCGTATGCATTGAGCCGGCGCGCATAGATGCATCACTGGTCGAATCAGGGAGCAGAACGTATTTCAATGATCGCAGCTAGAAACGATTAGTAACGCCAACGGAAATATTCCAATAAGCTTGATTTATGGTGTGCCACACTCACCAGAAAGAATGCATTGGCCAGGAAAGTGTAGATGAACACAACCCAGCCAACCCAGCCGCCAGTTCCTCTTCCTGGGGTCAGGATCTCCGATGTGACCAGGGTTGCGATGATTCCGACAAACTTGTAGCCGGAGTACGCCACAAGATCGAGCAGCTGAGACTCATTGTTGATGCTGAGGATGTACATGGCCAGTTTGAGACAGAGAATCTCGAACACAATGACTGCAATAGCCGTTGTCGTCGTCGAGCCCAGAAGCTCTGGATGGAAGTTCCCTCGGAATCCTGCCAACATCGCGGAAAGGAGAATATAGGTGACAATCGCCATAACAGGGATGTACATGTCCGGAGAGTTCAGATCGTCGCGGGGCGGAAGGAACATGGACGAGTACTGTTGCTGGGAGATCTGGCCATTCGGCCCCGTTGAGGATGTTGTTAGACGTGCTTGCTGACGAGACCATGGCTTGTGGCGCCAAGGAAAGAGCACAAGGACGAGCTTGTTCAGGACGTAGGAGTTCGACACATTGAAGTAGTGTTTGAGAGCCGGAATAGAAACATAGCGGTTGAACTATTGCCAATGAGTAAAGATCATGAAGCGCTTATAGCACCAGAACGCCGCTCAAAAGACTTACATTCTGTTCCATATACTCTTGGCCAGCAGCCATTGCAGTCTTTCCAACCTGGAATCCCATTTGTGCTGTAGGATCATTGATGAAACCGCCGAAGCCAGGAGCGAACGTTCCACTGCCGCCTGGAGCGGGCGCTGGTTGGTAGGGGTTCCCATAGCTGGACGATTGAGGCTGCTGAGAAGTTGGTGGAGGAGGTGAGCGCATCATAGGAACGGTAGAGACATGCTGAGGCACAGGATGATGGAGTGGAGGCGACTGCGCCGGCGGCGGGGCGAACGACTGACGATACATGCTGGCTGAGATATATGCTTATGAGACAAGGATAACGAGATCCCGAGGACTGATCTGCTTTGATCGTGGATGGATGAGGATTGGGGATCCAAGAACTGAGTGAGGTTGAACTTAGTGTTTATACGTGGCTGGAGGGCACCCGATCGCCGAGAGCTCCTCGCCTTTTTCCGCCCGCAGATTCCCCACCACAGCGGGCTACTACTACGACTTGTTTCTTCCCCAGAACAACAGCGGTCACTGCGAAACCACGTACCCAAGAAGAACTTACAACATGTTAGAAGCCTTCGAGATCCTGACCACCTCCGGGTTAGTCCTCTGGTCGAAATCATATGCGCCAGTGGGCGCCCATGTCGTCAACAGCCTTATCAACGATGTGTTTATTGAGGAGAAGGTTCGATCACAAAATCAGGCAACAAGCAGTGTATCACCGGTGTACAAGAAGGAAAAATACACATTGAAATGGAAGCGAGTGAAGGATTTTGATTTGATCTTTGTGGTTTGTTCTGTGCCATCGCTTGATTGTTGGCACTGCTGACTTTGACCCCCTAATCAGGCTGTATATCAATCGCTGCTTCACCTTGGTTGGATTGACAAGCTCTTGGATAACATCGCCACTATATTTATCGATCTATACAAGGATCAGTTGAAGGGTACACGCGCCAGGATAGCCGAATATCCATTCGACAATTACTTCGATCAACAGGTGCGAGAGCTTGAAAACAATGCCGGAGCCCTTCCCTCAGATACGCTCGCGGCCGGTGTTGATGAGAGAAAAAACCCGCTTGTCTCATCGGATAACGGTGGCCCTCCACCACCTCCGATTCCTGGTCTAGTCAAAGGTACTCTACCTTGCTGAAAGTACTCTGCTTGCGTTGGAAATAGCTAACAACCATGAAGCGCAACGCTCAGTTGCGCAGGGCGCGGCGATCTCAGATGAGAGTACGCCGCCCCACTCCCCAGATATCTCTCGATCGTCAACCCCCGTCTCAAGCCATATCCTCACCGCCAAGGGAGGACCTGCTGGTCGCAGCTCTCGCCGCGCGCGCAAAGCGGCCAACGCCAGCGCCAATGCCTCATCCGGAGACGAAAATATTCGGAAGGGGAAGACACCAAAGAGCGGGAAGAAGATGCGCAAGTGGGACGCTGATGGGTATGCTGATGAGGACGATGGCAAGGTGCTCGACTACTCTGCACCTGCACATGGTGATGAGGTGTCCGCCCCAGTAGTGGAGGCTGTCGCGCAAGAGTCGTGGGGACGCAGAACTGGCAAGGGACAGTTCGTCTTGAAGGATCTCGGGGATGAAGTGCACTCCATTCTTGAAAACGCCGACCAGGAAAAGGCGAAGGCTGCCTCGTCCACTGGCTTGGTTGGATCAGGAGTCAACGCGATTGGTGGCTTCTTTCGCAATATTGTTGGCGGCAAAGTCCTCACCGAGGCCGATTTAGAGAAACCTCTGAAAGCGATGGAAGATCATTTGCTTAAGAAGAACGTTGCCCGCGAAGCAGCCGTCCGACTGTGTGAAGGCGTACAGCGTGAACTCGTCGGAAAGAAGACCGGCAACTTCCAGAGCGTGGATGCAGCGCTGCGCTCGGCCATGGAGTCTTCACTGCGCAAGATTTTAACTCCTACGTCCTCTTTAGACCTCCTACGTGAGATTGAGACTGTTAGGTCTCCTTCAAGCAAGGGGCAGGCTCCTCGCCCATATGTCATCTCAATTGTTGGCGTCAATGGTGTCGGCAAGTCAACCAACCTGAGCAAGATCTGTTATTTTCTGCTTCAGAACAACTATCGTGTTCTCATTGCCGCGTGTGATACTTTCCGCTCGGGAGCCGTCGAGCAGCTTCGTGTTCATGCACGAAACTTGAAGGAGCTTAGTGCTCGAGAAACTGCCGGAGAAGTTGAACTCTACGAGAAGGGATATGGAAAGGACGCAGCCAACGTCGCCAAGGATGCGGTAGAATACGGTGCGGCGAACGACTTCGACGTCGTCTTGATTGACACTGCTGGACGTCGGCACAACGACCAGCGTCTTATGTCTTCCCTCGAGAAGTTCGCGAAGTTTGCCAAGCCGGACAAGATCTTCATGGTGGGTGAAGCTCTTGTCGGTACAGATAGTGTGATGCAGGCACGCAATTTCAATCAGGCATTCGGTACTGGAAGAAACCTCGATGGATTCATCATCAGCAAATGCGATACCGTTGGCGACATGGTGGGTACTCTGGTCAGCATGGTGCATGCAACTGGTATTCCCATTGTTTTCCTCGGAGTAGGCCAGCATTACGGTGATTTGAGAGGACTTAGCGTGCCATGGGCTGTCAATCTGTTGATGAAGTGAATACGCAGCGTGTTGTATGTAGTTTACGAGGAGGTCTCATCAATTGAGTAATGATAGAGCATCAGACATAGTATGAAATTGGCATTATCCCTGTTTTTTTCTTTTCTTTTCTTTTCTTATTGGGGAAGGGGGGGGGATCATTTCCACAACGCAAGTAATTAAAAAGAAGTAAGTGCAAGGGAGAAGGGACAAACATCGAGATGCAATTGTGAAACTATCCACTGGAGTGGTGTGGTAAAAAAACAAAAAAGAAATGACCTACGCAGGGATCGAACCTGCAATCTCTTGATTCGTAGTCAAGCGCCTTGCCATTGGGCCAGCAGGCCTTATTGATTATACTAAGTTAATTCTGTTATATATTCAAAACATAACCCCGATCTATTCGGGCGCTGCGGACTGCTTCAAAATACCATGTATGAAGAATCCTGGATAGTTCAGGCCACGAAAGATGCGCCGTATGCTTCGTTCCCACTGCTAGTCTAATACTAACCGCCCAACTGCATTACAATTGCTCATCTCGAAGACGCAGAAACATGACATCATTTGCCCTCAGGATGGGCGTTACAAGCGTACATTTCCTGCATTGTGCTATGCTATTTTCTGTTGGTTCCTGAGAATCCCAGATCTTGGCTCAAAAATGACTTGAGCAAACCTTCAGCCCCCAGAAATCCAACAAAAAGCACTTGCACCAGTGTCATCACTCATCAGTGTCCATTGCCTGGCTAATTGTGGTACTCACATGGCCAACGGCATGACTCAGCTTCTATCCCCGATCGCTTACATCATCAGTTTCTTTCCTACTCTGTGGAAAAAGGCATCTCTTTCGCTGTTGGCCGTTCGCTTCTCGGTATCTATCCTCTGCGGATCGTGATTCTGTCATCGCTACACTCTTTGGGACATGCCTGACTAGCTCAGGTCGAACTAAGCATTCCTAAAGCGACCTCCGCTGTGAGAGCGTTCTAAGCCAGCAACTTTGACCTGTCATCTCACTTGGTCATATCCGGGGTCGTGACCCACGCTTTGCCTTCCCACTGAGTTAACAACACCCGGCAAGACATTGAAACTCACCACAGTTACTTCTGGTACAACAACCGAGCTTTCCTGTCGTATACTCACCCATTCGAAACATCTGCGGTCTCCCGTTGACGAAATACAACAATCCTGCTTCGTGAAGATGAGAGAGCCTGAGCGGTCCTCGCTCAACAGGCGCCATTCTACAACGCAGCACTATCAGACCTTCGATACTCCGCCTCCAAGATCGCGTGGCAGGCCGAATTCTGGTCAATCAGAGTCCTCCGGCGGCGAATCGCATCACCATCATGAACCGCATCATGAGAATGGGTCGGAATCGCCCCTCCCAAAAAAGCAGATGCTAGTGTTGGCAATGATCGCCCTATGCGAGCAGACAGCGCTCAACTCGATCAGCCCGTACTTGCCTGATATGGCCGCGTCGTTTCCCGAAGTTGAACCGCAGTCGGTGGGCGTCTATGTTGGCACAATTGCTTCGGCTTTCGCGGTGGCGCAGTTTATAACGAATTACTTCTGGGGCTGGCTTTCGGATCGGATAGGCCGCAAGCCGGTAATTTTGCTGGGAACCCTCTTGACCGCTGCTTGCTTTGCAGCTTTTGGGTTTTGTAAGACATTGTGGCAGGCAATCGCGGTACAGGCTTTGATGGGCGTTGTCAACGGCAATCAGGGATTGGTGTCAACATGTTTGGGAGAAATCACCGACAGGAGCAATCAGTCGAAAGCTTTCACCTATCTCCCAGTTCTGTACGGCATTGGTGGTATAACAGGGCCCCTCCTTGGTGGACTACTGGTTTTCCGCCAGAACCCTTTCGACAAAAGCAAACCAAACCCGTATCCTTACCTGGGTCCCAATCTGGTATCTGCGGCCATTCTCCTCCTGGACTTTATTTTGACGTGTATTTTCCTGGAGGAGAGTCTTGAAGATGCGGATGTTCTCCCTACCTTTAAGCGGAGAATACGGGCTTTGTTTTCTTGGATCTGGGAATGGACCAGCCAGTCAAAGCGAGCGGCACACATGTGGCCTCCCCATGCATATCGGCCTCTACAACATCATACGGCCGAAGACCATGATCACGACAGTGAATTGGAGTCGGCTTCGGAAACGTCCAGCCGGCATGAAGTCCGCCATGAATCGCTGACTAAAAGTGAAATCTTGAATCGAGATACCGTTTTGCTTCTCTTGACGTATCTGATTTTTGCGCTGGGCAACGTATCCTTCAATTCGCTTTTCCCCATTTTCTCGCAAGCTTCTCCCCCTGCTGGACGTGCTCTTACCCCCGGCGAAATTGGACTCTCTCAGGGGTTTGCCGGAACGGTCACTATTGTCTTTCAGATCTGTATCTTTGGCCAATTGCGGGACCGAATGGGAAACCGCTGGTCTTACCGAGCCGGCCTATTCGGGTTCGTACTATCATTCATCCTCATGCCCTTTATTGGATATAAAGGCGAGGATTCTGGGAGCCGTATAAGCAAGAAGACTGCCCTTATGGCTGCCGAGCTATGCTTCGTACTTCTGATCAAGACTGTGGCAGCTGTAGGCGGCTTGACGAGTGCTCTTTTACTGGTATGCAAATTTATCTGTCAAATATTGGTCCAGTGAGCTAATTTCTAACTCCAGATCACAAACTCTGCTCCGGACCATGCAGTGCTTGGGGCCCTCAATGGCCTGGCGCAAACTCTTTCCGCAGCTGGTCGTGCAGCCGGTCCCTTTCTGTCGGGCGGCCTGTTCTCCTTGGCATCTCGAGTTCAACCGAAGGGCGAGTTGCTGGTCTTCGGGGTCTTTTCTGCTGTTTCCTTCGTTGGGTTCATTCTAAGTTTCGGCATCAAAGGCCGCTCGCTCGAGGCAGACGACTGGGAAAGTGAAAGTGAAGATACATATAAATCCGATGACGAGGACCTATGAGGACCGTGGTTGATGGGCGTTGTCTCGGGTTGGGGAGTACTACCTCCCCTCATTACGATTTGACGATCTTGTATAGTTTGCACTTAGCCTTGACGCTCGGGTTTTATTGTTTCAGTGTTTACATACTTTTTTTTGTTCTTTCTCGGTGTCAGGAGGGATAGATTTTAGCAAGCCCAGCGTTGCAGCGAGTACTGCAGTTGGATCCGTGGAGGCCAACTTTATCCAGACGGGTCGATTATACTGATAAGGAGGTGATGAACAAGATACATGAATTTTCCTCAGAGAAGAGGGGGGGGGGGGAGAGAAAGCGTGTATAGGAAAGTCATCGCCAGAGTGCTACATTCCGATTTTGTATATGCAAGTATAAGATATAGCTGAACGCAAACCAGCATGCGCAAAGAGTAACTATAACTAGCATGTAACAACAGGGAAAGACAGAAATTCAAAAAGAAAGTACAGTCAAGCCATATTCTACCTCCAGTCCCACTCGAACACATACATGAATGCTTCCTCTAGATATCCACTCAGAAGTAATCCCTGCGCATACTCGATGAGTTCATTGTCCGGGAGCGCCAGGGAGCGGAAATGCTCCTTTTCACCATTGGCGCCGCGCACCTTGACTCGCTGATCGACGGTTGACTTGAGCATACCCTTGCCGGGGGTCACGAGGAGGTATTTTCCCTGAGACCCGAACGCTTCGGAGGGGGCGTAGCAGATGGTCTCCTGTCGCTGCGGGGTGAGCCATTGGACAAGATCCCGATGCTCGCTTTCCGGGGTCGAGGAGCCGCTGGTGCTAGCGGAGGAGCGGGTGGATGATGAGCTGCAGTCGAGCGTGGCGAATTGGATGTCCGAGTCGAGCGAGAAGATGATGAGGGTGTTGGTGGTGGAGCTGAGCTTCATGCGGAACGTGGTGAAGTTCCGGGGATCGAAGGAGAAGGTGTAGCTGGCGGTGATGCCGGTGGATCTCGTTCTGTTGAGCTGGTAGAGCTTTGAGAGGGCTTGGTCTTGGACGGAGGCCGGGCAGCGCGGCTTGACTGCGAGGGATTTGGACTCACGGAGGGAGACGGAGGGGATGCAGTGTGGGCGGTGGGTTTGGAGGCTGGATTTGTGGCAGAGTTCGCTGCAGAAGTGGGATATCTTGCATGCTGCGGCTGGTTCAGCTCGGTCTGGATATTGTAGATATGGGATGGGGATCCTTACTGTTGCATAGGATTTTGGTGGAGCATCTGCAGTGCTCGCACTTTCCAGATTCATGCAACCCCCAGTCTTTCCTCTCTGTAGCCAGAACCTCTCGTCGCTGGTTGAGTTCGCCAATTCTCTTCTGTGCATAGCCGATCCTTTTGCGCGAATGATGGTCGTCTGGCGTTGAATATGCCATCTGCACGAGTTGTTGATACGCAAGAATTGCCTTGTCCACGAAGTCGAGGTGTTCGCGCGACACGCAGAGCGCACTCAGAGCGTCAAACGTCTCGGGGGCTTCTGGGCCTTTGACGACTAGGAGATCTTCGAATAGAGTCTCGAATAGTGCAGCGGCATCGCGGTTAAGTCCTGCATCCATGAACGACCTCCCCAGTCGATGGACGACACGAAGGGCCTCTGGGTCCCGAGAATTCTGGTATTGATCAAGTACATCTGTAATCTCAGGCGGGAAGTCAAAATTCTCAGAGCTTTGGATATACCGCAGAACTGCGTCTCTCGTTACAGGATTCGTGAGGCCGAAGGTGGTCCTGCAGTGTGGAATAATCCTGCCGCATATCAGACGAGACTGCTCGTCCAAGCCGAGTTTCTGATACAACAGGGATAGTTTGTTCATTGCATTCAGTGTGGTCTCGTTCTGTAGCCCGAACACCGTATCAAGAGCAGGGACAGCCCTCTCCAACAGGAGAAGTGCGGATTCCATATCGCCCAGTGAGACTTTGAGAGACGCAAGATCTTGCATGCTACTCAATGTCTCGGGGGCATGCTGACCAAGCGTCTTCAACCTCCCTGCGAACGATCGCTCGTACAATGCAGCTGCTTCGGTGGCGTATCCGTCTTTTTCGAAGAGCGCACCCAGATCGTGTAGAACCGTAAAATTAGTGGGATGGTCACGTCCCAGAGAGCGTTTGTAGAGACCGAGAGCCTCTAAATAACATGACCCTGACTCTGTAGGCATATCTAGGTCATGGTATGACTGGCCCATTGAGTGCAGGATGGATGCCCTAGATAATCTATCACTATCAAGTGCCGGGGCGCTCTCCAGGATCCGCAGTGCTTCATGATACTCCACAACTGCCGCGTTCGAATTCCCCTGCTTGGAGGCTGTCTCTGCGCCAAAGCGTGCCATTAGGGCTTTGGAGTAGGTCGTAGCAGCGGAAAGCTCATTCTTCAGCTGTAGGAAAACTCGTGCGACTTCGTCCATCTGAAGAAGTCGTTGACGTCCAGAAGCATCGTGAACCACCGCTCCCCCGGAAAGATGCTGAACATGGACAAACATATTCTGGCTTCCTCGTAGCAAGGACATATACTCGGCTTCGGACACAGTCCCGTGGCTTGCCTCCCTCTTCTGTTGCACTGGTTTGATGATCTCTTTGCAGTTCAAGCTCCCTTCGCTATCTTGGCTGCTTCCACTCTCGTTCTTCGAACCCTTTTGGGTGAAAGAGAACCTCACGGTATTTACCCGCTTGATTAATCTTCTTCCGCGATTAGACGAAGACGTTGTGCGAGACAGACCTGGTCTATGTCAGCCCCGGAACTTCCAGAAGTTTCCCGCGCAGCAAACCTTTCGAACTAGCGCGGCCAAATATCCTCTGAAGGAAGGACTGTCTTCGCGAAACTGGAGCCTCCGTGGCTTGAACGCCTTGAACAAGTTTCCCTCGAGAACCCGTAGAATCGCTACCGCTATTTCCTCCATTCAGCGCGCTCCCTGAATTCTTTGGTCCGACAATATGGATGTTTTCTGGTGCTGGTTCAAGTCGTCAATTTCTCGATCTGAATGAACACTCCGAGGAAGACTCTGAATATATTGTTGAACATACTGCTCGAGTTATAACCAAGATTTGGCTCTCCGGTTGGTTCTTCCGTAAGATCTGCATACTGCTGGAATATGCCGTTCGGCGCATGTACTGCGAAAGATATTAATACCCGCCGTATGTGAGAAGCGGTTCAGCTGACCTTTTTCTAGATCATATAAGCCAGCAAAGCTAATGGCGATGAGCTCGTTTTCGTCACAATGCGAGAGCTCTGTCCGTAGTGGTCAACACGGTCCTCTAGCATGAGGAGTTAAAAGCTTACTTCTAAGTGACCATGAATCCCTCAACTTTCTGGCTTTCTGGGCGAGCGAGTGTTCTTCGCTGACATAGCTCGCTTTCTGAAATTTGGAAGCATTAAAGCTCATCTGCGCAATACTGGGACTTCTGCTATGGGTGACATTTGACCTGTCCTTTTGAAAATCCTGCAGACAAATGTTGTCTCTGGGATCATTTAAAACGGGTTCGTATCTAAATCAGTGGGTAAGATTCCGCTCGCAGGACGATATTAAGGCAATGGCAGATTCAGACTGACGATATGTTGCACTCATCTCCACAGTTTTTGCAGATAACTAACGGCGGTGTATCTGCGTGGTGCGATCAGGATTTGATCGGATGGGAGCAAACAGAGCTATCTCACCTCGCGATCTCTCTACGACTTCGTCCCTATCTCCAGCAGCGAATGAGGATTCACAATGCTCGCAGAAGAACCGGAGTGGGCGAGAGTCAAGAGGTATGAACCGTTTTTCCAAGCGATAACCTTTCGTGATGAGACTTGAAAGAGCATGCATTTAGCTTAACTCAGCATAAGATCCAAAGATCACCATACCGATCCCGCGTCATCATGTAGACTGCCACAGCCGTACCTGGGCAATACCGTGTCAAATAGTGTTGTTTCAGTTCGTCGCTGGTAGTCTCTGTCAACAGGCATTTCGCGCAAGGATATGGGAATGCGGTCGTACGCGGAGAAGACAGCATCACAGTCAGGGCATTTGGCCTCTCCCGCATTGAGTGCGGTCCCGTCGTCATTTCTGAGGGATGGGAAAAGGCGCAGCGTTTCCTGGAAACTTTCGATACCGGCAAATTTCTCAGTTGCTGGAGTCGCCAATATTGCTTGTTAGCCTTGCCGATGGACAATCGTACACCCGCCACATCTCCTGAGACCAAACATACCATCATGCGTCCTGCCAGCCAACGATAGTAGCACATCAGACGCTCGAAGGATCCGGGCACGCGCGCCGAGTCCGCTAGAAGAGTTAGGAGAAGTCGTACTCAAGATGATCTGTTTGTAGTCCCCCTTCGCCTCGCTCTGTAATGGATTGTAACTGTCGAGAACATTCCTGAGTCGAACCATGACATGCAGTTAGTGGAACGGTGATCTGTGCAGTTGTGTAGCTGCTCTTACCGTCCGACAATTGTACCTGTATCAAGACCGTTCTCCATCGTCATTCCGGGATCAGGGGAGCAAGGGGAGGAGAAATAAAACAAATGGAAGCAACTCAAGCGTCAAGAAGACAAGCCCACATGCGATTTGAACGAATGTCAAAGAAGAGAAGTTGGCACCAACGAGGCGGGTGAGGCATCATTTTTCAATGATCTGTCGACATGGCCCAGGTGCATATGTGTCCTGCGGGTCGAGCTTCATGGGATTATGCTCCTCCTGGGGATGCAAGAGGTCAACAACCACATACTTTTCTTGTTTCAAAAGGGGTGAGAGAGTTCGCAGCTTCAATGCTTGGTATCCCTCGCATGATCCTAGCGGGATGCTGCCTTGGAGAAGTGGCGGTTTGACCTCTTAGAGGCCGTTTGAGAGAAGCGAACGACATGTGTTTAGGTTGGTTTCAAGAGAGAAAGACCCAATCAGTGGGAAGTCAAGCGAAACGATGGCATTGCAGAGTTTGTTGTCTCGAACGATCTCGTGAGAGTGGTGGTGGTGGTGTTGATGGGGGTGGGATTATTGGGGACACTTACCGACACTCCCAGCATCCTTTGCACTTCTTTTCTTCTCTCTTCTCTGCAATCCATCTGCAATCAGGGGATGCAGGTATTAAGGACCAATCAACACAGACATTCCATCGATCCAGAGTCCGTTGCTGCTCATCCCTTTAGCAATAAGCCGATTACCCCCTTACATCGACCGTTCGACAGCTTCAACAGCATCTGGATTCCAGGACGATACGTCTCCTTCAGCCACGCGTTTGCGCTCACCGTACGAACACGCCTGATGAGCATCCTTTGTTTAACTTTGATCTACTACTTCCGGTGCTGCCCTCGCATTCGATTGATCTATTCGTCTTCCACCTGTCAGATTTCCTGGTTGAGTTTTAGACTCAACGCACACACCGAGCCGATGGAAGTATGTACGACCCACTTGACTAGCACCATCAACCGATCCACGACAGGACATTCCCCATACAGACCATGGAAAAATGGTCGATATCAGATAGTCAGGCCGATAGTTCCTCAAGCCTAAAGCATGGGAGCAGGAAACATCCTTGACTGAACTCGCAATACAACATCGCATGCTCTGTGCTTCTATCTTTCATAGCACAAATACCTACCATATGAGCTACAGGCCATTCCTGCCTGCGAGGCAAAACCTAGAATTCAAGCCAGAGCTGGCATTACTATGAATTACAACCTCTTTGGTCTGATATCACACGGGGACAGTTCCTCGGTTGTACATCTAGAGGATCACGATTCATGCATCTGAACCGATGCTGGGTTCCATCCATTGCAACCACCGCAACCATCCTGCTCCAGGGACAAAGCAGGCGAGCAGTCCTGAAAGCCTGGAACCCCGAGCATTAATAATGCGGAGTATGTTTCCTGTCAAGTTGTTCATAATGACCGGGAATTTTAGTACGCAACTGTCCAGTTGACGCTTTGAATCTCCGGGTGACGTCCCCCCAACGTCACCTTTTACGTGCGTCGTGGTGCTCCAAATCATCGGCCATTTATTATACAACGATGGACCCGAAAGGACGGGCATTAATTTGAGGTTTGCAGGCTCAATTGAATAGGATCTAAGTGATAATTTGAGAACCCCGGTTATATCGAGATTACTCCGACTTCAGACCAACATGGCTTCCGCAATTGCCGGCGGTCTGCACAAGGTTCAGGATGTGGTGCAAAACACTTCCTCCAAGAACAAGAAGCTGGTAGATCTGGAAAGAGATACTGCCGATGCTCATACTAAGCAGCCATTGACTACCGATCATGGTGTCAAAGTCAGCAACACCGACCAATGGCTGAGAGTCACAAATGACCGTCGGACAGGTCCATCTCTACTGGAAGATCAGATTGCCAGAGAGAAGGTGAGACGAACCGCAAATGAGAGATGGATTGGAAACAAAAATCGATCCTCTTAACACTTACCCAGATTCATCGATTTGACCATGAACGCATTCCTGAGCGAGTGGTACATGCACGAGGCACTGGCGCATTCGGAAACTTCAAGCTCAAGGAGAGCGCCGATGATGTTTCTTGTGCTGGGATCCTGACAGACATGTCAAGGAACACCCCGGTCTTTGTCCGCTTCTCCACAGTTCAGGGAAGCAGAGGTAGTGCTGATACCGTCCGTGATGTTCGTGGATTCGCCGTCAAGTTCTACACGGACGAAGGAAATTGGGATATTGTCGGCAATAACATTCCTGTCTTTTTCATTCAGGATGCAGTAAAGTTCTCTGATTTTGGTATATATTCTCAATTTCTGTGATCTTGAATATGACTACCTGAGCTAACTCTGCAACCAGTTCATGCTGTCAAGCCAGAGCCGCACAACGAGGTGCCTCAGGCCCAGACAGCGCACAACAACTTCTGGGACTTTGTGTACTTGCACCCCGAAGTCACCCACATGTTTATGTGGACCATGTCTGACCGTGCCATTCCACGATCCTATCGGATGATGCAGGGATTCGGCGTAAACACCTATTCCCTCATCAACAATGAAGGCAAACGTCACTTTGTTAAGTTTCACTTTATTCCTCACCTGGGTGTGCACTCTCTTGTCTGGGATGAGAGCTTGAAATTGGCAGGGCAGGACCCTGACTTCCACCGTAAGGATCTGATGGAGGCCATTGACAACAAAGCATACCCCAAATGGGACTTCGCAATCCAGGTGATTCCCGAAGAGAAGCAGGATGATTTCGACTTTGATATCTTGGATGCCACGAAGATCTGGCCGGAAGATCTCGTGCCTCTTCGCGTGGTTGGAGAGCTCGAGCTGAACCGTAACGTCGATGAATTCTTCCCCCAGACCGAGCAAGTGGCATTCTGCACCAGCCACATAGTCCCAGGCATCGACTTCTCCGATGATCCATTGCTCCAGGGCCGCAATTTCTCTTATTTTGATACTCAGATCAGCCGTCTGGGTATCAACTGGGAGGAGCTTCCGATCAACCGTCCCGTATGCCCTGTACTGAACCACAATCGAGACGGTCAGATGCGCCACCGCATCACCAAGGGAACAGTCAACTACTGGCCCAACCGCTTCGAGGCCGTGCCTCCGGCTGGTACCGAGGGCGGCGGTTTCACAACCTACCCGCAGCGCGCGGAGGGTGTCAAGAACCGGGCGCTGAGCGACAAGTTCCGCGAGCACCACAACCAAGCTCAACTCTTCTACAACTCGATGTCGGAACATGAAAAGCTCCACATAAAAAAGGCCTTCAGCTTCGAGCTTGATCACTGCGACGACCCAACCGTCTACGAACGTCTCGCCGGCACCCGCCTCGCCGAGATCGATCTCGCGCTCGCGCAAGAAGTCGCCGAGATGGTCGGCGCGCCCATTCCCGCCAAAGCTCTGAAGCTGAACCACGGCCGGCGCGCCCCGCGCCTCTCGCAGGTTGAATTCGCGCCCAAGACGCCCACCATCGCCAGCCGGCGCATCGCCATCATCATCGGCGACGGCTATGACCCAGTCGCCTTCACGGGCATGAAGACCACTATCAAGGCCGCCAGCGCCCTCCCCTTCATCATCGGCACCAAGCGCTCCGCTATCTTCGCCGAGGGCGAGGACAAGACCTCGTCCAAGGGCGTCATCCCGGACCACCACTACGATGGCCAGCGCTCGACCATGTTCGACGCCACATTCATCCCCGGCGGCTCGCACGTTGCAACGCTGCGCAAGAACGGCCAGATCAAGTACTGGATCACCGAGACATTTGGCCACCTCAAGGCGCTCGGCGCCACGGGCGAGGCGGTTGATCTCGTTAAGGAGACGCTGGGCGGCGCGCTCGATGTCGAGGTGGCGTCGTCAAAGAGCTCGGAGCCCGTGGAGTGGTATGGTGTCGTGACGGCGGGTGGTGTGCAGAAGCCTGAGAGCTTCAAGGAGACGGTGCAGATCCTCAAGGGTGCGACTGACTTTGTCGGGAAGTTCTTCTACCAGATATCGCAGCATCGAAACTACCAGCGGGAACTGGATGGGTTGGCTTCGACTGTTGCCTTCTAAATGATAGTTCGATTATTAATTGATAGTTGCTAGTCTTGTAATGATCCAAAATCAAGGTTATGAATCACATGCGTTTGTCCATTTCTGCATTGTCTTGTAAATATGACACGACTTAAGCACCCTTAGATGGAACTGAGTGAATGATAGCTTTGATTCAACAGTATGTAATCGATATAACCTCTATCTAGACAAGGTCTTTTTGTACAGTATGTCTTTGTAATGAACGGACAAGTCGGGTATCGAAACTCAATAGCACAAAGACGTCCAACAACAAGAAAACAAACTCCAGTCACTAAGAAAGCATCAAAGAGGCAGAGATATGCTGCGCCCAAAATCGCTTCGCCGTATGGAGTAGTACATGATGATATAATAAAACATAGGTTCATTCATCCATATTCATAAAGATCCGACGGAAACTTGCTCACGCCCACCTCCATCCCGAATTCAGCGATTCCTTGCTTTTGATCACCGACTCGAGAACGGTAGGATTCTTCGACCGAAACGAGAAGCGGCTGTTGCGCCGTTTTTCGCACTTGGTATGCTCACGCATGAGCAGCGCGATTGCAGCATTGGCGTCGATGCCTTCGCCGCTGTCAGTGATCTTCAGCGCCCACTTGGCATCTTCTTCGCGGAAGCCGAGCTCGTGGGTCATCATGTGGATGGCTTGGTCGACGGGGTCGAGCACCTGGGGCTGGTGGACGGCGGGGGCGGGCCAGGTGGCGGTTGGTGGAGGCGGGGGAGGAAGAGGTGGGAAATATTGGACGGGTGGGGGGCAGTAACGGGGGATTTGCGCTGTGGAGGAGAATGCCTGGGCCTGGTTGGGGAGAGGTGGGGGCTGCTGCTGCTGCTGCTCGCAAGGGAGGCCCTCGAGGCGTCGCATGATCAATGCGTAGCTGGAGATGGGGCGCTCATCGGCGAAGGTGATGGGGTTGCCGGGGGCATTTTGCTGTTGGGCCCGACGGCTGCGAAGCTGGGCTGCGAAGACGGCTTGTCTGCGACGGTTGCTTTGTTTGCTGTCGGTTGAGTTGGTGTTGGTTTGAGAGCTATTCTCCTGGCTGGAGGAGGATCCGGAGGATCGGGAACTAGCGTTGGAGAGACGAGATGATCGTGAGGATGGCAGAGATAGGTTTCCTTCGCGAGCCTTGTAGGTTCTAGACACGGCCTCTTTGATGAATGTGGAGCGACTGATATCGGAGTCGGAAGGCTCCCATTTTGTCAGACCGACTGAGCGAGCTGTTCGGAATGTAACTTCCGCGTTATCGACTGGGCAGATGGAGCCAATGCTCAGAACTGCGGATGGACCGAGAGTAAGGACATAATATGTCCACTCCTCTAGTATGCTGTTAGTGGAAGAGCTCAAAGAACAATACAGGGTTGGAGATATAAACTTATAAACTCACCGATTGTGGCTTCTTCCTTGACGGTGTCATTCTCCGCAATTCCAAGGCCGTCAAAAATGCCGACTTTGCGAGCCTCCTCGCGTTGACCATGAATAGGTTGAAGCAACACGCCTAGACAGGTCCAAATTTCCGTTATATCGTAGAGCTGACTTTGAGAGAGCCCCCCTGCATTTCCGCGCCCAAATCCAGCTGGTGGCTCGAAGAGGACATTGTTCATGCCAAAGGGTTCAGTGACCGACGTCGATACGATGCTGTTACAGTCCTTGGCTATGATACCGCCATTCAACCAGTCCATCTGCCCCATGATGTCGTTCTCTCGGTTCTTGCCACAGCCGAAGATTCGACAGAAGGTCCAAATTCGCCAGAAAGCGTCGTCGATTTCTGTGGCCCGGGTTTCATCTTTACCCGTAAGGCCGTTGATTGTTTCCTGACGAACGAAGGTGTTGCATCGAGCCAGGATGAGTGATTTTAATTGAGCAAGGGTATAGATGTCTTGAGCATAACGTTGTAGATAGAGAGCTGGGGTATATTCTGGGACTGGAGCGTCAGGATCAACTAGAATCTGCCATTCGCTGTCCCATGGAGGGCTCATCTCCCGCAACTCCCAAGCTGGCGGAGACATTCGAAAGAGTGTATTCCTCATGAGATGCAATTCATGTCTTTTGAAGACGCGATAATATTGCTTGCAGACAGTTGCAAGGTTGAACAGATCATCAAGTGATGAGACGGCTTCCATAATCGACATGACAATGTCGTCTGGCAAATGGCCGGTCATGGCATCACGAGGTAGATGAACGGCGACAGTAACTTTGACTTGTGGAGAAGGCAATCCGGCATCAAGCTCAAAAACCATCTCCTGAGGCAATGTCATCCTCTGGGGCACTGCGCCTTCCAATTCGCAAAGCGAATCCAGCGTGCACGATCGTCCTGGCCTGCTCGACGAAATAAAGATTTTCTCCTCCACATTGTCCGGCCGGCTTCCAGGTGTGTGAACCGGGTTGTCGGTATTTGATTTATCTCCAGCAGAACTGGAACTGGAGATGAGGTCCTCATGGCTGCGCACTTGCTTCGTTTGTAGACGTGGTAACTTTAACCGCAATTCCCTTTCACTGCAGAAGGATGACGGGCGTTGCCTTTGGGAGGGGACCACCAGGCCTGGAAGTTCAGCGACTTCAGACCCGTTCGCTGCGTCATCTTCGATTGTTTCTGAGAAATGGGGGACGCGAAAGGGCTGCGATTCCACGTCGGACTTCAAGGTCGAGCTGCTAAAGGAGCGCAGATGGGGGCTGCTATACTTGCGACTGAAGCTGGGCATAAGCGAAAACGCCCCTTTATTCTTGGGAGACCTCTTCATTGTTCTCCGTAGATCCCGCGGTGATCTTTTGAAAGATTTTTGTTGTGAGATACTGATGGAGCTGGCAGGAGCGATATTGGTCGGAGGCTTTGGAGCTGGTCGAGTCGCGATCATGTCCATATTACCCCGGCTTATCTGTAACGGACTATTGAGAAGGGGTGCAGACTGAGAGGAATGAGACCCATGCTGTCGCTGTCTGGTTATTCCTGCCAAAACATTCTCCAATTCCTCGGCCGCCTGGGAGAGGGTCGGGGGAGGACGAGCATTTTGTACTTTGTCATTGACCAGGGTGCTCGCACCAAAGCCACCACCACAGCGATTGCGCGAGGGGGGCCTGCAACCCTGTAGAGACTGGGCTGGTCTGTGACGAACTGACAGGGGTGCTAGTTCGATGGGGGGTTCTCGCGGGAGGGGCTTGTTTCTGACCTCAGCCAGTGAGGGCTTTTTTACGACTAGCCTGGACGCCGAGCAATGCACGAGCGCTGCATCATCATCAAAGACTCCTGCAGCCGTAGGAGAGTTCACCGAAAATGCATCGGCCGATTTATAGGGGCTCTCGATGGGATCGGAGCCAAAACTGGTCACGGAAGTCCTGCGACTGTAGCACGAGGATGCCGTTTCCACTGCATCCTCCGAGCACGCTGGTGAATGGATTTGGGCCCCAGAGTCGTAAATATTCCGTCGCTCTGCAGGATCTCCGGTCGCGTGCATTTCAGCTATGAGGGAAAAAGGCGTCACCTTGGCAGCTGTCGTGCTGATCGGCGAAACCAGAGAGAAATGTGATGAAAGTTCCGGGAAAAAACGAGTCCAGTGGGTTCCTCTTGGAGGAGTTCTATCGGATAGTGGTGAAATCGGTAAGTCGTCCTCATCCATCCAATACTCATCGTTATCGGATGGCCGGCTTAAGAAGGTATGACAGCGAGTGATCGATGTAACAGATGGTTCTGGTATGGGCGCCGGTCCACCCAGCGATTTTGCCATACTCATTTTCAACGATGATCGCCGTTGAGCTGACCTGACTCGCCGTTCTGTGCGTCTATTCGAATACAGCCCAGATTGGCTGTGTAGTATACGGTTTACCTTTTGTTCATGTGAGATGTACAAAATGCTTCCACTAATCTGAAGGCCTGTATCTCGATTCTCTGGGGGATTCACATCACTGAGCGCATTTACCTTGTTTGGGAATTGGCATGGTTCTGCAAGAGCAATCCGTACTCTCGGGACGTTCTTTGTTCTCTTTGACAATAGCCACTTCTGGCCGTTCTTTGTCCTATCCCCAGGGCCAATGCGCTCCTGATGGAAAGATCGATTTTGCGGATGGTCTCGTGTGGCGATGAAATCCAATAATAAGTCCGGATTCTCTACCAGTTGAGGACGACGCGGACCCGAAGTATATGTCTCTTGATCGTGGCGTCCCTTCCTTTCTTTGATCACCGTGCAGTCAGGATTCTCAACTCGAAGAACGTGCTGTGAGATACAAAGAGACCCGAGTCAGTGATCTGATGCAATCGGTTAGCTTGGGCCTGTCGCACATGACAACCCCGAGTACTCAAAGGAGGAAAATCACGAACCAGTCCAGAGGCAGGTCTACTAGGACAAAGAGGCATCCAGCACCATCATCCGCCAAGAGAGGAAGGGTGCCTCGAGGCCAGGAATGCGCTGTATTATAATATACTGCGCTGTATCACTACGACTGATGAATCGCAGTCCGGCCCCAGATCTCACGGCCTTGTCGCCACGCGCATTCGGTGGGTTGGTTTCCAACTGGAACAAGCTGAGCAGTGTTAGACCCTGAGGGGGCCGAGGGAGACCGTGGACTTCTATTATGCTCCACGTCTTGTTCACACGCGGGTATGTTGTGCGTGTACGTAGTCTGCATGCCGTTTTTTGAGTCATTCTAGACAGAGGGGATGGACACCATAACGCCCTTGCAAGGGGTGATCCCTTCCATAGTCCAATGGCAGTTGATGAAGTCGTAAAGATGAAGCTGATGATACGAAGAATGAGCACCGGGGGCCAAATGGGTAGGATATTACGACCAAATTACTAGCGGTAAAAGTGAGATGTATGGGGAAGTTGGAGTACACTGCCCAGGCGAGTAAAAGGTGGTAATTTCGAATCTGTATTACTGTTACCACCTACGCTATTAATAAACAACAGCTGGGAGAGACCAGACTCCCAAGTACATCTTCACCCTAGACTCTGTTGTATACGAACGATCTCAATAAACCATCTATTTATCCGATTGAAAGGAATCACAACACGAAGCGGCATTCCAAATGTCATATTCGGTCTTTCTTTGGCATCCCTCCATGTGATTTATTCAGCAGTTGATTGTTCAGGAACTAAGTACACCACTAAAGCATGCTCCGCCATCGCACTGACGCTACTACTGCAGTCTGCACTCTGCACATTCACTGCATCACTGCTCGATGATGGTTGGCTATGTGGAATCTGGAGATGCAGGAGATGCAGGCCAGACTGCAAAGAATCCATCGCATTTTTTTCGACCAAGTGATCCAGGTGATTTTCCATGCCGCAGTCAATCCGCCTAACACAATACGATTGTCCAACAACCAACAAAAAGTTCGCTATCATACTGAGAAGGGCATTGCTACCTCTCTTTTATCTTATCTTCTCTCCGAATAATATCATTGGTGTTAACTCTCAAGACCACAAGGCATCTTTTGGATAATCTCCAATATTGGTTTAGCATCATCCCTCTGCTGACATGCAGCTGTCCTGGCATGACTCGGCATGCGCTGTGAACTGCCGCAGAATTCCAGAGTGCTTCCTTTACCTCACAATTGATCGTCTGCGCAGCTGCTACTTGCTATCAAGGTAGTATTTTTGGCTCATTGATTGACACCCAGCCTTGACTGAACATGACACAGTCAGGATGGGGTAACACAGCATTTGACCCCAAGTCTGCAAGTTCCAGTGAGACAAGGTACGATCAATCAAGGTTATAATCACCAATTCAATTCAATGTCTTGCACTGAAGACGTCACAGCCCTACGAATTGACCAAACAATTGCACTGAAACGGCCCACTGCCCCCAAAGATGCCGGAGGTGGTAAAACGCCAATGAGAACACTCCATCCAGTGTTGGTGATCGACCTTGATGGAATAAGCTTAGTATACGGCATCCTCGAACTAGATCGTCAACTACGGGAGCCGGCCGCGGCTCGCGGAACATGTTTGCTGAGAGCCTTGCGCGCAGGAAGGGAGTGCCTTTTTGGCCCCTCTTGGATGATTCAAGTAGGAGGAGCCGAAGTCGCTATTGGGTCGACTGTTAATACAGTAACTACAGGTATAGTTCTATTGATAAGACATGATGGGGCCAGTGGCGGTTGGTTTTGCGAAAATGCCCCAACCACAAACCACTCAAAATGACGACGAATCGATTGCTCCTCGTCAGTACCAACAGAATGATCGTTGCTACGCGCCACCTATTCCTCAGTCCGATTGCTCGATGCTCGGGATTTTGCTGGGTGCTTGCTGTATGCATGAAACCGCTTCGCGGAACGCCTGTCTGGTTTGCGTGGTGGGCGATTCTCAGCCTGTCATTGTCCATATGGTCTGCCTTCCATCCAGTGAATCTAGACCCATCAAGTCCAACAATTGACCAACATTGCTTGCGACAATTTCTACCCTTTGGATCTCACCCTCCCCTGTAACCAAGAACAAGTCTCTTGTCAAGAGACCCTCTCCCAAGCATGAAACGACACGTTGTCTTCTAGATCTCTTCTCTCATCCAGACATGAGACTCAGGTAAACCGCCCAAATGACACCAAACAAACTCCCCACAAGCAACCGCTTATCCGCTGGCACGACGGTGAAGTTCAAAACCGACACAAAAGGCCACAGCTTGAGGCCCGCCAGCATAATAGGCACAAAATCCTATCGATGAAGTCAGACCGTTTTTGTTCATGCAGAAGACATCAAGATCAGTAGTCCAATCGACCTACATCTCGAAGCTGGCCCTTGATCACCTCAAAATCCTGGCCCCGTAATAGCCCCATCGTCATGATAAAGGCCGCGGTGTTGATGGTGGCCCCGATAGTCTGGTCAATAATCACCTTTGCCACAGTGTTCTTGACATTCAGCTTTTGCTTCTTGGGGCCATTCTTCGCCTCAGTCTTCGAGACGTCCTTGTCCTCCGTGAAACCGGGCAGTCGCGCTTCTAGGTTCTCAAGCCAGACGAAAGTCAGTGGCGAGAGAATGAACGCACAGGTCGTAAACTGGAACAGAGCCTGCAGATCAAGCACAAATGGTGTCTATGGGGTGAACACAACGCATTGGCGCCACCATGGGGATTGTCCCCAGGGGTGATTGCGCCCGAGTAAGCGTCTTGCGTTAGTTATCGATTTTCTCCAAGCTCGATTATCGTGAGTTTGATCGTGTTGAGGCGCTGATGGAGACGAGTTCTACGTACCTGGTCTCTCCACGCTTTGATGCCCTGCGCCAGGACATTCGATCCAGCATTCACGAGGGCGGCCTGCAACGTCGCCGTTGCGATTGGAGGTAGAGCCATATCTGGATAGTTTTTAAGATCGGCAATCGTGTAGATCAAGAGATACGAGTTGTGTTCGTATGCCTGGGCTCTCGAGTCCGACTTGGTGTCTATTTTCACATTGCTTAGCATTTCGTGTGGTCATTCTGCATCGGATACGAAGTCATATACCTTTTCGAGGCTCGTCCAGCGAAGCTCGTGTTGATCGTATCGAACCGTTTTGATGGAGGAATTTCGCCAACTAAAAAAATATAATGTTGACGAAGCTCTTACAGCGAGATGAAAGGGACCAGGTGTCTTTTATTTAAGCATTGATGGGTTTAGCTGCTAAGGGCCGAGATAGGTTCTTGGCCTTGGAAGTAGTGGATATTCGGCGATGCGAAAGGGGAAAGTCGACACGTCAAGAAGAGAGAATTCTAGCTGGTCTTGAATCTTGCAAACAAACGCGATGTGATGATGATGATGATGATTATTATTGAATTGTTCTTGAGGGCCAGAACGTTAAATATATCCGATCGTGAGTTGCCAACACATCCAAAAGAAGAATCAAATTCATCCTGCCAATGACCCACACATCAATGTCAACTGGTTTTCAGTTGTCTAATGCCATACATACTTGGGACCATTAGGTCTCATTCGACACTCAAAGTACATACTGCAGCCATCTACTCCGTACCTGTGTCTTTTAAAGCATACTACCAAGCAAGATCTTTGAGCGCGTCGCTAGGACATTCAAGTTCCCTGCAAACTGTGACAGCATGAGCATTAACCATCAAATATATTTCGATGTATGCGTTGGACTTACGCTGCTCCCCTTGGAGAAACTTTGCCGTTGTGATTGAGCGCTTCATGGCAGGATGAATCTCCCTCCTTTCCATTCTCTCAAGTTCGCTATGTGATTTTAACCGCTGGAGAATCTCTTTCTTCGGTTCTACCGTATTGTTAGAATTGTCCCTCAAACCAGGCAGGGCTCAACCACGAACCTGAATCACATAGCTCAATGCAATTCCTTGTATCGAAAAATGCAATCAGTTTTTTTGCCCCATCGAGACTGTGTTGAGAATGTACCTTGAGCTTTTGATATGTGACTGATGCTGCGACTCCAACTCCTGAATTTACTTGCTCATCGCTTCATGAAGCTGGCGTGAGACCTCTTGGGATGTCGACTTGCTGTCTGTACTCCGAGAGCCGTACAGATCATACCGGACGAGAGTCTTCTGCTCACTTGCTGGATGGAAGCTCAGAGAATACCAGTGCCTCGTACCCTTGAATATATGGAACGAAGCATTTGGGAACAGCAGTAAATCAGAGTCGTCTGCACAGACTCCAAAGAGATACTCTTTCATCCTCGCAAATATGGATGTTTGCGCAGTCGGCACCAGTTTGGATTCGAAGCATGCAGGTCCAAATGGCTGCCGCAAATGAACTATTTATCGGACAATTAATGATACACTCTAAAGACAAACACAAGGATGAAAGAACTCACCAGCCATTTTCCAATTAAAGCTCCCTTCCAACGTCTTCCCTTCAACCCAGCGCGACTGAGCCACAAACCCTTGACGCCCTGCGAATTCATCCAGAGCATTGCTCCCTTGCATCTCGTCAGACCCATCAATCGCAAGGCTCACAAAGATAAACCCAGCAGCACTCTGAAACACGCGGATGGCAAATAAACCGTTCTGCTTCCTATAAAACCCGGGCACATCATCAAAGTGAGGAGCCTTGACAAGCTGGCCTTTCGTGTCATAACTCCAGCCGTGATACCGACACCCGAGCACGGTCGAGCTCCCGCATTCTTTCCTGGTGATTGTGTAGGCTCGATGGCGGCAGACGTTGTGAAACGCCCTCACCTCACCGTCTTGCCCGAGGATAAGGAAGATGGGGAAACCGGCTACCTCGAAGGAGTGATAGTCGCCGGCTTTGGTGAATCGGCTGCGGTGGGAGAGGTAGAGCCAGGACTGAGGTGGGTCAAATTACACCTAGATAATTCAAGTTACGAGAGATTTATACTCTACCTTGCTGAAGATCGCCCGTTGCTCAAGCTTGAAGATATCCTTACCCGTCAACAAGTGCTCAGGAAAATCCGACTCCTTGGAGACAGCCAGTGTGTTCTCTGTTGATGAACTCTTCGGATATCCCTCTAAGCACTTCTCCATGTTCATTGCACGCGGCCAGGCTCGGTAGAGGAGAAAGATGACTGTGCATAATGCGGCCAGGATCGGGGTGGGAGAGAAGAGAGACTCCATGGGACCGATCTTCCATATGAGCGCCTCTGGCATGTTTTCCACTGCGCGAGGGAGATTTCAAAAGGTCGCCCCTCACGGAAGTCTTTGGAGCTTTAAAGAACTGTGCTACAATAAAAGAAGGACTGAGCCCGTCTCATGCAACCCAACTGGCAGAAAGCCAAGTCCTATGAATCATTATTATGAAGTGATCTTGCCAGATTGGGTGAAGTTTCCCGGCCTGATGAGATCTGGGTCTGGGAATCTGGACGCAATGATATATTTCATCGTGGTTTTCGTTTATTCGCCTACATTCACTAGGCTGGCAATGGATTGAGGATACTGCAGGTCGGCTATTCTAAAGGTCCAGTTCAGGGGCCCAAAGCTATGATACCTAAATGGTACCACGATAAATATGATTCCAACTATGCAGCAGTTTCCACTCGCTCGGGTTCCACCTCCTCGTTCTCCTTCCTGGGTGCAGTAGAGTCTTGTCTTGCGCTTTCTACGGCGTGTTGTTGGCATACAAGCTCAAACACCCGACTTTGATAGACTATGTTGCATTAGAAAAGCCCTCACCATATTCAAACGTAACGTCAGGGTCATTTGTCAACTCACACGACACCCCATTCTCCTTCATCGGATTCAGAATCCCTTCGCTATACACACCATTTTCGAGGTTGCCCTGCGCTTTCTCGCAGAGCTCATAGTCCTCCATTGCGACCTGCCGAACGAACCGGTAATAATCCTCGAACCGCTCGCCTGATTCCATATGGTAATAATCAAATTCCATTCTCGTCACATTTGGATCTTGCGTCGGACAGACTCGAAACGAGGACATGCCGCCACCGTAGACATTCAGTGTGCAATTCGGGAAGAAATATAGGAATAACCCATCATCTGGCTTTTGGGGATCGGCAATGTGCTGGGAAAAGTTCTGGTGGTTGTTGACGGTGTAGAAGGTCGGTGGGTAGTAGATGGAGAACGAGGGGTGTGTGTATTGGCAATGGAGACATTCTTGGTAGCCATCGACCCTGCAAAGTCTTGGTCAGAAGCATTTTGAGTCCTCATGAATGATGAGCTCACATCGTCTTCCAGTTGAAACGACCTTCGTATTTGATGCTGCGTCGGTATGGAAGTTTGGTGAAGTCCACTCTTTGCAGCAATCGCTCCAAATCTGGGTAGTACTCGTAGAAGTCTGGGGCTTCATCCGATAGTGTACCGAATACAAGACCAGTGGGAGTGACATGAGAGCGAAGCGCTTTCCCCTGACAACCTGACATGAGCCATGCTACCTGGTGATATTGATTTCCAGAAAGAGTAGTGTATGCATACTGAGTTCATACAAACAACTTTGATCTCCTCTGGCCTAGGAAACATGGATTCTCCTGAGCTCCGAATTGCCCGAATCGATTGCTGAGCGATCTCATATTCGATTGTATCTCCGATGGTCAAAAACCTGGTCACTGGACCAAGGAGATACCATGACTATACTGATGATGAGACATATTTTGACACCCGAACAGTGGTTGCACAGTGATTACCTTGAGAAAGATTGCCCGTCGCTCGAGCTCAAACAGCGGTTGGCTACAATACCAGGAAGCCGGTAGAGTGCGTGCTAGATCAGACATCATGTGCAGTTGATGCCGGAATCGTCTCTTCGGGCATTTCCAAGCTCATTATAAATAGGGACAACACCACTGATACTGATGAGCGAGCTAGTGTACCCATTGCATCATGACGCCAAAATTGGTCAGTTGGCTAGGTATATTGTTTCCTGAAGAGGTTATAAGATCCATGGAGACCATTGTATGGCAAGTTTATGTAATTCAGTTCCAGATGGGCGAATGATCGAGGAAACGTGATTCAAGTGCCTAGAAGGGAGGCTGTCTTGACATCCTGATAGGATCAATGCTGCATGTCCATGCATGTCCATGCATTCAAACATGTAACATCATTTGACACCGGTATCCCTGCTTCAAGGGCCGTTGAAACGCTCATGAAGATAATGCTGAACAGTCAAGTGCTTGAAGGCGAAGAAAGAAAATGGGGAGCACACGATAACTCATGAGAGATATATATCATTCTTCTCAAGGAACAGTGCCTGCTCACAACGTTCTTTAGCATTTTCTCTTATTAAAGAAGCGTCCTCAACTTGTCTCTCAAGCTATCCGCTGAGCTTATACAGATAATGGGAAATCTTCAGCAGGTCAATGTTTGTTTTGCTGTTGCCTGCTGGGGGCGTTTGTTTGCGGCGAAGAAGCGCTCGAAAAGAAGGATTCTTTCAATACATCCATCATTTCTTTTTTTGAGTCAGAGACCAGAATCAGTAGCAAATACTTAGATGAGAATGAGACTGAGTTCTGAGTAGAACACAATACTTTGTCTTGTCGTTTTTGAGGTTTTTGGAGACTCCGATCAGGTGCCCCACGATTACGTCGTGACGCTTTCAGCTCCCGCTCAAGCAGATAATCGCCTCTTTGGTCTCTGCTCCTGGTCTTGAGCACAGAAAACCATCAAATCATTCTGTACACCTCGAATGATGAATATTTTGTTCTAGATATCCTTACCTGCAGCCTTCCCTCTGCCATCCAGCATGGCAGCCGCCGGTTCGAGCTCGAAATTCACCCCTCCTCCTTCGCCGCCCTCTCCGACGGCATCCTACTACGATGTCAGCGATGCAGACGAGGACGAATACAACACCATCTCCTCAACATCAGGACGGGGAGTGAAGCTATTGTTTTCCAAAAGCAAGGTTTGTTCATTGTTTGCTGGCTGGAAATCTGGAAGAGCGATCAGTGACTGATTCTGAGGAATACAGGTCTATATCCATCCTACCCCTTCCTCCAAGGATAATATCCCCGGTTTTATCGCCCTCCTACAGCAAAAACCAGCTCCCTCTCCAAATAACAATACTGGACCTATAAACTCCTCAAACAACTCCGCCGCTCTGTCCTCCTATTTACTCGCCTGGGTCCCGGAAGCCTCTCTCGGTGATGCGTACAGCACCTATGTCAAAGTCGACCTTTCTGATGATTCCTCTCCGCCAAAGCAACGGTACTTAGTGCCGGCGCTCCCGACGACAACCACCTACAAAGATCCAATAGGCCTATATGCATTTGCGGTACCTCTGTCCGAGATCTATTCGTTGTTGGTACGACCTCCGAGCCTGGGTTGGTGGTTTGGCAGTCTGGTGATCAATACCCGCGCTGGTGACAGCTTCCCGGCGCTGTTCTTCCACGACAGCGAATGCGAGTCGACAATACTGCAGAAGAAACGACGGACGAGAGAGAGTTTCGACCCGTTTGACGAAAGTGGTGGTCTCTTCTGGGGCGGTGACGAGGTGCTCCGATGGCTTCGGAGATATGTGGAAGTGCAACGCTCGTCGGTTGATAATAGTGTCTACCTGATCAATCCGTCGGAAGAAGATCAGTTATCCTTCGGCATGCCGTTGAGTAGCTATGATGGAACGGTAGCAAAGGGAGGCCAAGATCCAACCGTTGGCCCACATTCTTCCGCCGGCAATGCACAACGGGATGCTGGAATGGATCCCTTCATGAAAGCGCTTAAGGAAACGAGATGGAAAGTTCTTGAACAGCTCAGCAAGATTACCACGTTCACCCGACGGACGGCGAACGACCTTGCCGACAATAGTATGATTCCGCCACAGGTCCGTCGGCTGATGAAGACCCCCGAAATTCAGACATTACAGGATGAATTTGATAGTGCGAGGCTCTACTTGGCCCGGTGGGCCATGAGCATTGCGGAGCAGAGCGAACGAGAAAAATCGCAGCGGATATGGACCGCCCGGGATGTTCTGGATATGGAAAACAGCTCCGTAGGCGATTTCGAGATCTTGGAGCTGGAGACAGGAACCATGGCCATCCATGAACGACGCCGAACTCTTACTCTGAAGGAATGGGAGGGGTTCTTTGATAGCACAACCGGGAGACTACATGTTACAGTTGAGGAAGTGAAGGAGAGGATTTTCCATGGAGGCCTTGATCCAAATGACGGAGTGAGAAAGGAGGCATGGCTTTTCCTTCTGGGCGTTTACCCTTGGGACAGCAGTCGTGATGAGCGTCAAGCCTTGATGAACTCCAAGCGGGATGAATACATCCGCTTGAAGGGTGCATGGTGGGAGAGGATGGTAGAAGGCACTTCTACTCCCGAGCAGTATGAATGGTGGAAAGAACAGAAAAACCGCATCGGTGGGTTTCCTCCTTCAAAGAGAAGATTTTGACAGCTGATTATTTGACCTGCAGAGAAGGATGTCCATCGTACAGACCGCACGATACCGCTATTCGCAGGAGAAGATATCCCTCATCCAGACCCAGACTCCCCATTTGCGGATACTGGTACGAATGTGCATCTGGAACAGATGAAGGATATGCTCCTCACATATAATGAGCACAACCCTGACCTAGGGTATGTTCAAGGAATGAGTGACCTCTTAGCCCCGATCTATGCAGTCATGCAAGATGATGCAGTTGCATTCTGGGCATTCGTTGGATTCATGGACAGAATGGTACTATCTTTTCATCTTTTCTGAATTAGGACCCCTGCTTACAGAAACCAGGAACGGAATTTTCTCCGCGACCAGTCTGGCATGCGAGCCCAGCTTCTCACCTTAGATCACCTGCTCCAGCTCATGGACCCTCAATTATACCTCCACCTCCAATCCGCCGACAGCACAAACTTCTTTTTCTTCTTCCGGATGCTCCTGGTCTGGTACAAGCGCGAGTTCGAATGGGCCGACATTCTCCGCCTCTGGGAAACGCTGTGGACCGACTACCTCTCCAGTAACTTCCACCTTTTCGTCGCCCTGGCAATCCTAGAAAAGCACCGGGACGTAATCATGGAACATCTAAAGCACTTCGACGAAGTCCTGAAATACAGTAAGCTTTCCCCACACCCCACCTCCTCCCCTCGAAATAACAGCGTCCTCAACTAACGGAACCCAGTCAACGAACTCTCAAACACCATGGATCTCGTCCCCCTGCTCACCCGCGCCGAATCCCTCTTCCACCGCTTCGAGCGCACCGTCCAGGCAATCGATAAGAAGAATAACTTCCCACGGCCTGCAGCACACCAGCGCAAACACACGCAGGACTCCGCCTCATCAACCAAGGGCAAATCGCCCCAGCGGCCGCAGAGCGTCGGATACAGCACCGGTACCAGTGCCAGCGTCAGCGCCAGCGCAAGCACACCCAGCGCGGATACAGCCGAGTCGAAGGTCATCTCGCCGGAGCTGAGAGAGCTTCTGAGTAAAGAGATCCTGTGGAAACGGCAGCCGCAGCGTAAGTCGGAATCCCAGTAGTGCCATACCGGGGAGAAGACGGTTGCCTTCCGAGCACTCTGCGCGTGAGATATCCCATGAATGTTGCATTCTGTATGATTTTTGTCATTTTCCTCACTCAGGTTTTACTTCAAGGAATAGTCGGCTTGGTAAGGATTGATCTGGTTTGGTTGGCGTTTGGGTTTCTTGCAGCGATGGCTTTCTTTCTACGATGATGTTACGTATACATATACGATGAACAAACCATCTCAACCTCTTAGCAGAATCTCGATCTATGATACACTACGCTACGCAATGCTCTCAGGGTAGTTGTGTAAATATTCTTCTGCTATTGATTCGAGAAAAAGCCTCGATGGACTATGTAAATATAAGATGACAATCATCGTGCGCCATCCAAACCTCAACGGAGGGTATCTTGTTGCAAAGACAAACAAAACGACGGGATAAAATGCACACAACCGAACCCCATGCAAGATATGCGCCCATGGTTTTTTGGGAAAATGGCAGACAGATAGACAGATGTGGTAAATCGGAAGGCTAAATGGTAGGACTTGTGCGCTAATAGAGAACCGAATGGACCCAGGGATAATGCACGCTTTTGAAGAACCTCCTATGATGTGAACCGCAGAGCAAAGGGAGAAACGCCAGCGCTGAAGGACGGGGAAGAATGCAGAGTGGTGATGAGAAGTCGGGATGCGCGGTAGGGTTCAAGGCAGAGTAAATGGGTTTGTAGAGATTCCAGTTTGCAATTAGGATTTCGGACCGAGTCCGCGTAACGCAACTCGTCGGCTGGATCCGACTTTGCCTAGGTCGTTTATACTACGGGATTTTGATAGAGTCGGGACGCTTGGAACTGCTGTGCCGTCCTGCTCCAGCTCGTGGGGCGGTAGAACATATTTAATCGGTCTCAAGGAGGAGCTCCTTCGGGCTTGTCCCAAGACATCTTCCACCCAGGCTTCGCTCTCTGGGCTGATTGAGACGCGTCGTGAGCGAGGGGTTGGACCCGCCAGGCCTAGCGGCACCGAGGGCGAGTTCGTAAATGATCCATGATGCATGTCGCTTGCAAGCGACGCTCCACCAAAAGAAGCACTGGAACAGACGGAGAGTCGTCGACGGGAGGAGACAACAGACAATGGAGAATACGACGTGATGAATGCATGGCCAGCGCTAGAGGACCGAAAGTCCGGCGCATCCGAGACGTTGGACGTCCGTCGTATTTTGCGGACAGCAAGAGAGGATGAAGGACGGTTACTGAGGACAGATGCGGGACGGGACGGGGTTCTACGCCCAGAGTTGCCCGTCGGGGTGAGTATGTCACCTGGCGATGACCCCGCGGGAGAATGGCGAGAAGAGATGCCCTGGATCTCAACGCGTGGCGTTTCTGACACGGTTCGACAGCCATGATGGATGGCATATTCCCTCAGATATTCGGCCAAATCTGCCCACCCGCCTCCAACCCGTACCATTACACGATCAGCATTTTCTCCCACAGTGCGGATGAAGAGCTTGGTTGGTGCCGCTTTGCCACCTCGGTGTAAATGATACAGCTTCACCGAACCCTCCTCTGGTGCTTGAGAATTTCTTCTGCGTGAGGGAGCGGGTCTTAGCGTTAGGGACGGGGGAGGCGTGCTGCTGCGCGATGATGCTCCTTGTGGTGTCATTGACCGGAACCGTTCTCTCTGTTTCAGAGGTAGAGAAGGTGCCACAGCAGAATCATCGACCTCATGATCATCGGATGAAACCAGCTGGATACGAGCCGGGATACTGGTCAGTATTGAACTGATCTTCTCATCCAAATGATCTTTCTTGGGTCTCCGCATCTGTTTACTTGGGGTGGAGGATCTCGATCCTTCTTCTTTGGAGGCCATAGAATCTTCCTTGAGCTGGGATTTGGGCTTGTGTGCTCCAAGACTGTCCAGGTTAGGATGCGCGATCAGCCGCTTCGGAGGATCAGCGGTTTTCGAAGTGATACTGCGTCCCAGAGTGAGTTTTGGCTGTGGTGAACTCTTCAGGGTAGTGGCTTTGGTATGCTCCCAAGCTTTGGATAGCCGAGGGGTCGCATCGTCAGATTCCAAAGTGGATTTCTTTTCATGGGAAAGTTCCAGGTGCTGACTCGCCAGGCTCTTCAAATCGTTCGTCGGTGTAGACGAGTTTCGCAATTGCGATTTTGGTACTTGTTGTCCAGTCTGGGTGCGCAAATCGACAGATGCATCAGAAGCCCGTCTCCCACTGACTGGAGTGTTCAGATCGGCTCCACCTGAGCTTTCGTATTGTAATTCAAATCTCTCATTGATGAAACGCTGCAAGGGAAGGCTAAGTGTCCGATTGTGTGCAGAAGTGGCACTGGAACCTTTCTGGCCATTCAAGTGTTTTAGCCGTTCCTCGCGTAAAGTATAGTCAAGCCCGGGGGAAGCATTGCCAGACGGCTGGGGAGTGCCCTGGAACCAAGGCGGAGTCTCGAGAGCAAGTGGCGTCGCATTCGACGATGCGGTGCGAGGCTCACGAATCTCGGGACTCGATACAAGCGAAGGATAATCGGAGAGGGAACCCACTGATGCCGTTGACGTTCGTCTGGTCCGTAAGTTTGGATTTCCCTTGTCAAAGTCCAAATTTTGTGGCCTTGTTTTGGAGAGTTTGATGGGACTCTCCAAGCGGGTCTTGCGAGGAATGCTTGTGTCGGGTTCCTTGAGCTGCTCAGACGTAGGAATGATAGATGCGTCCTTCTGGGGAGAGGGAGATGGATCTGCAAGTTCTGGCGAAGGGGTCATGGAGCGAACCGAAGGCGATCCTTCTCTCTTCGATGACATCCAAGAAGCAGGTACCTCGGTCGTCGCAGCCTCAGCTATCACGCTAGCAAGAGTTGCGGCTTCATCTTCAATCGGAGTCGACACGTCGGTACCAAAGATTCTAGCTGTAGGTGTCGTATCCGCTCCGAGATCTCGGCAGCCAGGGAAGTCTGTCTCGAGACTTACAGGTGCGGGTTTATCTCCATTTGATGTGTTGTCTGTGACATTAGAAGCGAGCTGTGCTGCAGGGAGATCCAGCTCAGATGGGTTGGATGGGAATTGGTGATCGAGCGCGGGAGAAGGGGGCGTAAGGATGGATGGCACGCATGGTGACTCGTCTACGTCTTCTTCAGTCGTGCTCTCAGACGAAGCGGGATCTGTTGCTTGCTGATCAGTGTCACAGGCAGGTTCCGAATGCATTTCCAAAATGCTTGCATTGGATACCAATGGAGTTGTCGCCTTTGATGTCTGATGAGAACTGTTTTCTGGAAGGACAGAAGGGGTGTTGCCTGGTAATGATTGTTTGCACTCCGAATGGAGATCGTTTTCTTCTAGGCTTGTGCTACTCAGTTCTGCTTCAGATTCAGATGTTTGCGGGTCACATGGTTTCTCCTGCACCTCAGGGACAGCCGAGGACCCATCCACAGGTCCACTTGGGGCATCCGCAGGGAGGGTTCTTGCGACATCCTTAGTGTTGATTGCGAGTGGAGAAGTCTGACCGTGCACAATAGTGTCGGATGGAGAGTCTAGAAGGTCATCATTGATCCCTTCCTCTATTATATCCAGGGGAGGAGGGGATCCGGACTGTGACGCTGGCTGCTCGGACGGTGCAGGAGCGGGTGATCCAGCGTCTTCCTCTTCAGGGATATTTGACAACCGAATCTGTGGGATCTGCTCGCGCCGGGATTCATCCGCTTTCCTTTTCATTGCCTTCAGACGAAGCCATTCATTCTCAACCGTACGTTTCTCGGCTTCCATGACCCATGTGCTAAAGTCGGACTCAATGGTCTCCAAGTCGTCAATCCAAGCTTCGGGAAGTGAATCTTCGCGGCCATCCAGCGCATCCAGTATATCATCCATCCGTCTGCCTGCGGAGAGTACCATCGCTTCAAGGCCAGCTCGTTTTGCGTGGTAATTTTCTCTGGAGTACAGAGCATCGTGTTCAGTGGGGGGGATAGATGACCTCAACATATCCTGGGCAGAATCTAGCTCGGATCGGGCACGATGTAAAGCACGGAGTAGCCCAGGGATTTGTCGAAGCACCAATAACCGAACATCCCAGGTGGACAAGAGACTGTTCAGGCGGGATAGAAGGGGGAGAGCGCGAAGGATCGTGGCCGTGATCACGGCGGTAAAGTCGCTCAATTGGACGTAGCTGAGTGGGGGCGGTACGGACATGGTGCTGTTGGACGACGAAGGTCGAGACCGGGCTGGGATGTGGGCACTGAGAACATGCTCTTTGAGTTCATCCACATCCAAACTCTCCATCCCATCCCGGATCTCCTCGATCCGAGCTTCATGTTGTATGATGATAGCTGATGGGAGACTGCCATAGTAATCTTGTTCCTCGGCGGTATTGGTGGGCGAAGACGGGGGTATGAATCCTTTGCCTAAGTGGGCATCTGTCCGCTTCGGCCAATCCCATGCTTGCACTTCCTTGTACCATTCGCCGAGTTTTTGAGCTGCTATGGCTGCACGGATGCCCAGGGCGCGCTCGGACGGAGACACTTCAGAGATACTCTTCCAGAGAATCTCATGAGCTGCTTTCTCGTTCTTCGGGACCGCATCGGTGGAGGTTAGCGCCAGGAGGGTAGACTCAGGAGAAAGATTACTCAGAAGCGGATCGATGGTATGGTATTTCGGAGCTGCGGATCGATCAGGCGATCGTGATATTGCGCGAGGATGGTAATGAGAGTCAGTGGGAGAGAAGCGAACGGAAGGGCGAATGGGGCTGTCGCGCCTGGTTGCCATTTTCGGGAAACGGAGAAGGGGATCGGATCACCCGGGGAGAATCGGATAATCGCTCACAAAAGGCCAGGCGGAATCGTGATAGTTTTGAGAAATGAGAGAGGTCGAAAAGTGGTATCGGTAATCGTCGGGGGGAGAGAATACCGCTGAAGAGGGAGCATGCTGAGAGGGGGGAATCCCACAGTAGCTTAGAAGCGAGCGTATGATGAGTAGAAGGGGACGACGGAGAGGTCGACACGAACGAACAGAGGAGGATCGATCCGGTGGGAGAGAAAAGGAGTTTGAAAGAGCAATTCGAAGACACCGAGGGATAGAGAAGGGATAGAAGTAAGAACGGGATTGTTTATAGATAGAGAGATCAAAGAGATGGGAGAGACCAGAGATGTTGGCTGGGGAAGAAAAGAAAGAACAGGACCCCCAAAAAAAAAAGAAAAAAAAAAAAAAGAAAAGAGAGACAGACAAAGACAAAGGCTGGACTGGGAGGTTCGAAACTTCTTTCTCAAGGACTTTCTCGTTCTCACAGCAGCAGCAGCAGCAGCAGCAGTAGTGGTGGTGGTAGTAGTGGTAGTAGCAGGAGTAGCAGCAAGAATAACAAGGAGGGTGGCTGCAGCAGAGGGAAAACGAGTGTGAAGGGTGAGACCAGCTCTAAAATTGGAGAGAGATAGGAGAATTGGGGTCTGAATCGGAAAGAGGACGGACAATAATTCGACCAGCAGATGGAGAGCGCGCGATTATTGCATGCATGCGATGGAGAAGAGACAGCGATCACGATGAGATTGGGAGGAACTGACGGAGAAGGGAGAAGAAGATGAAGAGAAGAATGACTAGAGGATCTACCTAGACTACTCCGTAGCTAGTAGGAACGAACTAACTAGTAGTAAGCCGATGGATTGACGAGTGGAGTCACTATTGAATGCTAAAGAACCCGGGGGGAGTCAAGTCGGTTACTATTATTAAGGTCTGTAGTCTGTACTCCGTAGGACTAGTTAGTTAGTTAGTAGGAACGATGATGTGTATTATATTATTCTTCTATCGGAAGAAGCCAAGGAACCATTTCCACCCCCCTGAGAGCGATAGAGATACTCAAGTCTCAAGGACGGTACAATGGATTCGACATACATACATAGATACCTAGGCTGGAGAAGTGTATAGAGATAGATACCTACCTAAATCACACTTCCTTCCTCCCGGTGGCTGCGGACAAAACCCACCCAGACATGCATCGACAGCTGTGCGTCCACGGAGGATAAAAGCTATCCTCCTCCTCCTCCTCCCCATCAACAGCTCTCTTGACATGTAGATTGCTCATGATGCGCTCAAGATGCCATCATGGATTCTGGCATTCAAAATCCGCCTATCACAGCGATTTCGTCGTCATCACCGGAATACTTTGTGACGACCTACCTATTTGTTAGAGACTTGCCTCCCCGTACTGTCTGACTGTCTGTCTGTCTGTCTGACTGACTGACTGACCCGACTCCAGAGACGCGCCTTTCCCACTAGACAGATCCATCGCGAAATTACTACTATCTGAACCTGCCCCCTTGCATGTCTCTTCCGTTTCTCTCTCCCAGTCGCAGGCACAATGCAAGCCGGTATCCGCTCTCGTCCCGAACTGGTCAGCGGCGTACCCGAGGATCTGGTCGCTGCGCTGGATCTCATCGAGCAATCCTTCAACGTCGATAAATTCTCGTTGAAGAGAATCACCGATCATTTCGCTGCAGAACTGGAAAAAGGTTCGCCATTCCTTGCTTATCACTATGTGTTGTTCATGCTTTTGCCCGTTCTGGCGGTGGGGAATCCCATGGGAACCAAAACTCGGCAGATCATGAGGAAACAGCCAGAAGTCTATCTACAGGATACAGGAAACTATTAGACATGAACTGACAACTGTTTAAAAGGTCTGACCGCGGAAGGGGGCGATATCGTGAGTAGTCGTCCCTCGGCTGGATTTTCAACCACACAAAGGCTGACTGCTGGCGACAGCCAATGTACGTGACCTGGGTCATGGGCTATCCAACAGGTAAGGAGGAAGGGAGATTCCTGATCCTGGATTTGGGAGGCACCAAATTGCGCATCATGGATGCGCGGCTCATTGGCGACGGAGGCGGCATGGACATGACCCAGCAGAGGTTCACAGTACCCGACAATATCAAAGTTGGCATGGCCGATGATCTATGGGATTACGTCGCCCAGTGCGTGCAAATCTTCCTTGAAACCCATCCCTGGAATGATGAACGGTCGGATCCATTGCCGCTGGCCTTCGCATTTTCCTATCCGATAGTCCAGTCCTCCGTCAAAAGCGGAGTGCTCCAGCGCTGGACCAAAGACTTCAGTGTTTCTGGTGTGGAAGGCCATGATGTCGTGGCTCAGTTGGAGTCGGCATTGGAAAGAAAGGTTGGTGTCTGACGCGGAACTCCGAGCTTCCAAGAAAGAAAGACGTGTCCGTCAATTGCTCATTCTACCAGAAAATTCCCGTGAAAGTCGCGGCTTTGACCAACGATGCGACGGGTACGCTCATTGCCTCGGCCTATCAAGACAAAGAGGTCAAAATCGGCTGTATCTCCAGTACGGGCTGCAATGCCGCGTACATGGAGGCGATTGGGTCGATCCCGAAAACCAAAGACTGCGGAGTGCCGGACGATGCCCTCGTCGCGATCAATACCGAATACGGGGCCTTTGACAACACACGCCGCGTTCTCCCGCGGACGGAATACGACAAGAGGCTCGACCGGGGGTCCGCGCATCCCGGCGAGCAACAGTTTGAAAAGATGGTCGCCGGTCTCTATCTCGGAGAGCTGATCCGACTGGTCATCCTGGAGCTGTACAACTCCCAACTATTGTTCGTAGGCCAGAATCTGGGCTGGCTAGCGGAGCCGCGCACCATCGATACTTCTTTCCTCTCGGTCCTGGAAGAGGATATCTCCGAGTCCATGGACGACATCCGTAAGGCCTTGTGGAGCATGGGCATTAATGCTGCGCCGCACGAGCTCAAGGTCTGTCGGTATCTGGCCGAGTTGGTTGGCACGCGAGTGGCCCGTCTGTTTGCCTGCGGAACCGCCGCCATCTGCAAGAAACAGGGCATCGAGCGTTGCCATGTCGGCGTGGATGGCTCGGTCTTCAGCCACTATGCCAGCTATGGAAAGCGAGCAACCCAGGCTCTTCGGGAGATTTTCGACACGCCCGCCGGCAGTGAGGATCCCATCCAGTATAAGTACTACCCGGACGGATCTGGCGTCGGCGCGGCTTTGATTGCCGCGCTAGCTGTGGAGCGATCAGACGGGGTGCTGCTGATGAGAAGATAGTCCACTGAGATAGTAACTAACTCCTTTGATGAAACAATCTGAACCCAAAATAAATTAGACTTCATATGTATGATGTATCATGTATGGGATTTGGAAATATACGTGCATGTGGTTCTATTCCCAGGCTCCCAACCTCCCGCACCCTGCAGCCTAAAATAACCACGCATCGACTGCTGCTCCACAGCGGCCACAGGCTTTGTTTCTTCTTCACCCTTGCCGATCGCTGGGAAAAGACAGAGAGCCTGGATTTAGTTATCAGCATATCCCGCATCAAAAATCTCCCAGCACTCGGGATCAAGCACTGTAGAGAATAAGAATCATAAATAACACAGAAAGAAACTCTCGCCTCGAACGAGATGACCCACGATGCGGTTCCGAAGTCAACTGACGAACATCGTTACCTTCAGCAGTACGTTCTTCCCACCCAACCCAATAACCTCCAACCGCCTTTCATACAGTAGCTAATTCGCCTACCCCAATCATCAACCAGAGCTCACAGCATCCCTCGCATCCCTGGGCAAAGTCTGCTGGATGCGCCTGGAAGATGGCATCGTGCGATTGACCATCATCCCAGACCAGGGCACCCAAGTCTGGGCCCAGCTACCAATTGTACGTTGCCTCCACCTTCCAACAAACACCACAACTCACACCAAGGAAAACCCGCAGGACGCCATCTTCGATGAAGCAAGCTACACCCTACAATCCAACTCCGGCGTGATCAACCTCGAAGTGCCGATCGGCGCGCTCCACCGCGCCCTCCGCTCCGCCACAGGCGCGCACTCCGCCCAACTCCGACTCACGCAGAAAGGCAACATCCCACTGCTCGCGCTCACCATCCTCTCGTCCTCGTGGACAAAGGGCACCAACGCGCTGGGGATCAGCGACGCGGCGCCTGCCCATGGCGGCAACAGCAGCAGCAGCAGCAGCAGCACGCCGTCCGGGCCGCGCGAGCGCGAAACCGTCATCACGCAGGAAGTCCCCGTGAAGGTGCTCCATGAGTCCGCGGTGCGAGGGCTGCACGAGCCGCGGTGCCGCGACCCGGACGTGCACATCATCCTGCCGAGCCTGGTGTCGCTGAAGAACATCTCTGAGCGGTTTGCGAAGCTGGCTGCGGACGCGAAGCCGGCGGCGGGCGGGGTGGTCGGGTCGGTGCTGGCGGCGCCGAAGCTGGAGTTGTCGGCGAACATGCACGGGTCGCTGAAGCTGGCGATTGCGACGGATGCGCTGTGTATCTCGAGTGTGTGGAGTGATTTGGTGAATCCGCCGCTGGACCCGGCGCAGCTGGGTGAGGCGGAGATCGGGGAGTTGCCGAGTGAGAGGATGAGGGCGCTGGGGAGTGACGACGAGGCCGGCTGGGCGAAGGTGCGGATTGATGCGAAGGATTGGGGGCGGGTGTTGAGTGTGGGCAGGTTGAGTCCGAAGGTGGTTGCTTGTGAGTCGACGTGCTTGGGTCCCTGGGTGGTTGGTATCCCTACTCTGTCTCCGTGGCTGACCTGATTTCGCGTGGCAGGTTTCATTCATGATACGGCGCTCATCCTGTACGTGTATCTGCCAGGGAGCTGGAATGCGGAGGATTCGTGTTTGACGGTAAGCTCCCCCATTCTACCCAAAGGTTTGAGCGATCTTGCTGATGACTTCTCGCCAGTACTACATCAATTCTTACGCGGCCTGATGTGCGCGGCCTTCCCCCATATGCAACCAATAATGAGACATGATACAGAGAAGTTTGATTATTAGAACAATTAGTGAACAAATTAAAATCGTTTATCATACACAACATAAGTCACTCTGCCACGAGGGGGTCAAAAGACTGCCCTTCGTGGATCGCGAGAGCTCAACCGAGTTTACAGCCCAAGAATGATCATCCTCGATTCCCACATGAGGTTATCCAGCGCAACAGTGCGCAAATATATATGCAAATGTGTAAGAAAGAAAAGTCAGCCGCGAGCCGTGGGCCAAACCAAAGAAGCAAGTCTTTTGGAATAAACCCAGCAATGAGGTCCCCACCGGACCGAGTGTATATGCGTTTCACATTGTGCAAGAAGAAGTGAAAAAGCAAGAAGAGAAGAGAGGAGCGGGCTTTGTCCACTCATGAAGATGATATTTACCACCGAAGATGCATAAAGATGGCTTACTTGGCCATCACGTCGACATATCTGCCCTTCTTCTTCCCCCTGGCCGCAGGACCCTTACGGGCTTGCGGTGCGCCAAGGAGGTCATCAATCGAACTGGCGTAGCTGAGCGACGTTGCTGGTCGAGGTGGGGCTCCAGCTGAGCCATCTGGAGGCGTCGGCAAAGTAGCGCTTGTTGATACAGATCGCGGGATAGGAGGCGGCGCTCCGAGCGCAGACGGAGCGGGGCTGCTGGTCAATCGCGGAGGAACACCGGCGGACGAGGACGGTCGGCTTCCAGCACCAAGTGCTGCAAGTGGAGGTGTCCCTACAGCAGGCGGTGGTGGTCCGCCAGTGCCGCTCGCCGTTCTGCTAGGAGGAGCGGAACCCCTTGGTGGCGGCGGTGTACCCCGAGCCGGAGTGCTGCTACCAGGATCCTTTTTATTGACCCATTTCTTCAGTTCTTTGTCATAATAGAAGGAATTCTCCTCGCCAAGCTTAGCACGGATGGGACCGCCGCCGCTGTTGTTTTCTTCTTTCTTGCCGCCAAACCATCCAGTAAACCATCCTTTCTTCGCAGTTGTGGGCGGAGGTTTTTGAGCTGCGAATTTGGTTAGTTCAGCGAGAACGGATTTATGAGAGAGCAAGAGCTTACCATCAGCTTCGGCCGCTTTGCGGAAGGCCTCATCTGCCTCGCGGTCTCTTCGCGCCCTCTCTGCCTTTTGAATGGCGGCTGCGCGTGCGGCCATGTCGTCATCGTCATCCTCGTCCATAAATGACTTCTTCTTCGGCTTAGCTCCTTCATTGGATTCATCTTCCACATCATCTGATGCAGACGCCGGGTTTACTTCAACAAAAGGAGGCTCGTAGCCGCCACCGCTTGATGGAGGCATGTAGCCACCCTGCTCGAACTGAGACGTTGCCGATGCATCATTTGTTTCAAATGGCTGACCAAACGACTCTGGTGCATAGTGAGCAGGCTGGTAAGGCGATACGTTGTCGAGTGTTTGTGAAGGCGCAGGTTGCGGGTCCGGTGGTGAGTAGGCGGCAGAGTCTTCCTCCACAGGTGCCAGAGGCATGTAAGAGGTCTGAGGAGGCGTCGATTGGTAACCAGCAGCTGATGGAGAACCATAAGTTGGCATTCCTTGGTAAATATTCATTTCCACGGGGGTGGAAGGCTCCTGAGATCCCCGTCGCTGTGGCGGGGGGAATCCATAGGAGGAAGATCTCTGGGAGTCGAGCGACGATCTACCGCGGAGTTGCTCGGGTGAGGAACTCAGCGCATACTGGTTCACTGGGTGATAGCGAGAAGCACCAGTATTAGGTGCTGACTGCGCCCCACCCATGGGATAAGACCCATATATATCAGAGACTGACGGCGAGCGGCTGACAGTGGGAGTTCCCGAGACCTTGGCAAATGGTCCAATCTCTTCGGCCTTTCCAGACCCTGTGGACGCCGCATCGCTTTCCTCGCCGGCCACAAAGCTATTGAACTTTGCCCACATTGAACCAGACACTTTCTCCATACTCGGCCTCGTAATCCAAGATGACCCAGCGTCGCTGGCGGTCTGCCGAAGGCGTGCTGATAACTCATCAACACCGTAGAACAGGTGCGGGTTGTGGTACCCAGAGGGCTTCGTTGCCGCCTTCAGAGCCGCTGCAATCGCATCACAGTATTGTTGAGCTTCCGACTTGCGTCCCTGGTCTGCAAGGGACCACGCATGGATTAATTTAAATGCCAGCAGATAGGGTAGCGTGTTCATGGGGGAGCCCGCGAGTACAGAGGTCGCATATTCATATGCTTCGGTGAGGAGAATTGAATCATCATTGTGCAAAGGAGCAGAGGAAGCTAGCCGATGATGATCGACTCCCAAAAGGACGATATTTGCTTGAGGATCATCAATGCCGCCGAATACTGCCGCACGAGAAACAATGAAACAGATATGAGCAGCCTCCGTACGGCCATAAGACAATAGTAATTGACCGAGAGCCAATAACGCCCGTTGGTCATCGGGGCTGCGGTTGCTTAGCACCAGACCAAGGGTCTCCCTCCAGCTCTCAAGGCCATCGAGGGTGTTCTTGGCAGGCCCCTGTCCGTCGACTTTGCTAATCATTTGCAGACCAGCCCTGGCGGAAGGAGGGACCAACTCATCAATACTTTCCTCGACGTTCCCAGCAAGAATCTCATAGAACGCTGCCAAGGATTCAGTGCGGCTAGTCGTTGATCTGACTTCGCGCCTCACGAATTCTTGGACGACCTGCTTCCAAACGGATCGATCCATCGTCGAGGCAATGATCATGGCATGGCCCCACAGGCGATTGTCCACTGCTGCCCATACTGCTTTTTCTCGTTCTCCTAGCACAAGACTATCACGGAGTGATTCTATCGAATGGGAGTCTGCGGCATCTGACCGGGCAGACGCATCTATCGCCTGAGGTGTCGCAGCAGGTATAAAGCTGTCGCCCGGCACCTGATCAGTTGTGGATTGCTGGAGATGGGGAAACATCACACTCCGCAAAGACTTTTGGGCTTCAGCCGAGCCCTCCAGCGCACCATCGTGTTCAACCAGAAATCTGACAATCTTCCACAAAAGAATTTTTTCCTCGTGACGCTTGGTTATATCAGGCTGGGTGGGGTCGAAACTCGGATCACCCTCATTCTCAAAAGCGGCAATTTTGCTCGACAGCCAAGCGAGCAGATCCTTCTTCTTCGACTTATTCTTCAGTGGTCCTGGATATTGCACAATGCTTTCCGCAGGCGGCAGCCTGTCGTTCAGAGGACAAATTTTAATTTCACCAGGACAGGACTTGATCATCGGTGCAGCTTGACCAGCAGAATACCGAGGAATATGTTTGGGAAAGCAAGATGTAACAATGCCACCGAAACCAAATTTGACAATCGGCGCCCCTTTCCACCGTTCAAGGGGATCAAGCTGCTGTCCATCTGTAGGGGGAATAAAATCAAGCGATTGGGACAGAGCACGATTGTGGAGAGAGACTTGGGCCGGAGCATAAGGATTGACCGTCTTTGTAGGAGAGGTGGCACCATGCACAGAAGCAGGCCGTTGCAGAGGATCAATCGGGGGAAGAGACAATCGGGGACTCAGCAACTGTTGACTAGGTGACTGAGTTTGGGATCGGCGAGGAGGAACGAACGGCGATTCTCCAACGGGAGGGGCATACGCGACGTTCTGAGTTCCAATGGACGGTAGATCATTCTGTACGGGGGCCACACGCTTCGCAAACTCATTTACATAAGCTGAAGGGGCATATGGATTTCTTGGGGGCGAGTTTGGTTGGGTCACACTCGGTTGCACATTCTCATGGATGCCCGCATCGACAGGACCCTGGCTTTCTGGAATGACCGGCGGTTGGAAGGGCTGCGCGTGACTGGGCGGGGGAAGGCCGGCTGCGGGCTCTGATCGGCGCCGTTCTTCCGAAACACCGGGGGGGTGATATGAAATCTTCTCGTGATGAGCCAAAGGGCTCGATGTGCGCGGTTGGAACGGGAGAACAGCGCCTGGACCAGAGATGCTGGACGGTTGTGAGGCATAACGATTGCGGGGAGGAGGAGCTCCGGCAACAACAGTAGATGCAGGCGGAGCTGGTGAGTATCTGGGAGATGGCAAAGGCTTAGTGCCAGCCTGTAAGCCAGGGGGCTTGGGAGAATATCGCGATTGAGCACCAGGCACAACTGGTGCACCTAGAGCGGCGGGCGCCAATAGACTTGAATATGGGTCTAATTTCTCAGGCTGATGCAGCTCGGGTGGAGACTGAAGGTCGCCAGCGGATTTCGGTGCAAGCGGGATGCTAGCGTACGGATTTGCCGGGGCAGGTATTGACTGCGGCACTGATAGAGGCGCTGGTGGGGGCGCTGAAGTAGGATTTGGCGTATACCTTCCTGAGCTAGCAGGCCTCGATTTGGGCCGAGGAGGCGGTAATGGAAGTTCCTCATAGAAGTTCTTTGGGGTAACAGCAGCGACAGGTTGTTTTGGCGAGGTCCCAAGCACTCCGGCAGGGGCTTTTGATGGCTGTGGAGAGGGTGCAGGTATACTGCTGCTGCGTGGAGGTGGCGGCGGTAGATTACCAGGTTGCGGGATGACTTGCTTACTGACGACAGGGCGACGAGGCCGTGCGAGATCTTCCGGCAGATCATAAGGAGACTTATATCCTTCCTTTGAACGCTCTGCAAAACTCTCCGCTCTCGTTGTAACGGGATTCGGCGGGGCCTGTGCTGTAAAATAATTTGACGTGGGGGCATTATGAGGCTGAGGCACAGGCGCTTGAGCCGGAATTCCTTGGAGCAGGTCCGATGTGGAGGGTTGGTGCGGCGTGTAAGAGATCGGCTGAGCTTTGGGCCTGGCAGGGTTCTCAGGAGTGCCAAACGGGCTCTGGAGGCTTGCAGCAAATCCCGCATTGTGATCCTGGTTGAGCTGGGCGGCCTCTTGATCGTTGTTCGCGGTTGAGGCCTCATCTAAAAGCAAGTCATCATCATCGTCATCCAGTTCAGCTTGCCACCGTGCAGCCAGATCATCTTCAGGCGGCATTGTCTCCTCCGCGTCATCCGATAGTTCAGCCTGCCACCTTGCGGCAAGATCCGCATCAGATGGCTCTTTGGTCTCGTTTTGGGCGCTTGTGTCAGCCAAAATCTGATTGAAATCCTGCGCTGTCGGCGATGTTTCGCTGAAGGGAGAGTCTGGGGTGGTGTCGAGAGTGCTCAGCACCTGAGTGGTGCTCTTGCGCGTGATATGGAAAGGTCCTTCTTCAGGAGTGGACTTTTGAATTTCGTTGAAGAAATCACCCTCATCATCCTCGTCGCCGGCGAAAACATTATCGAGTTGATTATCTCCCCTTTGAGCCTGCTCGACAGGAGTTTGAGGACTGTTGTCCAGTAGCGGGACCCCCTCCTCAAAACGAGATTCTGTTTCTGGTGGCACGTAAATCGGCTTCGTCTGTGTCTTGAGCTGATCGAAAAAATCATCCTCGTTGTCGCGTCCATCATTACCTAGATTACCCCAGAAACCGGGTCGGTCATTGCTTATCTCTCCATGCGGCATCGCATCCTTGTCTTCTTCAACCTCATCGCCATCTATCCATGAAGTATCGCCCTTTACAGCCCTAAAATGAAGACCATTTCCGCTCGTTTCGACGCCAGAGAACTCTTCTGGCGCTGAGAAGTGTGAAGCTTCTGCGACGGAGTTTCCCAGGTGAAGCCCACTTGTGTGCTCATCCTTGTCATGCTCGGCAGACATGCCTTCCGCGACGGTATTCCCTAGATGAAGCCCATTTGCTTGCTCCTTATCATCTTCGGGCTGGGTGGACACATATTCCGCAACATTTTCTGCAACTTGAGTGTCATCGGGGTGTATCGACGAATCGTTTCCATCAATATGTCTGGGTTGTTCAAGCACATCCTTCAATTCAGTTATCGGATCAGCATTCTGTGATGGATCCGAGTCAGTCGCAACGGGGGCAGGAGCGTCTTGTGGTTCGGAGGGTAAAGGTGATTCCAGCACATGAGTTTCGTTCTCAACATCAGCATCGTCGCCAAAGGGCGATGTGTGGACGTCAACAGGAGAAACTTCGGCCGGTCGGCTTTCAGGGTCCAGCACCAACTGGGCCAAATTGTTCGTAATTATACTTTCGTTGTCCTCAGGTCTAAACGCTGGATTCCAGGTTGACAACCCTTCAACCTGTGTCATATTGATTAAAGATCAGAGCTCACCCCAATAAGGGAGCAGCAGCAGCAGCAGCCCACAGTTGGCGAAGCTGACACGTTTTCTTAGACTCAGGACCCTGAGGGCCAAGGCGAAGGTCAACGAAACAGAAAAGTAGAAAATCAGGGAACATTAAAGTAGGTATAAAAAGAAAAAGAAAAACAGGCTTTGCGAAACGAATCACAAGACAAGGTCAGATGGCGAATTCATGGCTGCGTACAGATATGCGGGTTGGGGATGGGATGGGATGTATGTCAGTCAGTATCTCAGCGTCCAACTGCTGCTGTGCTCGACATTCAATAATGATATGATACTCTCCCGTCTCCATTTGCTTGGGAACACGCCCTGTCATGGCGGAGCCGGGCGTATGTTAGTCCGGGCGGAAAAGACACCTTAGCAGTAAGGGGATCACGTGCGTCAGACCGGTTTATGTACATATTTCTTTTAGTGCTGACTACTCCGTATACATTGCACTGCTGACAATGGACTGATGATGATTACTGCCCGATAAGGATAAGGATAAGGATGACGCGCTGGATCATCGCACTCTCTGTACTGTACTATGAAAAGCTCAATCATACCGTTCGATCTTCGAGTACGGGGTAGATAGGTATGATACTGACTTCAATGGTGATACTTCAGAGCTTCCCCAGCCTATGACATCGCTGTTCCACAACCCATTATCCATTATCCCATACCTGAACAATGCGCCACATCTGCATAGCTAGAAGCAGAGCCTAAGGCCCGCGCGAATCATGTGATTGGCCCTTCCTCCGCCTGCAATCAATAATGTGTCCGACTGTACCTACTAGGCTTCCATAATGTTGACTGAGGGAACATTCGGCTTCACTGCTACGACAGTCCGACCTATTCAAGGTGCGCATTTGGAACGATCACTCTTGAACTAATATAGTTTGGTCCGAGATTCTCCAGTGGTCCGTTGTCCTGGGCTGAAAACATCGACTCTTATCAGGCCCTCAAGCACAATAACAATGATCCCGAGGAGGGATCTGAAATGCCACTCGCCGTGACGTGGTTTCAAGTGACACCGTCAGGCAAAGCTTGAAATTTGCCACATTTGACGGCACGATTGATCAAATATATCTCTACGTTATGCCTGCCATGCCTTCATCATCCGACTATCTCCAGCCTCACGATGGCGCGAGCGTTGACTCCGGGTCCGATGACGATCTCGATTTGGAGGAACTAGATCCAACCACAGCCACCTTTCATCAAGCTCCTCACATCCCAAGAGATGAAGCGACGCGGAAGATAAGCTATGGCTCCGGGATTGCTCTGAGGAACCTGCGTATTGGCGGTGGGAGTCGGTGGAAGCACAGTAACAGAGCGTCAGGAGAGGATACGCACGGCTTGCTGGAAGATCGGGACGAAGAGACACTCCGGAGATCGCACGCCAGCTCACACAATTACACTGAGGACGACGCACCGCTCCTTGCCAATCGTCGACGAAGTTCGGCCCGCTCGTTGGTCGGCGACCCGGCAATTCGACAAAGGGTTGGTTCAGCGCGATTCTTTGGTTTCAAGGCGGCGAGTGTTTTTTCAAGGCTCTCGAGCTGGTCTCGTCGGAGCGATAATGACGATAATGCAAATAAACCCCCGCGCGAAGTGTTCGTTGCGCAGACACAAAGGGCCAAGTACCCGCCGAATGTTGTATCGAATGCCAAGTACACCCCATGGTCCTTCCTACCCCGAACCCTCTACAATGAGTTCTCTTTTTTCTTCAACATATATTTCCTCTTGGTGGCTCTCTCACAGATCATCCCCGTGCTCCGAATAGGGTACATGTCTTCTTACATCGCGCCCCTCGCTTTCGTCGTCGCAATATCGCTTGGAAAAGAAGCTCTGGATGATATCGGTCGTCGAAGAAGGGATGCGGAAGCCAATTCTGAGGAGTTTACGGTTGTATCCTTCGATAGTCCTATGGGTAGAAAGGCATACACTGCGACTTCTATTGACAATTCGGAGGCCAGCGATGTATTCGAGATTACGAAGAAATCTAGGGATCTGAAAGTCGGCGATGTTCTCAAAGTTCGCAAGAATCAGCGTTTGCCGGCAGACGTGGTTATCCTCAAAAGCATTTCAAACGATCCCGTGATCGCTCGCGCAAGCTCACTGGCTGAATCACCAGCAGACCCCATGCATCAAGCCTCCGGAGATGTACCGGCTCCCGTTGATACTGAGCCCAGTTCGAGCACAACGGCTAATGAAGATCACCTCTCTTCCGGTAGCGATACATTTATTCGCACTGATCAGCTGGACGGTGAAACCGACTGGAAATTGCGCTTACCCTCAGTGTTATCGCAGTCTCTCAGACTCAATGATTTCACTCGACTTAAGGTTACTGCGAGCGCCCCGGACAAACGGGTAAACGAGTTTGTTGGTACCATTGAACTGGGTTCACGGTCCGGCTTCTACGACCCTCACGTTGACAAAGCACAACCTGGCGGGGAAGCTAGCAACGAAAGTCAGCAAGCTAATTCCGCTCCATTGACGATTGACAACACGGCATGGGCAAACACAGTCCTGGCTTCGAATACGGCTACGTATGCTGTCATTATTTACACTGGCTCGCAAACCCGAGCGGCTCTCTCAACATCACCCTCTCGTTCAAAAGTTGGCCTCCTGGAATATGAAATCAACAACCTTACCAAGATATTGTGCGCCTTGACCCTGACGCTGTCGGTGATATTGGTCGCATTGGAGGGCTTCCAGCCGACAAATGATAAGAAGTGGTACATTGCAATCATGATATACCTCATCCTTTTCTCGACGATCATTCCCATGAGTCTACGGGTCAACCTAGACATGGCAAAATCAGTATACAGCAGGTTCATTCAGCGAGACACTGATATTCCGGGTACTGTTGTCAGAACAAGTACAATACCTGAAGACCTGGGTCGAATCGAGTACCTGCTTTCTGATAAGACAGGTACTCTCACTCAGAACGGTAGGCATTCTAACCATTCAAATGGACGAGCTTTGTAGCTAATTATAGCAGAGATGGAACTGAAGAAGATCCATGTCGGAACCGTTTCGTATGCGAACGATGCAATGGAGGAGGTCGCGTCTTTCGTCCGACAAGGCTTTGCTGGCAACACCTTGACCACCCCTTCTGCGGTGTTTGGAGCCCAGGCAGGATTTGGGGCTGCACCCCGAACCAGAAGGGAAATTGGGTCGCGTGTCCGAGACATCATTCTGGCACTGGCTCTGTGCCACAACGTCACACCCACAATGGATGAAGAAGACGGGGTAACTGTCACGAGTTATCAGGCGTCTTCGCCCGATGAGATTGCAATTGTCAAATACACTGAAGACGTCGGTTTGAAATTGTCATACCGCGATCGGCAAACCATAGTCCTCGAGGCAACAGATACGAGCCATGTGGTCGTTCGTGTCCGCATTCTTGACATTTTCCCCTTTACATCAGAGAGCAAGCGAATGGGGATTATCGTACAATTCGAAACGGATAACACCATCTTGGAGTCCACGAGCGATGACGGTGAGATTTGGTTCTATCAGAAAGGTGCCGACACCGTAATGTCGGCCATTGTTGCGGCGAACGACTGGCTTGACGAGGAGACTGCCAACATGGCCCGAGAGGGACTGCGGACCCTTGTTATCGGTAGAAAACGACTATCCTCGCAACAATTCCAGGCATTTTCTACGAAATACAAACAAGCCGCGCTTGCTCTTCAGGGGCGTGACGTCGGAATGGCCAAGGTTGTGAGCGAGCATCTGGAGCGTGACTTGGAGCTTCTCGGCGTCACTGGTGTTGAGGATCGCCTGCAGAGAGATGTTAAGCCTTCCCTGGAACTGCTTCGCAACGCTGGTGTGAAGATTTGGATGTTGACTGGGGACAAGGTGGAGACGGCGCGTTGCGTTGCGATTTCCGCCAAACTGGTTGCTCGTGGCCAGTATATCCATACAGTCTCCAAAGTGAAGGACCGCGCAGCCGCTCAAGAGGCATTGGACTTTCTGCGCAACAAAACCGATTGCTGTCTGCTCATCGATGGCGAGTCCTTGTCGCTGATGCTTGGTCAATTCCGCTCTTCGTTTATCTCGGTTGCCGTTCTGCTGCCTGCGGTCATCGCTTGTCGGTGTTCACCTACCCAAAAAGCCGAGGTTGCAGACCTGATCCGCCAGTATACGAAAAAACGGGTTTGCTGCATCGGCGATGGTGGCAATGATGTCTCGATGATCCAGGCAGCTGACGTTGGAATTGGTATTGTTGGAAAAGAAGGACGTCAAGCCTCTTTAGCGGCCGACTTTAGCATCACACAATTTCATCACCTCACGAAGCTCCTTGTCTGGCACGGCCGCAATTCATACAAACGGTCTGCCAAACTGGCCCAATTCATCATGCACCGCGGCCTCATCATCAGCGCCTGTCAAACCATGTACAGTATCGCGAGCCACTTTGACCCCAAAGGTCTCTTCATTAACTGGCTGATGGTCGGCTACGCGACGGTATACACCAACGCTCCTGTCTTTTCACTTGTTTTCGACCGCGACGTTGATGAGCACCTGGCCAACCTTTACCCCGAGCTATACAAGGAGCTCAAGTCCGGTCGCAGTCTCAGCTACCGTTCGTTCTTCATTTGGGTGCTGGTCTCCGTTTACCAAGGCGCCGTAATCCAGGGACTCTCGCAGATCTTATTGCATACCATATCAGGACCGCGACTGATTAGCGTCTCATTCACTGCGCTTATCATCAATGAGTTGCTTATGGTTGCCATTGCCATCACCACCTGGCACCCATTAATGATATTCTGCCTGATTGGCACCGCTCTCGTCTATGCTGCCAGTGTTCCGTTCCTCGGTGACTACTTCGACCTCGAGTATGTGATTACTGTTGACTGGGTCTGGCGTGTAATCGCTGTCTGCGCCGTCTCCGTCATTCCTGTATGGGCAGGGAAGCTCATCCAGCAGTCCTGGAAACCCCCCAGCTACCGGAAAGTTCGGGGTTGACCATGTTCTTGTCGTCGCCGTTAATTTCTTGCATTTTGCGTACCACTACCATTGACTCGTGGATAAATGGAGTTGGGGCGGACTTTCCCAGCTTCACATGATATGTATGTTTCTGTACCACCGTTATGAGTAGTTCTTTTCTAGCCTTATATCTCCATTTGTCTCCTATGTCGTTGGTATATAGACCTGCATGAGGAATCTCTTTTGATCCTAACACAATGCATAATTTCATGACACTCAGTCATCGCTGTCAACATGACTAATATCCTTGGAACGTTGGCTACTCGCTTGAAGAACCATAATGTATGTTTAGAAGAATTCTCAGTCATCGGTTCATCTCCAGTTGGTCGAGGGGTGGACCTTTGCAGGGGTGGACGGAAATATATATATAGCGACAAGATGGTGAGACCCTCGCGTAGAACGACCTCACATCGAAACCATTGTTCTCTCTTGAATAATTTGGAATTTACTCTAAGAGATAAATATTGTACAGTTCGTAGGTACATATCTCATCAACATCATCAAAAGGGGACCACATGCGTCATACAAGTACATCTCAGGATCCAAATGAACCGCAATACAACCAAAGAAAAGATGCACGACAGCACAAAACGTCTATGCACTAGGAGTAAAAACCTTCCTGAAGCGGAAGTGGCCGAGATCACGCATGATCTCAACGGTACTCTTCACGTTCTGCCGGACGATGACGGAGGTGGGCTTGGAGAAGAGCTCGTCGATTTCCTCGAGGGACTTGTTCTTGGTCTCGGGCATGAAGAGGACCTGGTAGAACCAGCCGAGGACGGCGATGCCGCCGTAGAAGCCGAGGGTGAGGCCGATGCGGGTCATGGAGTTCATCATGCGGGTGAAGTTGTAGGTGACGATGAAGGAGCACAGGAAGAGGTTTGCGTCGGCGGTGGTCATGCCGTAGCTGCGCAGGTAGGTGGGGAAGACCTCGGCGGGGATGACCCAGGTGAGGCAGGCGTAGGAGCCGAAGAAGCCCATGTAGAGGATGATGCCGGTGAGGTAGAGGCCCTCCGCGGTGGCGGGGTGGGCGGTGTAGTCGACGGTGTAGCCGGCGCCGACGAGGACGAGGCCGAGGAAGAAGCCGGGGAGCATGACGTTGGCCCAGTAGCGGCGGCCGAATTTCTCCATGTACAGGACAGCGGGGATGGTGCCGAGGAGGAGGGAGCCGCCGCCGACGAGCGACATGTAGACGGCGGTGCGGCTGTCGAAGCCGATTTTGGTCATCAGCACACCCATGTAGGTCATGACGGCGTTGACGCCGGTGAACTGGCCCAGGAAAACCATGACGTTGGCGTAGATCATGGCGCGGCGCGCCCGGCTGTCGGTGAAGAAGTCCAGCCAGGCCCATTTCTTGGTATTATGCTGCTCTTCGTTCTCAGCCGCGACGGCATGGCGCATGCCCAGGAACTCGGCTTTGGACTCGTAGGTGCCGAAGCCGCGGATGCGCTTCCAGACACCGTAGGCCTCCACTGGCCGGCTCTTGTGCATCAGGTAGCGGGGACTCTCGGGCATGAAGATCATACCGACAAAGAGGAGAGTCGAAAAGACGAGTGAGGAACCAAGGATGAAGCGCCAGTCACCATGCACCCCAAAGAACATGGCGCCCACCGCGTAGCCTAGAACTTCACCCAGCGCGATGTTCAACTGGTAGAGCGAGACCAGGTTACCGCGAATCCTACTGGGGACTACACAAGATAGGTCAGTGAGAGAACTTTACCAACCATGGCGAGCCGAGGAGACAAGCGCTACATACCAGATTCAGCAACATAGACAGGGACAGTACCTCCCTCGAGACCGACTCCCATACCGAGGACGAAGCGGCCAGCGAACATCATACCAAAACTGATCGCGCCGGCCATCAATCCCGCACCAATTGTGTAGAGGACGCAGGAGACAATGATGGCCATACGTCGACCGAGATACTCGTTGGAAGGACCAAGGATCAGAGCACCCCCCACGGCACCGAGGGACATGCCGGCATTGACCAGACTGGCTTGCGAAGCCGACAGATGGAGTGCCTCCGGCATGGTGAGGTTGGCACCACTAATCAGCGACTGGTCGAGACCAGAAAGCAGGCCACCCAGCGAGGCAAAAGCCACGAGGACGTAGGTAAAGAGCGCAGGATTGGAAAAGCCGAGCTCGAAGCGAGACTTCTTCACACCCTGGAGCTCTTGTTCGAGCTGCTCAAGCTCGGCGTCCATGGCAGCCTCGTTGAGGGCCTCGGCTTTGGGGTCGTTTCGAATATCGTCCATCTCGACAGCGACCTCTTTATGATCCTCATGAGGAACCTCAGCATCTTTGGCAGTCATGATGGGCAAGAGGTGTTGTATGAAGGTGTGATAGACAGGAGCCCAACTACTGGGGGGTGTTTCAGGCGTTTATCAAGGGTACCCTGCTCAGAAGTTCAAGTAGGAAGCACAGGAAAAAGGAATTGTCACTCCCGAGGGCTCTTGCTTCCAATCTAGAGAGATAGGAAGATAAATTGCTTTGAAAGAGGACGATCATTACGAAGAATGGGACAAACCCGGGAGGTATTTATACAAGCACGGCATCCCGGGGTAAACGGACTACTACGTACGAGCGCGGGAGAGAGTTTTCACGGGGAAGTGGAGCAAAGAACGAGCGAAAGACAAGGGAAAGAACCAAGAAGGATCATAGTCTGAGGGCCCGTGGGGGGACTAGAGAATCGACTCTAGACCGGGGCCCAGCACTCGTCAGCTGGCCAGGCCGTAGCACTCGGTGATGGTGGGGGAGGAATGGTCGAAACTTAAAGAATGATGATCATGACCAGCAACCACACGATGGGGGAATACGCCGTGCAGCACGGAGTACACGAGTCCGGGATCATCCTTGTCGATGTGTTTGACTATGGCCTGATCCTTTTCATCGCTCATGCTCAAAGCTGGACTTCGAGAAACGACCCTCGATCTCATCCATATACCCCAGCAATACTCCACGCACGAAGCCTGAGAAACGGCGAACAAGTCCCGAAAGAAGCCCATCGCTGCTTCAATCCTCCAATTCTCCCGCAATTTCCTAGCTCAGGAGTGAAAAGTCACGCAATGCAACCCCAGACACCCCACGATGGAGACCAAGTCTCTCTCCGCAGCCAGTCAGGACGGACGGGGCCAGGCGATGCAGCTCTTCTCACCGTGCAGCCTGTCGCAGGACACATAACGACAATCCGAACCCTCGGCGGCACTTCGGTCGATTTCGCTCCAATCGGGATGGGCTGTGTCATGTGTGGCTTGCAACTGCACCCTCCACGACGATGAGGCATTTGGTGATAAATCCCGTCTGCGAGAATCGGCTTCGGGTGTTGCTCAATTGCCGGATTCGATGCTCCGGTCAGCTCCCGATTTAACACTAGCACTGCTGATTGAACACAACCCGAGACAGAAATAGTGAAAACTGAAGCCAGTTGGTGGCAACTTGGTATCTTGGTAGGTTAGCACCACACGCGAGGTTTTCATTCGTTCTAGTTGGGTTCAAGATTCGGTGCTAAAAGGCTTGGTGTTCCTGTCTTGCGACGAGCAATTTCACTTTTCAGCGACTGCTAGTCTGCTAGTGCTCAATCAACCGTGGGGTGAGACAATCCAGGAATTATTGTTGGGGAAAGTTGGGGACAACCTGGAGAAGATTGCGAGCATGAGCATTGGTCATGTGTTCTCACTTGACCTCTCCTACGCTACACCCTACGAGGCCAAAGCACTCGCCTAACAGATGCTGAAATCGCTAGATAAATATGCATAGCAACTAAAGGAGAAAGTAGATACACAAGGGCCAACGGCGCCCGCATTTGCTTGTATTGTAATCAATGACAGTCACCACCCAGCAATGGCTGTCGTCCGTTCACCCTAATTACTATTACCGACACCACCATTCTCAGCATCTCCAACCAGCAATACCCACGCAAGCACCCTCCCTATCTCCTTCCCGGAGGCATCCCACCAACTGGTTTCCGCGCAATCGGATCCGGCGCACCCGCATAGTACGGCGACCCCGGCCGACTACTACCCGGCGTACTCTGAGCAGGACTCGGCGACCGTCCTCCATGCAAACGCGCCCGAAGCCTCTCCTGCGCTGACGCAGCCCGCTCCAACGACACCTGGCCCGACATAGACTGGTACGATCCCGCACGCTGGCTAGGTAGCGGCCGCGCCCCGGACGGCTGTCCCATCGGAGGTGTAGGCGATGCCGACGGCGGCGTGGCCATCGAGCCGCCGGGTGCGCTGTGCACCATCGACAGCGGAGCGCCCGCGCTCCCCGGTGTCAGGCGTCCGCGTCGCAGACTGGCGGTTTGTGGTGCGGGCGGCTGTGCTGCTCCCGAGTCGCCCCAGAGATCGCTGAGGCCGCCGCCGCGGCCCTGTGCCGAGGTTGCCATGGCAGGGCCTTGGCCGTAGGTGCCGGGTTGGATCTGGGTGGTCGCGATGGTGCGTGACGGGGCGGGGCTCGGGGCTTTAGGATCGGGCGGCAGCCATGCGGGGTAGGGACGGCCCTTTTCGGCGTAGTAGGCGCGTAGCACATTGGAGATGTGAGAGCAGTCTTCGTTGTCCGGGTCGTCGGCTTCGTCGCCGGAGGTGATGGCGCGGCGGAGGGAGTTCAGGCGCGTGCCAAGATTGGAGATGGCAGAGGAGGAAGTGATCGATGAGAAGTAGGAGGCCATCTTGTAAGCGAGCTTGACGAAATTAGGTATGTGTAGGAAGGTAGGAAAAGACCCAAAGTCCAAGTACCAAACGGCAAAGGTGGTGGGGTCACGGCCGTTGCGGAGCGGATTGGGTGGGTGAGTGGACTGTGCGGACGCAGCAGTCAATATTGATTGGGACGAAAGAAGAAATCAGGATCAAGAGGTTCTGGGAGGAGTCAATCATGGAGCAGTCAATCTTGAATCCAGACTCACTGCCAGAGTGACCTATGGTTGAGTGATTGTCACCAGTTCAGTCTATCTCCGCGTTTCACGCTTGGACTCAGTCACCGCGGCACGTGAGCCTTCATTGGGAGGAGAACATACAGAGGAGTAACTGAACAATTGAAAGACCAACAGATTAATTCATTGATGTCCGTATAAACAAATGAAATTGTAAAGCTCCAATCAAACTGACAATTGCCGCATAACTAGATGCAATGACTGGGTATGACAAGCCCGATCGCAGAAAGTTGTAAAAGAGACCACATAACGCCGTGCACGTAAAGAAGCTATAACAGAATACTTTTCTTTTTCTATATCCTCCAGTGTCCGAGCTATCCCACTGACATCTAGGCAAAGACGCTCTCCTTGCCCACGCCTTCGGTCTCGTACTCGATCTCGACCCGAGGGCCCTTCTTCCGGGGCTTGGCTGGTGGTGCAGCACGCTTTCTCTTGGCTCCAGGCTTGGGCTTCTTGACATCCTCCTCCCCGCTGGAATGAGCGCTGGAATCCTCATCATCACTGTCTTCCTCCTCATCGTCATCGTAGTCATCGCTCGAGTCGGCCGAGTCGCCACCCAACCAGTCCTCAATGTCCTCGAGATCCTCATCCTCCTCGAGATCACTAACATATTCGACTTCGCCAACGCCCTCCTCCTCCTCATCCTCAATCTCCTCGCCATCATCGAGGTCCTCATCCCGCTCACCCTCACCCGTGCGCTCCAAGCCACGCAGCACCTTCTTCCAGATCCCCTCCTCGACATTGAGCGGCCGGTCACCATACGCACCGCTGCGCAACCGCTCAATAAGCTCACGCTCAATAGCCCTCTCCACCTTCGCCGCCGACTCCGCCTTGCGCTCCCTCGTCTCCTCCCTCCGCCGGATCTTCGGCGCCAGCTTCGGCACAATCCGCTCGCCCAGCCGCTCCTCCTCCTTGGCGATCTTGCGCATCCGGATCGCCACCTGCGTCAGCCGTGTGAGCCGCTGCTTGCACTTGTGAATGAGGAACTTGGGCCAGTAGATCAGCCGCTCGTCCAGCTGCTCCAGCGCCTTGGCGTAGTTCGACGATAACCGGATCCGCTCCCAGAGCTTGCTGGGCATGTGGGCGCGCTCGATCGTCTTCATGTACAGGTACATCGCGCCCGTTTCGGGATCAGACCGCACCGTGGCGTACCGCGAGTTGGCCAGCGGGCAGGACTGCCGGTTGCAGAGGCCGCTGACATTGTATTCGTTTCGGCAGAAGTTTTGGCCTTTGGTTGTCCTGATTGTTGCTGGTTAGTGAAAAGAATAAAAAAAAAAACCGTTCTATTCTCTTGCTTTTGCTTCTTTTCTTCTTGCTTTTTTTCACTGCTCGATTTGTTTTCGAAGACAATCGAGGAAATCACTTACTTGAGCTTGTAAGAGCAGAACTGCTGGTTGATAACCTGCCAGACAATCTCATCGGAGGACATGTTGATCAATCGTTACCCGGTAAATGTACCGGATACACCACAACCCTGCGCGTTGAGTGGAAGAATGGGTTTCGCTGCGGCTGGAGCAACTCGAAGTTGATTTTCCTCCGCAAGAGAAAGAAAAAAAAAGTTGCGGCAGCGACCAGTCACGTGGACGCTTGCTTATCGATAGCCCCTTATCGTTATCGACTCTTGTATCCAGCGAACAGCAAACAGTTATTGTGGTTTAGTACGGAGTACTTTAGTTTCAATCAAATTATCGTCGAGATACAGACTACAAGGGTATAAGTATTGCAATCAATCATGTACTCCACCTCGGCATGTACATCTACCATCCTTCCATCTGCAATGGAGCTCCGTCCCACTCCGTCCCGTTCATCATCGCGCCATTAGCAGCAGCCATTTCCGCCTCCTCATTCAGAAGCTCCTCGCCCACGAACCCCCAGCCCATCGCCTCCAGCTCTCGAACAAAGAAGTCCCGTTCCTCCTCCATCAAAGATGCGCGTTCCTCACCACCCATCACGTCCTTGTATCTCCGTAGATGCCACCAGTGGGTCAGACCTCGGAGGGCTTGTTCCAGCGGTAGTGCCTCTTCGACTTCTGCGTCAATGTCCGACCCTGCGAGCCAGTCGTCCCGTAGCTCCGGACGGCAGTAGAGATAGATCGCGGTAATCACGCGCATGTTGCTCTGCCGCCACTTGCGGCCGCAGTAGGGGACCTGGGACTTGAATAGCTTCAACGTGTAGAATCGCAGGTGGGGATCGGGGATCTTGAGTCCCTTTCGGAGAATCGTGCTAGATTTGTACTGGACCAGGAGCAAGCATCTGTGGGCCTTGTCCCGCGTGATCTTCTGCATGATATGCAGGTAATTGATGGCGGAGAAGAAGTTGCGGAATGAGAATTCGGTAATCGGTTCTTTCGGCTGCGATGCGATGGGATACCCCAGTTCGTCAACTTCAGGGCGAGCTTGGCCTTCTACAAATTCTGGAAGGGCTTCTTGGGGTGAAGGTCCCCGCACCGAGGAGGTACCGACGTTCGCGTCAGGGCGCTGGCGGAGAATGGGCGGAGGTACAGCCTCGTCTTCGCTAGCTGACGACTCCTCCTCGGAATTCTCTGCCGAGTCTGGGGGATGGTCTGAGTTAAGGTGACAGAAATGGAAGAACCTTTTTCAAGGTTAGCCGAGTCGATAAAGGGATTGTCTGCGAAGAACCTACCCAAGCTCCTCGCGGTCATTCTTCTGCGCTATTGCCTGGTCGATATCTTGATGCGCAAACATCTTCAAGATCAAAGGCAAATAATTGGAATCGAGCAACAACTGAGTCATATACTCAAACTTGAGTATATCTAAAACCTTGTTAACAAATCGTTTTCCAAAGGCGCAGGCTCTAGGCTTACGGGATCTTTTGAACCATTTCAACATGAGCAAAAGTGATCCAGATATCGCTTTCCCGGTGATCTCCCGCAATCGAAGATTATCCAACTCGTCAATCGCAGCGTCGACGTTAAAGCTCTCTGGGAAGCCATTATGACCAGCTGCAAATCCATTGGGAGCACCGTAACCATCACTAGAAACGATGTTAATGTTTTTATTGCTTCTGCTTTGGCTTGGTTCAGTGTTATTGTGCGTACCCCATAGCGTGTCCATTCTGTCCATTTGCTTGATTAACCATAGCACTGACATTGGTCAAGACGATCTTTAAGAAGACGATAGTGACCGACTGTAGATGCACCAGAACCTGGGACTATTAAAGCGTTAGCATGCCATGTTCCTCACCGACTAGAGTGAACATACATAGAAAGATTCGACGGCATCTAGCCGGCGCTGGATATCCTCATTATCGGTCTCTTTGTGTGGAGCACAGTCCTGGCTCCGTTTTCGGGCGCCTGATAATTTGAGATCCTCCAGATCCTGAGCAATCTCATAGGATAAATCTTCCTCCTCATCAGGCGCACCATCATCCAGATACCATCCACGGTCATACTTCATGAAGCGCTCTCGCTCTTCCCAGAGCTGCCGCATTGCTCGGGTCATTTTCACATGCGTAGAAAAGAGCTTCCCGGCCTCAATGACCGATGCCGGCACATCACTGCCTTCCCACTTCTTTCCTACAAGCGTATCCTGTCGTTCAGTCGTGCCCTTCCCGCCAATATCATTGCTGGAATCATCCAGAGGCGGGTACATAAAGGGAAAATTTTGATTCGTCTGATAGTTCTGCTTCTTCCCAGCTTTCCCCCCTGGCCCTATGGGTGATGGAGGAGGAGACGGAGCCGGAGTCGCAATGTGAACAGACTGGTGAAGGATCGAGCCGTTTCCGCTAGCCATGGAGGGACCAACGCCCGAAAAGAGGCCATTGGATGAGTTCACCCGGTTCGAATGTTGAGGCAGAGGGGGAAGGATCGAATTGCTCTCCAGTTCCAGAGGTACCGCGAGAGGGGGCGGGTTATAAGCAGGGTATTTCGATGTAATTTCTTGTCGAAACAGATGATAATCGAGAGGCGATGCAGTCAAAAATGGTGTTCTTCGGTTCGAGGAATTCTCTCGCGCCTCCATCCGAGGCTCCAACTCTTCTTTCGCCTTCTTTAAGCTCTCGGTGCCTCCGAAAAAGAGAAGCAGTGACTTCCAAAGTAAGAGAATAATCCTGGTCAGCGGAATGTTGGCGGAATCATCCCACCGCAACCGGGCGATGACCTCGACAAGGAACACAGGTAAACTTGGCTTCAAGCCCATAAGTGTGTCGCGCACAGATGTATTCCGGGAATCATGCTTCTCTTGACGTCGGCCGATCTCTACGACTACATACAAGGTCGTCAATACCAGATTGGCCTCGTGCTCAGAAGCGGCAATATCGAGGTTCGACACCGGACCATCCGAGTCGGAGCCCGGTGCGGCCCGTGGCTTCCCCAAAGCATTGCAGAGACATTGTAGCAATGGCTCAAGCCCTGAACATTCATTAACAAGGTTGACGTTCCTCTCCATCCAGGTGATCTGGAGCGATCTGGACTTGGGAGTATCTGTGACAGCCTGCGGAGATAGGGTCTCGGGATACTCAGGAACTGCCCGCCCAGCAGTGCTACCCCATTCGCCAGTCACAGTATAGCATATGATTTCTAAGGCTTCATTGCGAACAGGGAGCTCGGTTTCCTGCAAAGCATCGATCATCTGGGCCATGAACGATTTCCGTAAGTCATAAGAGGCATCAATCCACGATAGTCGCACGGATACGGCAGGCTGGTCCTCACAAAAAGCAGCCCACTTCTGCTCGAATGCCGATTTCATGCCACTGAGCATGACCCGGTCAAACTCGCTGTACTGGAACCATTCTTCAATCTCCTCGACAAGCGGTTGCGAGTCAGCATACTCAAATGCATAGGCAGGCTGATCCACTTTCGGCATCTCCTGCACGAGCTGTCTCAACTGCGCCAGACTCAACGAGTCTGGCGGTCTTTCTGAGCTCTGCTGCCCCGGTGCTGGAGGCGGAGGCTGTAAAGGCGGCGGGGGCGCTGATCCATCTCGACGCAATTCTGGGCGCCTGGAGGATTTGGGCTTGTGCTCTTGCAGCCCATTCTGGAGAGGAGCAGCCGCGTTGGAGGCCTGATCTTGACGCAGTCCTTCCGCAACCTCCTCCATCAGCTGTTCATCCGACAGGGTGGTGATGTCGGTTCCAGTTTGGTCGACTTCATCAGCCTTGACGATGTGATGTTCCTCCATCGCGGACCTTTCAGGTGTTCCAGCTTCATCCATTCTTGGAAATTTATTTGTTGGGTTCCCAGTGAGTCACGGGAAGAGAATCGATAGTAGGAAATGTCACTAAGAGAGCAAAAAACAAGGGTATCTTCAAAGCACGACCAATACAACGAAAGAGAAAGGAAAATGATGGGCATAAAATCTAAGAATCGTAAAAGAAAAGAGTTCGTCTTGACATTGTTATCAGTAAGAAAGATTCATCCTGTACGGCAACTCTAACACATTTGCAACAATAATACATGGGAGATGTCAAAAGTATCTCTGGCGGTGGACGAGCCACGATGGGGATCACGTGACAATGTTCTCAACTATGCAAGAAGCACTACGCCGACATATTGTCAGTTGAATCAGAATACGGTGCCTTTCATGATGAAATCAAATTGATAAACCCAGTTCGCTGGGCCCTGGGGGCCTATTTTGAATGTCAAACTACCGGGATGTAGGTCATAGCATGATAGAACAAGCGTAGAGAAGACTACACGGTGGTCTTCTTGATGGCGGTCAGCTAGAAGACTGGAGTATACATGTATTATGAGCATATCATGTGCTTGGGAACGCCAGAAACGGGTATCACAAAATGGACCAGCGAACGAAAAAAATCTCCACCTGTCTGATCGGAGAATGCTTCAAAGAGATACCAAAAGTTGAGGCACGCCAGCCGCTAATCCGACTTGGGTGGCCGACGCTTACTGTGACCCGGCCGCTTTAACTTTCGCTGCGCTTCCCACTGCTGCCATCCGGCTTCTGTGAGATCTTGACTCACCACCAAGTCCCGAAGTCGGGCTAGACGGGATACCCCCAAGTCCAAGGCCCACTCAATGTATCCATTCGCCCGTAAAACCCCCGTCACGAGGTACCAAGATACTGCGCAAAAGACTCCAGCAGCACATCCTGCCAGCACTTGTCGGGGAGTATGATAGTTCAGGTAAATGCGGCTCACGGCCACCGCACTGGCTCCGAGGCACAGGCCGATGGCCAGGACGACCCGCATGAGAAAGTAGGATGTGGAATCGGGATTCGGAACGTGCCGAACGAGGAGAAATAGGCTCAGATAGACGGCGAAGAATGCGACGAATTGGGCATGAGATGATGGCATACCATAACCCTTGCCGAACATCTCTGAGGTCGACCCATTGGTTAGCATCGATCAGGAATCATGACTGCTAAGGTCCTCGCATACGCTTCGGTCGTTCCTCTTTGATGATCCGCTTGAGAACGAAATTCAGTGCCTCACAGCCCAGTTGACCGGCAAACATCAAGCCCACCTCCACTTCCCTCGAGGCCCAGATTAGAGTCACGTAGGCGACGCATAGTGCTTGTGGGACCAGAGCAAGCCAGGCCGATAGGAAGGAAAGGGGATCCTCGGGGTTCTGGTCATCATGGTGTACATGGTCAGTTTCTTGATTCGGTCTCCGCTCTAGTATGAATGAGAGATGACATGACCTACATAATGTACGTGGGTTAATGATAACGAAACTAGCGGAGTTTCTTCCATCTTGGCTTGGTGAAGATTCGGGGGATCTGTTGTTGTGAAGTTTGGATGAGCAAGGGATCGTAGATTCGTTCTTTATACAGATAGATAGAGGATCAAATAGAATTCGAGAAGAACAGCATGATGAAGTGTCAAGATGACCCCAAAAAAACTATTGACACTCAACCCTGGAGCACATTTCCACCGAGGGAGCGACTGCAGGGAAGGTCACTATTCCGATATGATTCCCATCCAGATCGAGAGTTACAACGCCAGGACGCGGGATTGCCGCTTTAAGAATGCTTATCCCATCCGCTTTTATCGAAGCCTCAAACAGCACTGGAAATGAGGGGGAGGGGATGCCTTATAACATACCCAGTACGAATATCAACAACAACAAGAATCAGAGCACTGTGTCTACAGAGTAATAATAGCAGGACAGATTATCAATCGGAATGACCTGGTCAAGTAGACAGAAACGTATAGATAATCAATGCCGCTGGCTTAGTGTAAGAACAGAGAGACAGGATGCAGTGGCAGCAACAAATAACAATGGGCAGCAACAGTTCCTTTTTTTTTTTTTTTTTTTTTTGATGCCCCATTTTTTCAGCTCGTTTTGATTACTTCTGAGTCACTGCGACTGCTACTACTAAATATCTCATCTTCCTGCTTCTTCTCTTCTCTTCTTTTCTTTCTTCCCTGGAGTTCCTCCATCGTCCTCCTGTCGACCTACACTTGCTTGATATCAGCCTCCTTTTCCCGCTACTCGTGTCGGCTTTCTTATCTCTCTCTTTATCATGATGCACTTTCCCCCGCGTTCCTCTCATCCAGAATTTTTATTCTCGTACTCTTACTCTTCTTCTTCTCCTTCTTCCTATACTTCTACTACTACACCTTCATCATCTGCATTGTTGTCGTGGTTATCGTCATCGCCGTTGACAACACAGGCCGCCACTAATCGCGTTTTGGTCACCTTGAATTCTTCTGGTTTGAGGGTGTCGTTACCTCCATGAGCCTGGTGACCTTATTCCTATAACATACACAGTATACCGTAAGTCGCTCCCCTTTCGTTATTGGTCTTTCCTCTAGCCATTTGACTAATCCGTGATTATCCCACATGGATGGATAGGCTTCTCGTTTGTCTCTTTTTTTTCTTTCCCGATAGTTACTATACCCGTCGCCCCTCCCGTCGCTTGCCACCAACTTCATCCTTTCTTAAGAATCCACCACAATTGAGATCTCTTGTGGGGAAGATTATAGACGGCACGAGATTCCCAATTCTTGGTATATACTATGGTCTTGTTTGGAACCACCCCATCCAATCTCCGCCTCGCCACTTGATATATCTTCTTATCACGATACTCTTTTTTTTTTTTTCCTTTACCTCTCGTGCATTCATACACCGTGACTCTTCCGTCGATCCGCTCGCTTCAGGGCCCTCTTCGCAATGACCGAGTCCGATTTCTACTCGGAAGATGAACGCTCCGTCGAGCTTTCATCCATCGCTGCTATCTTCCCAGAGATCAAGGTCGACCCTGCTTTTCCCTTCAGAGCCTCTTTAGATATCCCCGTCAAGCCTTCGATACCTCTACCTGTGTGCTTCCAACAACAAATAGACAGCGGGTTTCCAACCGTCCTGACCCCTCCTACATCCCTAGATGCTAGTGAAGTCGGACTCGGCTTTGCGGCGAAAACCGGACTCGACACATCGGCCGTGGATCTTGACCGCGATGTTCATACCCTCTCACACCTCCCACCACTCAGTCTGGAGATCGATCTCCCGGAGGGCTATCCCTCCCAAAATCCACCAAGGTTCAAACTTGATACCAACCCACCATGGCTTCCGTCCTCGATCAACTCACGGCTAGTGGAAGATGGCAAACGTCTTTGGGAAGAATGCGGGAAGGATCAGGTCGTGTTTACCTACATTGATCACCTTCAACAACTAGCGGATTCAGCATTCGGGATTAGCGACATTGCTGACCATGAAGTGCAGCTTCCCCGCGACCTCAAGATCGCTCTGTTGGATTTCAACAACAAGGCTGAGCGGGAGAAATTCGAGCAAGAGACCTTCGAATGCGGGGTTTGTCTTGAGCCAAAGAAGGGATCCGTTTGCCACCGCCTGCTGTCGTGCGGGCATGTCTTTTGCGTGCCCTGTCTGCAGAATTTCTACAACAGTTGTATCACGGAGGGCGATGTGGACAGTGTCAAATGTCTGGCCCCCAATTGTGCCAAAGGGAAAGACGATGCCCCCGGTCCTAACAGCGGCGGGAAAAAGCGGAAGAAGCATGACCGGACCCTCAACCCCAGTGAGCTACTCCAGATTCCACTGGAGCAGGAAACCGTACAGCGCTATGTTCTTCTGAAACGGAAAAAGAAACTCGAGTCCGATAAATCAACTATTTACTGCCCCCGGCAATGGTGCCAGGGCGCTGCTCGATCCAAGAAGCATCCGAAACCCATTGACCCTCTGGCAATTGATGACTCGTCTGATGATGATGAAGACGAGGTTGTGTTCGATCCCGAGGGAGATGAAACTCAACTGCCTCCCATGGCGGATCGCGTTGCCATCTGCGAGGATTGCAACTATGCCTTCTGCTGTGTGTGCAAAAAGGGGTGGCATGGGGAATTAGTATGGTGCTTCCCTCGCCGAACAGCTGAGCTATCAGCCGAAGAAAAAGCGACGGAGGAATATCTTCGGCTTTATACCTCGCCTTGCCCAACATGCAATGCCCCTTGCCAAAAACGCATGGGCTGCAACCATATGATATGTTTCAAGTGCAACACCCACTTTTGCTATCTCTGTTCGAGCTGGCTGTGCGAAGACGATCCTTATCGACATTTTAACGATACCAACAGCCAATGTTACAACCGGTTGTGGGATCTGGAGGGTGGCGACGGCCTCAACCCCGAAGGAGCCGAAGTTCTCCATCAGGTCCCCAACGAATTATTAGTGTTTGAGGATCCAAGTGACGACGAAGATGGCCCTATCCTGGGCTTCGACGACGGCGATAATGAAGTGAGACGCCGAAGGCGACCACCGCCGCCGGCTCCAGTACCGCCACGAGTCAATCAGGCAGCGGGCGGTGCTGGTCATCGTGAGCCTGGAAATGATGCCAATGGCCTAGATGCGGCAGGCAGGGCCGCCGCCGCGGAACGACAAGCGCAAGCTCGAGCGATGGCCGAGGTGCGAGCACGCCCCGTAGCCGATCGACCCCCGCCCCGGCCCGATGCACAAGCTATAGCCCAACCGCCTCGAGCAGGGCGAGTCCACCGACCAGCTCTCCAACGATTCCTGGACTTGGTCCAAAACGACCGTGAAGACGAATGGGACAGCGATGAACTGGATGATGATTTTTAAAACTCAACTATTGCCACGATATACACGAGAACAAGACTTGTTCCACGACCTTTATACATGCCAGCCTTCACGAATTCAATTCTTGGAAAACGATCCATTGCATCTTGCATTTTCCTTTCTATACCAACGTTACGATGACTTTGATGTTCCATATTTGCATCTCCTGAATCTCTATTATTGTCAGCGGCATCAACTACTTCTAGCATTGCGTGTTTTTTCTCAAAAAGCTATACCTCTGCCACAATATTGTGTAAATATCTTAGATGTACAAATCTCAGAAACTACTTTCAGTTTCCTGTTCAGCTCTAATGAGCACTCGACTCACAAAATGAATTTTCAAACATTGAAAGGTCAATCACAGGCTGGAAGTATAGTAGCAAAATGCAAAGTATATCTTGTCCTATAAACCTCTTGACAAGTCGACATGCTCTTGAGCTCCAAACACCCACTGATCCTTACGGGATACATTGCCCAGTCCAAAGAGATACACTTTTCTGAAGAAGAAGGATATATGAACAAAGGAGTAAAGAGACACAATAGCAAGTGTAAAACTACTACATGTATCAACGTCAATGCGCACGCCATTTTCACTACCAGATACAACCACTCTTCCACAAGCAATAAGGATGAAAGCACGCGCAGATGCAGAAAATCAGACGTATATTTAATAGCTTAGGCAGTGTTTCAAATGATGAGAATTTCATCTTCCTCCATCCCATCTTCCCCGGCCCTTTCTCTCGTGTTCCAGTCGTACCAGAACTCATAGCTCATCACGCTATGATCATCGTACATGAGCAGCAGGCGATAGCGACGCGAAGGGTTCCAACCGCGCCAGGGCTCGTCGGGCTTATAGGCGCGCGTGGCCCTAGCATGGCACTCGGGCAAGGTGAGCGGGTATTGTCGTTCGCGTGCTGCGGCGGAGAGTCTCAAGCCGGGGCCGAAGGGGAATGTCGGGCTCTGTTTCTCGTGGGTAGATGGGTGTCCTGGATTTCCGTCCCGGCTAGAGTGTGGGAATGTGGTGTTGTTGCTGCGGTCGTGGTTTAGACTCCTGAATCTGAAAACTGCGTCTGTGCTGTCGGCCCCGTGGCGGGGGATATATGGTACATCGGAGGGTATCTCGAACCCCTGCATGGGGCTGACGGCCATGCCGAGCAGCGGGACCAGGGGCCGGTCGCCGAATTTCTCTTGGCTCTCGAACGGGACGATCCAATCGACTCTGAGAGACAGCCCAGACTGCTGGGACTGCGTAAGAGCTATCACCGCTGCACGGCCTTTCTGAGAAGCCGCAATCACGATACCGTGCTCGGGGATGTACTTAACCATGTTGAAGCGGTCGCACGCCCGTAGGGACACAATCGGCCGCGTGAATGTTTGCCGTAACGGAGAACCACACATGACACTTGCGTGTGGTGCTAGAGGGTGAGGAAGCAGGCGGATATCTGTTTGCGAAAAATGTAGAATCGGAAAATACAATTGGAAGAGAGCTGGAGCCAGTGATCCGCTGTGTCAGCACACGAGCCTATAGCTTGAAGGGGATCAACAGGGGATCGCATACGATCAGAAATCGGGTATGAAGCTACTTCTGCAGCAGAGAGAGCATCGCTGTCGGAAGAATGGCCCTCAGTATCCTCCATCTCATCGTCGCTATCGTCAACATTATCGGCGTCTTCAATATCGGCGTCTTCAATATCGGAGTAATCCAGGTCGTCATCAAAGTACTCTTCAGCTCCAGGGATATCTCCGCCCAAAGCCTCCAGAAGCGCAAATTGAAGAAATTCTGCGGTTGTGAGAGGACCGTGACCGTGCCGACGGCGGATTTCGTCCATCCCCTGGCCAAATCGGTCCAGAGCATCGTCACCGTGCAGGCCATTGGCATCCTGTCCTGTAGCTTGCTGGTTTCTACCGGACTCCATCCCAGTGCTACGACTGTCGCTATTTTCATCCTCGCGAGCAGAACCATCCACTGCACGGTGGCTGAGAGTGTCGGCTAATTCCGAAGGCCAATTGCTTTGTCGGGCTGATCTCATGCTTTCGGAAGAAGTACTGTAGCTCGAGTGCTGACTTTCATTCATTGCCGGGCCATCTTCGACCATAGAATCGGCGCCGCAATTGCTTGCAAAGCGAGGGAAGCGCGTGCGGTTGTCGATGCGGCAATCTGCTCCGAAGATATCCGGCAAAGTTGGCTGATCAGGCTGAGGCCTAGACGCAGGTGGGAAATAGCTGTAAACATGTGATACGTCTGGTACATGGTTGCTCAGTTTTGTGATATTGAGAAATGCCTGGCCACGCTTCGTCCGGCGCACAGGCTGACCACCACATGCCTTTTCAGTTGATTTGGCTAGGTGAAAACTGCGTGGATCAAGAGCAAGGACTGTCCAACCTCTTTCACTGCTATAGGTCCCAAAGGTTAGCACATAGATTCGAAGCATTAGGAAATCATTTTTTCTCACTCGTTACGCAAGCTTTCAGGGAAGGACCTGAAGCTAGTTTCGTTGAAGTGATACACGTTGAACGGGCCAAGGCTCTCCCATATCTTCCAAACCAGGAGCTTGTTATCAATATCGGTACTGACCATCCACGTTCCATTAGGATCGAGATCAGAATTATAGAATGAGACAGATGGTATGTTTGAGAAGTGGCCTGTGTACGTAAGCTTGATGTTCCTTGTGCGGTGCTTGTCTGGCATCAGCCGTTGTAGCTGCGAAAATTGTTCATTGCTCCTGATATCCAACCAAGTCTGATCGTAGTCTGTAAAATCATACTCCTCCTCAATCTGCTGACTTGAACTGCAGTCATCTTGAGAAGTAGGATTCACTAATGCAAACGCAAAGACAGTGACAAGCCCAGTGTTCGCGCTTACAGCGATGAGCCGCGCGAATTTGTGTATCGCCAGTCCCCAGGCACTGGCTTCCACATATTCAACAAAGAACGGGTCGACTTGGGAGTCATCAAGCGGGCGCTTATTTTTACGTTCCCCAGCCCGCTTTAGAGCCGAGAAGATTGCCTCGACGCGGTAGCCACAAACATTCCCGGAATCAGTGACAAGCAGCAAGACTTCCTCACGACCGAGATCATCCACAAGGATATTATTGATAGCATGCGGGGCGTTTGGTGAGATGTAGCCACTGCCATGGATCTCTTTCATTACTGGAGTTATGATCATCTCGGGTTCAGAGCCGAGCATCTGAAACGAGCCGGCAGGCTCCCAGACGTAGATTTGATGACGGTACGCAACAAACAGTAGGTTACGACGTTGAGACAATGCGGTCTATGGGTACATCAATACGATGATCTGGCAGGGTATACAAATAGAGCTCTGGCTTACAAGATTGTTTCGCCATGTTGCCGTCCGAGGAGGACCGGAATCTGTTCTTCAACGCCACCAGTGTCACTCAAAGTAGTTGCACAAACTGCAGAGGTCAACTTACGCCGAGAACTATGAAAAAAATTAGCCAAAGTCATTCGATATCACAGAAAAGAATAGTATGCGACGCACTCTCTTTGATCCTTTTTCGACATTGAGTGGTCGGAGATGTAGGCCGTCTCCAGGACGAGGCCCTCTATCAGAGCTGTTTTGAGATGCCATGATCGACAAAATACGATAACATTTATTGATATGAGAGTAAATACTGAAACAAAGTTGATGTACCGAGTGTCAGATAAGCACACCAGGCGAGGGGGGAAGACGACGACAGGAAGATGTTATTGTCGTCCCCATAACATGAGGGGTATATGTATCAGATCGAGAACGACATCACCGGGCTATCGGAGTGTGCTGGATCGCGTTAGATACATGAAGAGGGAGCATGTCGGCGGTGTACGACACAATAAATATTCGAAGCCGCCTCCCCAAATGTACGCGATCAGTTGACCCTGAGAGATATATACTTGATCTCTACAGAAATGGCGATCAATGAGGTCAGCCAACAATACTGTTGATGCCTCAGGCGGAGAGTGCACGTGCCATGTTTCCCCTTCACAGCGCGCAGCCAAATCCAATTTGTCAACACGCCTGCAAGAAAGCCGTCGACAAAAAAAGGGTTTGCCAATATGGATCTTGTTGCAGGCGTTCGCAAGGAAGGCAGCCGGTTAGTGCGATTCATAATACCCCTCGGCCACTCTCCCGCAACAAGGATACTGATTTCTACAGTGGCGGCCGCAGCGAGTTCAAATGGTCCGACGTCAAGGATTCGTCGCATCGCGAAAACTACCTCGGCCACTCTTTGATGGCGCCTGTTGGTCGCTGGCAACAGGGCCGTGATCTACAATGGTACGCAAAAGGCGATCAGGACGACGATGAACAAGCTCGGAGAGATCGCGAGGAATTACAACGCGTCAAGCAAGTCGAGCAGGAAGCAATGGCACGAGCATTGGGCCTACCCCCGCCACCATCAAGTGCCGATGGGAACGCCAACCTTACACCTCTAGGTGGGCTGAATGAGCAGAAGGCGCTACATGATTCGGTCGACGAGGATATTGCGGGTAATAAAGTGGCTAAAGGTGCCGGACATGAATCGCAGCGAAGCAGACGTCGCGGCGACTCTGACAGACATAAAGCTGCTCGACCAGACTCGGGTTCGCGGGATAGCAGAAGACGAAGGGGCGAACGGAGTCGGAGTCCGAGAAGGGACCGTGTACGAGATCGTGCAAGTGACCGAGACCGAGACCGAGAGCGCAGGCATCGTAGGGACCGCGATGGGCGCGAACATCGCCATCGGAGTCACCGTCACAGCAGGTCCCGCTCCCGTGATCGAGAACAGCCGCGAAGGCGATCCCGCTCACGGCTAAGGAGCAGGGACAGGAAGGCCGATGACGGCCACCGGAGCCGTAGAGATGACCGTCAGGGAACACACCTTAGAGACCACGAGTCTGACTATCATCGACGGCGTTGATCTTCACCTACACCAAATTTACGTTCTGATTACCACATGGATATTGGCGTTCGGGTGCAAGCGTTACTATACAGTGATTCGATTTTTTCTAAATTACACCAAGATCTTCAAACAACTCATTCTGCAAGGTTACAGCTCGTCGTGGCTTGCGCGCTCAGTGGCAGGCAGATCAGGCATTGTCATGATCTTCACCACCATGCTGGTCCAACCGGTGAAGTGTTGCGTTCGCTGACCTTTACCTGTTTCCGGGTTGTACTGTTCCCAGGCAAACCCGGTATCTTTCCATTGTCTGAAAACATTTTCAACCAGATTTTTCCGCAAACTCGAGTACATTTCACGAGCTTGTCCCTGATGGGGACCAGGTGTCGTTGCAACATCCTAATGGTATGGTCAGATCTCTAGTGTAGGGGAGCTTGATGCTGCATGTACTCACATGGAGGTTCTTGACCACCAAATAATTGATGGGCATCCAGATCGGGCTTCTCCAGTAGTTCTCAGCAGTGCCGTAGAACTCATCCTTCTTGCTCAGACTGCGGATACCGTAATCACTCCAAAGCTCTTCGGGGTCGCTAATCAGATCCAGGACGGCCTTGAGTCGAGGACTATCGGGTCCCAGAATGCCCGTCAAGAATGGGAAGAGCGAGATATAACCCTTGTGGCAAACATGAACACTTTCTTCGTATTCGTCGATGGTGGCGTCGCAGTACGTCTGGGCCTGATCATCCCAATGGAGATCTTCGATGTTTCGTGCAATCGCTGTCTCATAGCCCCTGAATTCTTGGGCATCCTCAGTCTCCCCAACAAACTCGGCGATACGTCGCATAGCACGAGTCATCATTCCCATCCAACTAATTAAATCCACATGAAGCTCTCCAGGGTGGGGAGGCTGTGGGCGAGGATAGTCATCAAGGCCAGATGTCAGGATATGCTGGACAGAACGTCCCCTCCAGCGATACGCTTCCTTTGTGGAAAATGCTTCCCGGTCATACGACTTGATGTCACCCTTTTGTGTGGTTCTGTACCAGAAGTAATGTTTCCTGAGCAATGGGTAAATGGAGCGAATATATGCTTCGCCCAATTCCGGATGCTGCACGTAGGCCGAACGAAGGTTGTCCGAGACACCCTGGCTTGTAGAACTCTGAGATGAGCTATCCCTGCCTGCCTCAAGCTTGTCCAGGAAAGACTCCAAAACCATGAACAAAGTTGGGGGATTGGCATAATGAGGGTACTGAACTGTGAATTCTGGCGGGACTTTGCTTCGAGCTTCAGCACCGAGGATCTGCTCCCGAGCAATCCAGCCGTCGTCATCCATCAAGTGTAACCAGCTCTTGACGATTTCGAGCCTATATCAGAGTCAGCTAGTCATATCCGAGGACCAACGAATTCAATAACAGCCAAGGATGGTGTTGCATACGCAAGATCAGTATCCCATTCGATCACAGGAATCAAGTGGAAGCCTTCATCCCACAGAAATCCTCTGGGAAAGAATGGGCGAGAAGGGACACAGGTGAACAGATCTTTGGGCCCTTCAAGGACAGGCTGTGCTCGTGCTCTTGCCTCGGCTGTTTCCTCCCAGAAACCCTCATTCTCCTCGTCATACTCTGGTGCTCCCGACCGGTCAACAACGTCATCTCCATGGAAAAAGCCAATGCCACCGACAAGATTCGACAACATCGCCTTGGAGAATTCGGAATATTCCGCGGTTTGAAACGGAGATTGTGGTGGAATGACCTTGTCAAAACGCTCAGAGAACAACTCTGAGACGCTTGCGATCTCCTTGGTGAGACTCTCAGCTAAATTGAAGATATTAGCAAACTTTCGGTCAGTGATACTGAAAGAGAATCATACTCGTCACGGGGTTGGAAGAAGATCCGGAATTAAACAAGATATCAAACTGCAGAGAGTGAGTCATGCATCAACAACAGGGGTAAGATACATTACCTCGAAGGGGCCCTTGAAGACCTTCTGGACGAAATGAATGTTTCCCTCACCAGGTGCGTTCTTGATGGTGAAAACTTGCGGTGGTGGGGGAGGGTTCTCTGCGCCATATTTCTGGATGATCTCGTCGACTTCGGACTTCATCTGTCCAAACATAATAGCTATGCATACTGTCAGCATTGTGCTGGTTACTGTTGGACTAACTGGAGAGGTGAACCAACCCTTTGCCTGCCAGAGATTCTCGGGTGCAATGGTTGAGCTTGATACCAGAGTACGATCGAGAGGCTTGTCCTCGTGAGCAGGGTGATCAATTTCAGGATGCCCATTGCTCTCAGGACCCGCAGTCACGTCGATCGAGAAGTCACCAAGCTCAGATGTATAACCTGCCAGTTTCACGTCGCCTGCAAACCCAAGAGGTTCCGATTCTGTTGTGACACCCAGGTTGCCCAACCCCTCCAACGAAGCATAGAAAACGACCGATGTAGGTTGGTCAGGGGGGGCATCGTCCCGGGGAACGCCTTTGACTCTAGCAGCCCAGCTGCCACCATGTTGTCCACCAGGAACTTTGACGAAGTCGATAGTTAAATCTAGGGAGTTGCCAGTATCGTGTATTGTCTGTCGTCCGCCTTTCCGAATATCGTATTCATCCCAACCATAACCAGCCATGCCTTCATTCTGCTCGCAGGTGTGTCGGAAATCTTTGAGGCTTGATTAGCATTGGAGCGCCGTAGCCTAGCCTTCTGACGGAGCGGTAGTGTTGGAGACACATACTATTTTGCGCAGTACTATAATCGTCCACCTTTGCCCACATTAAGCCTGCGGAGAGACTGTTTGGAATACGAGGTCGGACTCCGAAATAGAGATTAGGCTTATAGGGACCCCATAACAGCGAGTCATTGTTGGCTTTCGCCGTCTCTGTAGTCAGGACAGATATATCATCTTCAGCGGAGGCTTGACTGGCAGAAACCACGGCATTGTGAAGCAACGGCGCCGCTAGAAACCATAATTTCAAGAGACGCATAATGAAGAGCACATCGGGTGAATGATGAGAACCTCTAAGCTAGCATCAGGGTAGGAATATGGGGAGATGCTGCAATCGGGATGTCTTGTTATCACTTATCCCGAAGCGGAGAGCTTGCAGTCTCCGCTCCGCATAGATTACGTGGCCCAAGCTCCTTGGTACCATAGAACAGCCAACTGGTGAATAATAACACAGATGACGACACCCAAGGATTCATAAGTCGCTATATAATGAATAGCAAAATTCTAGTCTACATACTGATGGATTCTCAAAGATAATTTCTCGGATCGAGAGACCCAATCTTTGCGCTCTTAGCCTCGCCATCGAAGACAAATTCGCTAATGAGCTTCCCAGTACCCGGAGCATTCTGAATGCCCCAACAGGTGTGCCCAGCAGCGAGATAAAGCCCTTTCGTACCAGTATGGCCAATTAGAGGACCACCCCGTACGGCTGTGACATTGGGCAAGTAGCAAGCTTGGCGTGCGCAGACCTGTCCGTTTCGAAGTAGGTCTGAAACGCTGCCCACTTGATCAATGATATCTTGACAACGCGCCTCATCCACTTCAACATCTGCCGTTGTTTTCGGGAGAGGGACAACTTGGTCACCTTCGCCACAAGCATAGACAGTCTCATCGGGGCGTGCATAGATCTCGGGTGACGCGACAGTGGGTCGAGAGGGCTTCGCCGGGTCGAAGTTGGCTGGTATTTCGATATTCGTGAACAGAGTATAAGCGCTCACCGGCTTTGCCGGTCGAATAACGACACTGTGGGCGCGCATTGCCGAAATGGGGGCTTCCGGCATAACTGCACGAGTCCACGGACCAGCAGCAATGATAACATCCGTTGCCGGGATCGTCCGTGATTCCCCCGATCCCTTATCCGAGAATGTGACGGATTGAACAGCATCATCCGCGTAGCCAATATTCGTGACTGATCCGAGTACAACTTCCGCGCCTTTCTCCTCGGCCAATTTTGCGATTGACGTGGTGAAAAGATAAGGGTGAACCTGGGCGGTCTCGCCAGGGCCACTCATGCTCTCGTAGTCTCTGATCAACTCAGGCTCGATCCAGTCAAGGTCTTGTGGAAATTTGGCCTTTTTAAGCTTCGTAAGAGCAGCTTCACTTCGCTTCTGGAGAGACAACGAACTTCCACGGTCTCCCCCATCCATATCCTTCTTCTCATTTAGTGGACGGCCTCGTGTGACAATTTGCCCACACCCAACCTCTCTGTAACCCCATCTTTCTTGGCCATTATGCTCCTTGGCCAAATCCGCATGGAGCTTGTAGCTCAACGGTACTATATTGCTTGGGTACGCCCATAAGGCCAGGAGCCCACCAGCCTTGCCTGATGCGCCCCCAGCAATCTCTGTCGCCTCGATGAGGGTCACCTTGTGGCGCAACGGGTCATAAGAAGGATGCCTTGTTAAGTAATATGCCGAGCAACAACCGATGATACCACCACCTGTTAAGGAAGTATTAGTTTCGCCAGCAATAACAGGAGGAGCGGGGTAAACTAAGATCATTTCAGATATCATACCGATAATAACAATTTCGCGGCGCTCGCTTGCAGCCGACATTTTAACAGATGTGATGACCTTGAATCTCAAAAGCCTTACAGAAGCTAACGTCGCAGAAGAATTTGGTCCTTGCTGTTAGTGTCTTGTATGCGAGATGTGGGGAAATAAGAACCTTCCAATACGTCACTCAAGTCATCTTGTTCCATTCTGCGTCAAATCCATCGTTTATCGATCTATGAGTCTCGCGCTTTCTATTGTTGAGGGAAAGTGATCAACATGGTATCAAGATTCTGGTTGCTCGTAGCCTAGCTCTTCTCTGATAAAAAAAAAAGAAGAGAAATATGAACACTGATAATATTCCGCCCAAAACTCAAATCCTGTAGAATTTGCTCATAAACAAACCCTGCTCCGAGAAATGCGCACAGCTGCTGATAAATGGAAAAAATAGCCTCGTGGGGAGGGAGAGAGAAAAAAAAAGCAAATTCCATTCAGAAGTCCCGAGGCATTGTTGTAGAATGAAAGTCGAGGTTGCCAAACGGCATCAGGGACTAAGAGGTCGGTTGAAACCGCCTACACGGTTCATGTACTGTCTGTACTCAGTCTTCTTCTCCTTCCGCACACCATAGACGTTATTCCCCGGTACTTTGGTGTTTTTCGTGCTCCGGAATCTTGTGAATCCCATGCTTTTGCGCATCATGACCTCCATATCATCATCTTCAAACGATGTATCCGGGTCCAGCTCCATTTCATCTTTGAATCGTCGCGACGGTGAGTTTGAGGTTCCATTAGGAGGTGGACGGTTTTCTTTGCGATCATCTCTGCGATCCCCTTTAAGACCTCGTGGAGGCGGCGTTCTGGATCTATCCCGGTGGCCGTTGCGATGTGGTGAACGGGAGCGATCACGGAATCTGTCTCGATATCCTTGAAGGCGTGAGGAAGTCTGATTGACCCGATATACCACGATGTTGATATAACATACCTCGTCTATCATGCTGCCTTTCTCGGCTCACGCTTCTGTCCCTCGGTCCTCGTCCATCTCTATCCCTGTCTCTTCTATCGCGGTCGCGGTCGCGGTCGCGCCGGTCGCGAGACCTAGTTCTTTCTCTGCGCCTCTCGGGCCGTTCTCTTGAGCGCGAACGATATCTTCTGTCGTCACGAGGCCCATCGCGCCGCCGATCGTCTTTAGAATATGCTTCACGCCGAGGGCTTCTCCCGATCTCTGAGTTCGGCTCAGGGGAACGTGTTATTCGGTCATCCATATCCCACATTGCCGAGCTATCGACTCGGCGCGCTCTTTTTGCTGGTGGTTCTGCCATTCTCGAATTTTGGTAGGCCGCGGAAATCCTGAGGTAGCGTCTGATAAGGGAGGTGCTTCTTGTTGGTAGGGAAGGCGACTGAAGAGGGGTACAGGTGATAAATTAAGAGGAAAACAAAATATTCATGATTGGTCTTAAAAAAAAATAGGGTATCAAATATCAGGAGATGCTGTTGGCTGAATTCTTTTGCTGAAGCAACCCCAAGACAGATGAGATAGAGAACGTGAAGATATTACGGTTTTCGATAAGTACCAGTTGCGCCACTAAACCAAATCAAGCCCTTCCAACCACCACTGCAACATTCGACGGCAAAAAACCCACAGGACTGTTCAAGACATTCTGCACTTATTTTCTAAATAAAGATCGCAGTCTTTCTCTAATGTTACATGAGATTTGCTCTTCGGTTGAAGTATCTGCAGGGCCTTCAATTCTATCCCTCGTCATTTAAGCGATAAATATATCATATCGTGGATCAGTATAACTTGAATCGCTCTGCTGATCAGTATTGTCATCAGTTGCTCAGCATATTATTTGTACGGTCATACTATATGAGAGATGATAAAATAAATTATACTACCTCTAACCGTATTGGAATTACATTGAGATCCAGATGAAGCTTTAATGTCAACTTGAGAGCATGACTATCTCCCCCAGGACATAAATAATGACATAGCACCAAGTAGGTGATGTTTCAGTCAGGAGCATGTATATCCTTTAACACCATTTCCATGATTATTATTTTCATTGCCCACTATGTACAACGGAAGAGCAGGAAAACGTGTGAGGTATGAGATAAAGGTAGTGGGTTGCCGTAGTTGCGCTACCGATATACGGAGGATGTCGACATCGGATTGCTAATTAGCTGTGACAGTGAAATAATGCAAGCCTAAAGTCAAGTAAGCAGTATGAAAAATGAGTTTGTCCACAACGATCTCTACTAGATATGCCTCGTCTAGGAGTGCTAGGTATGATGGGTTTCCTGAAGGCAGCATCATCGGAACATCACATGGAGCATGAGCTTGTACTGTTTGAAGCTATAAAGAAAGAGTTTGACATCAGTTCCAACACATGACGCTAGGGCGGCATGAGAAACGAGCATCTTGATAGTCAAGACCTAGACAGGAGTCAGGACTTTTGTCTCTAAGAGTCATAGGATGATAGGACAGGTTGTCAGGTTCATAGCCTGAATGGCAAAAGTAGTACCGAAAGCCGATGCAGGTGGCGGCCCGCCCCGCCGAGCCTCAATCTAAGCCAGAAAGAGAAAAGATCAATGACCTTGGGAAATCTTTTTGTTGCGAATTGACTTGATTTCTCCGAACCCCTCCAAATCGACACGACAGTCCCCCGCACCCCGATAATCTGCCTAGACTTCTCGACCGCATATATCGGGCACGCCTACTGCAGGCAGAAGAAATGGCTTCTTCAAATCTATCTCATCGGCAGACACATAATTTACTTCTAATCTCGAAGTTGCTCAGCCTCAGAGATACAGCTTCCCCACTCACGCTGGTTTTGGATTCCTTGGAACAACCAGCAACCCCTTTGATCCATGAGTATATTCGACGCGCAAAAGTAAGTGGCGTGAGATTAATCTATGCGTGTGGATCTAAATTGTATTGCTACTATTAATGCGATGATTATGCTCATCTTGTGCTGCCGCGCATGTCTTGTGAATCCTGCTGACGACCCCCAAAGCTATCGAAAGTCCATGTTACGCTCATAGCTTTTGAGACACTGAAGCCATTTGAAGGTGTCGATGCATTCATCAGGGCTCGACGAAAAACTCCTGCGGAGATCGCGAAAGAAGTAGGCGCAGCCTATCAACCAACATCTAATTCCCCATTGCGCCGTGAGTACTATAAAGTGCTGCTGAGTCTAACATCAGTCTAACTCCGGTCGCCAAAATTTTGCCATAGGTCGATTGATCCTTATTGACTCCATCAATCCACTCCTACGCTCTAAGAAGGCCGATGCGCAGTTCCACTTGCCAACTTTTTTAGGCTCGTTCATTACACCATTAGGGCCACCCCCCACGAAAATTGAAACCTCCCTCGTTGTTACCTTCCACCAAGATGTTCCCAATCCTCATCATGTCATGCCATACGCACCATCACCCCTATCAATGCTGAGCTACCTTGCGACAACAGTCATCAAGCTTCATTCTTTCTCGCACATTCTTGCACAGAAAGCTGCCCGTGATCGAAGCTTGGCGGCTCCAGTTTTTGGGCTTGAGGAAGAACAAGATGGAGTGCTACTTGGCCGACTCGACAAGGCATCGGGTAATGGTTCCACTGAGGGTGTCGTTCTAGAGATGGAGCACCGACGCAAGAGTGGACGTGGGGTTCTGGAATGGTATGTACTACCGCCAGCTTCGCGTTACTCACCCCAGCACGTCAAGGAGGTTGTGATATTACTCGACGATCATCCATTGTATCGTCCACCCGTCAACACCGACTTTAATATGGAGAACGAAGAGCCAGAATCGACGTTCGAACTCCGTCTTACCGAAAGACAGAGAAGAGACAGAGAAGGGGTTGTATTGCCATACTTCGACGCGCAGCAAGGAGATGGTCCTGGCGAAGGCGGCCGCATTCTGTACGATATGGGCGAAGAAGATGACTTCGATGAGGAGGAGGATGAGATATGAGATGCTCAACTTGGCAAGACATAGCGTCTATTGCAGCCACCTACTTGACTATAACCTCTGCTCTCAATGTGGCCTAATCCGAGATTCGCGCCGAACGAGTAGATTACGTGGTACCCCCAACTTCATCTCGCACCATACGAATTGGTTTGAATCTTCCAGTCTTGGGATCATGTGTCTATTCAGAGTCGACAAAGAGGCCAAATACGTGCGGCATGGTGATGTCCTGCATCCACGGAGAATATTAATAAAAACATACATTCAGATAGGCAGCCATTTCGCATTGAGCGCTTGCGCTGAGAATCAGAAGAAGCGAAGCCAGATCAAAAAGAGCACAAGGAAGCCGACACCCGCGAATGGCCCATACTATGACCCGTCAGAAAGCAATTCCACGTGATTAGTGGACATATTGCAGCACTCACCTGCTTCAGCAACAGTTCCCAATTAATGCGCACTGCAGCTTTTCTATATTTCTTGCTGTCCTCGCGCAAACGTCCTGACAGCTCACCCATACGCTCAAGACTATCGCCTCTGTACAAAAGATCCTCGATATTCTTGGTCATCACTTTGGTTACGTCACGAAGCTCGTCATTCAGGCGACCAAGATTCTGTGATGCACGGCTGTCCTGATAAAGCTTCTTGGTACGTTGAATGAATGTGTCGAATTCCACGAAAGCATATGGTCGGAGGGTTGGCGAGTGATATTGTGACGGGGAGTATGTGGTGGTAAATTCCGTGGCTAAATCCGCGAGATAGGTGAACGCAAGCTTCCGGGGGTATGAACGATCGCAAATGCACAGAAAGCAGACATCATCCTTGACAAGATAGCTAAACCCTGCATAAGTAGCTTTCTATGAAATGACGCATTTAAAGACCGTGCGTACTGTAAACTATATTGACCAGATTCAATACTGGCCTGTGGCTCCGAATTGCGACTCATCCGGCGGAAAATCATTTTAGCTTGTGACTTGATTTCGGAGAGTTCTGCTTCAGCCTAGGAAGAATAGTGTCAGTTGCTTTCAGTGAATCTGGCGTGAATGAGTTGCCAACTCACTTGCTCATCGTCCACTGACGCTGCCAACATCAGGCCTTCCTCTCAACATCAGCTATTGCATTGCTTCAACCTCTCCCTTTGCGTTTTATCTTACCGTCCAGCCTTGCGATTTGAGTTGATTTGACCATCCTGAAAGCTGTCGCAATTTGAGCACCTTTCACAGATAGCTGCTTTGCGGTAGAGTGCACTATCTATCTCAAAGTGTTGTCCTCTACAATGGCGCGCAAGCGCAAGGCGGTCGAAAACGGCAATATGAGGAAGCAACCGAAGAGGTACGGTCGCAACGTTCAGGGGACGTGGCATCGCCCTCTACCTATCTGTTGGAGAGGGTTTGCGCTTCTTTTTCAGGGAGCAATATCGGGCTTACAGTGATGATACAGACGTCGCGAAACAGACTCTGCTGATGTAGCAGATCTCAATGACGCAGGCGCGTCCAGCTCCGCGATGTCATCTACAAAAACTAGACCAAAGCGGAATCCTAGAAGGACGGCAAAGGATCCGTGGGAAGAGGAGAAGTTGATGACGAGTACTGCTTCTCAGTTGATCGATATAGATCTTGTGGTGTGTTTTGAAGTTGTTCATGACATACACTGCTATTACAGAGCTAACCTATCTTGCTTATGTTCTAGAAACTGCTTGCACGGCCTGAAGCCTGGGAAAACCTAGAAGAAAAGGAAAAGGAAGAGATTTTGAATCTTTTGCCAGAAGACATACACCCAAATCGCGATGCTGCAGCGGATGATTCTGGTGCAAAAATACCCCCGCTACCGGAGTCTTTCCTACGCTACTCAAACGTCTGGCGAGACAGCATCCGTCAATTTCAGTTAGACCTCCAGCATGGTCGTTATGACCCCGAGTGGCAGCGCCAGGCCCAGGAGGCTATGCGCGAAAGGGAAGCCGGGAAATTCGACAAATTCAAAGAGGATGAATTCGAAGAGTTCTGGGGTCAGAAGCAGAAGATGGATAAGACCATTGCAGCTGGACAGAGCTCCCAAGTCAAACTGAGCACGCTGATCGAACACGGAGTTGTTCGCATAGGCGACGTATGGAAATATTCGCGAGTCTTCGCTAACGGAGGCAACAAAGTATTGGTCGAGAAAGAGGCAAGAGTAAGTGCATGATTTCTTATCCACTTTTGTGCTTCGTCACGGAATTTCGTTGGGCTTACCATAAACAACGTGTAGATCTTGGAAATCAATGATTCGCGTCTAACGTTCGTCATTCCTCCTGGTCAGCGAGTCTTTCTGCTCGCGGCTTCGCGCTCGAAAAACCATAATTCCCAAGAACCTCCGAACACCAAGGACGCCGCAAGTGAGGTCCAACAAAACGGCACGGCCAAAGAGATTGGAGAACTGCAAGAAAATTACGAAAGCACTGCCAAGCGTAGATCTCCCAGGAAGCGGAAATCCGAACCAGAGGTCGGTACTCGCAAAAAGCTTCAACAGGAATCTACGATCGAGGAGGTAGATTCGTCGGACCAGCCAATAGATGACGATGTTGTGCTCATAGCCAATCCCGGAACGATTTCGGTCGAAATTACCAATCCTCGACCAAAAGCAGAAAGACTTTCACCGCCAGTGCTATGCGACGACACCTCCACTGACGCCAAAGATGTTAAAGGCGACGACAATGCACCACCCAAGACCTCGCAAGCTCAATCCACTTCTGGCGCGTTGCCCCAAGAGGAACCAACATCCGAAGGAATGTGTTTCGACGCAGACACGACTCCCGAAATCATCTTACCAAACATTCGCGGACTACAGGCGCTGAGTATGAAGATTCTGGAAGTGGATGGTCGTATTCGGGACGTTCCGAACGGAAATGCTTGGAAAGAATTTCGGTCCTATAGGGACAACCAGGACATGGGAAGTCTGTGGGAGGTTAGACAAGCCTGGTATTTGAGAGCGAAATGAGAGCAGTGCCCTCTGTACAGAATCTCTGTAGAAGATACTACAAGAGCATTTAACAGCGCACTTGTCCTGCGCATGACACAGAAGAGTACTTGGGATGTCAAGTTACGCGCGACTTGCAACAACAGTTGCCATGTTGAGAAAACTTGGAAAGTTGACAGAGTTCAGATATCACACATTTTCATTATTTGAGCCCATGACCATATTATCTTCCTTTGATGGACTCGGCCCGCTATCGGCCGCATAATCAACGGCACAACTTGCCTGGATGAAATCCTCCAATTCTTCACTGACGGTCTTGAGCTTCTCCTTAACACTGGCAACACCTTCTTGCCCCACAATATGCCGCGACGGTGGGTTTTCATGCCCACCAATGGCTGTGATAGCATACACAGTTTCTTCGACCAAGACTTCCATATGCGCAGAACTCAGCGGAGGGTACATTGAAAGAACTTTAGAAGCGGAGAACGGCCCGTCTGCAGCAGAACTGATTTGGTCTGAATCCTGGTGGCCGTTCTCCGTGTTCTCTGCATTCGGCAGCCGAGGAATCATTCTATTCAATATGCCACGGAACAAAGGGGCATGATTCATAGAAGGAGAGTACGCAGGTACTATCGGGGGCACGCTGGTGATCAAATTTGTGAGAATTCCGATCTCGATGCTGCACTGGAAAATCGTGAGCTTCACGTTGAATGGGGCAATCTCGAATGCAAGGCTCTAGATGAATGTTATTATCGGAAATGGAAAATGCGCATTTCGTCAGTAGCTCACGTCGCAAAACCCTTCAAGAGCCCAACCAGCTGCGGAATACATCCCAAGTCCAGGTGTACCAATATGGGCGGCTATGTGTAATTAGCAATCGATGTAGAATCCGAATTTAACTTGAAATGCCCTACTAATTCCGGAAAGAATCATTATATGACCTGACTTTTGCCTCCTCAGGTGCGGCAATGTTGCTTTGATGATATTCAGAGGACCGAAGTAATTGGTTTCGAACTGCTCCCGGACCAGGTTCAAAGTCTGTTGAGAAACTGAGAGCTCTTCCACCGTTCCGATTAAAGCTATGCGATTATTAGAAGTCACAGATTAAACAAATGGTCCTATAACTTGGTCCCCTACCCTGGCTGGTACAGCAGAGTAGAATGTCAACCTTGCCAAAAGTTGCTACTGCCTCGGCGACCACAGCTTGACATTGCCCTATCATTCTGCGAGGGAAAATATAAGCTCCTAAATTGAGGCAGCCAGCTCAAAGCTCATGCCGTAAGATATCCGCACCTTATATCCAGAGGAACGGCCTTGAACCGCTGAACCCATCCTTCGTCGCTGTGGCTCTCGATTTCGGCCAGGAAAGCTTCGAATCCTTCGCGACGGCATGCATCCCGGTCCAGATTTGTGTGCGCGAGTCCGAGTAATGCATAATCGCCGTGCATGAGTATCTGACGAGCAACCGATATCCCAATCGGCGAGTCTCCTGCGGTGATCACCCATACTCGCGGCTCATTATGGGCGGGAAACAGTGGGCGGGAGTAGTCGGGGGAGGGTTGATTGTCCGTCATTAGGTCGAAGCCGATGTTTCACGCGCCAGACATTCCCATTGCGGACGTAAATTCCCCTTAAGGCTGCAGTGATTAGACTGTTGATTGGCGTGAATCTACCTTGAACAATGAATTAACATAGTCTTGAGAGTTGGAGAGGACGACATCATCCCGCGCGGCGAGAACGCTAATGCCCGCCAAGATGGACCGAGCTCGGTTCTCGACCATCGGGCATCGGCAGTCAGAGCACGTATCTTTTCCCCTCTCCTTTTTGTCATCTTTCTTCTTTGTTCATCGTTGAATTTCCAGTCCGCGGATCACGATGCCAGAACAGAGACAGCGCAGGGAGGAGGAGTCTTCAGGCGTGCGTATCCCTTTTTCGTGTCCGATTGATCAAAGCTGACTTGCATGCGCGTTGTAGTCCGGTCTGAAGGGTGCCCTTCAGGGTCTCGCCATTTTCATGCTGACGCAGTTCCTCATCAGTCAATATTTTAACAAGGGACAAACTGCAGATTCTGCCGTGAAGCCTAGTGATACGTCTTCTTTTGAGTCCCGCCCCGCTCGCAGCGAAATCACGAACTACAGCCCGATTCCCGACACTGTTGCTCCTGTTTGGCCTTCTAACAGCGCCGTGGACATCAGCATCTATGTCTCCCCGTCGATCGTACTTCCTGCCCTCAGCTCGCTTCCCGCCGAATCGCTTGTTTTGAATGAAAGAAATTTTACAATTGGAAACTACAGCGACACTAGGGAGGTCGACACCATTATCCCAATTCCAGAGGAAGTTCAACGGAATGGAACGCTTTGGGCACATTTCTATGTTGCGCTCACTGGACACCAGCTCGACCCAACTGCCAAGGACTATGATACCGATAGTGCCGTTCATTTCTTCCGTCCACTGAACCAGTATCTCCCTAAGAAGAAGGCTAAGAAGCTCAAGAATCTGCTTTCCGGGTCCGATGAAGCCGACGACGAGGAGGAAGAAGAAGACAATACGCCCAAAGTTTCTATCGCATCCTACTATCATCCTAACTTCACGGTCTCTTTGATTCCCGACTCTGGCGTCCAGAAATACCGTCAGGTTCACCCTTCGGTTCGTCAGTACATGCAGCTCGAGGCGACTGGCGCCAGAGACGCCTCCGGTCAGAATGGATGGTACTACCCGATTGTATTCCTCAACACTTTCTGGCAACTCCGCAGTCATATGACCGAATTGAACTCGACCGTGAAGGCGATGCCCCTCCGTATCACTCTCAACAATCTGGCCAATTGGAAGTTCAGCATGATGGCAAGCGTTGACGACAGCGCGAAGGCAAATGCTCGTCAAGCAGCTTTTGGAGGTTCTGTTCCTGGAGGCGGTGATGGCTCTGAGTTTGAGATGGTCAAGGAAGTTCTTCTAAATACCAACATTTGGCTGCTTGGTACAACCGGTGTGGTCACAATTCTGCACATGATTTTCGAGACTTTGGCCTTCAAGAACGATATTGTAAGCTGCTTGCTTGATGTTTGCCCTTTGGTGATTTAAAGTCGGCTAACGGTTGCTTTTCTAGTCCCACTGGCGCAAGAAGAAGGACGTTGTTGGAACATCAGTCCGCACTATCCTGGCTAACGTCTTTATGCAAGCGGTCATCTTCCTCTATTTGATGGATAACAGCGAAAACACTTCTTGGATGATCCTTGCTAGTCAAGGGTTTGGTATTCTTTTGGAAGCGTGGAAGATCACCAAAACCGTGGACGTCCGGTTGCGACCACCACCAGCCGGGTCTTTCTACTCGTTCCTTCCGTATGTTGTGGTGTTCGAGGACAAGCACAAACTCTCTGAAACCGAGAAGAAGACCAAGGAATATGACGAAATTGCATTCCGTTGGCTCTATATCATTGCTGTGCCTCTTCTCGGGGCTTACGCAGTCTACAGCCTCCTCTACAACACTCACAAGTCGTGGTATTCATACATCATTGAAACTCTTGTCGGCAGCGTTTACGCGTATGGCTTCTTGATGATGGTCCCCAGTTTGTATATCAACTACCGTCTCAAGGTTGGTACTCCTCTAGCCTGACAAACGGGAGCAAAGCTAACAAACCTACTAGTCGGTTGCTCATATGCCTGGAAAGGCACTGACATACAAGTTCTTGAATACTTTCATTGATGATCTCTTTGCATTCACCGTCAAGATGCCCTGGCTCCATCGACTTGCCACTCTCCGAGACGACGTTATCTTCTTCATCTGGCTTTATCAAAGCTACAAATACAAGGTTGATTACAAGCGTGTCAATGAATTCGGACAGGGTGGCGATAGTGATGAAGAGGAAGAGAAGCCGGCTGAACCAACAAAGCAAAAGGAAGTGGTTTCTGAGGCATCTGGACGGGCCAAGGGCGAATCATCGACTCGGAAAAGAAAGTGATGGTTAGAGGTGCCTCATTGCGATGTCCTTCTTTCATAATATTGAACTAAAGGATTCCCCTATGGCTCTTGACTGATCCTGGGGGCTTCTCTTGGAAATAAATCTAGTTAGATGAAAATTAGGACAAGAAAACTTATGCTCTGGTCTGACTTCTTATACTACATAACAGTTCTCACTTGTATGCGCCTCGGACAAGTGACTACCGAATATTTGTAGAGACTATGCATAGCCTCTCATTACATGCTAGATCACTCAAGTCGCCCAAAGAGAACAAAGCCAAAGCGTCCTTGTTGGCTATCCAAGATATTACTTCCCTGCTGTTGATGCTTCCTGAGTCGTGGTGGTGCTTATGAAGTGTTAACTTGTTAAGACGGATGATCGCCAAATTTGGCTTAAGTCCCCAATTTCCCACTACTGATGGGAATGTACTTGTATTTCAGAATGAGAACCTTCTTTTTTAAGACGAGGCCAACTGAATTTAACCGAGACATAGATGCCTTTTATCTTAGCTAAATCATAGGTCTTCTGCATCTTTGAGAAATCGAGGACATCTGTGCAGTATCCTAAAGTGACGCGACCCGATATCAACAGAACGTGGAGAGGCTCACTTTGACACAACTTTGCCAACGAGACCCAGTCAAGGCGAGCGACACGCAGACATTGCATTGAAATCAACGTATGCGCAGAAAATAAATTATTGATGTCGTCGGATCCCCAATCCAGTGTGTCATGATCCAATTCCCATCAATATCAGTCTTCGCTAACATTGTTTCAGGCCCAGCAGGCATAGAGCCTAGGCCAGCGAGCCTGCTGGATGCGCTCAAGCATCTAGAAGCCGGTATGGTTTTCAACCCTGTCATGCTCTGTTTCAATCGCTCGACATCGCTAATTGTGTGTGCCAGTCGCTTTTGTGCCCTCGAAACAGCGATACACGGATGCTAGTCAACTGGCCAAAACAATCGCCTCACACGCGTATGAAACTGGCATCGACCAGGCTGCGCTTGAGCGACTGATCAAGCTTCTCACGCGCAACAGCCATCTTGATCAGGGCACCATCACTACTTTGATCAAGAATCTGTATCCGATAGACAGGATTTCTCCTAGAGTGGTTACGCAGATTGTCTGTTGCCTGGGCCCCAGCAAAAACAAGCCAAGTCCTGCTACCCAAGCCTCACTTCTTCGATGGTTGATTCTCACCAACGATTTCTGTGATGATCGGTCGCACCTCGCCAAGCTCTATGCAGTACTTTTTAATCACCTTGATATGATTAGTCTTCGCAAGCCTTTGTGTCATTTACTGTCCCTGATCACAAGGCGAAAGCATGTCAAGCCGTTTCGGATTCAAGCACTCATGGAACTAGTGAATAATGCCGGCGCAGAAGAAAGAGAACTCATCAGCCTGCTCAATGTCTTCAAGAATTACTATCCTGATATTGTTGTGGGGGATCTTGGAGCTTTGCGACGCAGAGGGTTGGTCTTCAAACATCCCGATCCCGAGTGGACTAGTCATGCAAGGCTCCTTCAGGATAAAAATCTGGAGAGGTTGCAGGCATCTCAACCTTCGACCTTTCAAGTGGTACACCGTGGAGCTGTGAAAAGGGGGAAGATGGAAGTGGTCGTTCCCAATGTGCAGACATCAAGAGTCTCGTACAATCGTACATCCTTGGAGGAGCTGCGGAGCGTAGATCATTTCGTTGAGAAGATCGAGATGATCGAACCGCCCAATCAGATGATATCTACAATGAAGGACAGTATAGCGCAGAAGTACCTTTATCTGGTACAGCCTGAAGCTGCGATTCTTCGATTAGACGACTGGCTGAAGAGCTTCTTCGATGACCAGTTGGAGCATGTTCAGGAGGAGGAGCTGAGCGATTCGGAGTCACTGGGATACGTGTTGAATCTTATAGTTGATTATGTGCGATATGTGAAGGTATGGTACCTAACCCAATCGCTCCACTGAAGTCAACTCACCAGGTCTTAGGACATCCCTGCCCCGGTTCAGTCCTTTCTGCGTCGATATTTGCTGTCCTGGAATGGCCGAGATAATCAGGAAGAAATTTTGAACCTTCTCGAATATCTTGCTATCCAAGACTTCACTATTCTACGAGAAAAGTTCTTGATACCCCTGGAAAGTGCGCTGCTGGCTAGCGCACCATCTTCAAGCTCATCTATCCTTGACTTGTACTCTTCGCTTATCCGTCAATGGGGAGTTAAGCTGAGAACACTTCCGTCAAACTCTGCGGAATCCGCTCCTTTGACTAGTCTCATCAAGCATGCAGAACTTCTAGCACTGTCAATGTTGGAGACTCCCTCCATCCCGCAGCAGTCTGGCGATGGAGACACGGCGCGCGTTAAACCACCCGCGCAATCTGTCCTTGAGTTTTACTGCGTTTTGGCGGATGTTTTCTCTTATGCGTCTGTCAATGGCAATATTCGATTGACTATTCCTCTGGCCCCAACCGTCTATATACTGGTCTTCACGCCAGTTGTCTCAAGCATATCGATCATGAGCTCCGTTCTTGCCGGATATAAATCATCATTCGAAGCATCCCTCACCTCCGATGTCCTTCAAATATCGAACGCGACATACTCTCTTTATCCTACCGATCTTGTCGGGCAATTCAATGGCTACGTCATGGACGTCTGCAATGTGGTATGGCGAAATAGAGGGCTTAAAGCAGAGGATCCAAATGCTCTGGGATGCTTGTTGCCGGCTGGTACGACCACTGCGTTGTCACAGTACATCCGTGATCTTAACGAAGCATCCAGAGAAAGGAGACGGGAGGCTAGCTTCTTCTACAACCTTTCCTCTATCTTCTCCCTAAGTTACCATGTTGCGCTGTGCAACATGTCCGCCGCTTGCTTTGCTGATATAGAGGATGAGAACAACATAGGTGAGGGCCGCCCGAGATTGAGGAAACCCGTGACTCAGAAAGCTTTGAACGCGCTCGAAAAAGATGGCGGCGTGAAGTTGAACTGGCAAGAGTATAGAGTGCGGATGCTGGATTGGCTCGATGCCACAGGATCCTCCGGAATCGGGAGCTTGATGCGAAGTACGATGAAAGCTCTTCGAAAAGAATGATAGAGGTTACGATTGGCGAGGAGAGAATGAATACCATGATTATTGACTCATCACAAACGTTGTTAGGTTGTTTATTTGAACACCTATCTGTACATATATACATATACATTGGTCTGTCGAAGACCAACTCACCTCCAAGGCTGTCGTGTACCTCGAGGCTGTTTTTATAGACCAAAAGTTTGCGGCATGGAGCAACCAGGCAGTAGACTGGTCATTTCCGGATCAAAACTGTGTGGTTGTGTTCAAGTAGACATCTTGAACACTAGCCTCTTCCCGGATAGTGCTGAGAAGCTCGTCTATCTCCTTCAAATGTTCTTCATCCTTGATCTCGACCATCGTGTCCTTGTTGGGATCCCAGATGATATCAAGCTCTTCGATTGTAAGCCCTGTCACTTTAGTGAGCGTCTCGCCCACATTCTTCGTTTCTGTCGGTTCCGTGAAAACGAGCAGCCGCCCTTCTTCATCTGTAGTGATATCAGTCGCCCCCGCCTCGATGACCTGATCTAGATAGTCGTCCGCGTTCACGCCCTCCTTTTTTTCAAACGCTATCCTGCCCTTCTTCTCAAAAAGGTAGGTTGTCGGAGTGACAGTCCCCCCGGCATCCTTGATCGCAAATCGAAGGTCCTGCAATACACGAGCTTTCTGGTCGGTTTGACACTCAATAACCGCGGCCACGGAATGGGGCAAGATAGCTTCGATCGTGACTGACTCGAGAGCCTCGCCAGTAACGCTTATGCCCTGACCTCTTGCGATGGCTGCTTCGATCACTGTCTTTGGGATACCGGCCCGTTTTGCGTTCGAGAGCGCGAGAGTAAGGCGAGGATTGAACTTTGGATCCGCTCCCCACACTGGGATTCGTTAGTGCTTATCGAGTTTCAGGAGACTCAGCTGAGATCATACTTTGCGTCGCACTGCTGATCTCCTTTCCGATTATCTGACGCTCCCTACTTTTGGCCTTGTCGTTCTTCGCTTTGTCGTGCCGGATCGAGGACCAACGATTATGTCCAGCAAATCGTGCGGGACCGCTAGAGAAACTCCGACAAATCTCGCATATCGACAGACCCGTACGGCGCCGTTGTTTGAATAGACTTTGGCTCACTATTGATGCCATTATAGACCGAATTATCCCCAAGATCCAGAAGCGCATGAAACCATCTCCGGCGATAAATGCAAGTATACGAGGATGCGGAGTCGGCCCGAACTTTTTCCGCCACATAATGAGGCCAGGCGCCCGATTAAGGAGACACCGACGCAATCGAGGGGGCCAGAGCATTGCGGATTCAAGCATATACTAACATTTAATTTGTTCTATTTCTCCAATTTCTCTGTGCTACAAACTCTATGGGTGGTGATCTAGCAGAAACCACCATCTTCAATGTCTTCCTCTGAGAACACAACAGCTTCTCCTTCCTCCGACAATGCGGCCCCTCGTGCGGAACTGGATATCACCAAGCTTCATGCGCTCCCGTCTGAACAGCAAGACCTATACCTCTTGACGTTCACTTCGGATCTAGTACAATATGTTTCAGAGCTAGACTCAGCAACCGTATCGTCACAACAGAAGTTCCTGAAAAAGGAACTTTTCAAAATATTGACGCTTCCGTCGCCAACGATCACTCGTGTTATCCGCAACAATCTGGGCCGATGTTTTGGTGCGATACTCGGCAAAGGAGACCGGGGGGTTTTGTTTGAGACAGTCACCGATCTACTCGCCATCTTAAATGCAGGCAAAAATGACGCAGAGCTCAAAACCAAGTTCGCCGCAGCTCATTGTTTAGGGGAGGTGTTCGCGGTTGCCGGAGAGAGCGCCTTTGCGCAATCAGGCATTGTGATCTCGAGCTTACTCAAATTGCTTAAATCGTCAAGTAACCATACGGGTTTTCGAGGCTCAATCTTTGCGGTGCTACGCAAGGTTGTCGTGGGCGCAGGGGTCCCTGTTGATGAGGCAACTGCCCGTGATCTTTGGAAGCAAGCTCGTAATGCCGCAACCAGTGATAAATCGACCTTTGTTCAGGTCCACGCTTGTCGGTCCATTGAGCAATTGATCAAGACGACACCCTTCTTCGACAACGCCAACGATTTTGATCTTTTGAAGACACTAGTCTGGAAAGTTATTGACAGTAATGTTGCGCCCATCCGACATGCGGCCGCCGCCTGCCTAGCAGAAGCCTTGGTCAAATTGCACGCTACAGAGACGCGAGTTATCTCGACTCCAAAGCCCAAGAAGATGAAGAGGCAATCAAAGAAACCTGCACCACGGCCCGGGGAGGATGAAGAGGAGGCTAATATCTCCGAAGCTTCAATCTCTAAGAAGACAGAACCCGGCCTATTCTTCCTCTTGCCTGACCTCCTTCGCCAATTGTCGATCCAATACGTGAAGAGCACAACGTCCAACCGCGCTAGGGCCGGCATCGCAGTATGCTACAAAAACGTTCTACGTAGTCTCGGCGATAAGATTGTAGAGGAACGTTACGGGCAAATTGCGAATCACCTCCTCTTCGAACTTCTTAATCACCCAACGGTCACTTATAATCGGTTCAGACTTCTTATTACAAGGAGATTCGTCAAGGGCATTCTCCAAGAGACAGTGGGACGCGAGTCTCTCCGAGAGAACAGTCGGCTCAATGCTGCTAGGTGGTTGATCAATGAAGTTCTCAAAGACTACCCCCAGGTTATTCAGGAACGCCGCGAGCCCAGCAAATATACCCTAGCAAGTGCTTTGAGCGCTCTATCATCTTTGATATTGTCACTGGGATCGGCGTTTGGCTCATTGGCAGAAGCGTGTCGCGAGGCCTTGCTTCAGGTTCTTCCTCATCCCAACTATACAGTTCAGATCCATGCAGCACACTGCCTGAGGAACTTTGTTCTGGCTTGTCCGCATCAACTCATATCCTGCGTTACGATCTGCTTGAATAGTCTGAGCCGAGAGATAGGACAGCTTTCCACGCCACGGCAGGCTCCACGACGGTGCCTTGGATATGCTAATGGATTATCAGCGATGCTAAGCACTTCCCGGCTGCAACCACTATATGGCTCAGTTGATGTATACTCTCGCGTGTTCACTCAGGCAACAGATCTTCTCAAGACGAGTAGCAACTCCGAGCTTCGCGCTGCTAGTACTCAGATCCAGGTGGCTTGGATCCTGATCGGAGGATTAATGCCTCTTGGACCAAGCTTTGTCAAGATTCATCTGCCTCAATTGATGTTATTGTGGAAAAACGCGCTTCCAAAACATCTGAGTAAAGAAAACATCGCGCAGCGTGGATATCTGGAGATGAGTTTCCTGACCCATGTAAGGGAGTGTGCTTTGGGAGCGTTACTGGTCTTCATGGAATTCAACAGCAAATTGATCACAGCAGACGGTGCGAGAAGAATTGCTGCAATGCTGCAAAATACCGTAACCTTCCTCGATGATCTGCCGCGGCAAAAACATCCCGTCGATCTCTTGCACCGTCTTCAGCCTTCTCTGCAATTGCATGATCTAGCCACAATGGTCAGGAGACGGGTTTTGCAGTGCTTCCGCAAGCTTATTGAAGTTCATCCCCTCAGCCATTCGGAAGTCATTTCACAAACCACTCTTTTGAGTCTTTCTATTTCCTCGTTTGCCGACCCGGAATATAACCCGTCTGTTCCACTAGAAAGCTCAATTGCAGCAGCTACCGCGCAATTTAATACTCTATGGGATCTTTGTGACAACTCTGGGTTTGGCGTGACAGGATTGGCAAGGCAGCACATTCGTGCGACTCTCACAGGGAAACAGGAGGATGATAATGGCCCCGCCTGGTCTGCTGTTGATTCTGCAGATCCAGACATCGATGATGCTGTAAGTTGAATATATTTACTCAGGATAGAAGCAGCGAAGACTAATTGTAGCAGATGACATTCCCTATTTGCCAGGCTAGTGAACATGATTCTCTTCTTCTGTATTCCTCAAGAGGAAAGGGGGACAGCACTGTGGCGGATCCGCATGCTACTGGCGTAATTAATGCTGCGATCGAATTATTTGCTGTCGCTATTCCCTTGCATGCTCCTAAAGTTCAGGAAAGCAGCATGGAGCAAATTGCAACATTTCTCTCCTCATCTAGTCTTCAGCGCAACCCTGGCCGCAAGGCGGCCATGGTTGTTAACACTGCTGTGGCGCTGCTTCATGCCCTGAAGGCCACGTCCAGAGATAGCGGATCGCAATCCGGCAAACTAAATCCTGTTACCGAGAAGGTCCTACAGGAGCTTCTGCAGGTGAGACATGCTAGTACACCCTGTTCGAACGTCAGCAAACTAATGGATGCAGAAATTTGTTCTCGACGCGGACGCAATTGTCCGTACGATTGGCACTGAAGCACTGGGAAGACTATGCGATGCTGCTGGGAACGCACTTACAACCACACAGGTCACTTGGTTGGTCGACACAATCGTTGAAAACAGGGAACCTAATGCTCGTGCCGGTTGCGCTGCTGCTTTGGGATGCATCCATTCACAGGTTGGTGGCATGGCAGCTGGTCTGCACCTGAAGACGATAGTCGGTGTCTTGATGTCGCTCTGTAATGACCCCCATCCGGTCGTCCATTTCTGGGCGCTTGGGGGCCTGGAGAGAGTAGCTAATTCTGCGGGGTTGACATTTTCACCTTTTGTGTCCAGTGCACTGGGGATGCTAGCCCAGTTGTACAACGCAGACACCCACAATGAGGAAGCAGCAAGCTTGGTGACATCTAATATCGAGATGACCTTCCTTACACCTGTTGTGATCAGTCGCTGCGTCGATTCTCTGATCAATGTCTTGGGTCCCGATCTCCAAGATATCGCCAAGACCAGAAACTTGATTCTTACCCTTCTCCGGCAATTTCAGCTGGAGGATAATCCAGCCTTGGTTACTGAAAGCTCGAAGTGCTTAGATCATCTGTCGCTGTATGCGCCAGGATTTGTGGACTTTTCAGGATATGTGAAGCGTCTCCAGAGTGAACTGTCGGCTGGCAACTTTCTGATGAGGGATGTAGCCATTCGCGGACTAAGCAATCTCATGAAGCGCGATGCTGCTTCCGTCCTCCAAGCAGCCATGCCGGGTCTGGAAGAAGAGATATGGCTCGCTTATGATGACACGCCGGACAACATTGTTCTCAAAAACATGATTGAAGACTGGTTGCAGCAAACTGCTCTCGTAGAAACTGAACAGTGGATCCTGCGCTGCCACAACACCTTGACAAAGACCCGCGTGAAAGTGGAGGAGATACCGCTGACTTCCACTATTAAAACAGCCGTCAATGACATCCCCGATGATGAAGTTGCTGGTTTTGCATCCGCAATTGCTGGGGAAGGGCAAGCAGCGGCTGCAAACGAAGCTGTTGCTGGGCAGGAATTACTGAAATGGCAGACTCGAAACTTTGTCATGTCTTGTTTAAGTCAATTGTTGGCAACGGTTCAGGAAGCAATATTGCCTGATCAGACGATCCCTGCAGAACTTGCGCTTCAGCAGAAAGTTGGCGATATTGTTCGAATGGCGTTCTCAGCATCGACTGCAAACGTGATTGAGTTGAGGGTTTGGGGCTTGAAGATTATCGGCCAGGTTCTCATGGTAAATTGTCTTTTGAAAACATGTTTCTGATATTATTCTGACCCGTATTCGCAGATGTTTGGCAAGACTCCGGATCCAGACTTCGCAGAAGCCTCTCTTCTTGAGCAATATCAAGCTCAAATCGGATCAGCGCTTACACCGGCTTTCGCAGCCGATTCATCGGCGGAGTTGGCGTCTGAAGCTATCAATGTCTCCGCGACTTTCATTGCTACAGGTATTGTAACCAACGTGGAACGGATGGGAAGAATTCTTAAGGTGCTGGTTCTCGGGCTAGAGAACTTCGCGAGTAAGTACACCCCACGATTACAATGGCAAACCTCTAAGACCTCTAGACAATCCAAATACCGCTGAATTCGGCGACCTGAAGGGGCTCAATTCCAACTCCAAGATCATGGTTAAAATGGCCCTTTTCTCCGCGTGGGCACGATTACAGATTGCAAGTGTTGAACAAGAGTACTTGAACGAGGTTGTCCAACCTTATCTTGCGACACTCACGCCCTTGTGGCTTTCCTCGCTTCAAGAATATGCTCGATTGAGGTTTGAACCAGACATCTCCGGGAGCCTGGGAACGGGCCCTTTGAGCAATGACCTAGATGAGGTGTATGCAGCATTGAATCGGGAGACTCTTCTGAAGGTAAGTTGGACTCCACAGTAACTTCTCTTTGTTAGCACTAACTCGGTGGATGATAGTTCTACCAAGACACCTGGTTAAACCTTGTGGATGCGATCGCCGGGCTGGTCGAGAAGGATATCGATTTCGTATTCGATGCACTGGACGGGAAATCGAAAGCGCCACCAGAAAAACCAGAAGAAGAGGAAGCAGATACTTCAAACAGAATAGACGATGTCAAAAAGCACGACATAAACTATCGTGATGAGCCTGTTGCCTTCTTTTTTGTGCTTTTTGGTCTGGCATTTGAAGCTCTTGTTGACCAGGCGACACCACCATCTCAGCGCTTGGAGATCTTACAAGCATTGAAGAGGATATTGAGACCAGTGATCTCGGGTAATGCCATCTACCAGGACGCCATTTTCTCTGAGACGATGGACACTTTTGATCGTCTTGCTCTCACTGAAAGAATACCGATTCAGAATGTCATTGTTGAGATAGCGCGGAATCTTTCCCTAGACCATCCCTCCGCGAAGGAGGGAGATGAGCGCAGCGACCATCTCTCTGATGATATTGAGCAACTCTTCGAGCTCACTCGAAGTATCATTCTAGTCCTTGCAGGGCTACTACCCAACCTGCGCGAGTCTACTCCTATGGTTCGGTTTAACGTGGGATCAGATGATTCCCTGTCGCTGATTCGGTTATCTCTCTCATCCCTCGTCCATGTTGCCTCCATTTTCCCCTCTATCATTCGCAATGACCTCAACGCGTGCATTCTCCACATCTTCACGACCATTCTCGCGACAGGAATATGCCAAGCGGAAGTTGTGCCACAAGCTCTCCCGATCTTTAAACACTTCGTCCATGGCATCAGTCACCCCAAGGGAGCCACGCCAGAGGACCCCCAAGACCTTGCTGTCATGTCTCGGCAGCTGCGTGGATGTCTTGTCCGCTTCCTCACGACTCTGACTATTGCTCAGCGAAGAGAGTCTGAATCCTCCTTGCCTTGCGCCAAAAACACTCTTTTGGCCATCACCATCCTGCTGACAACCGGAGGCCATATTCTCCCTCCCCAAGACCCTGTCATCCCTCGCATCCTCAATGAGCTACTGGACTGTCTTCAGGACGTAGGCCTTGCCAATGTGGCTGCTGGCTGCATCCGCTCGATCCTCCTTACCCCTAATACCAGGTCTCCTGCAGACGAGGTGATTGCCAGATATCTCCTTCCCCGGCTGATCGCGTTCCTGGTTGGTTGTCCCATGGAGAATGGCGAAACGTCAAATGACCCGGAGAACACAAGGAGTATCATCGCACGCACTCTGGTCTCTTGCGTTACGAGTACCACGATTGCTGGAGGCGAATTACCTACGGCGCTCTCGCTGATCATGTCCGTACTTCTTGCACGTGCCACGCGCGAAGGTCACTCGGTGTACAGAGAAACAGCCGGCCATCTACTAGAACTCGCTCGTGTGGACCAGACTACATTCCGGGGACTTGTTGCTTCAATGCAACCAGCGCAGAAAGGTCTCTTGGAGGAGATCCTCAGAAGCTCGGATGCAGGTCTGGGTGGTGAACGAGCAGAACGGAATACTGCTCAGGAAGAAATGCAACAAAGCATGCCGAGTATCGCGCTGAGATTCGATTTCTGATTGTCAGGCTGGCCTGTCCATCATCCTTTTTTTCTTCGTTTGTCAGTCCTTGACATCCTGTTTTGATGTACTTCTCCATGCGTATAGCCCGATGGATCAAGCATGTTTTTCCAAGGTTATAGTTCAGAATATGGATTGATTCGTCCATATTGGAAGCTTATATATAGAATCACAGATAAGTACAGTTGCAATGTTTTATTGATACATGGAATGAATGATGAATCCGCAACCGTCTATCAAATCCACTCTCTATAAAAGCCTCTAGGGTATCCAGCTGATGTTATTCAAATCAAGCACTCGAAGCACCAGTGGCCGAATGGGTAGGTGCACAATGCAGACACATAAGTAGAAAGAAAATGAAGTGAAGTCTAATGTAGTGGAGTCAAAATAAGGTTGCAATGCAGCGAATGAGAATGAGGCAGGAACGGATTGAGAGCATAGGAAAGACGTCGAATGAGAGGCGCTCAGCCCAAAGATTCGCTGATAATAATCTCTGGCATTGATACAGCTGTCGGTGGAGGAGCAGATTCCTGAGTCACTCTCTTCTCAGTACGGTCTTTGACAGGAGCCTCTTTCTTCTTTTCAGCGGCCTCCTGCGCCTTGCGCACAGAGTAATACTTGAGGAAGATGATAATCATGACTAGAGGTTTGTCAGTCTTGTATCCAATGAATATAAGGCCGTTACGCTTGATACAATAAGGGGTACACTTACAAGCACTAGTTGCGATAGCCATTGCGGCCCTTCGAGTCAGGATCCATCTGAGACCCTCAATCTCACTTTTACCGTCACTGTTCAGCGAGACTGTGATCTTATAGTTGAGCTCCTGAACGGAAGTATCTATGCTCCGTTGCTGTTCCCGAGTCGTCATTTTATGGTCGTTGAACATCCCCTTGATATCATCCTTCATCCCCGAAAGCTCCTGATTCAGACGCTGAGACAGTATATCTGCTTCGCGTTGTAATTGAGTCCTGGATGCCCGTTGCCGCTGCATCTCAGAATTCCGCGCAGTCTGGAGAGATGATTGGAGCTCGGAACAAGCCGCTTTGAAGAGGTAGGTTTCATTCTCGACGTCGGATTTCGAAGTAAGGCTTTGCTTCGCGATATTTAGGTTACCTTGCAGGATATTCCTGACTGCTTTCATGATGGTGACTGATTGTTCATCCGAGAAACCGCCTTTGGACAGGTCGCGGACAAGGGAGTAGGTGTCGAAGTGATGAACATACGGCGCAGGAGCAAGATGGGGCGGTCTACCGTCGAAAGGAGGAGTTTCTGTCGGGGTGAGGTTGGAGGAGGGAGATGGCATATGGAGGACCCCTTCAAGAGGATTTTCGTTCAGAGGATTGGGGATGTGCCGCTCTTCTTTCGCACGCTCGGTGGGGATAGGCGGAACTTCCTGGGAGGCGTGAATATCGAGCTCGGGCTCGGATTCATCGTGCGTGGGGGAGTCGTCCAAGGCTTTGCTCTCATGGAGCTGCGCTGCCTTCTCATCCTCGCCCTGAGGCGGGGCCTCTGGGATATGCATGTTGGCGGAATCTTGTGATTGCGACTGCTCCGCGGGGATGTGGTCCCTATTCTCTTTCGCCGCCGATGGTTTCGAAGCTTGTTCACTCGATGACTCGTCTTTGGGTCGCGGTGGAGGAGGCAAGCTGGACTCTACGGCGGGCCCATAGCGTCTATGGTATGCTTCTTGTGAGTGAGGTCGAGTGGCATGGAAGGGACGATTATATGAGGGATTCCGAATTGAGCGATAGGTCGATGGTTCACATGTTCGAATAGCGCGCATAAGATTCGGATACAGGAATGGCAACCGTGGAGCAGTCATAATGATGGGTTCAAAGCTACCAATAGAGCAAGCACAGGAGCATGAATTGGAGCAGGAGCTAGAGATCACCGAGAGATGCTGTCAAAGAGCCAGAGAGAGAGAAAGAAGGGAGTTATGATAGCATCCACTTTCCCGCGGCGAAGTAACTTGCGGGCAGCCGGAGAGTGGAAACGTGACGTGGGCGGTGAGGAAGCTCTGCGGAATAAACAAGCGGAATGGATCAACGGAGTATCAGAATATAATGTCATGAAGATAATAGAGATTTGAAGGAGCATATACTATGGCGCTATATACACAGGGTTGGTATTAAAGAAGAAACCGCTTGTCGGCCATGACTACTCTGTCCCCACTGCCAGCAGCCCGAATAGTAATTGAGTCCGTTTCCAATAGTTGAGAGCCCTTTGCTCTATAGTCTTAGGTGCCTTGGGAATCGAATCAAGACTGCTACGAAGGTTTGCAACTGTGTCTGACAGGGGCTCATCTACCAGCCCTTTGCCCGATAGAGCACTGCTCAAGTAGACGAGGTCGAAAAAGACCTGAATTCTGTAGTCATCCGTCTCCTGGGTTGTCGCTGTACCACTGGTCTCGGACTTCGGTTCTTGATTGTTTCCCTCATTCTCAACCGGTTGTGCGTCGTGTACTACCGTACTCTTCTCGCCATTAGTGGAGAGATCCAACACCTTAAGTGTGGCCATCGCGCTGGCCGACAGCTCTTTTCGCAACTCTCCTTTAAGAGTCTGAACTGTGGATAAGTCCCAGAGCCCTGAGCCATACCCGTCCATGTTATTCACCAAACGGCGGAGAAACCTGAAGATCGTTGGCGACGGCTGGACTGGAAGCTCTGGGTCACCTTCCCAAAGGCTTCGACCGGGCAGCTTTTCGGACGGGTCGAGTTTCGCCGGTAAGTTCAACGTTCCCGTTTGTGCAATCACTTCTTTGGCAAGTGATTGCTGCAGTTCGGGGACGATATCCTTGGAAAACGCGAAGTCGTCCGCAATGAGCTCAGCAGGGAGGTCTCGCCGAACAAGTCTAATGAGTTTGAGCAAGAACGCAGCTTTTTTATGCTGGTTAGACGGTCCGAAGGCTCGGAAAGTGGTTGCAAAGGAGGACTGAAGATGGTCGAAAGATTCCCCGACGGCTTTTCCAAGTGCATCACGAAGAAAGGCAGTATCGTCGTCATTCAAGATGGATGTGATATCCAAATCCGTATCTTCATCGTCACCTTCTTCCAGAACATCAGTCCATCGCACTCGCTTCATTTCATCAATCTGCTCTTTAGATTCTCCAATCGATGCGAGCCAAGCTTCATAGCTCCCCAAAACAACGGATATGTCATCATCGTGGCCAAGTAATCTATCCGCGAGAGTTTGCTTAAAGACGGCAGCACCGTTTGAATAATCGAGGTTGATCAACTCTTCGTCCCACAGAGAAAGTACCTCTGCGTGCTCTCGAGTATCCCAGTTGATGACGACATCCGAAACAACTTGACCAAAATGCTCCAGGCTCTTCGCTTGATCCGACAAAATTGTGCCAAGTCGCTCATTGAACACAGCCCGAATGCCGTCTAGCACACTCAAAGGCGAATGGGTGGGCGTTGAGCCCCAAGAACTTAGCCATTGCTCCAACGCCCTGCGACGAAGCGAAAGCAGTTCAAAAAAGTTCCGCCAATTCGTTAGGGCATGAGAGCACCCTTTGATCAAGGCGTCAAAAGCCTGGTTTGACCATTGCTTGATGGTCTTTTCGGCTTCTTGTTTTGATAGCTCACTTAATTTGATCCAGGGAGTGAAATTCATGACATCCGCAGCTACCCAGCGTCCAAGCACGTCGAGGCTCAGTTCGTCCAAAGAACGAATGTCTGGATCGGCCAGAAGAGGTCGTGCTTTGAGTTTGCTGAGCACATCCGACAGTCGACGGGAATGTAGCGTTTTCGACAGCTGAAGGGTTTGAATGTAGAGTTGTAGAGCGTTAAGGACATTGTCGCCTGATCCATCGGTAGCTTCCAACTGGCTTCCAATAACGTCCAAGCGAACATGGTGAAAATGTCGAATGGCATCATCCGATGACGAGCTGGTTGCTAAACAGTAGGCCGCCAATGCCTCGATGATACCATCAACCTTAGACTTTGCGGATGCAAGGCGCTTGTCTATCCTCTTCAGTAGCGTACGCCTAAGGGATGCCAACTGGGTGCGCAAATTGTCGAGGAATGGGGGAGTTGTTGCCTGTTGTGAGAGTGTCTTGTGGAGCAGTCGAGAAACAACCAGAAGTTTCGCTATAAGCAAAGGCGAACCACGCTTCCTCAGAAGCCGGGCAATGGCCTGCGTACAGCGGTGCAAGAGAGAGAGCTGGCCGCCCAATGTCCGTTTGTCGGTATCTACCGGTCCTCATCAGCAGTCAGACACGACGCAATGGCAATCCAGATTCTGTACCCTTATCCTGAACATCGTCTTTGATTTGATTCATATGCGCATGCATCTTCTCGACCAGTCGTGGGTTGCATCTCCGTCCAATGTCCGCCAAAGTCGAATCCACCTCCTGAATCTCGCCGTTCATCAGGACAATTGTCTCCGCAGTTCCGACAAGTTCACGATATCTCGTCCTGTCGCGAGATCTAATTAGCTCAGCTCGACATAAACGGTTTCCTGTGCGCCTACCCAACAAGAGCTCGGAGCTTCTCCTTGTTGCTTGCAATGTCTCGGCGGAGCTCTTGTTCCACGCGACGAACGGTGGGAATCGGATATTGGAAGGCATCCTGCCATGACTTGAGGCTTTGCGGATCCGGACCGTCCGACGCCATGTTGGAAAGAGCGCAGGAGGCTGGACGAGATGATGCCAGCAACGCAGGAGGGATGATAGCTTATGATAGTAGTTTCCATACGCCGCAAACGATGATCATCGGGGATGCCTCAGGCATAACACGTGGCCTGGCTGGCCTCAGGTATTGACGAATGATACAGGATGTGACGGGAGCTGTAATTGGCTATGCCTGATATGGTAAGTAGCTTGAGTCATTGAAATCTGACCCCGCTGACCAATCTTGCCCCTCATATCCTCACTGTATGTTCCAATTTTTGGCCTTTTTTTTTTTCTTTTTTTTTTTCATTGCTCTTAAATATCACAAGTAATCATGCCGCATCAAGAATCCGAGTCGCAGGCTCAGGCCGAGTCTTCAAACGAGCAACTGGAAAGGCTACCCTTCCCGCCGATCCCGTACTCTCACATCCTCCATTGTTCTTATCATCACTGGCAACCTCGGTAGGTCTGCTTTCTTTGTGAGCTCGGGGATCACAACGCAGTTGCACTAACAAATTTGGTCATAGGTACCGGACGATCACACCCAAATCTCGCCTTATACCCTTGACAGATCCCTTCGTTTCCTATCTGCGCGCCGACGGAATCGTTCTACCACCCGAGAATACCTCCCCCCAGGATGAAGATGACCTCGATACATTTTCAGACGATGGCGCGGACGAGGAGCCAGATCCATCCGTAGAGTGGCAGGATATCCATTCGCAAATCAAGTCTACTATTTCCGAGTTTGGCGGGAAAGTGACACCCAAGTTGAACTGGAGCGCCCCGAAGGATGCGGTGTGGATGTCCGCGACAAACGACCTCCAATGCCGCACGCCGAACGATATATACCTCCTTCTGAAGAGTAGTGACTTCGTCACACACGACCTGGAGCATCCCTTCGACGACTGTGTCCCCGATACCACTGAAACAACGGAGTCGTCTGATGCCCAACCCGAAATCCCTTACCACCTTGTTCTCCGCAAGTATGTCAACTTCAACCCTGCGCTCGAGTTCCGGTGTTTCGTGCGCAACCGTGTACTGCTATGCATGTGCCAGCGAGACCAAAACCATTTCGACTTCCTGTTCGGCTTGCGCGATACTCTTCGATCCCGCATCCAGGCCTTCTTCGATGAGCACCTCAAGGACTCGTTCCCTGACCCCAATTTTGTGTTTGATATGTACATTCCCGCACCTTACCAGCGCGTATGGCTGGTGGACATCAATCCATGGGCACCCAGAACCGACCCCCTTCTCTTCAGCTGGCTAGAGATTCTCCACATGAGAGATCCCATCGGCATCCAGGAAGCGGATGACGACGCCCCGGAGCAGTTCGTTCGATTATCCCTCAATGGCGATAATCTGACTATTCTCGATGTGGGCGGTAATGAGGGATCTGACTCGGGATCAGAATCAGAAGCAGAAGCAGAAGGGGATGCAGAAGACGATGATGACTCGCCGTTCCTCCCTGAATTCCGCCTCATCAAACGCGACGATCCGGAAGCATATGCTTTCACAACGCCGCAGTACTCTGCGCACAAGCTGCCCCGAGAAGTCGTTGACGCTTCTCTTACTGGACCTGGAGGGATGAGTGAATTCCTAGGGAAGTGGCAAGAGATCCTGGCCAAACAGGAGCAGGAGGATACGGAAAGTGAGGATGGACGATAGCTGTATTTATACGAAAGGACTGGGAAAAGCGGCGTTTTGTTTTGCTAGGACCGCAAACCCCATTTTATACTAATACCATATTTGCTTTGGGATCTGCATTTTCCCTGGGATGAATCTTACGACCTCAGGAATCCCGTCGTTTAGTGATTATTGTAAATCCTCGACGTTAAGTGCCGTCTAACACCGTTGGTAAGACAAATTCCACTACCCATATATACAAAGCACCTAACCAAACCATTTACAACTTATGCCTCTTCTCACCGGAGGCCAATCTCCGAAACTCCTCCTGCGGATAGCCCTTGACAAAGCGATCCATGCCCGCAAACACCTCATACGTATTCTGGCGGTCGAGCAGCTCGCGCTCCGGGCGGCGGATCAGCTCCTTGATCTGCAGCATACTCGACTGGTTCAGATGCGTGCCCAGGCGGTCGTCGACCTCCTCGAGTACCTTCTTCAGGAAGCCGGCGGAGTCCTCCGGTTTGCCGGAGGGCGCGGCGATGACTTTGTTCACGAAACCGGTGGCGACAAGCTCGTCGCAGGTGATGCGCTTGCTCATGATGAGGGCCTCGTTTGCCTTTGCGATACCGAGGCGCTCGACGAAGGCGCGGGAGGCACCGCCCTCGGCGACAAGGCCGAGCGAGGCGAACGGGGTCAGGAGGAAGGTGTGCGGGGCGGCGTAGATGAAGTCGGCAAAGGCGACGAGGGCGGCGGAGAGGCCGACGGCGGGGCCGTTGAGAGCAGCCACCAGGATCTTGGGGTGGTTGTAGACGGCGCGGGTGAGGTCGAGGTTGTTGATGACGAAGCTGCGGGTGATTTCACGGCGGGTGTCGCTGTTGAGGTCGCCGCCGGGGCGTGTGGAGGTTACATCTGCTCCGCTAGGAAGAAGTATTAGAAAAAGAAAGATGGAAAGAGAGGGGAGGGGCCTGATTGTTGCGTACGCGGAGAAGAAGCGGCCGGTTCCTGTCAGGATCGTGATGAAGATATCATCTCGTTTCTCGATCTCGCGTAACCGCTCGCCTAGCAGGTAATAGAGGTCCGCATTGAGAGCGTTTAGCTTCTCGGGGCGGTTGAATGTGATGGTCGCGATGCGATCCTGGTAGGTCAGGGTGATGAGGTCCTCGTTCGCCATGTTTTTTCTATCAGATCGAACGCATCAAAGCAGACGATAATACAGATACAATGGAGTAGTGGCTCTCTCAGCAGCATAAGGAGGAATTGAGAGCTATTATTAACGACCCAACATGCGGGGACGAGGGAGATCGACCAGCGTTTCTCAAGATAGATAAATAGCACATTCTCAGCCTTTGCAAGCCATGCTCAGTCCCCCCCATTATTCCCCAACGGTTATGCAAACTGCCTTGTTTATGCGGGGAGGCCGACGGTCCGAATTGCAGCCGAGGCTCGCAGAGACAATCACAAAATGGCAGGTCAGGTGATCAGTACATGGTTTGTTTGCACCGTTTGCAGAGCCCGCCCGCGCTTCCGCTCGCCAAAAGTTCCGTGATGCTGCTGATGGGCCGATTTGAAGTCCGCGGAGTCTTGTCGTCGGCCTCACCAATCATTCCATCTGTCATCAATTAGCGAAAATCGCCCTGGGCTTGGACAACCACAAACTTTCTCGATTCTATCGCTTCCACGTCGCACATCTCCATCTCCTCCATCACCCCAGCCACATCCACATCCACAATGTCCGCCTTCCTCCGCAGATTATCAGGTGGTAACCTGGAAGTCTTCAAGGTACGCCTGCATCCCTCCTCCTCCTCCTCCTCCTCCTCCTCCTCCTCCTCCTCCTCCTCCTCCTCCTCCCCTTAGCATTCCCCCTCACACAGCCTAACCCTGCCCAACTAACCTCTCCCCAGTTCGGCACATACATCATCTTCCCCATCGGCTGGATGTACTACTTCGGCACGAACCTCGACGAGCGCTTCAACGTCCCCGGCTTCTGGCCCACCACCGAACAATCGCACAAGATCCCGCTCGACAAGGAGGAGATCGATCGTGAGATCGCGCGCATGCGGACCGTGGACGCCGTGCGCCGCGAACGGCGGTTGCAGCAGGAGGCGCTGGAGATGCGGGCTCAGATGCAGGCGCAGGCGCAGGCTGTTCCGGCTGCGGAGTAGGTGTTTTGTTTCATGAGGATTGGTTGGGATATGATATGGTGTATATGCTGCTGAGCGGGTGGGTAAAAACAAGGAGCAAGACGAAGAGAAAGGAAGAGGGGAAGAGGTTCTCATTTGGCGGGGTCCAGAATGGCACCCTGGGTCTTTGGTTCGGGATTTTGATTGATGGGAGTTGCACATGTACTATGTGCGGTTGCGCGACTGTATAACACTCTTCTCTGGGCATATTAGGAGTTTTCTGCTTTCGTTTCTTGTCTAAAATGGATACGCAATTGGTTACTACGCATCACTCGATCTATTTTGTTGATCCTGGGTATTCAAAACCATCGTCTGCGAGTTTGGATTCCAGGTCCGTTGCCTGGTTTAAACATCAAGTTTTCGGACTTTTACTGCAAGAACACGAAGATCATACAATATGGGTATCATATCATTGCTGTCTGGGCCAAACGGCCGACCTATGATAAGAATAAAAGCTCAAGAGCGAGAAAAAAGGACTCCAAGCAATCAGATGCTCCAAAGGACAGAAAAACACAGGGTCCCCACAACGCCTTTGCATGCGATGAATCGATGACAAGAATGGCAGAAGAATATGCCTCGTGCTCGTCGTCCAGTAGTGTCATAGAATAAAGGCGGAAGTGAAGCGGAAATAATGACGCAACGCTTTGAGCATTTCGACTGAAGACCAGATCGGCTGTGATAAGATGTCGGTACAGTATTAAGGATAATAACGACTGGTTGCTGCGTCTAATGAACCGCATGGAAAGAAACAATCAGAGCTCTGCAATCGGGTTGGTGGTAGCTGCTGCGGCCGTGTTTGTGACCGTGTCATATACCATCTCTAAGGTCTTGGTTCCATTTTCACGGAAAACAGAGCTGATGGATGACAGATTGGACGAGATGAAGGGTCGTTCGCCCACCCAGTAGTAATAAAGATGGCTGTAAATTGCCCTGATGTGGTCCGGCAGGTAGACGTACATGCCGGTGACAATCATCGTGAGCAGGGTCAGGAGGAGGGAATCTGTCAATAGTAGTGCCTGTTAGCAATATGTTCTTGTAAAGCGCCTTCAGCAAGGTACATCTGCCATAAACACCATGTCCATTCTATCGCAAGGGGAATAACGTACTAAAGATAAATTTTTCGGTAGGGGTGAGCATGTAGATAGCGAAAGTCACCTCATACTGATACACCTTCAAGCGAAACCACCGAGCCAAAGCCGTTGTGAGCCAGAGAAGAGAAGTCATGGCTGGCAGCGAGTTGATTAAATTCACTGGAATCAGTTGAATAATTTGAAGTTTCTGAAGACTCAAATCACAGCAGAGTATTGCTCCCTTTCTTTTTGTCAAATAATAGAACTTTGCTGGGATTTCTTTTCTTTTCTTTTTTTTTTTTTTTGTTTTGCCCCTTATCTGGTAGTTTGGTAGTCCACAAGTTGAAACCGCGGAAGATTCGTTATCGGAGTACTTGGCGCTGAGGAGATAGGAAGAATAGGTGACGGAGAGCTGTACAAGGTCGATAGAGAGAGAATGCAAGAGAAGATTAAGACGAAGTTCAAGTAGTTGTAAGTGATAGAGAGCATGCAGCCCTAGGAGTTAGGATTGCTCTCCCGTCGAAAGTGGAAGGCAGGTTGACTGGGGCGCAGTGGCGTAACAAGCGGGACACCAGTGGAAATTAGAGAATGGGTGGGATTCAGGGGGCTCAGCCAGCGTTGATGTCTGATCAAAAAAGAGGGGAAAAAAAAAAAAAAAAAAAAAAAGGCGTGAGAATAACTATGGATAGAGGGAAGGAAGAAGAATAAATAAATAATACTAATCACTTGGGATGTATGTATGTATGTGGCAGCCTAGTAGGACAACTTAATGGGCCGACCGAGGCCTTTTTTGGTGTAATGCACCAAAAATCAAGTGAGAGAGCGAAGAGCGAAGAAATACAGTCTTGACTCTTGTCAGATAGCTCTCAATAATAATAATAATAATAATAATAATAATACTGATCTTCAACAAAGAAGCAGTGCGGGGACCATTGACCATCAGCTTGTGGAGAGATGCACAGAGGAAAAAAGTGGGTGTGGTTAAAGAAAACAAAAGGTATTGATTGCATTTCATCTATCTGAAAATTGCTTGAATGTACACAGTAGATCTAGATAGTCTTTGACTTTGAGAAAAATATAGATTGTAACATTGAAAGCTAAAGAGTAAAGACAGTCCCCAGATCAATCTAAGAATAATACTCTAGTTATTATTATTCAGAAACCAGCGCAGAGTAAGAAGTGACTACTCCGTAGAATTGACATTGTTTCAGACTTGCAGCTAGAGCTGGCATTATTGACTACTTACTACTTAGAGATAGTAGGTTCCACTCCAGGGCCCAAAATCACTGTTTGGTCGAATGATATTGACTGCATACTCGAAAAAAAATACTTAAAAATAGAGTCTGATGGGAGTTCGAAATGTCTGGAACATTATTGCTACAAACTTACACAAGTAGGATATATACATATTTATGCAGGATAACATTTCTCAGGATAGTTGGTACTTACAAGCCAGAACACAGCCATCGTATGTTACAATGACAATAGGTTGGTAAGTGGTAACAGGGTATACGTCAGCTTCTGCTTGGCATCTGGAAGTCGCTGACGAGGATGAGGATATTCCCTCCTTGCGGTGGATGATCAACTGCACATATGTCATTATTGCACATCCTCAATCTCCAAAGATATGAATAAAGCTGTCCAGACTGATTCCTATAGTGTACATCTCTTGCTCTATTCGCTAACAGACCATCATCAAGAATACCATGTCCATGTCCTCCGCACGAGGATCGGGTTTGCTGCTCTTCTCGAGCTAGTAGTCAAGTATCTTGCTCAAGACAAGAAAGGGAAGACAAAATCAAGCTCATACATTCAGAAGAACCAAATGTTTGAATCCCAGACTCATGAAAAGACACTCTGTAGAAATCTATCAACTCCAGCTTCATGGCGACAGACTAATCCTCACCGCCCTCATCACCACCACATCACAACCACTATCTCTATCTATCTAGAAACACTCACCAGATAAGCAAACAAGCATGCATGCATGAGAAACCATGCTCCAACCCACCCTCGTCCTCATCCACCATACCCTCGCCCACACAAGAACCCCCTTAACCTTCCCCAAACTCCTCCGCCTCTTCTCCCTCACCCCCTACCTCCCAGAAAAGCAACTCCCTCCCCGCCTCAAAATCAACGATGCCGACCTAACCATATCCTACCTGAAGGGCACCGGCCCGGGAGGCCAAAAGATCGTATGTAAGCCCTGCAACCTCCCTTCCCCCGTTCATTCAATCTTTCAAAGAAGAAGAAAAAAACGGAACAGTGCCAACTACGGTATTAACCCAACACATCCAGAATAAAACCAACTCCGCCGTCCAACTCATTCACAAACCCACTGGCCTCGTCGTGAAATCCCAAGCCACACGCTCGCGCTCCCAGAACGAGAAAATCGCCCGCCAGATTCTCGCGGATAAAGTCGAGGAGCTGCAGAAGGGCGATGAGAGTCGCCGGGCCATCAAGGCCGAGCGCGCCCGGAAGAAGAAGGCGAGTAAGGTGAAGAAGAGTCGGAGGAAGTATCGGGAGTTGGAGAGGGAGCAGGGTGAAGATGGTGAGCGGATCGAGGGTGGGGAGGGGGGAGGGGTAGATGAGGTGGAAGGGACAGTTCAGAAAGAAGGACAGGCGCGAGGTACGAAGCCGGAGGGGCGGGGAGAGGAGTTGAGCGCCGATGGCACTCCCCATGCTTCGTTGGACCAACAAAGACGGAGTTGATGAGCTGGAGTACTGTCTCCTTCCGACGCTTTCCATCCATGTACAATAGATCACCATCTACATTCCATTCCAAGATGCTTCTGCTGGTCAGCTCGCATCTCATATTTTCGGAACCCGCTTCAATAATTAGAAAGATGATCTTTGGAAGTCTAATCTTGAGGTACATAAAACAAGCTAGCAACTCCAAGCGTAGGTGAATAGGATAATCATAAAAGGCATACATCGGTGAGCTATCATTTTTTTCTTCAACGCCAAAGCCGAATGCAACTTCATGCGCACTTCGCAACCGCTTAGGCGATGTAGCTGCTCAAAACAGCCTTAGCCTCGGCTCCTAAGCGCTCCTGGACGCAAGCAGAGATCCGTCCGTTGTGCTTCTTGTCAGCCTCCTTCAGATATTTGCCGACCCACACCTTGAGGTCGGCACCCGTCTCCGGCCACGGGTCCCGAGTTTGCGGCCGCACGGTGTTGAGCGCTGTGAAGCCCACTCCAAACGCCATGTCCTCAACGTCTTGCTCGCTGATGACATCGTCCTTGCTGGCGGGGAGGGGAGGAAGTTCCAACAACTTGAGCAAAGCCTCGCATGTGAAAGCCCATCCCTTCTTATAACGGTTGGCAAAGGCTTCCGAGTTTGCCAGCGTCTTGGTGAGCGACAGTACGGCCGTCTTCCGGTCCAACGGACGGGCAAGTTTTTGTGTTTCGGGCAGGATGATGTTCAGATAGATAGGTGTGAAAAGACTAGTTTTGCATCAGTACAATTTTACAATGGACAATGTTTAGGAGATGTCAGCGTCACATACTCTGGTTGCACCTTATCTGTAACCTGGATGAAGTAGTCGGCACTGTAGCCTTTGTCGTCATGGGCGCAGATGAAGTGATAAAAGCGGACAAATCTCATGGTGAGGTGCTCCGTCTTGGAATTCTGCAGTCGGGTGAGGATCACCTGCATGATAGAAACAAAGTATTGTTCCAGTGCCGACCTGTGTAACTGTTAGTGGTATATCCTCACGGCCAATTTTTCAGGCTCATCCACTTACGAGGGGAAGTTGGCAACGACGCTCTCCAGTAGATCAAATCCATATCCCTCGTTCGCTTTGGTGGAGAGCAGCTTTTGGAAAATGCCCAGAATGGGAACAAGCTGCTCGTTTTCCAGGATGAACTGAGAGCCACGAGGAATAATGGAGGACAGAAGGCGAACGAGTGCGGGGATGTTGCCCTTTGACTCCCACATGACAGGCATAAGGATGGGAGCAATCAGGTTCTGGTAGTAATTGGGTAGAGACCCCGAGGGATTGGCCTCCAGGAGAGCTGCAAAGAGTTGGAAGACATATGGCATAAATTCTGCAGATACGTTAGCATTTATTTTTCTCTTGTCTCCGCTTGAAGACGTACCTTGAACATCGTTCTGGAGGATGGTTGCAAATGGGGGGTAGAGGGCTTGCTCGAGCTTCTCAGAATTGGTCGGTGCGGCAAATCTATTTGGGTGTTAAATTCTAAACTGAGCAGAAGACTATTGCAGAGGTCACCATACCTAATGAATGCGCCCAGAGCTTCAAAGTGGAAATAATAGAACCGTGGATTGCTCGGGTTGCTGCTGATCACTTCTGTGATTTTGATTAAGTGCTGAAGCACCATGTCCGTGTAAGGGACCACGCCGTCTTTGATGACAATCAGGACCCGCATGGCACATCTCATCAGGAACTCGTTCTCCTGCACCTTCTCGGGGGCAGCATCTTTCTGAATCAGCGAAAAGATATGCTGCAGCAAATCCTTTGCCAAGGGGGTGATAGTGCTGGGAGCAATAACGGGTTGACCTTGGCTGTCTGTGAGGTAGAGCACTCGCTCAACAGCGATGGCAGCATAAGTGTAGACAACAAAGTTAGGAGAGCCGAGGTGCTTGACTAGCAATGGAAGCACTTCTTGCCACTGCTCTTTTGTGATAATGCTGCGGAAGAGGTAAAGGTACTTGATAGCATCCACCTTGAGGATAGGGTGAACTCCGTCATCGGAGACGAGATCCGCAGCAAGGTTCTTCTGGAAGAAATCGGTGATGCTGACAAGAGGGTTAGTGGCGGTGACACCGTGACTTGCGGTCGGGACACCCTTTGCGGCAATCGCACTGAAGAGATAGACAGCGGTGTCTTTGGGTTTCCAGTTGGATGCAGGGTTCTTTGCGTATTCGGCAAGGTAATGGTCGGTATATCTAAGGACCACCGTGGTGACTGGCCCTTCGAATCGCTCTGCCAGCCGCCTCAAGAAGTCGGTGGCAGCACGCCGCCTAGTCTCACTGTCCGATCCCTCAAGATCCCGTCGAATAAATTCAATGGGTTCGTCTTCAAATAATTCCTCATCTGACTCACGCAGACTAACGTTAGGTAGGACGACTTTCTCCACGATCTCGCCGAGAGTCTCCTCGGCTTGGAAAACAGACGCGTGCTCCGGCATGCCAGCAATCGATGTCAGGAACTGAAGGGCTTTGCTGACCAAGATGTCATATTTTGTTTCCTGGCCAATGGTAGTCAGGAAGCTCCAGGAGCTCTGCACAAATTGTGTCACATGAGGACTGAACACATCCATGTACTTCTGCACATAGAGTGTCAGAACCTCGAAGATACCAGCCCGCACGAATTCCAATTGACCAGCTTCAGTATCGTCATCGGTATGAAGCAGCGGGTTGTCGTAGGTCAGATACTTGAGCAACAGTGAAGCTATCCCTGAAAGGTTTTCCTCAAACATAGGAGGAAGATCATGGCAAGAGAGGTCGTAGAGTAACTTGATCATCAAGTTGAATTGTGTAAACCCTTGAACAAGGTTTTCTTTGTTGGATTTGTTTTGTTCCAGGAAGGAGTCCAGTCCCTAAATCGACATTAGTATAGAGCCATGGCAAATACCAAACAGTTTTGTCCATATTATGTATTATAGTGATACGCTCGGAGGTGGATTCTTACCTCGAAAAGAGCCAAAAATGGTGTTCCGAATTTGTTCAGGACATGGTTAATCTCTGTATAAAGCTCATTCGACTGGAACAGAGGCCTCCATCTTTTGAAAATAGAATGTGCGACTTGGAGTACTCCGATGTTGGTGGCGGGGTTAGTCGGCTGAAGTCTTGAGACAAGATCCTGGCAAGCGTCAACAAAAAAAAGTTCTGAAGAATGAGGAGCCAGATTTGAGAACTAACATCCACCAGTGTATCCCATCGCTCCCAGAAATCGCTATCCGCGATCACACTAACAGCTTCTCCCAGCTGAGATTGGATGCCGGCCGGAACAGTGACCATCAGGCTGATCAGTTCCCGTTTAATGGTCGCAACCTCGTCCACCTGAAGCTTGTAGTTCCCATCTTCATCGGTCCAGTTCCGCTTAATAAAGTTCTTGAAACATAAAGCGCTGGCGAGGCGAGTGTTGTAGGGGTGGGAAGTGGATGCTGTGATCTGGAGGAGCTGGAGAGAAAAGCCTGGCTTCTGTTCCTCCTGACGGAGAGCAAGCTCAGCTGAAAAGAGTTAAATCCATGTATCTTACAGCTGATAGCTTAATAGTAAGAACCTCTCGATATCCCTTACCTTGTTTATTCTGCCTTGGGTCCAAGCTCGCCTCCAGGAGCTGGGCAACAGCTCCGAGATCCGCAGCCATTTTTTGTATAAGTGAGCGGTCGTAATTAAGGGGAAATGGAGATAGATGCCAGTACTAAATTCTTCCCAGAAGAAAAAATTATAATAGGTAAAAAATGAAAGGAGAATATGATTATTCTGGTGTGGGCAGAGGCGTCTTCAATCCACCTATATGAAAAAAAATGCCCTGTTCAAAGCCGTGAGAGCTTAGTTCATATGAGGCAGTTTGTTTAGCGGTTGCTTTGGTTGCTTTGGGAATTTCCCAGGCGGTGAGTGCTGAAGCGGGGTGTTTTTGCCGATCAGGTGACTTACCCGGAATAACCTCCTCCGAGCCTCCGCCAGATCATCATCATTGACCTTGTTGAGGGGGAAAAGTGTCTTGGCGCAGTTTTGCTTGCTTGGATCATTGGATGAGCACTGGGTATCGTTCATTCAGTCAGGCTGCGCTCGGGCAAACTCTGTTCAGGGGTATCTCTTTGGCCATGTGGCTGATATTTCTATTCAGTCTGTGAAGAAGAAAAAGAGCCTTTTCTTGTTTCTTTAAAACAACTGCTTTCTGCAGAACCTCCCCGTCCATTGTTGTCGCTGTGGCTGTCAGTCATATCTTGAATGAAGCTTGGTCTTAGTTTCAAGCACCCCCCGGATGCTGTGAACTCTTGGCTAGACATCCCTCACAAATGGTATGTGGATTTGCTGCGACATTTCTGACGGACACAGAGGATCTGAGTCTATGAGGTTGTGTCTGAATAGCTCTATAACAGCCATGCTAATCAGTTTTTTGTCCAGATATATCATCCGTCCATCTAGGCGCTTGTATATACTTCCCGTCCCTCAGGACGCATGTCTCCCGATGACGCTCCACTCCCGTCTCCCTATAGAACCACTGCCTCGAGTTTCGTCGATGTCTTCAAAACGCTAGGTGTCGCACGCCCCAGATCGCAATCCCCGGTTTCGCCGCACGCACAAGGCAGCAATAATTATTTGTCGCATACAACGGATGGACGGAAAAACAACTTTCTCGTACTTGGATTCGAACCAATGCATCGCGGAAGTGTCGTCTCTAGTTCCTCGGACACATCCGGTGCCCTGGACTTCGAGACGGCTATTAAGAATTTATCACAGAAACAATATCTAGCTCACGCCATCGACGAGGCGGAGCATGTTTCCAGAGGTCTCCAGTCGTTTAATTCAGACCAATCAATCGCTCTATGGGAGGCCGGCTCCTACCTCATACACCATGTGGATTCACCAGACGCTCGACGGAGTGGCTCGCTATTACTCGAGACTGTTGCGGCACGTCAAGACCTGACCCCAGCAGCACGACGTACCATCTTCGAATCGATTTCATCCTCCTCTGAGCCGGACGTCATACCAGCTCGTGTGCAATCATTAATATCTCTTTCGGACCATGGCAGGAAACTGGACTTTACCTCCGTTTCCGTCCTTTCCATCCTCTCGTCTTGCGCTGTTCCACTTTACGAGCTCATTTCATCGGCTAGGTTGAAAGCCCGCAAGGCCAAAGTGGGCAAGGTCAATGGACTCGGATATGAAGAATCGGCGCTGGACAACATGTTGCAATTCGCTGTAGATCTGATCACGCTGCAGCGGAAGCGTCCAAGCAATGAAGAGATTGAGTCGTTGCTTGAGCAGATCTTCATCATTTGCAAAAAGACGAGTGTTGCCGCCGACATCAAAAATTCGCTGGCAGTGTTTGATGCTATTATACTCTATGCAGACGTCCCAGACGGAAGCTTCATTCCAATGCTGGAAGTTTTGTGCAGCATTCACGCTTCAGTGAAATCCTTGTCTGGTCCTACTTCAAGAGCCGTCAGGAATTTAGCGCGGTCAAGACGACAGACTGAGATGATGAACACGCTGGACTCGTTTCTTCTAGAATCCTCAGAAGCGCATAGCCGCAACATCAATGTTTTGCGCGGAGCTGTGTACGTCTTGACGGATCTGATTAGTGCCTATGGTCAAGATGGCATGCCTGAACTTCGCTTCGAGCATTTAATGCATTGCCTCGAGGTTGTCATACAAAAAGATGACAATCGATTGGACGCGGACGTACTGGAGCTTTGTCTTAACATCTTGGATGGGGAATTCGTCCACGTGGCGTTACGGGGTAGCTGGTCGAGCTTCGTTAGGGTTTTGTGTCTGTGTTCTTCCAAAGCCGTTGGCGAACGTGAAGAGCGCGCCCCTTCAATCTCCAGCGCCCAGTCCCCCATTTCCAAAGGCAGCATACCCGAAGAGACAAAGTCTAATATCCTATCTAGCGTTGTACAAATCGCAGCCTCTATCGAATCTCTCTGGGAGCGCTTGAACGGGGAACAAAAACTTGACGCCACACGTTTTTTGATGAATGCTTGTGAGCACATGGAGCCTTCTCAGGCCGAGCTCATCCTCAACATCACAAGAACCGAGAAACTATGTTTCCCTTCTAATTCTGACTGGGTCAATCATTGTCACAAGCTCATCTGGTGCTTCATTCGAACGCGAGATAAGCCATCTGACGTCCGCATCCTGGCCTTGGGTCTTCTTAAAGAGGCTTTCTCCACCTACGAGACCCTGATTCCTTTTGAGGAACATGGATTGCTCCAACTCATACTTGACTGTTTTACTGACGAGGAAGACATACTGTTCCTAGAATCTTTGGTATCTTTTGTCGTCGATGCATCGACCATGATCCCTAACGATTCAACATTCAAATTCTTGGTCGACACGTTGGGCTCACTGATGAAAAAGGATTCCAGCAATACTGAGTCCTTGAGCATTGCAGCCTCTACTGCATCATCTCCTCAACGTCGCCCATCCGCCGACGTCGTACCAATTATGCAGACTAGTGCCAACCAACAGGCGCTGGATTTATCTCTCTCCAGCGTGTGCACCGCGGGGCTCGTCAAAATGTTCCTCAGGTCTCTAACCATGTCGGCTACCAAGGTAGCTGCAATCTTCGAGACACTTTTGAATATTGCGCAATCACTCGAAAGACCTGCGGACTCTCGTTTGACTGTGTTGAAGTTGCTGTTCAGACTCCGATGCGACTCGTCGGGCTCGATTATTGTCGTATCCATGTCCGAGAACGATTTTCTGGCAGATACTTCTGGGCGAGCCGTTGATAGTAGTTCTCGGTCGCAGACATCTTCTGAGATGGTGTTTGGAGATCATGGCACAATAGATGAGAATCTGCGGCCGGCCCCTCAGGGAAGACAGTCAGTGGGTAGAGAATCTCTTGCGAACGTATTATCCAGGTCCGCTAGTCGAAGCATGGCAGCTCATGGCCGACCGTCGATATTAACACCACCCGTTTGGACATTCGCATCTTCCCAAGTTCTTCCTGAAAATCCACCGGATGGATCGAGTCCTTTTGTGTATGCTTACACCACCCCGGATATCTCATCTGATTCGGAAGGTGATGCAACTTCGAAAGTTGCGTTAAAGGCCAACATGTGGTTGGAAACCATTATAACGCTGCTACTCCGAGAGACAAACTGGGAGATCTATAGCTATGTCCTCATTCATCTCGCGCCTCAGCTGAGCAACCGGGACTTTTTCCGCAGTGCTGTCCCGCAGATAAAATTGCTGCGCAGCGTTCTGTGTGATCAAGTTAAAAACGAGTCGTTCCGTGAGCCTCCCGCATCCACGGGCGTCAAGAAAACCGACGTGGCTGGTTACGTGTTCGATTGTCTCTCTGTACTAGTCAGCTACCATGAGTTCTTCGCGAAAAGCGAGCAGGATGAACTTGTGCGGGCATTCATGATGGGAATTATAGGATCTTGGGGAGACACCTCTCGCAGATGCGTACATGCCCTTTCCGTCTGCTGTCACGAGATTCCGCTCTCCGTGACAAAATCGCTGAACGGAATATTCGACAAAATGGCGAAGGTGATCACCATGTCCAATTTGGCTGTCCATATTCTCGAGTTCTTGTCTCTACTTGCACGGCTGCCAGATGTTTACGTCAATCTCCGAGAGGAAGAGATCCGTACCGTTTTTGGCATCTGTATCCGGTTTCTTCAAACCTCCCGTGAGCATCGCCTGAGGGCGGGCGAATCTTCTCATCTGCGCAATCAAGCCTCGGCAAGACTTGGTAGTGGCGTGAGGGAGATTGCGGTGACACCAGCCGAGCTCCCTGACCCATCACAGCAAGATGGGATGTCGACATATATATACACGCTCACCCACCATGTCATGGTCTTCTGGTTCTTGTCGTTGAAGCTTCAGGATCGGGCGAAACATGTCAACTGGATCACTAGTCGACTTATATTCAAGGATGAGCAAGGGCACGAGAGAGTCGAAGAACAGAGCCAGGTGTTCATTGACCTGATGCAAAGATCTGCATTCTCCGACCTCGGAGAGACCATCCCATATGAAACGTTCCCGCCTTCACCTAGCGATGGACCTGTGATTAAAAGGTCGTGGGTGGTGGGGATGAGCATAGTTACTGTGGAGACAGCTGGCGTATCTGGGTTGACTCAGATCGCGAAGCGGCAAGCTTCTGGCACCACCTATGCAATGTATCAACAGCGGACGGCTCCAGTGTTGCCTCATCAGGTTCCTTCCGCGCCGGATGCTCATCTGCATCCTGACGCCATGCGTACTGCCGTGCTTCCAAGCCATGTGCTACTGCAGCTGACCACCACGGCCTTCCCTACGCCTACGGCCATGCAGCCTATTCCGCTCCCCGACGACGACATGACTCGCAGAGCCCTCAGCACTTTTGATCGAAACGACATTGTCGACGGCCACAAAATAGGCGTCGTCTACATTGACAACGGCCAAACAACGGAATCAGAGATCCTCTCTAATACCCATGGCAGCTCGGATTACGAGTCCTTCCTGTCTGGACTGGGGACCAAGGTTCCCCTCCGAGGTGCACAGTTCAATACTCAAGGGTTGCATCCGGATGTTGATGGTGAGTTTGCCTACGCATGGCGTGACAGAGTCACTGAGATCGTTTATCACGTGGCGACTATGATGCCTACCGATTTTGATCGAGATCCTGCCTGCATCAACAAAAAGCGCCACATTGGCAATGACTTTGTCAATATCATCTTCAATCGGTCTAATATGCCTTTCAACTTCAACACAATCGCCTCCCAGTTCAACTTCATCAATATCATCATCAGCCCCGTGTGCCGTATTGCAGGTGACGCTGGTGCCGCGACCCCAGTATCGCACGATCTCGAGAAGAACTTCTACACCGTAAAAGTCATGAGCAAGCCCGGACTCCCCGAGATCTCGCCCGCTTCAGCACCCAAGGTCATTTCAGGGAAAAGCCTCGCAGCCTTTGTCCGCATTCTTGCGCTGAATGCATCCGTGTTCTCCCTAGTTTGGAACAGCCAAGGAGGCGAGCACATTTCCTCGTGGCGCAACCGCTTACGGGAGATCAAGAGACTTCGAGAACGTGCATTGGGCTCCCAATCTCAAGCGTCAGAGACCGCAGAAGGAGCATACCCCGGGCAGCGACGCAACACCAAGGCCAACATCTTCTCCGAAGAGGTGCCCACGCGCGTTGCTCCTGTCCGGAATGACTTTGCCACCGATTGGAATGCCGCGGCGGATGCCAGCATCTTGCAGAATTTGGATTTCTCTCGATGGGGTCGATGAATGATTCCTATCAGTGCATCTTCGCGAATACATTCGAGAAGGAGAATCGAAGGAAGAAGAAAAGCGAAAATCAAAAGCAAAAAGAGTATACGAAATGTGTTATGCCCCCCCCCACCAAAAGATTTTGACGATTTGCTTGGCTCTAAAGCCTTTTTTATTTATGTAGGATGAAAGCCCTTCTGTTTTTCTATGGCTCGCAACACCTGTGTCAATACCCCTCGATCGTCTGATGCAAAAGTTCTGTGATGTACTCTTCTTCTACCTTTTGTCTATGACATGGCTCATTTGGTCTTGTATCACTTGCTTCACCGTTGGCACGAGACTGTCTCGTGGTAATTTCTAGATATGCTCAATCGGTTTTACGAGGAGATCCATTCACTACCATGATTCTAGTAGTGTTCCTCCACTGAGACTAACCTAAGGAGGTAGGTAGTAAGGTACCTATATAGGTAAGGTGTTCTGCAGAGGTGATTGGTGAAATTTCAAGGCACCAACTGGATGGACCTATTATGTATAGATCAATTCCTGCTGTTCTAATTGACATATAAAATTGTAGTAGGTAAATGGGGAACAGAAAGAGTGCTCAGAGTACCTGTCTCCAAAACTCGACTTCGCAGTAGGGCCTTGGGAGAAGCCCAAAAGCAAATACTCGGTGAATCTTCATATATCTTGGGACCTGGGCTTCAAACCAGCAATCGCGATATGCATTACGCATGTACCCCTCGCTTGCCAGGTGGTTGAATTTTATCTGCCAGGAAATCCGAAACTGTAGATGAAGTGGTGGACGACGTTGACATTTGCCGATGTTCAACGACAACTCAAGTTATCAGTTTTCATACAAAAAACATGGCGGAGAGAATGAGAAGAGAGAGGCATTTCCTTTTTGGACGATATCTCAGTAAGAAAGAGAGACATATGTCTCTAAGCCGGCTAGGCTGTGTATATTAGGACGGGGAAACCAATGAAGGGCCCTGAGAAGCGAGGACAGATAGAGTAGCATTTTTTTTCTCTCTCCTGGTTATGGTATATCAGTAGGAGATCCTAAGGAAGAGTAGAAGACGTAGGAGATGTAAAGGAGTGGGACGGTATTTATGCTTGTTGAGCATAGTTGTCTGAGAAATGAATCTATATCTATGCTTAACACTACAGGTCAACACCAAAGTATCGACATAAGAGTCAATGCTCCCTCCCTCCCCTTGATTGATCGACTGGACCTTGATTGATCTGCTACTATTATTCAATCCAGGCTATGCCATAGACTATTCATTCTGGGGAATACTTTGATTAATTGCAGCATATGAAGTTCATTGTCCTATATCTAAAAGAATAAGATGAATAAACTCAACATGATGCTATTAGCAACATATACATCCTATGCCTCGGACCCCATTAAGCTAAAAAGGCGTCTAGATACTCCCCCTACAATAGTAGTGATAATGCATGTTATAGTCATGTTGGACAATATTCATGCAAAGTCAAGGGGAAACACCACATTGACTGCAAATGTGGAAGCGCAAAGGCAGAGCAATCAGACGACGACGACGACGACGACGACAACGACAACGACACTGAAGGCCTTGAGTGGAGGTAAATGAAATGGGTGGACTGGAAGATATTCAGTCAACCGCTGTTACTATTCGCTATGATGTACTAGCTGCTTGCTATGTTCGAAGAGAGGGCTGTGATATGCTATAGAAGTCACTCCCAGCTCTGGCTCCTCTACCACTTCATAGGAAGCTATATCCAGAGAAGAGCCCAATCATATTGATAGGCTGTTTTCACTTCTCTTGACACATTGCACAACGTGTCTGCGGAACTTCCTTAGGAGTAAGTATTGATTATGGAAATCCGTTTGTATCTACGAGACCAGAACCGCGTTCTCATGCGGAACACAGAATCATCTCTTCATATGTGGCATACAGCTGTCGACGGCCACGAACGAAGAATGTTGTATGTGGTTACCAACTAACATAATTGAACTCCGCAGATGAAGTATCTGATTATATGTGGCATTACTTTCAATATACAATTAATTAATGTCATACACCCCCCATCTCCCGCTTGTCATGATCAATGAAGAACTCCACCTGCTTCCGAATCCCATTCCCCAAGGCCTGCGCACTCTCACTCGCCTCAGTGGCCTCAACGCTATTCCGACTCCCAAGAATACGATCGACACTCCCACCCTCCGCAGCATTCGATTTCGAGAGGATATTGCGCAGCCGCGAGTTCGTCCTGCGATGCTGCGTGTTCTGCGCCGTGGTTGAAAGCGACCGCCCGCCAGGAGTGCCCCCGACGGTCGCGGTGAGTTCGTACGAACGCGAGCGCTGGGCGCTACTGACCATGAAGCGGAAACCGGACAGGATCAAGTTGCGCAGGCACGGCAGCGAGGCGGTGATAATCACCAGCCAGGCCTCGATGAAGCCCCAGCGGAGGAGCCCGACGGTGTCGTTGAGCATTTCGTTTTTGAGCTGGGGGACCTGGACGACTTTGGCCAGAGCGGCGGCCATGGCTCTTTAGGGGAAAGAAAAAACGTTAGTATCGTTCACAGTCGGACTGGCGCCCAGAGCCAGGGAGAGGGGGAGAGGTAGGGGGTAAGAAAGATACGTACAGCAACCCGAGGCTCATGAGACCGATCAGACTGATCTTAACCGGAAGTCGCAGGTTGAGATGCCAGAAAATATAGGTTGGAACAACAACGAGATAGAGATCGACGAAGGTGTTGAAGACTTCTGGGGCCTCAGCGACCAGCTCACCGACCAGACAGAAAGAGAAAGAGAGAGAGAGAGATAGGGACAAAACGTACTATTCTGGAAAAATCCAAATCTGACCTGGACCTCATCCGAAATGCAGATCCCATCGATCTGATAGTCCCAGACAGCACTCGCAGGTTTGCACGAGGCGAAAATCAGGATGATAGGAACAGCGTTGACGGCGACTTCCAGGACCGCGAGAGTAATGAGGATGATCCGGTGCCATTTCTTGGTCCCCAGGATGGCCAGCAGATACAACACAAAGGCGGCGCGTCCTGCCGCCGCGCACGCAATCAGGAACACTGTCGTGAACACGTAGAACTTCCGCCCTGCCGCTGCTTCGGAACCGTATTCGTCGTTTGTTGGCTGAGCGTAGCCGTATGTGATGCCGCAGGTTAGGAGGGACGCTGCGATGAGTCCGAAACACTTGAGACGACCACGATTAGCCTTGCGCTCTCTGGCTTGTTGGGAGGGGGAGGTGGAGGAGCGCAGTTTGCTGAAACGAAAGGGCATAAACGTACCAACGCAAGGATCATGACCGCATCATCAAATTTGAACTGGCGAATCTTCACCTTCGCCAGGATGCGCAGCACGACAACCAGCACCGCGAAGCTCCCAAAAACCCAGCTCACCAACAACAGCTCTGTTTGGCGGCTGGAGATCGTCATCTCAATATCATGCGGTGTGAGCTAGAGCAGGCGAAGCGTAGTGAGCGAAAACGACTATACTCAACACCATTGACAGCAAGAAGAGCTCATCCGGAGCAATGTATCGGGGGGGGGGGGAAGGTTTCGGCATCGAGGCACACCGCCACCGACACAAAATTGACCGGGAGAGAAAAGAAGAATTCGTTTGGGGCTCGGACCGCAACAGTCTCCTCCGTACTCGGTACGTGCTGTGTGCTGCATGGCTATATCCAGAGTTTCTGGACCTTCATTTCCCGCTTCCAGCTGAAATTTTCCGATGCTCTGGAGCAAATAGCGCGGTCATTGACCACTTGTGGTACCAATCGAAGTGAAAGTTTGGCCCGTACCAGAGGTTTGGAGCCTCATTAAGCCACTCATCCTTCTTCAGAGTTCAAGCTTCCCCCCCGGGACGGATAAGACTAATGGGTTCCAGAACCATAGTTTTGTAGATAACTAGGTAGATACCCTGTCCCCGAGTCCCTGACCTCTGTAGAATATCTAGTGGATATCAGATAATCTATCGTCCAACTGACTCAGGCAGTGGCAGTATGGTAGGTGGTAATAAATGCTGAGCATCTTCTGGGTCGCCTCTCCTGAAGGATTTCCCTGGTCCTCGCTATCTATCAGCTCTAATAGGGACAGACCAGATCGCGTCCATCAGACCATATGTTCACAGATCCTACTATAAAAAGACACCCTCCGAACTATCTCAGAGGTCCGTATCACCTCCTGAGAAACAAGCCCCATCGCAATCAAAGAAGCGAGACCTGCATTATTAGTCAAAGCCAAGACCGAAAGTGGTGATCAAAAGAGGCCTGTGCGGCTGCCCGCTGATTGGTCGGGTCGAAATAAGGTTGAAGCTACCTTACACGTGCTCGGACTCTGAGTTTTGCTGGATTTTCTGTTTTTCCTGCTCCATGCGTGCCTCAGGCTTGTCAGGCGGTGGCTTAGGGATAATAGTTAGTAAAAGACTCAATAGGTAACAAGAAAATGTGATTGTGGTTTTTTTATTTTTCTATATATGTACATATAACTAGAAATGAAACTATATCAATGAATGGAAACATAGCCCAGCATGACTCAAATCCTTATCATGCAGGACATAAAACCCCTACCTGTTCACAGAACCTTACCACCCGAAAATCTCCGCCACGCTCAGCACACTGAACCGCACCCCGAAGACAGAAAACAGGATCATCACGATGTCCACAACACCCAGAACGATCGCGCCCATCATGAAACGCGGGCTGAAGATCCGGAAGAGCATGAGATGGCGGCGCAGGTGGCCCGCCCACATCGTCGTCGCGAGGTTGATCGTCGCGAAGTAGAGGATATAGGTACATGCTGCCTGCGCGACGTCGGAGAGGATCCGGGTGATGGGGCTGCCGGATTTGCCGGCCGCCGTAGCGCTCTCATGGAGCTGCAGCGGCCGCTTCCAGAGTACCGTCAGGGGCACAGCGATGGCGGTGAGGATCTGCGCGCCGAAGGTGTTCAAGATCACAAGAAGTGGAGACCAAGGATATTGGACGGATGAGAGAGGGATGAAGGCCGTCTCCCACTGGACACTGCTCAGGGTGGCCTGGTGGCCTGTTTTGAAGAAGTAGAAGGAGCCAAGCAGTCCGAGGACGACCGGTCCGATGGCCGAGTTGCCTGTGACGAGGGCGTTGGTGTCGAGGATTTCAAGCAGGGACAGAATCTGCCAGAGGAGCAGGCCGATAGCTCCCTGACCCATGGGCTTCTGCATGAGGATGATGGCCAGGCAGAAGTTGATAACAAGGAAAAAGGCCCGCGTTCCGTACACGTTGCCGAAACCAAGAATCGTCACTGTTCGTCTGCCCGGCTGTTGCACAGGGTCCTTGCCCTCGGTTTCATTGCCCCCTTGGCTGACACTGATACTCACACACGGCTTGGTGTAGATGAACGCGGCGGTTCCCGCGGCGAACGCAATGGCCAGGACTAGTTGAGCTAGGAAGACGCGCAGGGTTTTCAGAGTCTCTTTGCTCAAAAAGCCCCATTCACCGTCATCGGCAGCCTCCAGCATCCAGAACATTGAAGTTATCACAAGACCCAGCCGGAAGGCAAAGCCGATCCACAGCGTTGCGGCTCCTTCATATGATTTTGACCCAGCATAGAAGGATCGGACAACGGCCGGTAGGATGAGAGTAACCAAGCACGGGATGATCAGTTGCCACGGTGCAGATGTCGACGAGGTAGCAGACGCATAGTAGGTGGAACGGCAGAACGGCATTTGCTCCTCACGGCATAGGCGTGCAAAAGACGCGATTCGGCCTAGAATCACAAACAGAATGGAATGATAGACCCCCAGCACTCGGTCGGCTGTGGACTTTTGCCGCATCGAGGAAGCTCCCGCGGCGACTCCAAAGGTAGTCAGGAAAAACAAGAGAATTTCATCCTCCCAGATTGTGTACGAGTTTGACGCGAAACCAATCGATTGAGATATGGTAAAAACGAGAGCGAGCCATCCCCATAGAGTATCGGGAAGAGGCAATGACAGTCGTCCAGGGTGTCCAAATATAGCCCAAAAGCCGCCAATAATGCTGCCTACAGCAGCCAGAAAAACGGATGACTCGACAGCTCGCGAGGTCACAATGTGAGCGTAAGACAGACCGACTCCAGCCACAACACCCAATGCAGAACCCACTCCGACCGAAGAAAGCAGAGGACGTGTGAGCTCCGGTCGAGCAGTTCGAATCCCTCGGGCGTAGAACACTAGGAGAATGATCGCGGCGAACAAGATCCCAATACCCTGCAACATGCTCGTAACATCGAACTTGGCCCACAGACTACGGCAGACTTGTAAGATATGACGTTGGTATTGACGATGCAAGTCGGAAGCCGAGCGCAGAGCAGCCATATTTGACCTACCGGCCTTAGCCACCTTTTGCCAGGCACCATCTGCAGTCTCCCACAGCGCCCCGGACTCAAGTGCCTGTCGGTCATCCGCACCATGCGAGGACGCATATGCCTGCTGATACCTTTTGATTTGGGCAGAAGTCAGTCGGTTCACAGTGGCAAGGTTCTTCCAGTTCTTTCCACCGACACCAATGAAGGCCTCCTCAATCGGGGAACCAAGGTTGTTGAAGGGGATGGCCATGCCAAGAAGGAGCGACAGGGTTGGGACGAGGTCGATTTGAGGCACGAACCGTTCCCGTGCGGTGGCCGGTGGATTAGCAGTTTCAGGACTTGTGCGACCGAAGATGCCTTTCTTCGAGTACATCCAGAGAGCGGCCTCAACTTCGTCGTCTGATTCACCACCGTGGTCGCCCTTAGAGTCCATTCCGTGATCTCCCATCACCACCAAAAGCGTCTTATCGTCGAGCGTCGCGATCAGGTTCCGAATGACTTGATCCATCTCGCGCAGTTTCGCAGCCATTGCGGGATGGTCAGGTCCGTATCTGTGTCCGGCATGATCAACGCCGAGATAGTGTCCAAAGATCACATCCCATTTGGTGGCGTTGGCAGGATGCAGCAGCGGAAAGAGGTGTTCCGTGACGCCATTGTCGACGGTGTGCAGGTCCCAGACGTTAAATGAATCGAACGGCTTCGTGAGATTGGCATCGAAGTACCCTGGGAAGAGAGCCTGCCAAGTATCGTCACCGAGGTGTACCAAGGTCTTGCCCGCCGCATGGAGCTGTGCAACAAGGTTATCCTCATCGATCGCCGTCCCCGCAAAATTGGAGCCAGCATCCACAAAGGTAGGCAAGGTGCCGGTGGTCAACCCCTTGAGTCGTTGTAAAGTTGTGGTAGGCGGATCCGCGATGAAGGGAAGCAAGAAAGCTTTCTCGGGGGTCTTGACAGCCGTCTCGTAGAGGACGGGGATGTTATCATGGAACAGGTGTGCCGTTTCACTCTCCGACCCTGTCGCAAACGGCACCGTAAAGTCATACCGCAGCGCATCGATAATAATCACAATAGCCTTATCGAACGATTTATCATGCCAACACCCTTTATTTCCTTTGCGAGCCGACGATACCGACGAGTCGTCAAATGGTAGAACATCACAAGTCGATTTATTTTCCAATACCATCCGAGTGAGAAGAAAGCCCTTCGTGAAAAAGAATATCCCGGCAACGTGCAGAAACCTAAGCATCCGACCTGTCAGTCAGCCATCGCATATTCCGTGAGACCACCTGTGCCAAAGAAAAAAAACGACTCACAGAATCCACCCCAACACCCCCAGTATCCCAGAATGCATCAATGTGAATTGGCGCTCATATATCTTGTCCTGAATAGGCGGTGTCTTGGTACCCTTCCCCGGTCGCGATGGCAGAGACATTTTCGGCGACTGAGCTCCTCGAGGGTCGGAGGTGGAGTGCGGCGACAGTGTTCCAGGGGAAGCTGCCGTAGGTCGCAACCCACTAGGGCCAGCTTCACGGCCTGTTGCTGAAGCCATCTCGAGCACTGGAATCAAGGTGTGATGGGAGGTGTGTTCATCCGAATGGCCAGGGGGTTCTTTGGTCTGTTTAGGAGGGGTTCAGCTGGCTCAATGCGGTGGTCCCAAGTCCAGCTAGCTACCTTGGGCGATTTAAACGGCACTTGCAAGGAAAGGAGCTCGAGGAACAAATACTTATATTGAAAGAGAGAAAAGAAAATACCGCGGAAGGAGAGGTAGCAGGGTTCAGAAATGATAATCGAATGAATGTCGGATATTCTTTAGTTTCCCTCGTGGAGCTGTCAACAACTGTGCTCTTCTATCGAAGCTTTACTCAGGGCATGCTCATGATCACACTGACAGCTCAAATTCACACGTATAAGGAATCCAATAGAAGCAAATTAAATACCACCAAATCTTGGAGAGCTAGACATAAGAAAAAGGAAACAAAGTGACACTGGAACTGAAGATCGTTCCCAGAATTCCCTTTTTTTTTTTTTCCCCGTGACGTCGGGCGTGTCGGCGCTTTCAGCAGGCTTAAAAGAAAGAACTGGCCGGGTCGGCGCGGAACATTCAAAGCCCTGTGTTGGTGGGCCGTTGCAGCCGCTCTAGGGCAACTGTTTACTCTAGGTTGACCCCCTGGGCCCCTGGTATTGCAGAATTCTGTTTCTGAGAAGAAATGAAATATCATAGCTGAGACTGACTGTCGTGATCTCTGTACATGTAATGACATCCATTGAGGCTCTCGCTCCGAAAGAACGACCACCTAATGTGTAATCGAGCTAGTTACATACATTATCCAGTTGTAGGGCACCCAGGGCAAACCGAGAATTGCAAGGGATGGGAGAAGTAAAAAAAAGGGGGGGATTATAGAGAAAGAAAACAGAAAGGAAGGAAGAGAAAAAAAAAGGGGGTGCTTGGAGAATGTAAAAGGGGAAATCAGATAGAAAAGAGAAACAAACGCGAACATAACATCCCTCAGCCCTAGTGACATGGCAGAGCTGAAGGAACCACGAGTGGCCGAGCACAAGATATGAACGCCAGAAGAAAATATGATAAGTCAAGAACAGAGAGATGCTAAAATGGCAACCAAGAGAGAATAGGACCAGCAACCCTTTGCTATACACCATTCGGTCTCGGTATACCTTTGGAGTGACTACTCTCCAGATGATCCGGCGAGTAGTATCCTTTCCTCCAAGGGGAAAGATAAAATAGAAAGCCGGTGGCCAAATACAACGGATTATTCGCATATGTGCAGGTGGCGGATGAAAAAGGCTAGCAGGAATGATGATGTGCAAACGGTAAGTGTTTTGGGAGGTCGTCGAAAAGCGAGAAGAGGTATGTAGTTGGTTGAGGTGGGTTTCAGTCGGGGCGATCAGAACTAAGACCATCTCTTCATGTCCTCCTTCTCCTTGAGGCCACCCATGCGTTCAATGTCCAGGGACTGGAAGCGTTCCGCATCGCTAGACTGATAAGGGGGAAGCTCCTCGTGGCATGGTTCTAACCCAACCGCACCGGCATCGCTGATTCTCACCACTACCACACGTCCGGATTTGCGCTTTCCAGACTCATCCTCCTCCTCGGGGAAGGTGATGCGGATTTCCGGGACGGGGCTGGGTGGAGGGCTCGACGAATTCTCAATCAGGCTTCGTTTTTCATCGTACACGAGGATGGATTGCGTCTTCGTGTTTGAAGAGGCGGAGATGGTTAGGCGACGATGGTTGGGCGAGCACTGCCCGTTATGGATGGGAAGTTCGGGTTCCGCACGGCTCTGACGCTTGCGACGTAAGATCAGGAGGGTTGCGACCAGGACGATACCGAGAAGAACAAGGACCAAAAGGGAGATCAACAGATCGACCATGGCAGGAGAGAGTCCATCGTCGAGTTTGGTGTTGTCGCGTGAAACAAGTCTGGCGAACATCTTTGCTGACTTGAAGGAATGAAAAGCTTTCTTCGTCGTGAAATGTCAAGCCTAGGCGTGCAAGCTGTATACAGCGTTTCAAGATATCCAATACCAAAGGAGGTTGTATATCCTTTAATTCAAGGGAGTGAAGTCGTTCTATTACCGATCGGGCCTGTTAACGTCCGATCCAACGTCGAGCAACAACTGGCCCATAGCCGAGACTTACACTGCGTCCGAACAAGTTTCAGCCGGGGACAAAATCAGAGAAAAGGTTGTTCGAGAGTCTGTAGTTCGAAAGAGAGAATGTATTGGGTCGGTTGGTTTTGGTCGGATTTCGCGGGTGGATCTGTCGGAATATCGAGACTGACAGGGTCGACGATGATGATGACGACGGTGATGAAAGAACGGATAGCAAAGTGACAGCTGAAAGAGTGAAGCTGACACCTGCTGTGGTTTAGAGAGAGAACGTGATGGGGTGGAAGGAGGAAGAATGAGGGAGGGGTTGGTATGGGGGGGGTGAAAACAACAACAGAAAAGAAGGGAAGGGAAAGACTGAAGGGAGGAGAGCGAGAGGGGAGAGAGAGAGAAGAGAAAAAAGAGAGTGTCAGTCAGCAGTTCAGCCCAGGATTGCCCAGGATTGCCCAGGACCGGCAGCCTCAGGCCAGCGCATAGCAGGCTACTCCATAGTTAGCAGGTGTCTCGCGGCTCGCCAGGAACGAGGCGCAAGGGCCCTTAGACTACTCCGTAGATGGTCTAAGTCACATACAAGTCCAGTCCAGACCAGAACATCCAGCGAACTGTGTGGGGGTCAGTTTGCCCAGCTAGACAGGGCTCTAAACTCTTCCAGGCCTCTTTACGAGTCTAGTTTCTGACTGCTGGGCACTAACCGACTTACAAGGTTCCAAGTCACGAACTGGAAGCGGGTGTAATTTCCCCCATCAGGCCAACATTGGCCCCAATCAGCGCTCGCTCGTCCCTGACGCCAACTGGTCACCCCTCGCTGCCAGCAAGCTTATTCGTTGCGCAACCTGAGGATTGACATGATTCCAGTCCATTTATAGAGCCGCTAACTTAGCTCTCTGTTCTAATAATATTATTCATTATTACGGAATACGGAGTAGTTCACTAGTTCTTGATTCCTGTGATTGTGTGGCTTTTCCACAGTTCCACTCCTAGTTTTCTACCCCTGAAAAACGGCCAAAATTGGAATGCCAAATGCTTGAAGACAGGCAGTTTGTCTTGTGCTTCAATCTTCACGTTGCATATGAGATTACAATCGAATTACGGAGCAATTGGAACCTTTTATCTTTCTTAAATAAAAAGAATATAAAAAAATAAAAATAAAAAAATATAAAAATCTCCGAATATGCACATTGCACTTTATACTCCGTAGCCAATACCTCATTTTCTACTTACGCGATGGAAGTACTCTGTGTTCCTCTTTGATGATCTGACATCGATTCCAGACTCAAGTCCCTCTTATTGTTTGTTTGTCAACATATAATTACGGTGAATCCCATTCTCATGATTCCTATGGCCCTTACGGAACTAGGATCATCAACTCAGCATCCGAGCCTTGAGTTTGACACTTATTCTTTGTTGTCTAACCCACAAGCCCGGAGCAGGAGACTCGTCTATATTCTGTAGATAGATTCAAGCGAACTCCTTCTCGCTCCAAGCCAAGACCCAAGTCTTGCAAGTTTTTATCTCAGAGTGGGGTCCACCACAATCATCATGACATACATCAATTGCTTTCTTCTACTAGTTGGAAGCAGGGAACGTTGGAGGTAGTCTGCAGTCTGTAGTCTGTGCAGTAATGGTATCCATCGATCGGAGATTGAGAGGTCAAGAGATCACTGACGTTGAAGTCATTTCCTGAACTACTATCTAACATGTTCGATTTATATTGGCCGTCTGAGTTTAATGTCCTTAATACTTGGGATATTGTCAGCCCTACAATGGTCACAACTTGTATTTCATCTTGAATCAAAGAATGACATTCGGTGTATTATTTTATGTATTATTGGTTGTTCGTATATATAAGCATCCATGAGAATATACCAGTCTGGGGTATCCTTGTAAATGCTATACTACGAGACCGGAGATATAATCGTGAGTATGGGAGTTTAAGTATATCCAAGTATAAAGGTCTGGATGTTCTGTCTCGACAGTTCTTTCAATAACAACTGGGAGACTCTATGATAACTCAACGTATATATCTCTCGGCAACAGGCTGATTAGATGCCTTTCATCCTGATCTCCAGCTCCAAGGATATATTCGGGCTACAGTACTATCTTAAAGCCTTTCCGAGGAAGGACGACTGGAGCCTCGGTGTTCTAGCATGAAATACAATAGAGATGGAGCAGAGTCGGATCATCTAGGATGAGGAGGCCATAGGCCTGTGAAAACCTGGGGTTAATATCCTGGATAATAAGCAGGGGTCCTGATAGGGCGAGATCAAACGCGCGCATTCCGGAGACGAGCCGAGTCATCAATCATCACACCTGTTTTATGAGTTATCAGTGATGAAGGGAACTCTTATATAGATGCTTTCTCTTTCTAACGATTGCTATTGTCTTTGCAATCAGAATGTCAGACCCACACATCGATCCAGGCGAATAACGCAAGGACCGAGTCTATGACCTTGACCTACTGTCATGGAAGGGATGATAGCTGGAGTCAAACCTAACTATCGAGGCCCTGCTGTTTCTCCTAGGAAGAAGATGCAATACAGGGTAGGGTGATGCGCTGCAGAATCATAGTTGATAGATTGACCATGGTAGAAGACAGCCCAGGCAGCAGGGATAAAGTATAAGGGCCAAAAGAGGCATTCAAACGAGTTCCTTGGATTGCAGCTGTACTCCCCGTCGGGAGAAAACTACAGGAGATGATGATCAGAAACCATGGATGTCACTATTGTGGTGAATGTAAGGGGCCGCTTCAAGGGATCAGAGACAGTAGTGCCGTGTAACTACTAGATAGGTGAGTCAATGAAGACTGATTGTCTATGTTGAGAACTATCTATGGAGTAATAGTACATCAGTAGTTTGTAGGTACCCTGGAGTAAAACTTTCCAAGGCAATATCAATCTCATGCCAGTAAGGTTCTACACAATATATACAAACAGATTGTTCCATAGTGGTAAAGTTGTCAGTTGCAACCATGTATGTCAGGGATCACAAGACAAATCACCCCAACAAACAAACCGTTGCTACATGTACAAGTCACCCTGGGCCTGATAGTGAGGCTGCCAATAACCTACCAAGCTCCAAGTTCCAACGCATCCGGGGAGATAGTAATCAAGAAGAGCCACTAACCAACTGGAGCTGTTTCATGCTGCCTTAGGTAAGGTTGATTCAGCCAGGTACCTCACGGTTAACTAGTTTAGGTCGGTACCTAAGAACGTTGTCCTCTATCCAGACCTTTGTCCGTTTTCGTCTCATTTTGTTTTTGTTTAGTCGGCCATTGTTTTTTGATGTTGATTGCAGGCCATCTAGTTTTCGAAGGGAAACTCCGAGTTGATTGATTAATATCTAGTCTACTAATCAGATATATCAATTAATCGAATTTATCGATAGGAAGAATAGGTAGTTAACAGACTAGTTTAGTGGATCCGATCGGTCGGGCTGAGGGGCTGAACAGAACCTCATCGCCTTGAATTTATGATACAGGTTTAAACACAGCGAAGTGAGGAAAGTCTACAGAGTACAGAGTAATGATGATTAGTCTCAGAATGGAAAGCTTCCAAGTGTCGATATATCCAGTACCCATGGCCGACGACATGTCAACAGTTCACTGGGAAAAGTTAGGAAAACATGTCCGACAGCATATCTGGCAGTGGTGTCCATGAATCCATTCGAATTGTCTCACCATATATACCATAACTAAGGTAAGGTAGACTACACACAGTCAACCAACCAACCATCAAGAACGGCGCTCATTTTATCAAAGATATCGAACCCGAACTTACCTTTGGTTATTAGGTAGATACTGTATGTGTCAATATGCGTTCTCGATTACGCATACATGCCATTACCTTTGGCTGCGATCTGGCGGTCAAACTCAACCCACAAGCCAGTGTTTGAGAATCTCTGCCACTGTGAGTGGTGAGAGCGGGGATTTAGAAGGGGACCTGGAGAAAAACAGAAAGGGGAAAGAAAGAATGATATTCTGTCGTACAAGCCTTGCTAGTATGACTCTTTCCCACCGGTATAGCATTTTTCATTCTAAATAATTAGGCCTTCCTGGTGATAGATAGTTAAGCATAGAAGTCGAATGAACAGGACAGGACCCGCCTGGATTGAAGCCTAAACAAGAGGCGGCGGGAAGTGTAAATTTGGGCGGCCCCAGATCGGGCGGATGTCTGGATTCTGGAAGGGCTGGAATACTAATAATGGTAGAGAATTAGACTACGGTCCATAGAAGTTAGAAAGATAGAAAGAGATACAACAATTAATGCCAGATTGCCTCAGGCTAAAATTACACCCATGGGAACCATCCTTTCAATGACCACAGATGATATAGATCAACTATGAACATCTTATTCTGACTCCAGTATGAGCGCTTGATCTGTACAGTTTACATATGTAGGACGGACCAGGAGAAAGCCACTTGCCAGATGTACCTGTCTTAAGTTCTTAACTAGACTCTTAGGCCTCTTAGGTCTCTCAGATGTGCAAAACGCAGACGGAGCCCTTTGGATCTCTGATCGACAAGATCGCCTGGGCGTCAGGAGCGTATTGTTATTGACGTGTATTGTATCAATCCTTTCCAACAGTTCTCACTTTAAATTCATGATCCATATCACGAAATACCGATACCATACAGCCTCTTTTCGCAGCATCGTTTTTTTTTCTTCCCCTGCTGGATCCTGTCCTTAGTTAAGTTCTAAGGCTCCAAGGCTCTAAGCACGAAAAGCAACGCAGCAGCTTATCTCGGTCTACCTTTAACCCATCCCTAGTTATCGTCCCTGCTGCTGCCAGCAAAAAAAGAACTTCATCATCTATCTACTCTTGCGCTTTTTTTCCCCTTTCCCTTTTCCTCTCTCTCTCTCTCTCTCTTCTTTTATCCTAAACCAAAAACCCCCCCCCTTCGCTTGTTCTGATTACACTCAATATCCTGGGGGTATTCTTCTTACTACTTTACTCGTATTACCATTATTTCTGCACGTTTGATCGGTCTTTTTTTCTTCCTCACTATCTTTTTTTCCGCCCACCAACTCCTCCTCCCCCCAAAGCTATCTATCGCTCTTCAGTCTGGACTCTTATCCTTTCTTCCTCCCTTCGCCAATCTCTTCGATCTGCCCAGATACCTCATCTTTAGCGTCTAATTTATCGTCCGCCGAAGAGATAGACAGGCCACAGATCTTCGAATTCTTACGATACAGATTGACCCGCTCTGAGCAGATTGGCTGTGTTGTGTCATGCTTGCTTCGCCTGTGTGACAGCTGGATTACATTGATGCTGTGCTTTGTCTTTCGTCCACATTCCCATCCTTCGACCCTCCACTAATCACATCTAATCTCCTCGTCCATTTGCGCAACGAGCACATTCCTACCGTACCAGCTGCAATAACACTCGGTGGTGACCTCCACTCCTACCCACCACCCCTTGCCGCTGCGAACCATTCAAGCTCTCTCTCCTCACGCCTGTCTGATTAACATCCACGACCTTTCCTCTTCGGCCCCCTCGTCGCTCCCTCAGCAACAACCCGGGTGTCTCCTCTCCACTGAGCACATGAGGCCGATCTGCGCGATTCGAGGTTCCTGGAGCATGCACGGAGCGTAGCAACGTTCGCGACATACACGAGACACACATCCACACACTGGCAGCTTGGGTTCACGGCTACGTGCTGAGCATCGCGCTAGCAAACGAAAGGGCAGATTCTTCTGCCTTAATTCTTGTCACCTTGCGTTGATTGCCGTTGGCTTGCTCCTCCGCTCCGCATTTCTCGCTCTTTCGCCTGCGGTCAATCTTCCTCCCTTTCGTCTCCCTTCTATCCCGTTGTATAGCCTTGTACATTGCTTGAGCGTGTTGCTGGTGCCGACAACAAAAAAACAAAAAAAAAAATATCATATTTGCCTGTCTTCGCCCCTACTTCATCCCTTCCCTCACCACTTTTCTTCTCCGTTCTTTTTTTCCCCTTGCTCTTGTCTCGGTAAGTTTTCCCCAGGAAATGATCCCTCGTCCAGCGTAGATAGCGGAATGATATCCCGCTTGATCTTTGCAGACCACCTGGCTAACATTTTGACTGCTCCTCGTGCAGGTCTATACCGTTGCGTCCGTCATAATCGGGAGCTCGTGCCCCTTTGCAAATAACAGGACGACACATATTCGGTTTTGTTTTTTTTTTTCCGTTTTACCCTTTCGAACCGTCACCGGGTCAACGTTTCGTCCTTTAAAAACGACAAGAAGGAAGCTGTGCAGAAGTATTGGAAAGAAATATTGCCACTGGCTTGGTGCAAATACTTCACTGCTTGTCTGCATACATAATCGTTCATCTGTGATCTCTCGGGTGACAGTGGAATGGCATCTGCCATGGCAGCAAATTCGACGACAGTACATAATGTAGGTGATTAAGATGGGCTCAAGTGGGACAGATTACTCATTCGCGATGTACAGGTACGATCAAACCGAGCTACGAACATGGGTACATCGAGCATGAACAGCGAGAGATCACGAGGCGCTCATGCGGGGATGAGCAAGGGCTTTGCCGGGGGCAAGTCAAGTTGGAATCCCAATATCTGGGGGGATAGCAACCTAGGCAACGGGTTTGATGGTATGATTGCCGTCGAACTCCCCGAATAGTCATGGTGATTACCTTCAGACGCGTGTAAACTGACATCATTGTTCAGACCAGAATCTTGCGGAGGCTGCATTCGAAGGAAAGTCAGGATCAAGCTCCTTGCTGTCCTCCTCTGAATCCGATGGCTGGAACACCAGACCAAATCTGCCTTGGACTACTGTAAATACAACAGCGGCTGCTTTGTCCAGAGCCCCAAATAACGGCATGGCGACCTCACCTGTTGCAACTAGGGCCAATGACCGGAGCGCACCCGCTTTGGCGGAGACTGCCGATTCCTCATCGTATTTCTCTCTATCAAGATCCGCTGGGATTGGCTCATCCTCGGGAGCGGGCAGTCACAAACCCTACTTGAACAGCGGAACAGAGGGCATCTCGCCATCTGGAGACGGCCTATCCTTCGGCAACTTTGGTGGGCTCCGGAGTGGTGACGGTAGACGGCACGCTGGGGCCTCTGCTTTTGCAGGCAGTCCAGTTGGGACTGGATTCCCCATGAAGCCAGGTTTTACAAGCCCTCTTGACACAACACGCGCCGACGAGGCGGCAGCCATGTCTGGCTTGCCCCAGACACTCCCTGAGACGATGACGCAGCCTCTGGCTCGCAACAGCTATGCGCATGCGTCTCATAACTCTGCCTCGTTTACCTCCCAGCGACCTGGACATTCTTCTCATCCCTCATTTCATTCGGAAAGCCAGGGCTTCCAGGGTCGCTACGGTGCGGCGTCTATGGACTTGAGTGCAGGCCTCAACAAGCTCCAGCTAAACGAGGGTGGCTTTTCTGCTCATTCAGCTGTAGGCCGTCCGGGCTATCTCTCTCATTCCTCCTATGATGCGTCATTGCAACGCCTCAAATACCAAAATTCAGGCGATGAGTCCAACTATGACGCGGTGACTGGTTATTCCGGTGAAGGGGCGCCCGAGTTGCCATTAGCCTATCAGGCTGGTCGGTCCCGCCTTGGGGATGGGTCGATTTCGCCCACGGAATATGCTCGGGTGGAAGCCCCATTTTATGCGGCGCTTGATGCTGGCGCAATCCCCGAGACTCATTATCGCAATGGTTCGGGCGGTCGGCTTACGGAAAGTCAGGCGCTGGCCTTGGAGCGAAAGCTACGTGGCATGCACCAGGATCAGGACCTATCTCAACTTCCCGCGAATCCTCTGCAAAGGATTCCCTTGGCTCCTGCATATGATCTGACCGGATATCAAGCGGCACGGCTCAATGCACTGTCAGGATTCTACCCTGTGGCACATCTGAGTGGACTTGGGCCTGCTGCCATCATTCCTCGAAATCATCGTGAGCAAGATCCTGCCCAGGTGGTTCGAAGCCCGCTTCTAGAAGAATTCCGGGCCAATAGCAAGGGCAATAAGCGATATGAGTTGAAGGTAAGAGTTGTCCCTCTTGGTCGTGATATCCCAAATGTACTAATTTCCTGAAGGACATCTACAATCACATTGTCGAATTCAGTGGCGATCAGCATGGTTCTCGATTCATCCAGCAAAAGCTGGAGACGGCGAACAGCGACGAGAAGGAGCAGGTGTTTCGCGAGATTCAGCCCAACTGCCTGCAGTTGATGACCGATGTTTTCGGCAATTATGTGGTCCAGAAGCTGTTTGAACATGGCAACCAATCGCAGAAGAAGATTCTTGCCAATCAGATGAAGGGACATGTGCTTGCTTTGTCGACCCAGATGTATGGATGCCGTGTAGTCCAGAAGGTAAGGCGCCCACCCAACCCCACCGGAGATGAATCATTTGTAGCTGATGCTAATATGCAAATAGGCACTTGAGCACATCTTGACCGACCAGCAGGCATCGATGGTCAAGGAACTCGAGAATCATGTTCTTAAGTGTGTCCGAGACCAGAATGGTAACCATGTCATTCAGAAGGCGATTGAGAGGGTGCCGTCTCAATATGTGCAGTTTATTATCAACGCTTTCAAAGGCCAAGTGAATCGCCTTGCCGCTCACCCTTATGGATGCCGGGTCATTCAGCGCATGCTTGAGCATTGTGAGGAGGAAGATCGTGAATCCATCCTGGCCGAGCTTCATGCCTGCACCACTCATCTCATCCCCGACCAATTTGGAAATTATGTGATTCAACATGTGATTGAAAACGGCGAGGAGAAAGATCGGTCTCGGATGATCACCATCGTATTGTCGCAATTGCTGGTGTACTCGAAGCACAAATTCGCTAGCAATGTCGTCGAGAAGAGTATTGAGTTCGGTGAAGAGTCTCAGCGTCGGCAAATCATCAGCACTTTGACTTCGCCAAATGACAGAGGGGAGAGTCCTCTGCTTGGGCTGATGCGTGATCAGTATGGAAACTACGTTATTCGTGAGTGTTCCCCCAACCCTATCTTTCTTTCCCCGTAGGAATTTACTAACTCCTCAACAGAGAAAGTCCTTGGTCAACTGAAAGGCGAAGAAAGAGAGGGTCTCATCGAGCAGATCAGGCCTTTGCTTAGCCAGCTGAAAAAGTTCAGCTACGGAAAGCAAATCGTCGCCATCGAGAAGCTCATCTTCGATTCCCCGGCAGCTGCGAGTGCATCACTCTCCCAAGTTGCTTCGTCTACAACGCCACCTCACTCTCACAAATCCTCCCCTCAACCAAGTAAGCGCTTGGTCAGTGATCTTGAGGGCGGCCGAGTCCCTGCCGTCGGTGCAGCGCCGCCCACTCCGCCCCCCACGGACGCGCAGAGCCAAGGTGATGATGGTTCTTCGGATTCCAAAACTCTGGCCAAAAGCACATTGACCCCACTGTCCGAGTCCGAATCGGCTGGGGCTGTGCCGAATGCCTCTATCCAAGTGGCAGGATCGACCTAAAGTTGCTGCACATTAGACTGACTTCCCTTTTTTTTTCTCTTCGTGCTGATACTTTTTCCACTTTTTTTTTTGTCTTTAAAATGTGTTGAGAACCCCCTCCCCCCAAACTTTATTCTTAATCTGGGCGTATACATACAGGGAATCCTCTGAGGGATATATGAGTTACTAGCTTTGTTTGTTCACTCTCCCAGCCATTCTTCTTCATGGTATGACGGCGTCAAACTGCAAGGGTCATGGTGGGAGCTTTACTGGTTCACGCTTGAACGGTCTTCTTCTTTGCTCCCTTTTTCTGCTTCTCAATAACCGTTCTAAGTTTTTAATTGTCTATGCCTTTTGTTTCTTGTCTTTGTGTTTCACCTTTTGATGTGATGAAAATGAGGACATGTCTCGCAAATTTGTCAATGGGTTCTTCTTTGTCCAAATACGAGGGATCGGCGTCTTCATCGGTGAGCTAGGGATTCTGGGATAATCGCGCTTGATTGACCTCACGAAGCTACAAATCGGGGCCGTGGACATACGGGGGAACCTGGAAATAGGGAGAACACATGCGACTTGCCTGGTGCATGGGGTGACTTTGCTCTCTCGATATACAGTTGATTCAATGAAAAGCTTTACTTGTAACTTTTGCTGTCTGTAGTTTATTCTGTGAGGACGATACGAAATTTAGTAGGTACTTGACCAGTTGCTCGTATGCTAAAAGACCGCTTTTACGGGCATGTGTTTGATATCACGTGATCATATCGTGGCGGCAGTCGATTATCATGACCAAGCTAGCAACTTTCTGCCGCCTTGCCACAGCAGACAGATCTCCATCACGCTTGAGGGGTTTACTACCACAACGCGCCCATCCTCACTCAGGGAATCCTTCACGAATTCCCAAACTCTCACCCTTGTCATCCATCATACGCACATTCGACTCGCAACCACCAAACCAGCGAGCAAAGCAACCCACCCACCCCATAACCAGCAAAGACACGCCACATACCATCCCACCCTCACACACCCCAAGATCCACCCACCATGTCCTCCAACGTCGGCCTGACCACTCCCCGCGGAAGCGGCACATCAGGCTACGTGCAGCGCAACTGGGCATTCATGAAGCCGCGTAACGCCGGGTACGGCGCGCCGTACCCGCCCGTGTCGGCCGCGAACGCGGAGACGCGGTCCTTCCGGCAGCGGCAGCCGGACAAGCAGATTCTGGAGCATGACCGGCGGCGGGCGGTGGAGGTGAAGGTGATGGAGGAGCGGGAGCGGCTGGAGGAGGAGAACGAGAGGGTGGAGGAAGAGGGGGAGGGGGCCGGGGGGACGGTGCTGTCGGAGGAGGAGATCGAGGCGCGGTGTGAGGAATTGCGGGGGCGGTTGTTGAGGGAAATGGAGGAGGGAGGGGGAGGGAAGGAGGGGGAGAGGGGGGTAAAGAGGGAGAAGGGAGGAGAGAAGAGGCAGTTCAAGACGTATCAGGTGCATGAGCTTGCGGAGGCGAAGATTGAGGAGAGCGAGCGGTTGCGGAGGGCGCTGGGAATTCGGGAGGATCGGGAGACGGGGGAGATTTCGAGTGGGAGGGGGAATGGGGAGGGGAGGAAGAGGGAGAGCGGGAGAGAGAGGGAGAGGGAGAGGGAGAGGGAAAGGGAAAGAGAGCGGTACTAGGAGGTTTTTGTTTCATGAAGGGTTCGTTCTTTTATGGCTCTGGCGTCGGAGTTTCAAATTTGTGTGGTGCTTGCATTTGGTTCAGTTCGACATGCATGGGCGTGACTCAAGGGCACAGAGATGGGATTACAGCATGTTTTTTTTTCAACATATCTTTTTATTGTCCAGTCGTAAGACGCGTAGAAGTCACGTAGCTATATATACATCAGGCGACAAATTTCTCAATCACCCAACCATCCTTCGGATCCTTTCGTTGGATCACCTTCTTTGCCGGTAGTGGCCAAGCGGTGCCTCCGGCTTCGCCTACAAGCGAAGGAACCACCCAGCAGGACCGTCGCTGCGGGATCCCTTCGATCGTCTCCATCTTACCGATTGGCTTGCCGTATTCGATGAGCGGCGTGCCATGTGCGATGGCCGAGAGCTGCAGTCCGCTCGGTGCCGCAAGGGGATACATTCTGATCCTGGGGACCTGGTCGGACAGCAGCGAGGGGGCAGACTGTTGCAAGTGGGAATAGACGAGATACGGGGGCATCTCCTTTGGTGAGAGATGCGCAAGAACAGAGGACGGGTGCACGTAGACAGCCTTCTCCTGCAACTCTGTCGTCCGTCCGTCGCGAGAGCGGAAGAGCGTCAGGTACGGGACGTCGATCGCCCTCTTCGGTGTACGCTCCATCTCCGGCGGGACCGGCGCCAGATCCGCTCGGATGGCGACGTTGTCGATGAAACCGGCAGTTACAATCTGCTTTAATGCTTTGACCTGCTTGTCTGTCGGCTCCGGTAGACGCGGCTCATATGCCCCGATCAGTCCTGGATTGTTCGCGCGAACAATGTCCGTCAACTGGCGTCGAAGTTGAGTGGCCTCTTTGAACGCCTTCGACCGGAGGAACATCTGGTCACAGAACGCATCACCATCAGAGGCGTACCCGTAAGCACAAATCGCTGACAGGTACTTGAGGGCATCTGATGTGTCATCATGTTTGCTAAACAGACGATGCGCTCTCGCGAAATCCTTGTGGCGCTGTTCCCGCGCGGTGTCCTCCAATCGATCGGAATTCTTATAGACCCTTTTGTCCTTGTCCTTGCCCTCGTCATCCTTGGACGGAGCAGGATCAAGCTGGTTCTCAGGCACGAACAAGTCTCCCACGGCCAGGGCAGACACCAGCGCAATGACATAAGGCATGCAGCCATGCTGATGACCAATATGGATCATCTTACCAAACCGAGGAGACAGGGGATATGTGGACAGGCGTTGACCGATTTGAGTGATTTTACCACTCGCCGATAACGCCCCGAGGTTCTTCAGTAACTTCTCAGCCTTCGCCAGACCCTGCCGACTAGGAGGGGTTGGGAAGGGGAAATTGATCACGTTATGCAGACCCATGCTCTTCATTTGAAGTACGACACCTTCGATCGGCGTCCTTAAGATCTCCGGGTCGGTGTATTCGGAGAATTCGCCCTCATAGATTGCAGAAGAGTAGAGCCGGTAACAGTGACCAGGCCCAGTACGACCTGCTCTTCCTGCTCTTTGGTTTGCACTCGCCTTGCTGATCCAGTCAATCTGGAATTTTTGCACCCCGGTTTCCAAATCGTATTGCTTCTCCTTGGCTCGCCCACAGTCAAACACATACTTGATACCGGGGATTGTAAGACTGGTTTCCGCGACGTTAGTCGCCAAAACAATCAGCCGAGATCCCTCTGGTGGCGGCTCAAAGACCTTCAGCTGCTCCTTGGTAGGAAGCTGAGAGTACAGGGGCAAGACATGGACGCGAGTGGACGAGTCCATTGCTTCCTCACCGAGATTGAACTCTTCGTCTTCTTCAGGGTCCTCATCGAGACCAGTGATCTCCAAATCGTCGTAGTCATCCTCGTCGCCAGGATAGGACATATCGGTGCCGCCGAGATCCAAATCCTCTGCCTCGAGTGGCGCTTCATTTGCCGAGAGTTGGACTTTAGCCTGAATTGCTTCCCCGCGCTGTGTGGGCTTGAAGGCCTGCTTCAACCGTTTAGAAAGATGTTTGATCTCGTTCTGTCCAGTAAGGAACACAAGCATGCCTCCGGGAGGCAGTTTGCGGTGGCCTCTGCAGATCTTTCTGTAAGCCTCTTCAACATAGTCGCGGTGTGTCCGTCTGGCAAAGTGAATGGTTACAGGGTATTGGCGACCCTCTGCTTGAACCAGGGGTGGTGGACCTTGGCGGAATAGGTTTGTATTTTGGGTGAAATCAGATATCCGTAGAGTGGCAGACATGACGACAAGCTTCAGGGGCTTGACAGTCGGGTCTTCTTCGCTCATGGCTTTTCGTAGATCAATGATGCGGCTGACCATACCAATGAGGATATCTGTGTTGACACTTCGTTCGTGGGCCTCGTCAATCACGATAATAGAATATTTGCTAAGAGAGAAGTCTTCTGCAATCTCTCGGATCAGGATACCATCTGTCATAAACTTGATGGCGGTCTTGCTGGAGACATTGCTTTCGAACCGAATCTGATAGGCCACGCGATCGGAATATTGTCCCAATTCATCGCCGACGCGCTTAGCCATACTGACAGCGGCGACTCGACGTGGCTGGGTCACCGCAATCATGCCTGGGTTAGGGCTGTCGGGGTGACCGTAACCGGCTTCAAAGAGGAATTGTGGAAGCTGCGTGGTTTTACCGCTACCAGTAGCTCCCCAGATGACAATAGAAGAATTGTTGTAGATGGCTTCCATGATCTTCTGCTCTTCACCAACCACTGGCAAACCAAGACGTGAATTCTGGATATCCTCCGAACGATCAACCTGCACACTAAAAGCTTTCCTGTTAGGATCGCCCTTCGTGACCTGAAGCTCTAGGGGGAGCGGCTCCTCCTCGGCAACAGTATTTCTAACAGGCCTCTTAGATTCAGGGATGTCAGGCTGTTGCTCGCTTGTGATGGGTCCGGAAGGTTTGAAGCCGACAATTTCGTTGATTTGCTGCTTTGCCCAGGCTTTGAAAGCAGACTGGCGAGGTTTAATTTGCGACTCTGCTGCGCTCTCATCTTCATCCTCATCCTCTTCGTCTTCTTCATCATCTTCGGCATCTTCGGCATCGTCGTCGTCATCATTATCCTCTTCATCACTTCCGCTATCCTCTTCGCCACTCTTGTCACTACCAGAAGATATTTCATCATCTTGTTCGCCCTCTTCTTCCGAATCGTCCATCGAGCGATCCGAGTCTTCGTCTTCAATGTCGTCACCTTTATTTTCATCTGAATCGAAACCTTCCCACGGCACCTCAGGCAACGAAGCGACGACCGGTTTTGCTTTTGGCGCACGTTTCCGCTTCTTCAGGACCGGAAAGCCGTCTGAGCCGAGCTCAAGAGGGCGCTTGAGACCGCCTCCAACAGCCGGAGCGGTAATTGGCGGTGCGATAGCGATCTCTACAGGTCTTGCCTTCAAGTTTGCTCTCGGCCTAATCACTGAATCGTCCGTCTCATCGCCTGACAATTCCGAATCCGGTGCCTGCTTTTGCGTCGTGCTGGGAGCTGGTGTAGTGGCCGCAGTCGTGGTATCTTCATCCCATCTCTTCCGTTTTCCTAACTCCTTCGAGGGCTGGAGGGCAGAGGTATCGACTTTCGATCTTGAGAGTTTTTTCAAGAGCTCGATGTTCTCTTCTTTCTTGAGTTTATTTTCCTGCGCAAGACAATCAGTAAGAAGATCGTAGATTCTTTCGGTCCATGCTCAAAGCCCAAACCACATACAATATATTTATCTAAACGCTTTTGCTTCCTCGCAGAAATTTTTGTGTGTTGCGCTCTCAATTCTTCCCTGAGTTTCTCCTTCTTCGCTTCCTTCTCGCTCTTGGAGATGGGCAGTAGCTCGGCGGCATTTGTGTCGACCGGAGTGCTTGAAGTATCCGTTTGTCTGTGTTTCTGCTTCCGCTGGCGCGGCACAAATTTGGGCTTTGCGGGCATTGTAAATATAGGAAGGCCCTTGTCTCAGCCCAAAGACAAAAGAGGGCAATTCAGCAAGGACAAGCGATGAGGAACGATTTCTGTGATTGTCCCTCTTCTGCTTCTCGAATGAAAAGTCAAAAAGAAAATTAAATGATTCTGCCCGAGAGCGGTGAAACCGAACTCACCGCCTTGAGGGCGGCATCGCAAACATCCCACTGTTCTTGGCCCTATTTGTTTACTCTAAGTAGATACGTCTTGTCTGTCCGTATCACCTTCATCAAGATAATAATAGACTTCGTGAACTGATTTTGGAAGGGGATATCCTGTTTCAATTGCGATACCGCTGCTTTATTGTCTGTTCTAGTCATGTCAGACCCATTTGATCTCAATAGCCTTCAGGAGCCAACCCTGCCCTTCCCCGCTGCCACTAAGCAAGTTGCTGGAATGATAGATGGAGTCGATACAGACGTGACATGCATCAACTTCAATGATAAAATCTTGGTCACTATATCACAAAATGGCCGACTTGGTCACTGGGTCCGTATCTTAGCGCCACAACTTCTGTTCCTCCAGGCTAACCCTCCCACAGCTGCATGTACCATTAGAGAACAGAAATCCGGGGACGCAAGGTCTCCATACTATATCAGAAACAACTGACGATAGTCTCATCCCAATGGGCAACCTGACGGCTACTTCATTGCTTGGCGGTCGAGCTCCTGGGCATGAAACAGTTGGTCAGTTGCTGGCTCGCCAGATAGCAAGTGCGATTGTAACAAAGACACCTGATGAGAAGAGGCTGCTTGTTGTTGGTCTCGGGCTTCAGAAGGCTGAGGTCGATCGCGAGGCCTTTTTCGGGATAGTCGATCTAGTGCTTCAATGCGTTTGAATCCCCAGCCGATCTCCAGCATCGCCGAGGAGCACATAGGCAAGCAGGCATGAATGAAACAACATAAATGCGGCGGAGTAAAGAAAAAACAGCACAAATAAAAAGAAAAAGAACGAAATGAAAATGAAGGGAAGTTGGGGGGGCAGGGTGGGGGGAAGTGACTTACACAGTTGGATAGCAAGTTCTGATCCCTGAAAACTCGCCTTGTCTCGCTCGATCTTGACCGTTGGGAGTCCCAAGGCATGGATGAGTCGTCGCACGCGATCTTTCTCGTCCTTAGCAAGGCCTCTGAAAGTCAGTTTTTTGAGGACTTCAATTGCACCACTAAACAGCGCGCGAACCAGATCTCTCTCATTGAATCCTGATATTTTCCATTGGTCGTACACGACAATCGTCAATTCATGAACTCGAAGGGGCTCTCCCATTCTCAGAGTGGTGATGAACTCGGCAAAAGACCAGCGACGTTGTACTGTCAGCAAATGCTCAGATGCCCCAATCAGGAAGACAATGGACCTGAAAGTTCTTCTCCACACAACCTCCTTGTTGCGGCACGGATATTCGAGCCACTGCTGGAAGAGTTGATTGCGGCAGCATGGCAACGGTATTGGATGGCGCCTGAGGAAATCCGCCGACTGGGAGCCGTAATTCCTAAAGAAAAGAAGGCGATCGCTCAAGGAATGGAATAGCGCGATGGAAGCTTCGTGATAGAACAGATGTGAGGTCCTAAGAATTGCCAGGTTTCCGATCTTATGGTGCCTTGGCCCTCCTACCTCGACCGGGTCGTGCTTCTGACCAAACAACAACTCGTAAATCCTGAATCGGACATGGATTGGCAGCCGGAAAAGATGACAACGCAGATTTCGGTTACCCACGATGAGACAGCCTCTGACTACCTTGCAGCCCTCCTTGACAGCTATGTCCTCGAAGCGGTCCAGTTCTTTTGGTTCCGCAAGATATGATATCCCACGCTGCTCATCCTGGATTTGTCTGAAGAAGCGAACGGATAGTCTAGAATGGAAACGAAATGTGAGAGTCAGCAAAGGCACCCAAGGAGAAGTCATCCCAAGACTGACACATCCGGTTGCTGAGCTCGAGACAGGAGAGCCTGTATCCTGCTCGTTTTTTCGTCTACAACAAGCGCTTGTGGCACCTCCCGGGATCTTGAGTCCATATTCTGCCTTCTGGACTAATCCTTAGCCCACTGAGTATTCAGCGTTAGGATTTGTAGTCAGAGGATGGTGTTGGTGGAGAGAAAAGCGCCCATCTTAGGATGAAAGAAGTGAGGGACATCACAAACGCTCACGCCGAGAGTTGTATGTTGCTGAGGTAGCCTAGGTCCTAATACCTTGGGCTCTGTGATGTACCCAGAACTTTGTTATGGTCCATGAACATCACTGGACTACCAATATGAAGGAGGTTGTTGTACACAAGTTTGCTCTCTAATCCTTCATAGTCTTCCCATCCATTTTCTTTCCAAGCATTGTCCAGGCAAAACAAATATTACTATATACTACCAGCAGCCCAATAAACCATTTTACAGGAACTATTCTACTTGGTAAATTTGTATCTCTCTGGTCTCTCAAGTTTGATCTCGAAGAAACAGACCTACCAGCAAATTTTTAATACCGAGACTTCCCCAGATGATATCCATTGTCCAAACATGCCTTACTCCGGAACTCGACGCTGCCTGAGCCAGTACATATACCCCATGAGTCCTACCATCCCAACCTCAACCACAAAGAGGATGCAGTGGACCTGAAAATCGCACGGTTTACTCGAGCCCCAGTAGCTTGTACAGGTACGATAGTATAGAAACCAGAAAGCATAGATGCCCAGTAAGAGCCTATATATAGATCTGCTATCATAGGGCTTGGACCTGGACCTGAACCTACTTGTAGATGTTCCGTGGGGTTGGGGCTATGATATACCGAGCATAGGGCCTTGGGGAAATTAACTGATAATAGATGGTGAGGTTGTTGATGGGGGTTGTTGGTCTGGTTCTTTGGTAGGGAGGGTTTCAGTTTCGGCCATCATGAGAATTGGGTAGTAGATTGGATCATAAAGAATTAAAGAAGATACTTTTACAAAAAGCAGTTTTTAGCCTATTACAGGTAAATAGAAGCAAGAGAAAAAGAATTCTACTTTCAGTCTTATGGGATGTTGTACTTAGAGCATGGCCACTATGTGGGTTGCAAATGGCTAACACATATTCATGAGCAGCCGTCAACATTCATGACTTAACAACCCATTTAGACTATATCACTATCTGTTTGAGTGTGGTGTCGAGACGCTTTGTCCAGCTGATTGGGGATATTCCACACCATCCAATATCTACCTGCTGAGGGGTTAATATCAGCTACAGCTTATGACATCTTGGTCAATGAGGTAGGATCCTTGACTTCTACCAACAATACGCCTAACCATCGCTAGCTTACAGTAGCTTTCGGACTCGCCGTTCGTTAAACTGGGTTGATACTGAGTGCGATTGCTTGCCCCTACGTTAAATACATCCAGAAAGACATAAACATCACCCCCGAACAGTCGGCCTTACTCATGAGGCAATTGGCGAATCCTGAGCCGACGAGCAAGCGTTCATGGAGCTTCAACTGTGAGCAGGGACCTTGGTGTTCAGTTCAATGGGTTACGCAAGGCCTGGGACTGGCGCTCGAGTAATCCAAGTTTGGTTATGAAGGCATGGATTTCGTCCCTGTGTCTGGGGTGAATCAATCTTGAGAAGCGAGATACAGAGCCCCAATCCAGTCTCTCATGTTATTACTCGCATCATGAAGGACAATGATGACGGCAGGGAGTGTGATGCGATGTCGCGTTCAACCACTATGACAATGGAGATTTCAACATCCATCTCGCTGGCTAGTTCAGAACTCTCCCGTGGGCTGAAAACCTCGCAGTCACGGACGAGTGAGTGGCGCAGAAACGATCTGACGGGGCTGGATCAAGATCTCTCTCTCACCACCCGCCAGAAGCCCCAATTGACTCGCGCCCACTATAACTACATGGCCATTTACGTTGCTTCTGATTGGGCAGTGGCTTCCTATCGGGACCATTCTTGTGACCGCGGTGGACTCGTGAAGACAGAACATACCGCCAACTATTACTTGTGCCTCATCTTGGAGGCTAAGGGCTTGGGTTGAACTATCAGAGTGTGAACATCTGCGGAGAGTTGGACCCTTCCTTGTAGTTCAGCAACGGGAGAGAGCGAGGAGGGATGCTGTATAAAGACGCCAGTGATAACTAATCTGGCAAAAGGCCGCAGACGTGCCTCTGAAGAAAAGCATCATCTGTATCCAGACAGAATATCATATCAACCGAAATAAATCCTGAAGTGCGACGCAAAAGGGCAACTGCTTACCTAGAAGCCATCAACGCAGCAATTAGTTACTCGATGACCACTGCGCAAGGTTATACAGACTTGCTATACTCTGTATATGTTCTCCTTCCAGTTTTTCATTCCTGCAGCCATGGTTCTGTGCCTCTACTCCGTGTGTAACCCGGACCTTCATCCCTCTTCAATATTTCCTGCATAGGTTACCACAACTTTCCACAGTAAAGGGACACAGGCCTTCATCGTCACCACTCCGGTCAACGCTCATCAGCTCTAGTCTAGTAGTCCCCCCCTCCCCCAGAGGACTGCCATGAAGCTTCAAGCACCCTCCTCCCAGCGCTGTTTGAGGACTATGGGACTGCGTTCGAGATTCGAACCAAGTCATTTTGGATGATATTTTGCTATGAAAGGTGCTAAAGCGGCAGGTCGTCATTGACAGGCACCACTAAACAGTAACTATTGAAACAGAAATGGAGAAGAGGAAAGCCATGGCTCGTTGTTGATTGTCTATTGTGAATTTGTGATGCCTGCTGGCTAAGAGTGTGGAGGATAGCATGGACCATATGCTAATTTACTATATAAAGAATTTTAAGATTATGATCAACCGCGCTTTGACGACATACGGAGTATTGACAATATCAGCGCAAAGACCATCTACTACAATGATCACGAAGCTCATTTCTTAGAAATTAACATTCAGAATGAAGATTGGGTCCGTGTATCTACTAGTAATCTACTACTATCTACTTCGTAGCAAGCTTTTTGGCCATGATCTGTGCAGAGTGCAGCAGACTGGAGACTGGAGATAATCGTGGAGGTAATTTAGTTAGTAGGAAAAGGGAGGGACCGCGAAATTAAGGAGTTCTGCGAATCCTTGCAGAATTAAGCTTGCAGCTACGCAGGTTGCAGGAGCTGAGACCTTGGAGCATGGGTACTCTGTAGTCCGTACGGAGTACATGAAATACGGAGTAAATAGTCTACATGCTACAGCAATGGCCACACTGACCTCGCAAGTGGATAGTGTATCCCTTCTGTCCGTGTATGGCAGCACTACTGTGTACTGTGACGAACCTGTCCCTAACTGATGCGAGAGAATGGGATCCACGAGCTCTTTGGAACGTGGTCATAGAACTGTAGGTAGTTTTGTGATTGTTCAACTTCAGGCATATTATCCTATATGTCCATGGCTACGTACGTAGTATATCATTCGATTTTATCTAATTTGAAAGGCCCGTGTTCTCCCTGCTCAAGTGCATGTGTTCAATTTGGCAGGGAAGTGAGGAACATCCCATGGCCCATGGGGGGCCAATCCATGATTCCATCACCCCTAAAATCTACTATTGCATCTTAGTCTACCAACGAGTCCACATCCTTTGCGACCTGTCACATAACTATCACATCACAAACTTGAGACTACCTATTTACAAGGTTGGGCCTAGATAAGTTCAGTGAGTAAGTAGATACTTGGCGGCTCATCTTGAGGATTTCAATTCCCGAAAAAACAAGAACTTTGCAAATATCATATGATGCTTAATCATACATGCGAAGAGTATAACATGAGCATTTACGGAGGATACGGAGTACAATTGTGTATACATAACCCAGGGGCGAGTCCAGCCTCGTGCATCTCGAAGGGACCACGGGGAAATCAATATCAATAGCGAGTATTGGCGCTGCAAACAAAACAGGGATTGAGAAACCATTGAAATCTGGTATGATGGTATCGTTATTCTCGTGTCTTGTCAGTTGTCAGTTGTCACTTGTGTGGCTCAAGGTCAGTGCGGTCCGTCCATCCGTGGAGGATGTTAGATCAAATTGGCACGCCTTGGTGGGAATGGGATAGGGAGGATATCAGGATTCAGGGTAGTAGTGACTAGCAACTAGTAATAGGCTAATTCTCGGGTCCAAGATGGTCTGGCCTGATTCATGCAGCATGATGATTACGGAGTAACTATCTAGATAGATAGATAGATAGAACCACAGTCAACAAGTTGCAAAGATGAGCGGATAAGAGCACGTCTATTAAGCAAAGACCTCCCGTGATCCCTATCAGACTGAAAGCCTTCATCTAATAATAGACTAATAATGATCATAACAGTGACATACGAATAGAAGACTGTAGACCTAAGCATTACCCCTGCTTCATATCAAGCAGAAGTGATAATGCTCCGAGGTCCGAGCTTTGCGATCGTTTAATATTAATCATTAACCCACATTAGAGGGTTCTTCTACGGAGTAATTAGTTCCTCGATAAAAAATTTTTTTTTCTGGTCGCACGGGGCATGGCCATGTGGGATATAATATAATGGGACATAATATTTATATAACATTGAGAGATGATGGATCATGGTAGCTGCGTATGGACTATGGAGGCTCTAGTCAGACAACCCGATTGCCACTGCAGTGCAATCTCAATCCGCCAAGGTTACATATAAATGAGGGTTTCCGAGCAGGATCAGGTGAAAAGGCGATCGATTACCCAAGGGGGTGGTATCGACCAATTTATCCACAGGATTAAAGAATGAACCTGCATGCGCCAGGGAAAATCTTCAAGAATATGGCGGGCGACGATCAAGAATGGACACAGTCAATACAATGTTGAGGAGGAGGAGGAGCATCCAGCATATCTAGAATATAGATAGAATATAGACACTAGATATATAGACACTAAGTAGGTGCTAGGTGTGAAGTTGAGTTATGGTGCAATGGATCGGGGATTTGATTGGGAGGAGTGGTGGTGATGGTGAGGATGTTGGTGTCGCAGATTCCGTCGCCACAGGGAGGAACGAGACAATCGGATCCAAGCTCAAGCCAGGAGGGGCAATGTTTGCGTGTCACTACTACTACTAGATCCGACTAGGTTGACTTGAACGAGTCAATCATGTTTGAGATTTGGGATATTCATTTTCGTTTTCGTGTTCTTTTTTTTTTTTTTTTTTTTTTTTTGGTGGTGGTTGGTGTTGGTAGTCAACTTGGTATCACTAGACTGGTGGATGACAGGAGAACATCAGACAGACATCCCCTTGTTGAGGGATTGTTTATGATTACTAAGACAAGGGACCTCCCTAGAGAATGCTACAAGTGAGCTCCTCGTGTGTCCTCTACACGAAGTCAGATGATTCACTATTGGGGTTTTGGAATGAAATGTATTGTTTGATCATTGAATATTCTCGACGATATGCGATGAATCATGAATCATGAATCATGATGCTAAGATCTAAGACATTTGGATGGGTTTTAATATTCGAAGGTCTCTGACTAACCTTCCCCCCGTCCCCGAGTCCCCGATTAATTGATTGACCACGTCAAAAACCTCCCGGGGAGTTGAGAGTCCAGAATCCAGACAGTCAGACACTCAGACACCAGAGTGACCAGACAGGGTTGATAACCCAGCGATCCATTGTTGGATTCTGAATTGTCTGTCTAATCTGCCTGTGCCCTGATGGTCTGTGGGACTCACTAGCGCCGTCTGGGCTTTTGTTTTAATCTTAGCATCAAGGGTGATTGATCTGGTGCTGGGACTGGGAGCATACCATGGAGTCGTCCTGGTCCTTGGTCCGGATGGCTGGAACTACCTATCTACTATCCATAATGTTAAGGGGTTATGAGAAGAATATGCACCAACCTGTTGATGAATATAGACTATAAAGTGATGAGAGACAGGACTTGAGCTCAGAGTATCTTGTCTAGTCAAGTTACTTGAGTTCATACAGATATTATTATTATTATTATTATATTATTTACTAGGTATTCTGTCACAGAGTCACAGTTGTCACATCATTGACGGGATAAGCCCTGCGCAGAAACAAACCATGTCTCAGATTAGTCCAATCAAAGCCCTTTCCAAATTTCTCATCCAGCATCTCCACTTGTCAGGAGGAATATTAATAAAAATGGAAAATAAATTAAGAAATCGAGAGCTGTTCCAGAGATCTCCAGTTTCTTCTTTTCTCAGTATCATCTTTCTCAGTTCTCACTCTCTATATGGATCACTGGATGAGAATCACTAATTTATCTGGTCATTCTGATTCTATTGAAGAAATCCAGGTAGCCTCAGGTCGAGGTCATCAACTCCACCAACTGCGTGATTCAGAATTGATGATATACCTGGATCCCCAATAATATGAAACACAATCAAGACAGTAGTCCCTTCATCCTCCTCCTGGCCCAGTCTTGGGGACATCATACATTAATTAACATACTACTACTTAGATACTACTCCGTAGTAGGTAGACAGATACTTGTATATTTCTCCCCACATGCTCATTCATCTCCGTACTTCATAGTCTGTCTGTCCTCCTGCTCCTATCAGCCTCTTCAGTAGTCTTCTTACCTTGGAGACTCACGTCAGTCCTATAACCTTAGTACTGTTCCTCAACAGAAGACGCCCCACGAGTCCTCTCTTGTTTCAATCTGATTCTTCTTCTTCTGCTGCTGCTGCTGCTGCTGCTAGCTACCTACTTCATCACTAGTCGTACTCACTACTACTTACATGAACCGATCCACTCGGAACTATTAATTTATGCTCCATATTTCCTTGATCCTCTGATGATTACGGAGTAGACTATTCTTCTTCTTCTTTCGCTTCGTCTGCTTCCTCTCCTCGTTCCCCATCTTCTTCATTGATTTATTCTTCTTCTTTTTCTTCTTTCTGTTTCATCTTGGACCCCTCGTCACACCTCATCTTCCCTTACTCAACTTTCAAGGTACGAAGCAGACGCAGTATAGATACAACCCCAGGCATAAGGAACATCGCCTTCTTCTCTTCCTCCTTATCATCCGTCTTCTATAAATCCTTTTTTTTTTTTTCCTTTTCTTTTTCTGCTCTTCTCCCTTTTCATTGTGACCTGTTCATCCAAAAGACGACCAAAAAAAATTGGCATTCGTTCCCTTTCTAGGCTACGTGCTTTTGCTTGCCTGCATCCCGGGTTGGCCAGACCTGTCGAGATCTCCTCGGTCCATTTCTTTCTCTCGCTTGTCGCTCTGGATCGAATCGAATCTCCCGGTTTGACCGACCCTCTCGACGTTGTCACGCTGCCGCCAGCCAGCCAGCAAGCCTGACTTAACCGCCCTATCCAGAAAACTGTCTGACCACTTCCGTGTCACAGTCCCAACTAAGCAACCTTTTTTTCCCCCCCGATTCGTCTTTGGGTGTCAATTGTCGTGCCCTTCCCCCCTCACGGTGCTGGCAACCAACTCTCTCCTGCTCTCCCTCCTTCTCTCCCTTCCACCCTCCCTCTCTCTATCTCTCTCACACACATATACCCTTGTGTCTGTCTTTGACCAGTGGTGGCGGTGCTTTACGTGTTGGTTGGTTGTGTTTGTGGATTTGCTTCATTCTCGGCACCCGATCAACTGGTCTTATTCCGTAAGCCCAGGCTGTTTTCTCGACCTTCTCCCTCAAAGGAACAAAAAAAAAAAAAAAAAGCATAGCCCAGCATAGCCGCTATCCGCCGCCGAGCTCTTTGATCATATCCGCGCGCGCTTTGATTTCAGTCTTCCCTGTCTATCTCATCAATTTTCACCAACAACAAAAGAAGTTGGTTTCCAAACAGATCCACCCTTAATACCCCAACAATCAACCGCTCGGTCGACCGTCCTACACCTCCCCGATAAGAGCTCCGCCTTTGCAATCATTCAACCCACACCGTTTATATATACGAGGAATAATTGTCTCGATTTGCCTGTTGCAGTACAGAGTGATATCGTGGAGGACTGTTTAAAGTCTTCATCATCGACAAGGATCACATCTCAAACCATTGTCAGATTGTGTCGTCTGCGAAGCTGTGCTATATTGGGACAACATTCGGTGTTTAGGAAATCCCCCTCGCCCTTCCTCCCGTTTCATTGACAACGATCTTTCCTTCGACCTCGGACAATAAACCGTTTTCCATATCCTAACATGTCGACGGCGGTTGCGCATGCTCCAGCCGCTCCATTGCCATCGCCGCATATGAATCGGGATCAAAGTCCAAGAAACTGCCCGACCCTGGCACCAGCAACGACGAGTTCGCAGTCTAGCTTGACACCTCCTCGAATCTCGCACGATGGCTCAACGGCAAAGAGTTCACCATCGGGTCGGAAGCCCACATCACCCTCGTAAGTGCTTCCTGGGCGGCTACACCTATTGCGAGCAGAATTGGGCATAATGTGTTGGATGCTAATACCTTTCCCCAGATCGCAGAACGGCAGCAACCTACCCAAGGTCATCGTGAAAAAGGAACCACCGTCTTCGCCTGCCATGCAAACACAGTCACGCACACAGACCAGCAGTCGGCCTCGACCCCGGAAGTTAGACCTCACCACCAGTCTACCGAATGCGGGCGGTCTGTCCGCACGAGCCCCCGGTGGGCCCATGACAGCTCGGGACGGAGTCAGCATGCACCACGTTGGAATTGCTTGCCTGTCACCAGGATTCCAAACACATGACCCCATAATGAGGGAGCAGTTACAGCGGAGTCTCTCCGTACGAGATCAGCAGAGATCGATCATTGAATCTCGACTACATAAATCGGCCAAGGATGACGGTCCCGATGGTGTGAGACCCTCCGAGTCGAACACGTTTGGTATCCCAAAGACTTCTTCGAAACGGAGGCCGCCCCCTGGTCTATCGATTGTCCCTCCGTCTGCCGCCCAATTTGCCAATGAGCGTGTCATTCAATCTGCACCCTTGAACCAGACGTTTACAGGACGACACCAAGCGCAGCCACTGACCCGTCACGTCATGAATCAAAGCCCGACTCTGGGTTCTAGCTCGCACATCCATCATGTTCCTGCTACACAAACCAACAATCGCCTCCCACCGCTGTCGGACGTCTTTGGGTCTGACGCTCTCGGTTCTCGTGACCGGGACTCCAACCGCGGCCCATTCTACCAGGGCGCTTCGGCCACAAATTCCTCACAGTCCAACAATCTACCCCCACTACCATCCCCAAGAATGCCCGGAAGTGTGACCCAAGCCCCCAGCCGGCCTCGGGAATACCGCTCCGCAGAGGAAGCCGTACATGAGTTGGCCGGAGGCCGAGAGGAACTCCTGCCGCGCATCGTACACTACAATGGTCACCAGCCTCCGACTCCGCCGTCTCCCCGCCTAGGTAACGGTCAACCCAAATCACGTCATTCGAACCCCGAGACGGCACCTTTGGCAGGCGCCCATACGCCCATCCAACCGGTTCTGCACGCTGGCGAAGGAACCGCTCGGCGTCGTACGCGCACTGAATATGAACAGGATAATGGCAGCCCGCCCCTTGGCCATGGCCCCGAACCCCACTACCGACCCAATCCAGCCTTGACCGCTGGTACAAACATCGCCTATGGACCCTTCGGCGCGGGCAGAGACTCTCCCGAAACCCAACGGAAGAAGAAGGAAGAGTTCTTAAGTCTGTGTGCGCGAGCATGGGATCTCTTCCACTCATAAAGCTGGTCTTGATGTGGGTTATAGGGTTTCATCACCACATTCTTTCCTTTCACTTTCTCTTTTTATCTTGCTCCGCCAACTCCTGGGTTCTGTCGTTCGATGCACGATCGTTCGATCCCTTGGGAAGAAGCTGATATCTTAATTATCCATATCTCATGCGCTGATGCAGCTGCATGATGGTCACTTTGTTTGGTCGAATTTTGGCTGGATGGAAAATGAACGGCCCGGGAAACATTTGGCTGAGCTGTTTCAGCACTTTTGGATATGATGAACGTGTGGAATCATGACTACATATACGAACATTTTGGACGGTCTCTATGCCTGCTGTAGAAGCAGGAGGAGACTGTCTTCGACTTCTTCTCTCTTTCTTTCCTTTCATGTCATCATTCCTGAGATCTCTCCTACTGTTCCTTCAAATTTTCCGACGTGATTCTATTGAGTCGGACTCTTTCCCTTGTTTTCTTTTATGGAAAAGATCAAACCTGGTGACAACCATGTTCATAATCTGCGTCTCCTCTTGTGCTTTGATTTTCCGGCACTTCCCATGGACTGGATATCTTGTTGCGATACCATTATTTGTTTGGCATTCTCATTGTTATCCTTCTTCTTCCAGATCGTGGTAAAGCGTTTTCATCGGATAAAACCCCATTGTCTTTCTTTCCAGCCTTCTTCTCTTGTTCTATATTGATGTCATAGTATCCCTGGCGTCTGTTGTTGTTGATGTTCTTGTTGTCAGATGGAAGTTGACGATGCGTTGAGAGATATCCACTTTAGCATTTTCATATGGACCGTTACTTTTAGCCGAGAGAAATCAAGTCGATTTACGACAATCATGAGCCTAAGCGCTAAAATATCAACCATGAATGCACATGGTATGATGAAAGTATTGGAGATTTTAGCTTAAGGCACGGAGTATCTATGCCAGTTTCCTGCGTTTCCTGCCCCCTCCATCATTATTGAAAGGCGCAGCGTCGTTCTCGAACCCTCGTCGCTCCATAGGCATTTCCTTTCTCTCCTTGGCGGTCATCTTCTTCTGTCTCCTCTCCAGCGCCTTCACACGCTGCCGGGAGCCCATGCTCTCATACTTCTTGACCAACACCTGCTTCTTGAGCTCCGACTTCTTCAAGAAGTAAGGATTGCTCTTCTTGCCCTCGAGAATCAGCTGTTTCTCGCGCTTCTTATGCTCCGCCAGCACCTCCTTCTCCCTCCGTCTGTTCTCCGTCGTCCGCAGACGGTCCGTAGTCGCACGAATCGCACGCTTCAAATCCTCCTTCTCCCTCAGATCCTTCGTCTTGGCGAACTTCTCCTTGAGCTCCTTCAGCTCGTTGGCACGGTACTCGTCCAAAAACGCGTAGGCCTTGTTGATGCCGCCGTCACGCGAGCCGCCCTGGCCGCGCACGGCCGGGTCGAAGCGCGGGTCCCGCGACTTGAGCACAGCGGGCGGTTCGATGATCGTGCGCTTGCGCGAGACGGCGTGTTTGGACGACTGCACCATGGGCGCGTGCTTGGAGGAGCGGGACGGCTTCTCGGCATCCCTGGCCTTGGAGGCGGACGGGGCCGAGCCCTGGCGTTTCTGCTCGCGGGCTTCGCGGATGCGCGCGCGGATGTCGTCGAGCGGCGAGGGCGCCGCGGCAGCTTTTTCGTCGTCGTCGTCGGCGGCGTCGGCGGCGGTGCTTGCTTTCGAGTGCTTAAGTTTGCGTTTGGCGTGCGGGCCCAGCGAGGCTTGGGCTTTGGCGAGCGCGCCGAAGGAGATGTGGCTCAGTGAGGCTTGCATGTCGTCCGCTTCGCTGGCATCGCTTTCGTCGTCGTCATCGGCGGCGCTGTCTTCTGAGATGTTGCTATCTTCGTCGGCTTCGTCATCATCGCTCAGTTCCGATCCGTTGCTTCGCTGGCATGGGATTTAGTATTGGCGTGGCTCTGTACAGCACGTTTGTGATAACTCACTGCACCTCCATGATCCTCTAACGACTCGTCGCTGCTGTCGTCTGATCTTGATTCATCGATCTGTTCATCGTTGCTCTCTGCCTCCGATGCTGATTCTCCAGAATAAACCTCTTCGTCCTCTTCCGGTAGCGCCCGTACTCGGCGATTGAGGAGATCTGAAATCGCCATCGTTTCTGACTGATCACCAAAGTCAAAGTAGACAGGAAAGAGCAACTTGTCTCCAGTCTCGAGTATTCTGCGGCGGTGAAAGTCGGCGCAGAAAAAGTTGGCGGATACTGCCACTCCGGCTGGCGGTGAGTAGAGCGGTACCACTCTCTGCTCGCCGCTTTTTCCTCCACGCGGCGATTGTCTGCCAATCCGCCTGGCGATTCTGTTTTGCCTTCGCATTTGTCCGGTCCTTGTTGGTGATTGATCATTTTTCTCCGTCCATCTTCTCCCTGTACTCCCTCAATTATCTTGTCGTCCCCATGCCACTGGGACGCTGGCCCTTTTGGATTAGAAAGCGTCCTTTGTGTATACCGTCTCTTCCCGCGTCAGTGGTCGGCCATCATCACCGCATGCCCCAAGGCGGGGTGTCTCAAACAGTAGATATACACATTTCGAGTGTTGATGATCATTTACTAATTGCATGTGTCTTCTGTACAGTTTTCGTCCTCAAATAAAGCCATACCGCATATTTCTCCTTCGAAGAAACGCCGAAGACCTGCTCTTAGTGACGGCAGTCTCTCACATCGAGCAATGAAACCTCCACGATCCGCTCAGGGCAACACGCTTCAGGCAGGAAATCATCAACAAACCTCCAAAACTCCATCAGACCCTGCACACAACTCGAGGGACCCATGGCGGCCATATCAAGGTCGCTGGAAAACGAACAAGACTTCTGGTAATGCGAGCAAGGTCGTCGCCAACACACCTCAGAACACCATGCCAGTTGAATCGCCGCGAAGTCGTTGGCGCCGCAATTTTGAATCGAACGATAGGAAGTTCAACCCAGAGACGCCATCGTACATTCCACTTCCTTCAGGCTCTCCAGCAGTTGCAGTTCCGATTATGCCTCACCCATCGTCACACCCCTTCGTCCCTCCACAACCTCACTCCCAACCGGGAACGAATCTCAATCCGTTCCCCGTGTTCCCGTTGCTGCCAGGCACCACGGACCCGTTCAATAATACTCCCATGCCCCCGATGTTCTTTCCGCAGACCATGCAGAATCTGCAGCCCTCACAATTGCGACCTCCTTCCGATCAGACCCCGTTCAATCCCCTAGTCTTTCCTCCGGTGCCGAATCTGGACAGCCCAGCGAATTTTATGCCTCTCATGTTCCCTGTGACGAATATGGGAGCTGCGAGCCCGGCGTTGGTGAATCCCATCTTCAACAGCGTTCCGTTCTTTCCCTTTGATCCGATGATCTCGGCACCAGCTGGCTCTGCTGTAGAGAATCCCTCGAATCCCAACGCCCGGGGCTCCTCCCCCATCCATTCACGGGCCAGGTTCTCCAAAAGTCCGGAGCCGCCTGCGCCGATCAAAAGATACCTGACGCAATCGTCCCTGCCGCCTAAACAATCCCCTACCCGCCAACCTCTACTTGTCATTCTCGATCTAAATGGCACTCTAATCTATCGGAAGCATCGACGGCTGCCTCCCTCATTCGCCAAGAGGGCGGGTTTGGATCAATTCCTAGAGGCGTTGTTGCAGAATTACAAGGTCATGATTTGGTCGAGCTCACAACCAGAGACTGTTGGTGCAATCTGTGAGAAGCTGTTTCCTGGCGAGAAGAGAAAGTCGTTGGTGGCGGAATGGGGACGGGATAAACTAAATCTCTCCAAGGCCCAGTACAAATCAAAGGTGCAGGTCTACAAGACACTCAATACAGTCTGGAACGATCCGGCGGTCCAAGCCTCGCATCCCAATTCAAAGCAGAAAGGTCGCCCCAAACCCAAGAATAACTCCGTCAATCCAGCCAGAAGATGGGACCAAACCAATACTGTGCTCATCGACGACAGCAAACTCAAAGCCCTCAGCGAACCATACAACATTCTCGAAATCCCCGAGTTCACCAACGCCTCCTGCAACGACGAGTCACTCATCTTCCCCAAGGTCCTGGAACGGCTCGAGGCGCTGGCCCACCACGACGACGTCAGCAAGCTACTCCAGCTCTGGAACTCCAGGCTCACGGGGAGCGAGACAATCCTCGACCTGGACATTGGCACCGATCAACTCCCACACCCACAAGAAGAAGCACAATCGCAGCCGGTCGGTCCTCCGGCTCCTTCAACCCCGCAGGAGATAGCCCAGGCGCGCAAGGAGAGACGCAAACTCCGCAAACAGGAGCGGAAGGTTGCCCGGAGAGCCGCCACGGCTGCTACTACTGCTACTACTGCTGCTAGTGCTACAAAGGCTGCTGTTGCGCTCGTTACTATTCTTACTTCACCCGCTGCTGTTTCTGCCCTCTCCGCGCCAACTAAGGCAGCCGAGCCCATCGACGACACACCTAGTTCGACAGACGGCCCAGCCAGTCTCGACGGGAACTCTCCGGCAGGTGTGCCGCTGCCGCCGCAGCGGCCCGCGCGGTCCCCGTCGCCTGCGTCCTCGGTACAATCGGAGAATTACCTTCTCGATCGCCTAGAGGAATCTTTGGATGTACGCCATTAGTAAGGTTTGCCGCTGCCGCTTTCTTTAAGTATTCATATCCATAATCGTTGGATAATTGGTTACGTGTAGAGAAAAGACAGGATAGGATAGGATAAGATACCCCGCAATATGCATACGTTGAATTATGAAGATAAGCCATCTGACTTGGTTACATATATACATACAGAGTATAGACAGAATGGCATTATTTGAATAGTTCGTTGGCATCAAGGGCGCTGGACATACAATTACTTGTTTACAACGTATTACATTAGGAGTTCACATAGGAATAAGAACATCAAGATCATGAATGCTTTTTTGCTTGTTTGTTGGCTAGAACTAGCTACTATCATTTGCACATCTCGAGAGATCATTAGCGTGACATAATGTAATGTCTACGCAGATTGGTCTTTAGTGATAAAAAAAGAATCTTTTTTTAAAAGGGGTGACGAATGAAAATACGTAAACCATTCAGTCATGGGAAGCGTGGACATTAAAGGGGCTGTCGATTGGGCGCAGAGGGGGAAGGCGGGAGAGTAATTGAAGGAATGCCTGATCTATCAAACGTTGGGAGATGGGAGGCTTCCAAAGCACACCAAATCTCACAAAGATAACAGTCAAGGCTCGAGTTTATGTGAAGCTAACCCAAGGGCAGGAGGGTAGGGAGAGGTCATGCGTTGGCTGATAGCATTTAGGATATCTTCGTCTATTTGAAGACGTGGCCGTCAACGTGGGGGTACTCCTTGCCGTCGACAGTGACGGGGGCATCCCAAGCCCACATGTCATCAACAAGCTTCTTGTCCTCGGGGTTGGAGGGGTCGAGCTTGCGGAAGTCGTAGCTCTCCCAGTCGGGAGCGACGTTGAAAGCGGGCTCGAACTCCTGGCCGCGGACCAGGAAGACACCGCGGATGACGCAGTCGTAGTTGGTACCGTAGACAGACTGGGCACCGAAGAGGTACTTGCGAGAACCCTCAAGACGGGCGTGGAAACCACCTGCAACAGAGAGTCAGAATTTCAATTTCATGGCGAGGAGCAGCCGTTATTCTTACCGATCAGGTTGTTGGCCATGAAGGTGAGCTTCAGCTCCTTGGGGTACTTGTAGTCAACAGCCCACAGAGAGAACTCCTCGGGCTTGTTGTTGGCCCAGAACCAGGGCAGAGCAACGGGGCGGGTGTCCTCGTTGGAGTACTGGCGCTTCCACTCGTCGAGGACGAAGGTAGGTCTGCCAAGAAGCTCAAGAGGGTGCTTGGGCTTCTTCTCAGCCTCGGGCTTATCCTCAGCAGCGGCAGGAGCAGCGGCAGCGGGGGCAGCCTTGGGCTTCTCCTCCTTCTTGGGGGGAGTGTACTTGATAGCCTCCTCAACGAGGGTGGGCTCAGCAACGGCCTTGAAGGGAGCCTGGTTGATGATGGTGGTAAACCATCTAGCGGTGGCAGGGTTCTCCGAGCGCCAGGCCTTGTCCAGGACGGTGGCGAAGGCACGGGTGAGGAAAGAGGCGGTGAAGTAATCAGCCAGGGTGATGCGCTCGCCAACGAGATAGGTGTTGGCAGTGAGGTGCTGCTCAAGAACGGCAATAGCCTTCAGAGCGGCCTTGGAGGCATCCTCGACGTTCTTCTTGTTGTAGGGGTCGAGGCCAAGCAGGGGGCGGAACCAGCCGCCGACCTTATGGGAGAGCTCAGAGTTGGCATACGAGAGCCAGCGGAGGATAGCAGCATAGTCCTGCTTGGTCTTGCCCAGGAGAGTGGTCTTCTCGTTCTGGGAGGTCACTTTATGGCAGTTAGCCTCATGATCGAATAACCAAATGTCATTTCCGAAAACAGCAAGCGTCAAAATTTCTCCTTGGGAAAAAATTTTTTTGCCAGAAGGCGGGGTAAATCAAAAAAATTTTTTTTCAGAGGTTTGTGTTATCAACAGGGTTGTATAGTTTCTGCCAGGGATAACTAGTAATAAAACTGCTCATCATAAAAAGCAAGGATTGTAGATGCTGAACGCATAGATTCGGAGATGAAAACTCCTTAGGTTTCAAAACATACCGTAGACAGCGATGGCGATGGCCTCAGAGAGAGCGAAGCCATTGGCACCCTCGAAGGCAGGGACCTTGCCGAGAGGCTGGAGCTTCTTGTACTCGGCAGACTGGTTGAAGGCCGCAGCAGAGTTGGCCTCAGTCTCGACCAGCTCAAGCTCAACGTCGTTGCACTTGGCAGCGACGAGGACGGCGAGGGTACGACCGTTGGTCTATTCCAATGAGTCATATTAGCCAGCTGTCCTCATCATGGATGGTAATAACAAGCGACAGAAAGATCTTCCATCCAAGTATGAGGAGAGGAGAGGAGAGAAACACATACGGGAAGACCGTAGAGCTTTCCGAAAGCCATTTTGTGTGATGTGGGATGAAGGAGGGTGATGTGGGAGGAAGAAGGAGAGGAAGACACAGGAGAACTTTTTGAGGGGTTTCGGCGGAAAAGGCGACGAGCGATTGTGCGAATCAGATGTCAGTGTCGGCAGCCGGAGGAACTTTCTGCCGCTCACGTGATGTACCGCCGAAAAACCTCAGGATGCACCATACTGGGGGCTGGTGAACGATAGGCTGAGAGTTCCCACCGGGGCTGCAACACCATCGCAGATTTCTCCTTGTCACCGCTCTCATTCTTTCTCTTTACGCCTCAGTCCTGGTTCCGGCTAGTGAGTCTGTTCCATAATGGCATGGCAGAGGCCCAATTGCATTGTACAGGCGGTCCAGTCCGTCCGGACTGCTCAGCTGCAGTCTCTCCTCCGAAGCACCACAATCCCCTCATGGAGCTCGTTACGACAGCAGCGAAGCGGGCGCAGCTACGCAACAGAGGCCGTGTCTGCTGGTGACAACGCACTCGCGGTTCGCGCCGCCCCCGAGATCGACTTCAGCAACCTCGTCAGCCGTCCTGCCCGGGTTATTCCCGCATCACCCGCCTACTTCTCCGGGAGTCCCAAATTCATCGACCACCTGCTGAAGCTGGAACACATCTGCGCTAAATATGCGTCGCTACCTACGGTGGCTCCGAGTGAAGCTCCTCGGATGGCATGGTTCAAACTTGCACAATTCCGCGATTTCGTCGGCGAGCCCGTACCGACGAAGAAATACAAGAGCCTGATCAAGATCCTGCAACGGCTCAACCGGATCGAACCCGCGCTGCTTCCACTTGAGGTTACACAGACGCTGAAGACATTCCTTCGCCCCGGTAATCCATACGGCAACAAACCGGCACCGGCGACGGTGGATGAGCAGGGCCGCGCGCGCGGCAAGGGAAAGCGCAAGACATCCTCCGCGGTGGTACACCTGGTTGAGGGTGAGGGAGAAGTGATGGTGAACGGGAAGACTCTGGGGGAGGCCTTCCCTCGTCTGCACGACCGTGAGAGTGCAACATGGGCGCTGAGATGCACGTCGAGATTGGACAAATACAACGTGTGGGCGACTGTTCGGGGCGGTGGAGTCACTGGTCAGGCAGAGGCTGTCACATTAGCACTTGGAAGAGCACTGCTCGTCCACGAGCCGGCGCTGAAGCCTATTTTGCGGAAAGGTACGTTGCGGATGGCACTGATTCTCTGCGTGGAATTGAGAAACAATGCTAACGAATCAATTTTTGTTTCAGCTGGTGTCATCACTGTCGATGCTCGTCGGGTCGAGAGAAAGAAGCCCGGCCACGTCAAGGCCCGCAAGATGCCCACCTGGGTCAAGAGATGAAGGCATGCTTTTTTTTTATTCTCTCTTGGTGCCCGGAGTGGCTTTTGTTTCGATTATCTACTACTTTACTATTTCCCCCGGCCTGTATTATCTTCCACCTGCCATTGTGATTCCTGATTGACATATACTTTTGAATTTCCGCAGCATGACCGTCGGTGTGCCATGGGTGATTATGTTTTTCTACCAAGACAAGACACTTAACCTTGCCTGGGTGATTCCGGCGACAAGCAAATGTACCATTAAGAATATGGCGTTGATCCTCCCTAGAATACAAATGAAATGAAACTTGGACATGCTGGACAGACAAGCCAAGGGACCTGCGTATATAACTGGGCTGTACCCTCCTTCTTTTTTTTCTGCACAGCCAGACCAACTCGGATGGAATCGAATGGTCAGATCCGAATCATCTGACAGACACTCTTGACTTCCGAACCACCAGGCGCGAATAGCAACTCTCGCCTTTCCGATATCTCAGTCCGAATTCGAACATGCGTTCCGAAAAGAACAAAGCCAGAAAACGCAGGACGGACCAGCTCCAAAGACACGGACCACCCGAGCATAAGAAAAAGACGCAGGGTTCGCGAGAAAAGTGGCTCTGCCTCTGCACGACGTCGCCCAGGCTCACAGCCTCCCCCAGCTGACGAAGGCCAGCGTTACACGCGTTCACTCGTTCTGGGGGCCCGCCGAGTCAGTCGAGTCTCTTGGTCGGGAGACAAAAGACGCCTTTTACCCTCCAGCGAACATGGCGCTGAGATCAGCGATGATTCCATAGCGCTTTGGGGGGAGGGGGGCGGGGAACCAATTAGTCTGATCAGTCCATGGGCGAGGGTTTGTTTGGTAGGTGCTGGGTTGTTGTACATTCTGGCTTGCGTGACTTGAGGGTTCTGAGCTACTATCGTCATCTGTTGGGTGGGTTTGGAATCTTCTCCCCTATGCTGAGAGGATGGAAGGATGTAAGCCGGGGGGGAGGGGTCTTTTTCTTCTCATTCGTAGGGTACATGTAGGCAGAAGCGAATCGACGATGGTGATTGCTTTGCTTGGGGATGAAGCTGAAACTGCAAGAGTCATGGGAGAGTATCAGATTGGCTCGGAGAGATTGATGCTTCATGATAACACAATGCGTTTCATTGATGTGCTTGGAGATGGATGGGTAATAATAGGAAAAGGACTGCTGACCACGCACGTTGACTTGGTAGTCTGAATATGATATTCCTAACATGAACATGATGTGGAGATGGATGGCTCGCACGAGCTTGTTGAGGTCGAGGTCGAGCCTCGAGGAGCTGTGATAATATATTTTTGGCTTTTGCAGTGTAGAACTCAACCTCCAGTAATATTACAGAACAGGGATGGAATCCCCCATACACTATCGTGTCTGCTCACTGCGACAAGCTACTATTAGTGTTGACTGTACTCCGTACTGTGATTATTTACTCAAATCGCATTATACTTCAATAACAAGGCTACGACGGAGCAGATACTCATGAGTATTTGAAATTCCATGTTCGCCAAGGCGCAATTGGATAGAAGGATCTGCCCCAAGGGCATGGTCCCCTACCGCACTAAGAAACTAGGAGTAAGTGCAAGCAATAGTCCTTGATCGACCGTCTCTTCAAGGAATAAAGTGAGTGACATGTTTGAGGATCGGAGCTAAGGATGATTGAGGGACGATGGTTTTGGTTTTTTTTTTTTTTTTTTTTTCCCACCACCACATCGTCTGAGACACTCCCGATCGGACTGGTTCATTCGCCCTGTCTGCATGACCTTCCCAGTGTTCCGGTCGTTACCATGTCCTTGATCCTGAATGTTTGATGATTGGGAGAGTCTGTCTGGGTTCAAAGAGCTAGGGGTCATCAGCGATGGTCAGCGCTGCATGTCCGCAGCCTGTACAAGATGGACTGTGGTGAAAGGGAGGCAGTAGTAGTAACAATTGACTGTAGATGAGCATCCAAGCTACCACCAGGTATCTAGTAGTAGAGTAAGTACGAAGCACTCAAATCAAAAGAGCAGTGGATACGTACTTTGGCTTCTTCCTGGTCCATGTCTGACAATTTTCCCCTGCAGCAATCCAGGAAGCTAATCGGACAGTTAACTATCTGATGTGGAGCTCATGATGCTCTTGACTTGAGTCTTCCCCAAAGGGCCTTCTCTTGGAGTATAGTTCCCATCTTGCAGAGTAGTTCAGTGCTCATCTGAGCAAGGAGTCTTCTCCCCCCTGTTCTTGTTGAGATGCTCCCACATAGACCTTAGACAGTAGATGGATTGATGCGGGATAGTCTATCCTCGGATAGTCCATTCCAGGATCCAACTCATGTTGACGCTTAGTCCCGAGTCGATCCTCTTGCAAATCCGCCATCTGGAAGCCGCCGAGACACTAGTAAGGGAGAGACCCAGCGCATTGGGCTCTGGAACTAGGAGTATCCCCACGTAGTATCTACGGTATAGTCTATCCAGTTGGCTGGAATTTGTCATTTACACCATCATCATCAATATGAACAAAAAAGAAATAGTGATACTTGCGGCCATACTAGAACTCCCGTAAAGATAGATAGATAGATACCCAGGACACTGGAAACACCGATTAGCTCCGCCTCGGTTTGGTATGGATCGTGAAGGGTATCGACAGTAGTTTCTAATAGTGCGCACTTTCGACTCAGCAATGACAATCACCAGAACCGACCTTCTTTTACTCTTTCGGTCCAATTCCATCCAGAGAATGCAGGTCGGCGATATGTCATTCTTCTTTTTCCTTTCTTTGATGCGCCTCTTCCTTTCCAAGTCGTGCCAGTTCCTCCTCTCCCTCCATCTATGTGTCTGTCTATCTCTCTAGTGCCAATTAAGTAGCTCTTACGGATGGTACTACCCCATGGCGAGGCATATCCCCCTCGATGACAATTGGAGTCAAACGCGATGCACTCCAGTAACAAGCTGAGACCGTCACTGTAAGGCTGGATTGGATAGTTCTGCCCCGACGACTCGGAACAAAAGAAGCCCATACATACGTACAAACCCCAGCAGTCTAGAGTCCAGTCTAAGCAACTAATGGCATCAAAAAGACACCCAGAAGTAGTAAACGAGACTTAGCAGATAGATGGGAATACCTTATTAAATTATCGCACTGGACAAGAAACGATGTAGTTAGATACTGTACTGCCTTGGTCCCCAGTACAGCAGTCACTTTCCATGCTGCTGTCGTCGATCTCTATGCTTTTCCCTGTCTTTTTTTTTCTTTTCTTTTTTCTTTGTTCTCTGTTTTCCCTTCTTTTCTTTTCTTTTTTTCCCTTTTATTTTATTTTTCTTTTCTTTTCCTCTTCCCCTTCTTTTGTTTTGCTGCTTGCTAGTAAGCGCATCAAAATGATTTATTGATACTTCAGCCTATGTCTGTTTCTCTCTATCTCTGTTCCTTCAGTTCCTTTCTGCTACGCTGCTGTGTATGTCACTCGCAGGATCCCAGATCCTCTCTTCTCTAGGATCTTTAAATACATCCCTTGAGTACCCTTCTGTCTTGTCGATTTGTCCCCGTATCCTGAAGTATATCCTCTGTCCACCCCGTCTTGCGCTTCTGTTTCCCCCACTTGCTGGTCTTCCTCCGCTTAAAAGCTGTTGGTTTTGGACTGCAAGTTCCGAGCTTCCAGTCATTCCATCTTACTTCCTGATTGATCGGATATAATTACATTCCTCTTCTTGTGTTTAGTCCTCTCCTTGAATCAAGTATATCCGCCACTCTGTGCGCTTCTCCTCTGTTTGAAGAAAAGGAAGATACAGCTCGAAAGAGTAGCCTGTCAAAGGTATTACTAGTACTTTCTCTGAATGTAAGTGGTCGCCGAATATATGCTATACTTTGCGCACTATTATTCTTGATCAGTGCTGATTGTTCTCAGAGTGCGCCTATCTTTGCGATTCAGAGCAAGTATATCCACCTGGAGACATACCCGCTACATAAAAGATACCCGTCACATCTCTTCGGTTATACATACTTCTTTGAAACTGCTCGTCGACAGACCGATCAGTAGGTCAGGAGAAAAGCAATCAGATCGTGATCGATCACGCACAGACAACATCTTTCCGCCCCGAATTTCGGAATCCCGACAAGCTGGAACCCTACGCGAGCCCTCCGCTGTCCCCTGAAGCGCATTGGTCGTTTGACCTTGATTCAGGGCGTAAGGGGTCTCTGTGGGACCGAGCGCGTGGTATGGATGGCGATAACCGGCGCCTCAAGCACCATGATCCCTCCAGATCTTCGACGAGCTCTGGGGTGACCCGTCGAGGCATCTCCCGATCCGCTGGTGGTGCCGCTGGCCGCTTCAGACAACATGGTCTGCCTGCAACACGTGGAAATCCAACTGGATTGGCACAGGTAACGGAGAGATCGCGAATGTCGACCTACATGGACTATGGATACACAGACACTGCATTCCAGGGCAATCCCCTGCAAGGGGATGAATTGCAACCGTACTCTGTGACGTTGCGCGAGCAGCAGCAGCGCCAGCCGGCAGTGCAGCAACCATTCGCCCCCTATGAATCGGAGATGGTATATAATCTCAGTCAGCAAGGCCCGACACCGAATCCGTACGAGGTCGTGCCACAGTACCCAACACGGCAGTCTGCAGCCATTGACGTCTTGTCCAGCCAATTTGCTGTTCCACAGTACTTCTCAGCTAATGAGCCGACAGCAACAGGGGTCCCTGCAGACGTTTCGCCCTACTTGACCTCGCACCTGTCTTCATCGGCTTATAACCAGCCCGGTCCCATTGGGCGCTCGAGCGCAATGCAGCCCTTTCCCGCAACGATGGCCGAATTTACCGCGGTGGGGGCAACCGCAGGACGTTTAGATCAGCAGCAGCAGCAGCAGCAAGTCGCTTCGGAGTCGACAAATGAAGCGTATGGCCGCTTCCAGCGAGCTTTGCGGGCAACCTTTGATCATACGCGCGCTGGCCGATTGGTAGAGGCTGGTCGATCAATCTTGGAAATTGCCGAGTGGCTTGTCACCAATGCGCGGGAACTTGGTATGTTCTTCCTAGCGTTTCTCAGGTTCCACCCATTATCATCTCGCTCATGTTTTTGTTCACATGGCCTTTTTTCCTTTTTCTTTTTCTTTTTCTCATTTTTTTTTCAGTACACTAACATGATCAATAAGACATACTGCGAGATGATCCAGCGCTATACCCCGAACGACTCCAACTTTGGAATGATTTTAACATCTGCTGGTTGGCCATTTGCCAAAAACAGAAGGACATGACACAAGATCTTCTGCAGACCAGCCGCCAGTCACCCAACACGACAATGCTCACAATCGAGCGCATGGAGGAGATGGGCAAAGACCTCATCCAGCTCTGCGACCAGATGGAGCAGCATGGATTAGTGGATTACCAGATGGGTATTTGGGAGGAGGAGATTCTTGGTGGTAAGAGAAAGAAAACCCATCCCAACCTGGAGGCCAACCCCGTTTCCCCGGCTCTTGGCAATCATATGGGCTACATTCTGATTTGAAACTCTCTCCTAGTTCTCGGCGAATGCCTCGATCTGCTCGAAAGCCGACCTGATGATGTGCAGGCGCATCGAGGGAGCGCAGCCACGGCCACTACTTCGCGATCCTGAAGCAACTGGACCTAGACTCTTGAGATGTCGAAACTTGAAGAGCAAGGCCAAAAGCAACTTCCAGTGGACGGGGGGCTCGCTTCGGATATCCGCGTAGCCGTACTTTTGTGATGGTAGCGCTGCTTGCGGGCCTAATGCAGGAACTAAATTAGTCCTCAGTCCTCAGTCCTCCTCACAGCTCACGAGAAATTTGCTCGCACACGGCTGAGTGGTCACAATGCCTCCCAGAGGACTATCTACTCACTACTGTCCCATCTTTCTGAAAAATGAACCCGGGGCTTTTTTCTTCCTCCTTCCTCGACCAATGGAGGGGTACCTAGAGCCATCTTCTCATTTACGAGTCTACGGCCCCATGATGTATGGGGCATTTCTTCAATCTAAATCTACAGCGGTCAGCGGTCAGCGCGAGCCTGATGAGCCGGGCACGTAGCTCCATGACAAAAGAACAATTGTCATTCTAATCTGGCTTCCGATGAAGTTCGCAATTGAAGTCAATACTGCAGATCCCCACCCAAGGTCTCTCCCCTTGGAATCCTCTTTTCTGGAATCATCAATTGTGTATATATAAATGTGACTTTCTATTGCAAGATCTGAAAGCCACCAGCTGATGAGTGTCGGTGTTTGGATATATCCATATAATATCTCTTAGCGATAGACAATTTACTGCGGATCGAAAGTACACCGTTACCTTACAGCGGGAGCCTGTAGCCTGTAGCCTGTAGTCTGTAGATGGATAGCCTATATAGTGTACATACAGTGACAGTTCTGGAAGGATTCAGCCGTGCCTGCAGCCGCAGCGTGGGGGCGCCGGGGCGCCCGGGGCCCTGGAAACTGGAAACTGGAGACTAGAGACTTGGAGAGGGCCGGTGCGGCCCCTAACGATGTACCTAAGTAGCTAACTAGTGGTCCCGGGTTCCAGGTTCTTCGGGGATGAGCACGATGAGGCGTGCGTGATCCGAGGACTTGGGGCATCGGTCCGATCGCTTACGATCTCGATCTCGATCACGATCACCACCTTGACACCGACATCGACAGCAGGCACTGGCAGTCAATTAAGTCAATTAATACATTATCATTATTAGTGGGCATTAGTTACCATTAACTATTACCATTGCAATTTTGTGATGTGCCGAATCTGCAGGAAGCCTGAACGGGCCATGGCTAGTTATTAAGTGCTCACTAATCTAGACAGTAGATACTATCATACTCCGTAGATAATCTATCTACCTTTTGGGGGGGGGGGGAGATGATGGTTCTTCTGAGGTTAGTTGGTGAAGCAGCCTAGTTTCTAGTTTCCAGACTACTTACATACATACTACATAGTCCTTTCTCGCCTCACTTCTCTGAAAACTGATCTTCAAAAATAGGCCAGTGCTGTGGCAACTGGCAAACTAAGTTACAGTAAACATGATGGTATGATATCCCCCACTTCGAGCTCCTCCTTGACCAACCTCCGGAAGCCCTCATTACTACGTATTCCCCAGTAGTGCTTTCACTCCCCAGACCACACAATACTTCTCCCTATCCAGCACGATCCATGCCATCCCAATCCTCGTGCCCCATTTCCACGAGGCCACGCCCCATCTCACAAGCCACAAATGATTTTGAACGAGGAGGAGGGGGAGAGAAAAAAAAAAAAAGGAAAGAAAGAAAAGAGACGACGACTACTCGACTCCTCACAAATCCTAGTCCCGATGGGCTCGAAGGAATATGATACATCAATCCATTTTACCTCATATCCTCCGATGTACATATGCATACTACGTAGATCGGGGTCCCGTAGGCTGGGACCGGGGAGCCGGTCCCCCAGCCCTGTCCCTGTCCCTGGATTCCGCGGGCGCTAGGGGGTGGGGACTGGCTTTATTAGGATTTAGGAGGTAGTAGTCCGTATGTAGGAGTAGGAGTAGTGTGTAGATACCCAATAATATATTATATTATGGATTACTATCTAGACTAGGGCCACGGAGTGATGACGAGAGATGAATTTGAATATCTATTTAGCCCTAATCAATGGCCGATGCTGGTGTTGAATAGTTCCTTCCTTGGCTTTGGTGGTCGGATCCTTCCATGCAACATTCCACGGAGGATAATCCTGGAATGGATGCGTAGGTATTACGGAGAACTACCTAGTGTACTACATTGGTATTGTAGTGATCGACGGTATCAAGCAATATCTAGACATCATGAACTAGGACGCCTTACACAAACTGTATTGTTGTGCGTGGATCGCCGATTACTGCAACAATCAGGAGTATCACATCAGTGAAATAGTCATAATTGAATCGTAGGATGTATGGTGTAGAACTATATGCATGTCGTCATGGCTCCATGAAGGACTCGAAGGATTCTGAGCCCCAGGATATAAACTACAAAGGGGTCATGATCGATGATCGTGAAAGTCATGTCAAGAATGGAAATGATCGGGGCTGGTGTTCGCATGGCAGACAGAGAGAGAGGGAGAGAGAGAGAAAAAAAAGGCAACGCCAGATGGAAAAGCGAAACCAAGCGTCTCAAGCAAGTATCTTAGATTTGGTCTGTAGGGGAGCATCGTCAGTTCAGTTTCTTCTCCATAAGGTATAGCAGGGAGGGAGAGAGAGAGAGAGAGAGAGAGAAACATACTCAGCGTCATGCTCAGGCTAACATCCGTATTCTCCACCATCTCAGTGAACTCCTCGAAGCTGATCTTGCCGTCGCGGTCCTTGTCCGCCTCCATGATCGTCTTGTCCACGATCTGCTGCAGCTGCACATCCTTCAGGTTGTTGCCCACCATCATCTTCAGCACGATAAACAGCTCGCCGTTAGAAATATAGCCGTCGCGGTCGATATCGTACACCTTGAACGCGAACCGCAGCTTTTCCTCCTTGTTGCCCTTGGAGCTGAACGCCGACAGACCCGACACAAATTCCTGGAAGTCGACATCGCCGCCACCGTCTTCGTCGAAGATCGCGATCATTCTGTTGGCCCATCATCGGTCAGTTCTTGCTTGCCTTCGTCTCTTTGTACCCATAGCCTCAATCTTCTTCTTCTTCTTCTTCTCCTAGCACGTACCTCGTCGCCAGCGGGTTGGACGATACTTGGGGGAGGGAGAGGAACTCGTCACGATCGATGGTGCCGGAGCTATCCTGCGGCAGTCTTCAGCATGTCATTCCGTAATGTTTCATGTCAAATCGGTCGGACCTTGTCTAGTTTCATAAATCGCTTGCGAAGCCGATCCACCTCATCCCTATCGACTGTCCCCAGGAAGAACCACTGTCAGTTGTTTCACTCAGAGATAAAAGGACGAGTGTAAGGCAAGGCTGGAGAACCGACAGTTGGAGGCAGACACGATGTTATCGAGCAGCTGTGATGTGCCCACAGATGCTCTGCGCCTGCGCGCATCATACATGGCAGCGTTGTTGGGCTCACTGGGTTGTTCCATGGTGATCTATTGATGAGGGGGAAAAGAGGGTTTGGTGAAATTAATGATAAAGAACAGTGAGCAAAACAAGATGAAAAAGTGGAAAGAAAAGACTGGTTAATGGTCAATGCTTATTAACTCGCGGATGAATTGCGATATTCAAGTCCACAAGCACAGCCAGTGGCGGATCAGACAAGATTCTGGGGAAGAAGGCGACTAGGTAGCAAGCACTAAGCAGGAGGGACAAGACCACACTGGGATGCGGCTCCGTCCATAACATGCCAAGCACATCACCCGTTCATCAATTTGATATCAGCCAGCCCCGCACTAACCATAAACGGACAGGCAAGCGAACCCCTGAGGCCGTGCGCTGGCCCAAAGCAGGCCACGGTTGGGTCACATTACAACGTCAACTCAACCGCCAGTGCTGTTACTACGAGACTCCAACCGTCAATATCTCCCACCACCCATCGATTTTCATCAAGAAAATACGTTTACGCGCTTTCGCATGACCAGAGCTATCGGCATATCCTAATTTTGCGACCCTTCTCCCATGGTCATTGCCGTATTCGCGCCCCAAAGTTCGCATGACTAGGTACGGGGGGATGGGGAGGACGCGCCCAAAAAAGCTCACCTCAAAGGCCTCAATCCCCATTGTTCGTGAGGATGAGATCGACATCATCGAAGATGAAGTCCAGAATTCCCTACAACAGATAGAGACCGGCGTTGAGAAGGCTGAGGAGTCGGTCAGTTTTTCCCCCCGACTAAATTTTAGCCACCCCTGCATATGTCACGTGACCTAATCCCAACCTCACCTCATGGTGAAAATTTCGTCGTTAGCAATATTGGACCCCAAACAGCGCCTGCTAACACTATTCTGTATAGGAATTCCATCTGCAAGCCGCTATCAACGCGACTGCTCAAGGAAAAGTAAATGAGGCGCACATCCCCACACCAGAAACCGTCCTCAGTAATCTCCGATATGACGAGCTCTACCCCCCAATCTTCTCACAGCCAGCGACGTACATCCGCTTCTCCTCGACAGTCGAGGATTGTTGCGGATGCCCATATAACATGACTGAAGAGGATGATGTCTTCCTCAAGATCAGGAACCAAAAGCGGGATGCGTCAGCTCAGTGCACTGAGGACCAATTCGAGGAAGTTATGTACTTTTTCGAAGAGACAGCGCAGACGAAGCAACCGTTCGCAGCTGTAGATAATCCTCCCGTTCTGAGCTTTGCTGAAATGCAAGAGTCGATGGACGCAACCGTAGAAGAGAGCGTCAAGCGATTCGCCAAGGACATATATGACCACTGGAAGGCGCGAAGGACCACTGCCGGCAACCGATCGCTTCTTCCTAACCTCAAGGTAAGCATCGCGTGGCTTGCGGTATTGTTAAGTAGCTTCGTGGCTGACTTTTAGGACAGTTCGAGACCGGACAAGATACCGATGACACAGACCCATACGTCTGCTTCCGTAGGCGGGAAGTCCGTCAGATTCGGAAAACTCGCGGCAGAGATGCTCAGAGTGCCGATAAACTTCGCAGGCTCAGAAAGGAGTTGGAAGACGCTCGACAGCTGGTTGCCTTGGTGCGCCAGCGCGAGTTGGCAAGGAAGGAGATGCTCACGATGGAGCGCCAGATCTTCTTGCAACGCTCTGAGGTGAAGGAGATGAAGAGGAAACTCAACATCAAAGACGATGATGAAGACCTCATCAACCAGAAGGTAAAGTCCACAAATGCGTCAGTCCAGTACTGGCCCGCTAACTCATCGAGCAGCCAAAGAAGAAACCAACAGAGGCGCCAGCAGTGCAGCGGCCAGCCGCCCCTCAGCTCCGGATGCCACCCAAGCCTGGTACCCAGGCAGCCGAAGATTTGCAACTTCTAGAAGATGTCCAGGCAGAGAAAGAGAACGAAATCTTGCGGGACATCAAACAGAACATTGCCAAGCACATCAAATGGAACGAGGGCTATGTGGACCTCACAAGAGCACCTCTCTCGCCGCCTCCGGAGAAGACCTTCCAGGCTGCATTCCGTCCCGCAATCACCACCCAGTTGCCGACTCCTCCATCTTCGGATTCGTCCGACAACATGATGTTGGACACCGCTTTAGATACTACCAATGCCCTTTCCTTCCGAGATAAGCTAGTCCCTCGTACATGGGAGATGAATGAGGACACCAGCAGGATACCGTCGTTTAGGAGGCGTATTGGGCGTGGCGGTCGCTTATTTATCGATCGTCGAAACCTGGTGTCGCGCTGTAGAGTCGAGATGGATCCGCTGAAGGCTGACCGATTCAAATTCGATCGGGAAGATTCCGATGAGGAGTCAGACTTCGAATGTGATCAGTACGATATCCAGATCATGCAACACCGTGCTATCATGGCGGCTAAAGCGCGAGATCAAGCGGCAGCTGCAGCTCAGGCGCAGGCGGCACATGCACAAGCCCAGGCTCAAGCGCAAAGAAGATTGCAAGCTGAGCAAACCGCGGCTAGTAATGGACCTGCCAACGTGGGGCAGACAATGGGGTCAAATCCAGGGCCTGGTGCCGTGGCCACCACAACGTGAGATATGAGCTGGGCTTTTATTCTTCTCCCTTTCCCTTGATGTTTTCTTTCTCTTTTTTAATCTCTCCCACTCATATCTTGCATTTGGCGGGCGTTTTTGATTCCCTTGTTTTTCTCTCTTATGCCCTTCACCCTCGAGCCTCCCTTGTACTTGTACGTTTACCTCTTTTCCAGCACCTTGGACTCACGAACCGTCACCTCACCACCCTTGCCTCAACCATCCCCCATTTTCAGAATTGTGAGCCTCAAATCACACCAAGATGGCTGCAAACGAAAACTCGTTATGATACAACCCTGGGGTTCGCGCATGTTAGTGTACATAGCCTGTCTTCCTTTTCATTTTTTGCTCTCGAAACCTATCAGTCGATAGACTCATGTACGGATAGCCGATCGATGATGCCAGCAACGAACAAAAACAACAAATAATATCACATCTTAGAAAAAGAGGCCAGAGCTCTTTTATGTCGGCGATGTATAGGTGCGAGTTAGATGCAAGGTTCAGTTCTTGGCTGTCTTGGATCTCCTGGAGTCTCCGTTCTCGTTATCGGCGGGCCGCTTCAGTATAGATGCTCCGTTGGTCTCGGCGGAATTTCCAATGAATTCGTTGAGCATGTTGAATAGAGTTTGTATGATTTCCTTTTCTCCGATGCGGACCTGGATGGCCATCTTCTGTCGGCGAGCGGATGAGTCCAAAGGATGAGAGGCTTCAGACTGGTTCAATCGGGAGAGGATTTCCTGATCTTGCTCGATAGTGGTCGCGTACTGTTTCCCCTTGAGTTGGATACACTTTAAGAACAGGCTTGCCTCTGGTTGGCCGAAGGATGGCTTGGGAGGTTTGCTCTTGGACTGCTGATGCGAAAATTGCTCTGGCGACAGGGTCAGAGTCTTCAAGAGCAGGATTAGCTCATCAGGGAGAATATCTGCCAATGGGTCTCCAGGAGACGGCCTAGGAATAACATAGCCATCGTCAAGGAGTTCCAGGTCCTCTAAAAATTCGAGCTATGTTCAAAGTCAACCATCATGTCACGGATACCGTCGGGATCCAGGAGGTGGAGCAGAGGGTAAATACCCGAGGCTGATTTTCGATATCAGCGTTTTCAAGACCAGCAGAGCGACAGATCTGGTCCAGAGACGCTTCAATCACATCGTATGGAGCATAGTTATCCGTTACATAACCGTAGCGCCTCAGGAGGTCGGAGCGGGGCAATTCTCCGTAGTCATTGAAGATCTCATCTCCCGCCGCGATAGGCTTGATAGCTTTCATGACCAGAGAGTCCTCTTCCTGAAAGAGGCGTGCCTAGGAAGATGATGAATATTATGGCAGAGGGAGTGGTGTTGAAAATGGACGTCCTTACATTATTTCGATCCGCATCCGCGTTGAGGATGTCTGCCAATGGCACCATGCCTTTTGACGACTGGTCCTCTTCCTCATCGGTCATATAACCGTCTTCACCCTCGTTATCTTCATCATCCTCATCATTGACCTTCTCAATGTCAAAAGCATAAGCCATGATAAGGGATCCCATGACGTGAGCGAGACCCAGCAGAGCTTGGGTACCGGCCTCGCCCTCCCATGAGCTGAGACCCTGAATCGGCGGGAAGAGGGAAGGATTCGCCTTTACCACTGGTGCAATCATTTGGAGAATGGACTCTTCAGCACCTTGCCTCCCAATCTTGTCGACAATCGCACTTCCCTGAAGCTCCTGTAGTTCGGCGGGGGACCAAAACATTAGAGTGTCGAAATTCTCTGGGAAGATTCTGTAGTACGGTGCCCAGGCAGACTGCTCTCGTAAGAGATATTCATAGATCATAACCAGCATAAGAGAGAGCCATGGCCCCAACTCTCCCAAATCTTGAGAAAGCAGACTCTTCAGCTTCGAATTTTCCGTCGAGAGAACTAGATCGCGGGGAATGGAGAAAAGTTCTTCGCCTTCGACGATAGCCGATTGTGCCACTGATGATAAAAAGAGAGTCAATCAGAGAAGGTTCAAGATCAACGAGCAATGTTATTCTTCACTCGACAGTTTGGAACGCAATGCATGCAGCAAAATCCTTGCCATGAGTGGGCCACTTACCTACACCTCTCCCGGCAGACTGTGATCTTAAATCAGCGATGCGAATCTTCGGACTGATTCTTACACCCGGTCTCTGAGCCAGCCATGTGATAAACTCATCTGACTGACGCTGGAAGCTGTCGGAATCAGGAAAGTGGGCTGTAGAAGACATTCTGTGACCGATGAAGAATGTTGTGGACTGTGCGTGGGTGGAGTACCCCCCGAGAAAAGAGTAAGACGGAAAGACGATCTTTTAGAAGGAAAATAGTCAGAACAAAACGAGGGAGATGACCGCAGAGTAACCCAAGACGACAATGAAGAGATGAGAGCCGTCAGGACAATAATGTGCTGTTGTGGGAGGAGAAAAGCATGGAGTGGGTTCTTGGTGCTAGTGAGCTGGAGCAGGTGGTTAGTAGTTTAGCAGTATAGTAGCATTTGTTGTATACCCCGTCGGATAAACGCAGCCGCCGTGTCAAGCCGCTACCCGCCCACCAATCGATAACGCTCCTGATAAAAAAAGAAGCGAATGGATTGCCCCTCTACAAGACGAGTTTCCCATAACGATTTGTAGCCGTCGATCTCAAGAAGAAATTGAAGTGTATTTTCAGTGAAGAATTGGAACATTCGGATCCCTTCGCATAATAATCCCCTGCGCCATGATTGCCATCGGACTCGAAGGCTCCGCCAACAAGCTTGGCGTGGGCATCATGTTGCATCCCGAGGATGGCAGCACCCCGCAGGTCCTTGCTAACATTCGTCACACATATGTCTCTCCTCCTGGCGAGGGGTTTCTCCCCAAGGATACTGCCCGGCACCATCGCGCGTGGGTAGTGAAGCTTGTAAAGAGAGCACTCCGAGAAGCTCGCGTGTCTGTTGACGATGTGGATTGCATCTGCTTTACCAAAGGCCCCGGCATGGGTGCTCCTCTCCAAAGTGTCGCTGTGGCTGCCAGGACGCTCAGTCTTTTATGGGGGAAGGAATTGGTCGGCGTGAATCACTGTGTTGGACGTATGTGTCACCGCTGATCCCACTCCCCTGTCACTTCGCTGGATGCTCCCGCTTGTCTAAACGATCCGCTAGCTTTCACCATTCAGGCTTTAATCGTGAGGTCGGCAAGCTAACAAACCACTCAGACATTGAAATGGGCAGACTGATCACGGGCTCGACCAACCCGGTCGTCTTGTACGTCTCGGGAGGCAATACACAGGTCATCGCATACAGCTCGCAAAGGTACCGGATCTTTGGTGAAACGCTCGATATCGCCGTGGGCAACTGCTTGGACAGATTCGCCCGCACATTACACATCTCCAATGACCCTGCACCGGGGTATAACATCGAACAACTAGCCAAGAAGGGTAAACAGTTGGTCGACCTACCGTACACGGTGAAAGGAATGGACTGCTCCTTTTCGGGAATCCTCGCCGCGATTGATGGATTAGCAGCCTCATACGGCCTGAATGGAAAGGAGAAAGAGGAAGAGGAAAAATTAGTGGCTTTATCAGATCCAGCAACATCAGAGGCAGTTGAAAACGTCAAGCCCACTCGCGCGGACCTCTGCTTTTCCCTGCAGGAGACAATCTTCTCCATGCTTGTGGAGATCACTGAGCGCGCGATGGCGCATGTTGGTTCCAAGGAAGTCCTAATAGTAGGCGGTGTGGGTTGCAACGAGCGATTACAGGAGATGATGGGGATCATGGCTCGGGATCGTGGAGGAAGCGTTCATGCGACGGATGAGAGATTCTGTATCGACAACGGAATCATGATCGCCCAGGCGGGCATGCTTGCCTACAAGACAGGTTTCCGTACTCCACTAACAGAGTCAACCTGTACGCAGCGATTCCGAACGGACGGTGTGTTTGTGAAATGGCGAGATTGATCTTAATCATGGACATAATAATGATGCAGATCGCTTTGTCTATGATGTTTATGACTATCAATCAATCATTAATACCCCTGTGCTCTAGTACAGGAATTCTACAATACCTACAAAGCAAATCAAGACTCACGGCAATTCTAGCGGGTGGCTATAGAAAGACAATTTGGTGATTCTATCTTGAGAAAGAGGTTTGCAAATTAGCGATGCTTCGGACAGCGATGGGGGTCGCATAGTCATCGCCTCTAGTTTCGACCAAAGAATTGCGAAAGAAAAGGACCGACAGTACAGACAAGAGAGCCTGATAAAAGGCGCCGCAAGACGATGATTTCCAAAGCCAAATCTAGGAATGAAGTTACAAAATGATCTCGAACATGACAATGGCAATAGATCGCGTCCATGGGAACTGTGAGATACCGGAACGTTCAAAAATACAGTGCATACAATACACAAGTTCGGCCAAACTGTCATTCATCCAAGACTAAACCGTAGCTGTTCTGGAGTGTGATTTCGAAATGATGATCTTGCATATGTGCATCTATCGAGGAATATATGGCCATGAATATTATAGACGTGGGATCGGATTCTTCCATGCCTAAGCAAACTTTTCTGGACGACTCAGCGTGAGTCAAATCGCGCAGAGTATAGGTAAGGATCGCTGACGGGGAGCGCTCAGGGTCTCAGGCCCAACCCCATTGTGCGAAGCTAGCGGTATCACCGAGTATGATTTATGTATGGCATGCAAGACTGTGATGCAGACGGATATTCAATGCTGAGACTAGCCCGTGATATGGCTGGTTGGTTTGTACAAGATTGTCGTAACATACTGCGCGACATTGCGTCAAATACTGGGTTGGCTGAAACATTGGCGGGAAAGCTTACCTTCCGTTTGTACCTAGTTGTGGCACTGGTGGCAAGCACTCCATTTTTGATGCTGCTGGTTGCAAGGTGGTTAAGAACTGTATGGTTAGGATAATTGAGAACACTACTATCGTCCTTCATCGGCGTAGTGCCGTTCAGGATTGACTTTCCAAGGAAGAGAGGGAGACTCGGCGGTGTTGGGGTATCACCGATCACATTAGCAGCTTGCTGATATTCAGGACTGTCTTCCTCCTTATCCAAATCGACAAGAAATTGAGGGATGATGGTTTGAAAGTCCCCAAGAATAATCTCCTCGGGTTCTTCTTTGTCAGACTGGTCCTCAACATTGGTACGCTCAGATCCGATGGGGCCAGGAAGTACTTGAGGAGGATGCACCCCAGAAGGCACCGCACTTTTATTTGTCCGCTCGCTCTCCCTGCGCGATCGGTTGATATCGTCTGCGCTGACTTCAATGTAATTGACCAGGTGATTAGTAAAGTCCACTGCAGTTGGCAAAGTGTCGGAAGCCCGCATCTCGCCATCCACGATGAACTTCAAATGATGTGTACCGGGCCGCAAATTCAACGTTGTCGACATGACCCCTGGGTTATTTTCACTGTCCACAAGTATGTCTGTCAGCACTCGTCGACGGGACATGATCATCTTTCAAGCGGCCGGAGAGAATTGCAATTAAGCAGGCAACAAAACCAAACAGAAAGGCAGAATGCTGGAAGACAACACACAACACAATGATAACAGAGGCTGTTTCAACACTGGCCGTTGTAGGTTTCGCAAGAGACACGACAGCAGACGGAATGTAACGTACTTTCTGTGCAAACGGTACTTCTTTTCCCAATTGACGAAAGTTCCTGTAACGTAGACCTTATCTCCGGGAGCGTTCCACTCTATGGTCGTTGGGACAGCCCTGCCGACACCACTTGGGGTGTACGGCTCGAGCTCGTCCAAAGTCTCCTCATCATCAACGGCCGTATTGCTTATGCCAGGATTGCCTTGGTCAGCCTGCTCTCCAAGTGGACGATCGCCAGAAAGGAAACCAATATGTGAATCTTCCGGTCCGATGATCGGCGAACCCGGAGTAGCTGTCGCATCACCGATGGGGAGGGGCAACCGAGGCGGACGCTGGAGGTGCGTGGATGCACTGTAATATGTATTGAGAGGCGGGGCAGATGGTGCTACAGTCGGATCATCTCTGGAAGCAGCCCGAGCGACTGGTACCTGGACAGGGTTGGACGGGTCTGGGGAAGAGATCTCCCTCGACGAAGGCTCTGTTTTCTTCGCATCATGTCGGTCCTGCCGATCTGGATTTCCTCTGGGCGCGTCCGTGATATTGCGCGATTGCAGGCGTTGTTGAACCGGAGTTTGCGTGGGTGTTGCCGGATGTCCAGTTGCGGTCTCGGTGGAGGGGGTGGGACCAGCCGCAGTCGCTTTTGCTGCGCTGGAGATGGCATTCGTTGAAGTACGGCGATACACCTTTTTATCACCTGCTGAAGCCGTCAAATGCGAAGACCCCGAGTTTGGCGGTCCATCTCCGGAAGGGCCCTTGGAAGGATTGTTGCCCATCTGCGGCGTAGAGCGGACTAAACCGAGGGGCTGTGAACGGGGGGAGAATGAGGGGGAGGAGCAAGAAGCAGCTACTGTAGGTTAGAATGCCAGCATGAAAGCGCCAGCCTCAAGGGGCCGTATGACGATCAAATAAAAAGTAAAAGGGAGTCAAATAGATTGCAGTAGCCAAATGCGATGGGGATGCAAACTGGAAAGATCCACTTCGAATGAGTCCGTCTCAATCTAACATTGAATCAATGGCATCTCACGGCGTTTGATGATGTCGACAACGGTTGCTCCGGAGTTTACCAGAAATGTCTAACTAGGGCTTAGGGCTATTGTTCCTCTCTGGAGAGGCCATCGTAAACGGTATAGCTTTGATGCCGCTACACTCTCTGGGGCTACACTATACTAGATAGGGTATAGTGGGATGATCTTCCAGCACTAAAAGTCTAAAACAGCAACCGGAACTGGGCCTCAGGCTCCACCAGGAGATTACATCAGTTACTTTTGATGTAGTCCATGCCTCCATGGCTCTACGCAACGCAATGTTCTGCTCCCAAAACAAGCATCATCAACAGCAACATCCAAGTCATTATGCTTCCTGATTTTGTGATGTGCTCGTTGATATATTAGAGAAAAATATAATGGCGTGGGCCCCAGCAATTGCGATTCTCCTCTCATGGATTACATATCCGTTCACCTTTCTGCTTTACTTTGTATATGGACTTCTCCAGCTGTTGGTCACGCCATTATTGAAACTGGCGTCTGGGATCACCAAGCTTGCTTTTCTGCCTCTTCGAGTCCTGGCGAGATTTGAGGTATGTATATGGCTGTCGCCTTTTGATGAAATGTCATCGGCCATGCAGCGTATGGACATGGGATGTGAGACTGATTTGGGTTGCAGCCGTTACTCTTCTTTCTCGGGTCGGCTTTGATCGGTGGTCTGGTACTGGGCTCAATCCTGAATTTCTCCTGTGATTTTGTCGTCGAAATATTCAACCAGTCACTAGGATGGACGGGCACTTCAGATAGTCGCTGCGAACCGAGGGGCAAGGCTCCATTGGATCATCCCAACAAGACAGCGAAGAGGATGACCCCCATCCCAGGAGAATCAAGCTCTTCTAGAAAACCCCTGATGGGATGGCCTGAAGTGGAAGATATTACATCAATTGGCAATGGAAGAGACCTTTTCTCATCCACTACTACTATTTTGGAAGAGGAAGAATATAGTCAGGACTCATTTGAACAGTATTAACTTATAGCCCACTTTCGCTTATTCCAATATATATATTAGGCCGTTCACCATAGATGAAATCGACATGGGTAAGCCGGATCGATCCAATTCTGAGAATAAGCAACTGGGGCTATGGGCCTTGAACCCTGTGTGCAGGGACCATCTCATCTGGGGTATACTCACTTAAATCCAACAACCTACAGTGAAAATAAGAATAAGACACAACTGAAAGCTACTGTAGTATATATATCACTTGGTTGATGGACCGCAAAGAGAGTCAATGACAGCAGTCATTCTCTCATCATCGTCAAAGTGGTGGGTCACAGTCAAACTTCCCGCGTCAACCAGTTTTGCAGATCAACGGAATCTTAATATTATCATCATCACTCCTCATTTCAATTTCCCTCGGTCTGATATCTTGTCCCTTGTCACTTTCTGTGTCTCTAGCAACGTTTGACTTTGCATTTTTCATTTTTATGTCTTCTTTATCATCTTCGAATTCATTCGTGTATAGTGTTTGTATATCAAGTTTATTACCTCTATAGTTTGCGCCTGTTCAGTTTGTTACCTGCCCACCACCACTCGACAGTGTTCCGTGATTTGCCTCAAATGCCTCCTTGGTCGTGCTGATTGGGAGCTCTCAGCATGTCAAGCGCTGCCACGGACTATTTCCACAGGTTTCGCGTCTTCTAGGTCTCTCATTCTGTACTACAGCGGGCGTGACCGTATGGGACCAGTGAGGAGTCGCCCTGGAAATCTGCCAGCTGGCGGCCATCCAAGCCCATCTACTACTCACATCTAAGCAACTATGCCGGTACGTCGGATATATTCGCGGGCGCGAACATTACTGCTGGCAGTCTTGCTTGCTTCTGTCCTCACCTGGTCTATTTCGCGCTGGCGACCCATCTCATCTACAAGTTTGGACCCAGCGGATAGCGAAACAACATCCAAGACCTTTGATGAAAGCTCTGCCTACCTCTATAGCGAGAGTATAGGTGTTCCGCACGACAAGAACGGCCATATCCATTTCTGGCGACAATTCCAGCCCCTTTTGGCAAAGTATCAGCCAAAATGTCTTCCGCCCTTGCGACTCGGCAATGCGCCGTCGATACGGTTCGAAGAGGCAAATCCAGAGGACCGCCAGGAGTATCTGGACATGCTACCAGACGAAGTTAAGGACATGAAGGACGCACACAGTGGATTTGTCAGTGATATCACGACCGACCTACCGCAACTACATTATATCCCCCACACGAGAGGTCTGGTTTCCACCGCGGGAGGCTCCTATTTACCTGTGCTGGTGATCTCCCTTCGAATGCTCCGGAAAACAGGATCAAAGCTGCCCGTGGAAGTCTTTCTTGCCAACCAAGAAGAGTATGAAGAGTACATATGCAACGTGGTTCTTCCCTCTCTCAATGCGCGGTGTGTGGTGCTTTCACATGTTCTCGATGCTGTGCCCAAGGTAATGCAGATCGAGAAGTACCAGTTCAAGCTCTTTGCCATGCTGTTTTCGTCGTTCGAAGAGATTCTTTTTCTAGATGCCGACGCCTTTCCGCTTGAAAAGCCGGAAATTCTTTTCAGTAACGAACCTTTTCGGACGAAGAACATGATTACATGGCCCGATTTCTGGGCCGACACTGTTTCGTCGTATTACTATGAAATCGCATCGAATCCAATGCCTCCGCATACCATCCGGCAGTCGAGCGAGTCCGGAGAGGTCCTCATATCGAAAAGGACTCATGCGAGAACCCTCCTTCTCAGTACCTACTACAACATCTGGGGTCCAGAATACTACTATGCTCTGCTGTCGCAGGGAGCGGCTGGAGAGGGGGACAAAGAAACATTTGTCGCTGCGGCTCTGACGATGGAAGAACCCTACTATCAAGTGAGCGAACCCATCGTTGCCATCGGCCACCGTACCAAGGACGGACTTGCCGGCTCTGCAATGGTCCAATTCGATCCCGTGGAGGATTACGCTCTGACACAGAAGGGGACATTCCGTGTCCATGGCTCACAAGCACCCGCGCCGCGCGCTTTCTTCATCCATGCAAACTTCCCCAAATTCAACCCTGCTACAGTCTTTGAGAAACAAGCCGTAAACCCGACATTCAATGATGACGGCAGCTATACGCGCGCCTGGACAATTCCCAAAAAGGTCATTGCGAATTTCAGCAGCGATGTGGAGAAGCAATTCTGGAAGGAGATCCTGTGGACCGCTTGCGAACTCGAAACGAAGTTTAGGTCTTGGAGTGATCGTCAGGGTATCTGCAAAAGAGTAAAGGACTACTGGAATGCGATGTTTCCGACGCAGTCGAAAACGTGACGAAGTGCCAGATTCGTCAAAATAAAGAACTTCAGCTCAGTCTCTTACCTCTCTCCTATGACTGCCGGTTTGCTAGTCGGTCACCGCAGACTCCTCAATTCGCGAGGACGTACATATCACTACAGGTATATAGACCCTAGAATCGACGCTAGAGACCTGATACCTGGGACGGCTATGGCAGGATTGCATGGCATCGAGTGCGGTTCGCCATATATTTACGCATACATAGACTTGGCTACGATTTCAAGATTTCCTCTCACGCAACACCCAAGGACTACGAAATATTGGAATATGCTGTCTGAATAGCATGCTCGCGTCTTCTCTATTGGCCTTGGGGGGGCAGTTTGGATGCCCAGAGACATTATCCTGCAAGTACATCTCAAAATTCCCGCATATAAATAATCTACATATAGCATTTGTAGTTACTATCAATTCGTGATCTTGTATTCGACGTATACATGATCTATTGTACAAGAGTTGATTTTTTTGGTCTTCTACATTATCATACAAAAAAATCGTACAGAGAGGGCGCGAACATCACCGCCTCCAGGCGCTCTACTTCCGAGCCAATCCAACATCAAGACCTGTCTCATCCGCCTTCTTAATGGCATCTGCAAACAGCTCCTTGCATCGGACCTGGCTGCCCAATCTCGCACAGAGCAGGAACGCTCCGCTCAACTTCCGGTGCAGACTGTACGTCTCCTCAGGCGGGGGCACCAGCCGCTCCCGAATCATGACGGGGATTAACTCCCGGACTCGGTCCGTAATAGTCTGGTCGCGGAAATCGTAGACGTCGGGGGAAGAATCCATGAAAGGTTCCGCCAGGGTGAGGATGGAGGCGACGTGGGCGTCAACCATCGCCTTCGATTCGTGGCCGGTTAGATAGCCCAGCTCAATGGAGAGACGGTGGCAGCTGTCGCGGTCATCGCGGGAAGCGGCGATAAGCGTGCGGATGTACTTCGAGATGAAGTCCACGGGATACTCGCGGGACGCACCGAAGTCGAGGAGTTCCAGCCGGTTTGTCTTTCCGTTGTAGAGAAAGTTGGTCCAGTTGGGGTCTGTTTGCATGAACCGGAACTCGGTAATTTCGCGAAGGCACAGGCGTAGGATTTGTGTGCCGATCCAGTCTCGTTGCGCTTGGGTGAAATCCTGGACCTTGGTGACGGCGATGCCCTCCAAGCGCTCCATGGTCAAGACCTGCTTGCTCGAGGCCTCCGGGATTATTTCCGGAACCAAGAAGACGGGGTCATCCTTAACGAGTTCTTTGAAACGATTGCCGCACTCGGCTTCCCGGATGTAGTCGCATTCCCAGCCGAGTTCGGTCCGAGCGTTCGCGATGGTTTTGTCCAAGTAAAGACCGCGAGGGAGAAGGCGCGATGCCGTGAGAAGAATCGACAGGTTGTTCAGGTCGGAGTCGATAGAATCAGCGACACCTGGATACTGGACTTTGACGGCTACTGGCTGACTAGTGCTCTTGAGCACCGCTCCGTGCACCTGTCCTATCGAAGCTGCAGCCATGGGGACCTCATCAAAAGAGCTGAACAAATCCCGCCAATTGGGCCCGAGGTTATCAGCCAGAACCTTATCCCGTTGTGATGCTGGCATATAGTCTGCTCGATCCTGCACTCGCTGGAGTACTTGGTGAATCGCCTCAGGAAGCATTTTGTTGTCTAGAGGACGTTAGCAGCTACTCGAAAGCAAGGATGAAGCCGACCGGAATACACACCCTGGAAGCTTAACATTTGCCCCAGTTTGAGAGCGGCACCCCTCATTTTTGAAAGTTTGGCAACCAGACGTTCCATATTCCCTGCACTGAACATGAGCGATCCAGTGTCTTGCTGACTCCCGGTCACCCTTCGCAGGCTTTCGCCGACAGCACCGAAGGCCATTGAAGTGGCAAGACCACCATACTGCCACAATCTCCCCAAGCGGGAGGACGGAACGCGGGATTCGGTCATCATGTAAGTGTCGCCTCTGTTGAGCTCCGCTGCAAGCTGTTGGTCTTCCTGCATTGGAATGAGTAATGCGTTTGAATTTCCTTGGTGGCTGTGGTACGTACCAGAGTCACATCCTCAGCAATGCTGGCCCCAATCTTCTCCATATCTTCCTTCCCCGCCTGCTTGCTTTTCTCGGTGGGAGCTGAAGCCGTATCGGTGTTGGAAAGGGCTGCCGAAGGACCCTGAAGTCTCCGGTCTGCACGGTTCATACTGGTAGCTGGTTTCTGCGAGAGCATCCGGGCAACCCTGGGACTGTGAAAAATATCCTTCATCACTTCATCTGGCACATCCTGTCGGTCCGTGGCGGTCGCAACTTCGGAGACTGGCCTCTCGGTGTCAATGGGAGAGTGAAACACGTCCGCATTGACAGCCTTGTCAAAATTGACCTCGGTGTTATTGGCAGTTTTCGGCAGCTTCACCCTGGGAAGCCCCGATAACCCAGGAGTCGACTCCCGGGACGGCCGGTAGAATACATCCTGCTGTTTGCTCACATTCAAAGGCGATGCGCTGTCACTTCCAGTATGTTCCGCCGCAGAAGATGGAATTTGAAACTCGGCTTGTCGTTGAGCTTTCTTTGCCTCGTCTGGCGAGAGGGGCACCGAATTCGTTCCCGCATGGGGCTCGGGTGTGGTTGAAGTCTGGGTTTGGGGAGGAGCGGATTGAGGCGGTGAAGCTTCGTTAAACCGCTTTGCCAACGCAGCGGCAGCTTGAGCTGTCAGAATTAGTCCCTCAGTCTGCCTTTGAATCCCCTTGGTGAGGGACGAGGTCCTGGTGAAGACATCTAGTTGCCGTTGACGCAACACCAGATGTTTCGTCGCAACCGATTTAGCGACATCGAAAAATTGGATAGCGTCCAACAGACGCTTGCCTGACATAATATAAGATGTATAAAGTCAGCTGAAGCCTCCTGTCTATCGTGATCGCATGATGGATGTGCAATTGAAGAGTATACTAAGCAGCAAGTACCATGTCCACCAGCGGAAAAGCCATCGGAAGCTTCGCTCGTGACAATTGCCCGATTGGTTCCGTTCTGCCCACCTCCACCGCCGGAGCCGGAGAGCTCCGACAGCTCGCTTAGTTGGGAGTTCTTATCAGTACATCAAAGTTCACTTAGTGTGGAGGGAAGATAAGAAGCCTGCTGGTGACGATGGCGAATCTTGTTTTGACTTCTTCTCCTTCTCCTTCTCCTTCTCCTTCTTCTTCTTCTTTCTCTTCAAGTGCCATGTTCCTGTCGCGTAAAAGAATGCCCGAATGGTCGGAAAGAACAACACCCAAGACTTAGAGAAAGAGATTGCCGATCTCGAGTATCGTTTGCGCGACGCCCAGACCCGCCTCGCATTAGTCTGTCCCCAGGACGACAAGGGGTTGTCCTCAGCAGTGTCCAATGGTCCGTGAATAACAACCCCGCAGATCCTCAACATTCTCATACATGAACTCAACGCTGACCATTCCCAGTAGACATTCCATGCCCTCCACCCAACCATGCGTTGTTTCTACTGTCAGACTCTGCCCTCCCACTGGGCTCGTTTGCGTACTCTAGCGGTCTGGAATCGTACTTGTCCCACCACAAGCCTCTACCTCGCTCGGTGACCACAATCGCCTCCTTCCACCGCTTTCTCAAACTCTCTATCGCATCGATCGCAAGCACTTCCCTGCCGTATGTCCTTGCAGCGTATAGAAACCCCGAGGATCTCGAGACGCTGGACAACGACCTAGATGCATCGACACCCTGTATCGTGGCGCAACGGGCGAGTATCGCTCAAGGAAGGGCATTGCTTGGCGTTTGGGAACGGGCTTTCCGAACCTTCTATGCCTCGGCATCCTCCAGGGGACCGGCTGCCGTGACGGCTGTGAAAGCCATCGAGGATTTCTCCGATGCGCTCAAGTCTTTTATTGGCAATGTGGACGAACTGGGGCCGAAGGGCCATCTTGCACCGCTGTGGGGCATTGTATGCCTGGCTATGGGTGTGGATCTCCAGCAGACGGCGTATATCTTCGTGTTGAACCATGCGAAGGCTATCCTCAGTGCTGCAGTTCGTGCCTCTGTGATGGGACCTTATCAGGCTCAAAGTGTCCTGGCCAGCAAGGCCTTGCAAGACATGATTACCCAACGTATAGACCGAGAATGGCACACGGCAGTCGAAGATGCCGGCCAGGTTGTTCCCCCACTTGACCTCTGGGTAGGTCGACATGAGCTTCTCTATAGCAGAATATTCAATTCATGATATTCTCGAATTTTATACATTGTATTGAAAACAAGGATCTTCCGTAAATTGAGATGGCGTGATGAGGGGCAATGAATGCCCGTTGAGCATGTTGAATTCATTATCCTTTTCACGTCCATAACATCTAACTCATCCTACATCGCCCCTTCCCACCTCCCAGGCGCTATTCGGAACAGAGAAGCGGGTATCCAAGCAGCTTTCTCTCTCTTCGAGAAAAAAAGTATGACACGAATGAAAGGGAATGAAACAAAAATAGGCACATCCGAGACCAGATACCCACCTTGTCTGGTCCGATCGTCATGCAGTGCAAAAATTGCACGGACAAAGTGGTAATATCAAATCAAAACGCCGACCTCTCTGAAACCCTATCCTGCTAAACCTTGAGTAACAAGAACACCACACCATGAGCCATCCATGACTGTATAAAGAGGACAAAAGAAAAAAAGAAAGGAAAAAGGCCAATAAAAAAGTTAGAGAGAAAGAGGTAGATCGAGAAGGGCAAGTGAAGACTATAGTACAAGAATGTAAGTTTCGGTGAGTTCACCATGGTTGAACTGATCAGAGGGTGATATGCATATGGTCAGAGTTTCCAAATGACTTGTTGCAATTGGGACATTTCCGAGATCGAGAAGTGAGGCGTTCTTCGACGCATTCCTTACAGAACACATGGCCGCATGTCTTGATCGCTGTATTCTTGAAGTTTCTGCGACAAACAGTGCAAAGGGCCAGGCTCTAAAGAGGCAAAAGTTAGCTTCACAAACCTCGAAAAAGGTACAAGACAGGGAAACCCATACCCTCAGCATTTCATATTCGGATGACGAATTCCCAAGGCTCTTGTTCTTCCAATTGTCGAGACTTCTCTTGGTTTCCGCAAGTGTCACCTTCAAGCTTTCAATCTCAGTCTCGGCTTTGCGACAGGCGCTTGAAGTGCTTGCCAAAGTTGAATCTTTCGACACTGAGAGTGATTTCAACTCGTTGATCTGGCTTTTGAGGCCATCAATGACAATATTGTTCTCTGTTATCTGCTGCTGCGCAGCGTGATTCTTGCCAACTATAAGGTTTAATGCGTCCTTGGTTTCGCTGGCCTGCTTCTCCATATTTGCGAGTAAAGAACGAGTGGTGGCTTCTGACTCCTTCAGCTGTGAGACAATATCAGAAGTTTTCGAATTTTGTATGCGTAGTGTTCGAACTTCCAGCTCTCGTGCCTCCTTGCTTTTCATTGCAGCGAAGTACTTTTGGTCTGCTTTCGACTTCTCGGCAATCAATCGGGCCACTTTCTCTTCCAATGCGCTGAAATCCGTAACCTTTTGCGACGCTAAAGAGGAGTACTTTTTGCATGCGGTCTGCATCGAGGCCAGCTCAGTATTGAGCATGGAATATTGACGCTCCAAATTCTGGTATTTCGCGCGAAGTTCCTCCATCGGAATGTCGTCAGCCGTCGCCTGTGTGGTCTTCGCGTTGTCGATCTGTAAACGAAGTCTTTCCACCTCACTTTCTAGTGCAGTAATTCGAGCCTGTCCAGCATCCGCAAGTTCCTGAACTTTAGCGGTAGCTGTTTTTTCTTGATCCTGTGCAGCCTTGCGCATCTGCTGGTCGGCGAGAAGTTCATCTCGAGCATTTCGGATTCGAGCAAGATCGGTCTCTGCCCGCATCAACTGCGCTTCCTTCTCAGCAATAACACTCCGTGTTTCCTCATCAATTTGGTTCCTGTATGCGGTTCGTTCGGACCGTAACTTGGCAGCCTCCTCCCGTAACTGTATATTTATGGCCTCCAAATGATTGATACGTTTCACGACGTCATCGTATTGAGACCGCAGCTGCTTGAACAAATCCGTATGGGCATAATCATCGTCGGTAGGTTTGGAGCGCTAAAGTGCGAACAATCAGTAAAGAGTGGCAATACTCAACCTACTAGGAACTGTACCTTGATATTGAGCTCTGTAATCTGGCTGAGCAAACCTGCGTTTTCAGTCTCTAGTTTCTGTAACTGTTCTTTCTGCTTCTCCGAGACAGCAACGAGTCGTTTGTGCGTTTCCTCCAATTCAAGGTTGCGTTCTGCACCAGAGGCACCATTAACAGGGGACTGTTCTTCACGATGTCCGGATGCGCTGTCTCCGCCGGGTCGCTGGGCGCCTAAGATATATTGTTTTTCTAATTTCGCTACCGTCAAACTTCGTGCGCGGTCGAGTTTCTTTTCGGCCACCATGTACCGCAATGATGCGGCCTCCAGGCTTTCTTCTAACTGCTGTTTTTCTGCTAAAGCTTTCTCGAGCTCGGAAATGGTCGTCTTCTCCTGGGCCAATTTCTTCGCCAGCTGATTTTGCAAATCGGTAACCTCGGGTGGAGCCCTTGAAACACTAGATTGCAAACGAGAAATTATGTCACGAATATCATCTGACCGAGATTTAAGATGCTTCTCGAAGCTCTCCATATCTTCGAAGGATAAGGAGCTCTGGAATGAAGACTGCCCTGCAGAGTGGATTAGTCTACTGATCCTAGGGTATTCATGTAGGATAGAACACTGTATACCTCTCTCTTCATCTCCGGGTCCACCCAAAAGGGTTTTAATCTCATCAATTAACTGCCGCAATCAGACCCTGTTGCTGTGATTATGGAGATAAATATATGTGATAAACTCACCTGGTTAAACCAAGAATCAATTACGCGTAAATGGTCATTATGATAGGCCGTAGCTTTCGACATCTCCTTCAGTTTTGTCTCCAAAGAGGTCTTCTCGCGTTTGTATTCTTGCATCTGTCGCCATATTGCATCTTTTTGGAATCGCTGTCACAAAAAAAAGATCGGTTTCAGTAAGCATAGTGAACTTCAGATAGAACACGAGAAGACATGCAAAAAACCCCTTGCGGTGGGGCTGGTCCGCCAGGTATGGCCCCGGAAACTCACCTCTAAGTCGTCTTTCCAAGGCATATCGGCATCTGGATGAGGTTTGCTGCCACCATTGACAGAAGTGGCATGCTTCTTTAATGGTGGAGCGGAATCATTGTGATCATACGTGGCAGGTCTCTTCCGGTCTTCCATCTTGACGATACCAGACTCGGAAGATGCGACGGGGGATGCTTCGGCGGCCGGCATCAGTGGCTAGAAAGACATAAGTCGATGAGGACCGTCACCACTGAGCAGCAACGGACCGGGAACACAAGCCGCAAGCAGAATCCGACCGTGTAGTTGACAGCAAAATTTGGGTGACGTTGTTGAAGGGCGGGAAGTTGGTTGAGATAAGCAAGACTTAAGAAAGCCAGGAGGATTTTCGGCTTGGGAGGTTTAGCGTCGCCCTAGCGCCTCCCACGTGACCACGCCCACTTCCCCCCCCCCAAAGATCAGACGAACACCAGCATCTAGACTTCTGCATGTTATGACCTTCCGGAAGCTCTCGGTTTTCGTCGACTTATCCGATCAGCTTTATCACCGGCCTGCAAATTCTTGGCCCTGTTTCATCTCCAGCTATGACGAGCTGCGAGAATGAAGTCCTTCTCGAGTTCCGTTATCAGTGAGTGTGGCAGCTGGCTTCCCTATTCACAGTATGTTCTGACCGCTTCCGTCTTCCAGATAAATCGGGCAAGAAATTTGCTCCAAAAGCGCCCATTCGGCGCGCTCCTCCGGCTGCCTCTACCACCCCAGCACCACCCAGAAGACCTAGTATCGCTTCACAAGCACAAACTATACAAAATGCCCAATCCGCGATTGATAAAGCTTCTGCGGAGCCCGCGCCCTCTGTCCCAGTCATAGATTCCTCTGTTGCGCCCGCCGCCGATGTCCCACTAGCCGATGCCGAGTCATCCGTTGCCCAAGAACCCGATTCGGTACCACCTAAGTCTGCGGCAGCGATTCCCATTCCTCGTCCAAAGCGCAAGGCGTCCGTTTCTATATCAGTTGCTGGAGTGAGGGCCTCGGAACCTATCACGACCGTCCAACCTGTCCCTCCTGAACCAGAGACTCTCGGCTCCACACACAAACCTACGGGTCCGGTTGTGAATGAAGTTGACAAACAGGGAGAGGTCCTTCCGAGCGTAGAAGAGCCTCAAGGGCTTTCAACTCGCGATGAGATCGCGTTGCCCGAAGTTGTTCCTCAGCCACACACGCGGACCGAAAGTGCTACAGAAACACGCCCATCAAAGCGCCCTAAAGTGAACAAACGGCTATCGACGGTATCTGCAAGCTCTGACCACACACCTCACGTTATTACGCCCCCGTCCACTCAGACTCAGACTCCAGCAGTTGAGGAAGCCACTGGTATTGCGGAAGCACCACTCCCACCCACAACTGCGGATCAGAGTCGAAGAGCGTCTAAGTCGCGAAGTCGGAGACCAAGTCGCATTATCAACTCCGAAGATGCTGGTGATAAATCGAAAAAGAAGCCCCAGCGGTCGCGCAAAAAGCGCGAGCCAACTCCTGAAGGAGCGGATCTCATAGAAATCGCCCCTGCGGTTATCAAGATGTCGGAACTGTGCAAAGACTTACGGACAGGAAAGATGTCTAAGCGAGAAACAGAATTGCGCAATTTGGAGATTGCTGAACAAGAGCGCAAGAGAACACAACAGGATGGCGAAAGTCATGCGCAGACTCCTATCAAACAGAATACCGATGTCACCTCTCCAACAGCAGAAGCCGATATTCTCACTGATAAGAAGCCGCAGGCTGGTCCTGTAATGAGAATTGTGAATGGCGAGATTGTGCTTGACGCCGCCTCTCTTCAGGTTGATCGCCATGCAGACGCGGCAAGGAATGTGGGAGACTTGGAAGATGTCGTTGAAAGCTCTCTGACTCGGAAGATCAACCAGGCTACATATGGAAAACGGTCCAAGACGGAGTCATGGGATGAAGAAATGACGGACCTCTTCTACAGAGGCCTCCGGATGTTTGGTACCGATTTCATGATGATTAGCAAGCTGTTTCCTGGAAGATCGCGACGCCAAATCAAACTTAAATTCAACAACGAAGAACGACGTGCTCCAGAACGGATCAAAGACACGTTACTGGGTCCTCGGGAGTCTATCGACATCATGACCTATTCAGAAATGACTAATACCGTTTATGATGATCCCAAGGAGGTGGAGCAAGAACTCCTAGAAGAGAAGAAACGGATCGAGGAACAGCACGCGAAGGAAAAACAAGCACAGGAGGATTTGCTTCGTAATCCCAACGGGGCGATCGATGGCACTGCTGCGCCAGGCACAGATAACGCGAATAGCGTCCCAATAAAGAGCAAACGAAATAACAGGAAACAGGCGTTGAAGAATATGGGCGGTGGGACGGAAGAGGTTGTCGGCACGATTGATGACTTTCCTTAATTCGCAACTTTGTCGCAAAGGTCGGATATGAGTAGAGTGGATGGGTGTTCATGGCGTTCAGGAGTCTCTAATCACATGGTGATGGGCTGGGAATCAAACCTGTGACAACATTAGATGGGATTTTCTGGTCTTCCCTGCGGTTCCTGTGGTTTTGCTTATCATTGCCACGAAGGCTTTGTGCTATTAGTATCGAGGTTATGCCAGTCATACCATCAAGGTTAACCACTGGTAGAAAATTCTGTAAGAATCAAAAATCAACTATTCAATTGAAACAGCTCGGCCGTCATCTTCGTCTCGTGGAGCCGAATCCGGTGCCGGTGGTAGTAGCTGAGAATCGAGTCGGAGAGCGAGACCGTGAACTGCTTTCACCCCTATCACTCTGATAGTTCCACCGAGAAGACGAAGATCGACCTGCTAACGGAGAGTCATGCTGATTATTTCTCCTGCCCAGCTGATAACCAGCTGCAGCACCACCGAGTGCGCCGGTCCAGAAGCCTGGCCTCCATCCTGGGGCGCTTGCTCGTGCTGAGAACGAGCCACTACTTGGACAGCTACTATACGGAGGAGGAGGACCAGGATAGTTGTCATCACCACCGCCCCCTCCGCCTCCAAATCCGCCAAATCCTCCCCCGCCCCTTCCAGCGTTGGGACCTCTTCGACCTCGTAGACCAAAACAATCCCGAACCATGGGCCACAAAATCAAGATGAAGACGGCGCCCATGAACCCGAAGAAGATGAGGTCGCCCAAGACAGACATGCCCCGACGCCATCCTTTCGTTGAACTGAAACCAGACCACAGATCCTCCTCAATCCCGAATCTCCTCTCTCCGAGCTCAGTCAACAAGAGACGGTACTCGACTCCACAGCTGCCTTTCAGCACCCACTTATCATCCGCGTTCCGGTAACCCTCGCACACCACATCCGTCGAACCCAGCTTGAATTCCGGCGGGAGCGGTGCGGTACAAGTCCACTGGACGTCTTCTTCGTCATAGTCATGACCGGCGTTTGTACAGCGCATTGTGTCAATTGTGTATAAATCGCAAATCCTCTTCGATGGCCCAACGCATTTTAGCTGTGGGATTGGGGAGACGCGGCGAGAGCTTGTGAGACGATTTGCGCGTAGTGTCAGAGACTGCACTCGAGATAGAAGGATGGCATTTCTCGCGGGCGATGATTCTGACGACCTGCCAAATGAGAGTGCTGGCGGTGCGAGACAGAGGAAGCAGAGCAATAGGGACGAAATTCCTGGGTAGTACATCGTGAAAGGAGGAGCTTCCTGCTCAGAGGTAATTTCTGTGGAGTAGTAGCAATCCGATCACTTAGCAACAACAGTCGTAAGCTGCTTCTGGTTATCAAACGGTGTCGGACAGGCCACGGAAAGGTAACAGATATTGTCAAAATCCTCAGATTGTCGGCAAGGAATGCTCCCCAGTCATCTCAAAGCTCAAAGCTCAAAGCTCAACGTGTCCTCAATTCATGCTTATATGGCTCCATGATCTCATGAACAGGGTCTGGCGGGCCCAATCGGTGATAAGCACAGTCTCCGATAAAAAGAGCAGCTAAGGCAGCAAGGCTTGGCCGAGGCAGACGCGATCTACTAAGCCGTAGAACTAGTACTACTACTAGATCTATCATCATTCGTCATTTTCCTGGACTTGAGCTCCAACTTGATATACACACCACACAAAACGAGGCAATGGGGCCTTGGGAATTCAGTGACAACGTCTACAGTAGCTGACAATGTCTTCCCAGCCAGGTGCGAATATCATCTTCTGTCTATTATTATGATTTCTCTCGCTGACCATAATCGCTCTAGGTGACCCCGCGACCCTGCCGGCTCAGTCATCGTACGTCAAGATGAGAACGAATCTCCTACGTTTCATAAATCGTTTTGCAAAGCTAATAAACCGGACTTAGTCTGTCTTTCACACAGGGTTTCCTCCTTGGACAGCTTTCTGTGGTCCTTGTCCTTGCTGCGTTCATCAAATTCTTCATCTTCGGCGAAGCACCCCCACCGCCATCTCGCGGACTCTCCCATCGTTCAGCAACTCATCGACGTTCCAACTCAATATACAGCAACTCACCTCAGGAGGCAGGCTCGAGGTCATTGAGAGAAAAGCCATCCACCTCCAACGTTCTGCGTCCAGTACCGTCATCCTCCACTAACACTCGCTCGATCCTTCGAAAAACATACTATAGTGCTATCCCTACAAATCCCGCGAAACATGGGCGCCTTAGGATACACCATTCTTCGCATCAGCCAGAATCACTGGATTGGTTCAATGTTCTCATTGCGCAAACTATTGCTCAGTATCGACAAACCGCATATTCGCTAAAAGACTCACCGACATCATCAATTCTCAATTCACTTACCGCGGCTCTGAATAATCCGGAGAAGAAGCCAGCGTTCATAGACAAGATCACAGTCACGGATATATCCCTAGGGGAAGAGTTTCCGATATTCAGCAACTGCCGTATCATTGCCGTTGATGACCCGAACTCTGACGGTGGGCGGCTTCAGGCTCTGATGGATGTCGACTTGAGCGACGACAACCTTTCCATTGCCATCGAAACCCAGTTGCTGCTCAACTACCCTAAGCCTTGTTCTGCTATCCTCCCTGTGGCTCTTTCTATCTCCGTTGTTCGTTTTTCTGGGACCTTGTGTATATCCCTGGTCCCAGCATCCACACCTCCTCTGGACACCCCCTCCCATTCCCCGTCTCCTCCCACGGCCGATACAGCAACAAGCGGGCGGTCGAAACCGGGAGACAAGGCGGGGGGAAATCAGCCACGTTCTAATGGTTCTACCGAAGACCCTGCCGGCGGCAATCCACCAAAAACTAGCCCGAAGAGCAACGTTGCATTTTCGTTCCTTCCGGATTATCGACTCGATCTCTCAGTACGGTCGCTAATTGGCTCCCGAAGCAGACTTCAAGATGTGCCTAAAGTTGCTCAGCTCGTCGAAGCTCGCGTTCAAGCGTGGTTCGAAGAGCGTGTCGTTGAGCCTCGGGTCCAGGTTGTGGGACTACCAGATCTTTGGCCTCGCATGGGCAGAACAGGTGTCCGAACGGGCGACGACGCAGAAACAGCTTCCAATGGTCCGCGAAGCACCGTATCTGCTGATATTGGCGGTTCTGCTCGCCACGAGGAGCTAGCTCGGGAGCCAGAAGCTCTGAGATTTCGAGGACTGTTGGGCGCGCGACCACCGTTTGACGTTGCTTCCCGGACAAGTAGCTTCAATGTTGAGACGGGCGATCTTCGCAGTCGCAGCATGACCCGGCAAGAGAGCAGCGGTGATTTGAGTGATCAATTGCATATTCCAGGCTCTCTGCCTGAGGCCGTAACTCCTGGCTAATCCCGGCTGAACTTGACATCAAGGTTCAATATATATCAAAACAAATGAACATAAAAAGAATTCGAGAGGTTATGTTCCTATATCATAAGTAAAAATGACCTTTCTTGACTAGGCCAATGTCATAACTTCTATCAAGTTGCCATCATATATACAAATCATCAGTTTTGAGGGGACATATCACCAATACATTTTTATACAAGGTGTTTCCATCCCCTGTATTGGAAGGTGTCTTGTCCTTCAGCGGGTTGCCTGGCCCAATAGTGGAAATTTGGCATTCAAGGGAAGCAGATACTCTAGGCCAGAGCATTGTTTTGAACCTTTTGAAGATAAGTTTGACGGTGAGAGTTTAAATCGACATCGGCGCCTCGGTTCAAAGGAGTCCACTTGGGTTCCTCTTGGAAGAGACGCATGGCCTTGACATACTGTTGAGCAATCAGCAAACTGTCACTTCAATCGGACACTCAAAAGGTACAAAGTCGAGAAGGTAGGTACTAACGTTATTGTCATCGGTAGTGAACCGATGATAGATACCGGCGGGAAGAATGATCAGGTCATCCTTCTCCAGCTTGATGCGAACCCACTCATCTTCCTGACCACGTACGTCGAAGTATCCCTCGCCGTCACGGATATAACGAATCTCCTCATCTTCGTGCAGGTGTTCATGGAAGAACATCTTCACCTTGTCTTCGTATGCGTCACCCATTGTCTGTGGCGAGACAACGATCTCATCGCGGTTCTTATATCCGCGCTCCTTAGCCAGTGCATCGACTGACTCGATAGAGGGAAGGTGGTGGTACAGGACCCCAATGGATGCCAAATAAGCCAGCGTCACAGGACGGCCAGAGTCATGAGGTTCGCGCTGATCGCCCTGTTTGCAAATAAATCAGTCTGTGTTCCGATAAAACGGGTATCTCGCCCTTGTCCGAGGGCACCATCAACTCGAATTTCAATGTTGAACTTACCGGCTTGTCATCGTACCAGTATGCTTTCATTATGAACGTATAGTCCTGGGCAGCGGCTTAAGAACGAAGTTTCAATGAGTCTCCTCAGAAGTTAATAACTCTAGATTCAAGCAAATAAGATGAACACCCTATCCTATCCGCGCGAAGATATAGAAGATCAGAAAAGGGCTTGCGGGGCGGCATTATGCTGCCCCGCAGTATAGTGATTGCGCAAATCACGGGCAAAATTGCTTATTTACGTTACGTCAGCAGGAACATAACTGCCACAATATCCACCGCCCTCGGAATTAAGCGGCAATAAGATGAAAGTATCCACGTGATTTTGATTGTCTCTGTTTTTTTTCCCTTCGACGATACACTCTTTTGAATTACTACTTATGCTCAAACAGTCATTCTGACTAGCCAACTATAATCATGGCTTTTCGGGCACGATCAGTGGCCCTCTTACGATGGGGCGCTGTCCCTCGCTCCCGTGCACTGGGCCTTGCCCGTGGCATGGCCACAGTCTCTGATGGTGCTCGGTATGGTTTCCCAACAGCTCTTATCGTATCGGCCCTTTTCGCGATACTAATCTTTCTTCCTCAAGCGCGTATGATGTCGTCGTCATTGGAGGTGGTCACGCTGGCTCCGAAGCCAGTGCAGCCGCTGCTCGGTCTGGTGCACGCACCGCATTAGTCACACCCTCGCTCTCGAATATCGGCGTATGCTCGTGCAATCCCAGTTTCGGTGGGATCGGAAAAGGCACAATGATACGCGAAATTGATGCTATGGACGGAGTCGCCGGACGGATCATCGACAGAGCTGGTATCATGTTTCGCGTCCTCAACCGGTCCAAGGGCCCGGCCGTGTGGGGTCCCCGCGCCCAGATCGATCGTGATCTATACAAGACATACATGCAGGAAGAGCTCGTCGCTACGGAAGGGCTGAGTATAGTGGAAGGCAAAGTGGCGGACATCGTGGTGTCGAAAGAGGGGGTGGAGAATGTGCCCGGAGCGCAAGGGAAGATTGTTGGAGTAAGACTCGAATCCGGAGAAGTGATACCCACTGGGCGGGTCGTCATCACAACTGGAACGTTCCTTGGTGGAGAGATTCACATTGGACTTGAGGCGTATCCATCAGGGCGTATGGGTGAAGCTGCCACATTCGGACTCAGCAAATCCCTCCACGAAGCCGGGTTTCAACTTGGTCGCCTAAAGACCGGCACTCCTCCTCGCCTAGATATGAAGACAATTGACTTCTCCTCGCTGGAGGTTCAAAAAGGCGACTCGCCTCCGCAACCATTTTCTTACCTCAACAGCACGGTTGAGGTTGGCGATGAGGGCCAGTTAACGTGCTGGATGACCCATACCAACGAAGCTTCGCACGAGATCATCCGTGCCAACCTCGAAAAGTCGATACACATCCGTGAAACGGTGCGCGGGCCGCGCTACTGTCCTTCGCTAGAGTCTAAAATCATTCGATTCCACGATAAAAAGCAGCATCAGATTTGGCTTGAACCAGAAGGATTCGCGCCAAACGAAGTCATCTACCCGAATGGTATCTCAATGACTGTCCCGGCGGATGCACAGTATGCCATGCTCCGAACCGTTCGCGGGCTTGAAAACGTGCGCATGCTGCAACCCGGCTACGGAGTGGAGTACGACTATATTGATCCTCGAAACCTCCGACCGACTCTGGAAACGAAACTAATTAGTGGTTTGTACCTTGCTGGTCAGATCAATGGCACGACCGGCTATGAAGAGGCTGCCGGACAGGGAATCATTGCCGGGACGAATGCCGGTCTGTCAGCCCAGGGGCGGCAGCCGCTGACCCTCACACGGTCGGACGGCTTCATCGGAATCATGATCGACGATCTCGTCACGAAGGGCGTCTCTGAACCCTACCGTATGTTTACGGCACGGAGCGAATACCGCATTTCCACACGTTCCGACAACGCCGACCTGCGACTCACTCGCATGGCTCGCAATGCAGGCATTGTCACGAACAAACGGTGGCAGCGTTTCACCGACACCGAAGCGCAGATTCAGGAACTTCAAGGTCTCCTCGAGCGCACCAGACTGTCGTCCAGTGTCTGGTCCCGCAAAGGGTTCAAGACCCGAACCGACAGCTCCGTCCGCTCAGCGCTCGACCTCCTCTGCCTCGACGCAGTCGACATTGACACACTGATCCCTCATATCGAGTCACCCTCCGGCACGGCATACACTCCGTCCTCATTCGATCCCGCGATCCGAGCCCGCGTCGCAATCGAAGGTCGCTACGCTCCCTACGTCAAACGGCAGGAGGCGATGGCGAGGAAGTTCCTGCAGGACGAGAGCCTCCTCCTCCCTGCCGATCTGGACTATGCCGAGGTCCAGGGCATCAGTACGGAAGAGCGACAGGCTCTGGAGCGCGTCCGCCCCGTTAGCGTGGGTATGGCGAGACGCATCGAGGGCGTCACTCCGGCAGGTGCTTTGAGGCTGCTCATGCATGTGCGACGAAGCACCGGCATGCGCAAAGATTCCCTTGTCGAGGAAGTGGCTGGAGAATCCGCGGAGAGCGTCTTGCGCGAGTCTATCTGAACATAAAGAAATACCCCCACAGCGAAGAATTTGTACGATTAACACTAGATTTGGATTTGGATTTGGATTTGATTGTATATTTCAACTTTCAAGGTTATATACGGCGCATAGGGGCTGGGTTAGCGACTTGGAATCTTTGGGGTTTCTTATTCATCTGCATCGCAACTTGCATCAATGCTGTAAATATATCACTCCAGCAGCCTTATTGGGAAGAACATGTATTTTTTTATACTACCTATGTACACTAGCCAGCATATACAATGACACATGCAATATTTACCATCTTCTGCAATGTATGCATCGTCTAGGAACGACCCACGCAGAGGTTATGCACCATTCCGTTAGGTTTCAACGTACACAGTGAATGTTCACGAAGACTTCTTTTTCGTCGCGCTGGATCTGGTGAGGCGTCGCTGAATTTCCTCCTTGGTCAAGATCTTGACTGCGTCCTTGGAGAAGACGTAGCTGAGCCCTGACCAGATAGTGGTAGCCGCGACGAGGTATCTGGAAGAATGTTAGACAAGAAGAAGCAGAAAAAAATAAATAAATAAAAATAAAAATAAAGAGAGAGAGAGAAGGGAAACAGCAGCAAGAGATCAAGCTAATTAAAAGCTTGAACAAAAAACATACAACAGCCGGGATTCGCTGGTGGTCACCCACCCAACTACTAACCGGCCGGCGTGTGGCTTAAGTACGGCTGAGCGGACGGGAAGCCCTGTTCTCCACACCCTGTGGTCGTATGTGCTTGTTTCTCCTTTTGCTGGAACCATATCTGCACATGCATTCCTTCATCTCTCCAGACAGAAAAATAGAAGTATGGCAAGGAAAGAAAAAAGTACTTACTGCAATGCGGTCATTCCTTCTCTCAAATTCCATGCATCGAGAACTGCCTCTGGGACAACAGGCAATGCAATTGCAGATCCCACAAGCAAGAGTTGCAGTGCCGTATTGACCTTTGAGATGCCTGTTGGCTTCACTTCAGCAGAGGGCAGCGAGAAATCCCAATACCGTGCCATGGTCTTTGGTGGTGGAAGCGATATCCACCGATAATAGATCGCCGAGAGCGCAAGGCCAACATCCCGGCCAAGGATGATAACAGCCAGCCACACTAGTTGCCATCAGTGATTGTCCGGAAATGACGCATGAAAGGACATCTCCGCAGCGACAGTAAAACAGCATCAAGGATGGATTACACACCAGGAATTGAGCCATTGACTGCTAAGCAAGCAACACCGATAGTCATCAACAGTTTATCGGCCATGGGATCAATGATAGTCCCGACAACGGTCTGAAGATTATATCGCCGGGCAATATAGCCATCAACGAGATCTGTAAGACCAGCATAGACGAATAAAGAAAGGGCAGCCGCATGCTGGTCGTGGACCAGGAAGTAGCCTACCAGGGGTGCAGCAACGAGACGGGAGAATGTAAGGATGTTGGGGATAGTGTAGATATTCTCATGAGTAGGGAGAGGGATTTTGGAAAGAACCGGAGACCTTTTAGGATCCAATGCAGAACTATAGATGATCAGTCGCTCAACGACCAGGGCCACTTGCAAGAGATAGCGAACATATATCGAAGACTCACTTTTGAGGATTATTCTCTACTTGATCATCTGGCTTTTTGGTGCCTGACCACCTTCTTTGCAACATGTGAGTCTGCGTCCATCGGGATTCACCCAGTCTGATCATGCAGCCTGTATGTCTAATGGGCCTGGCGAAAGGTTAACGCCGCACATTTGACCCAACTTATATGACTTCGCACATACCTTTTCTGTACCGATACACATTGAACAGACAATGTAGATATCGTGGCACGGCGCAGATCTCTCATCCCAGAACCGTGCCATTCTCTGTAGGCGGCGGAAGTAGATCCGAGTGGACAAAACATGGTTCTCCACGTGAGACTCGAACACTGCCTCAGTGCACGAGTTGGCACTGGGAGAAGAGCAATAGCGGTCATGATGATCTATATCAACAAATATAACAGGGGAAAAAAGAACGGCAGGAGATAAGATGAGAATGAAGAAACAGGCTTCAATGCATGTATTGAGGTCGCAAACAGGTCTTCAATCAAACAGCTTCTATGGCAATGTCATAGCCAGTGGCCCCTGTTGTTGATACGGTTGTTAATTCAAGTTAAATTCAATGGAGGCGCTCTTTAAAGCAATGATATCAAGTGACAACGATGCCGGTGGCGTCTATTTGGCGATGACAACGGAAGTCGACCGAGTACTCCTCCAATGTGTAATATCAAAGAGTGTAACTCGGATGCAACAAGACAATATCACCGGAATCACGACGATATCTGCATACAACGCCGTGAAATGATAGACTATTCGTTGTATGTGGTAGCGGGTCAATCATCCGCTCTCCGCGAGGGGCGGTCTCGGGTCAGATGGTATCCAGATGGCAACTGGAGCATTCAACGGCCATCCACGACTCAGCTGGAATCCAATTGAACCCGAAAAGCCGCGGTGAGATCCGTGTTGCAGAGAAGGCAAGACAGCCGTCGAAATGTATACAAACCGAACACTCGTGACTTGCTTTTTCTCTCTGGGGAAAGGAAGCGGCTTGCGGCAAAATAGTTGTTCCGGACGCATCATGTGATTTGATTCTTTCCATCCTCGGTATGGAGTCAATGATTGCAATAGTTCGCATAATAGTTCAAATGACATAAATAAGCTGTTTAAGATCTGTCCTGACTGTGTCTGGCTATATCTATGGGCTACTTGGACGAAATGTATGCTGTATGGGCATAGTAGCTTGAACTCGAACACAGCGGAAATATATATTAACAGCCAACGGTCGAGCATAAAAGCAGAGTCGCGAGAAAAAGCAGTAAGCCAACCCGCAAATTATAAGACCTTGAATGGCCTCCTGCCAGGGTACTCAGGAGGAAATTATTAGTATATGCTGCGCAGAGGATACTTAGCATGCCATGGCCCTTGAGATGACAGATTGAGAAAGGCTTCAAATTTCCATAAACCAGTAGTGCCCGTCTGGCTTGAACTGAGAATTCCGAGAGCATCATGGCCTGAACCCTTTTCAAACGGTGTATGTCCCATTCTCATTCCGTGGGAAAGAAAGCGAGTCCGATGCCTGACAGGCACTCGTAACACAGTCGGCCTTGCCTAGGCGAAGGACAAGGGAACCAGTGTCGACTTTTGCCTCCAACTCCTTCAGTTTCTTGACATATAGGCAATCGAAGTATGCACCAAGTAAGATCCAAGTAGATGTCATTGACAGCAACTACTCGAGCTGTGGCTAGTCGCACTGTCAAGGAGCCTTGCTGATAGGGGACTCTCGACTTCACAAGAAGACCTGACTCTAGCGTCCCAAATCTGTCGCAGACGCGTAGGGTCTCGCTCTACCGATTGTTGAGAGCAAGGGAATACGAATATCGACTCCTCGAAAAAAAAAGGGTGGTCAGAAGCCCTGACGGGTATGGACAATTCTCGTTCGATGGCCATTAGTTATCTTCTGAATCTGTTGCGGATCAGCCCGTCAGTTTCCAACTCGAGGTGATTGACGGAGTACTTTCAAGAGTATATCTATCGTTTTCTCAAACCTCGAGCACCAATATCAGTCTATTGCTTAAATCACTCGCATAAAGCTCAGGTACGACTAGCATGCCCCAGAGTATGTACGACATAACATTACCCCAGAGTTCATGACAACTCCACAAACCTTCCACTTACCCCCCCCCTGAGCACCAAAAGGCTAAAAGGAAATGACACAACCTGAGGCCTGGGAATTTCAAAAGACAATTTTAAAAAAAAGTCAAAAGACGAAAAAGAGTCGAACAGCCGCACAGACAGCGGAGATAAACCTTTCACTACGGAGTACTGTCGGTCCCAGGTGAATACCCTGTAGATAGTGGTTGGTTGATTGAAAGAAAGTTTCAAGGGGTTCAAGCGCTTCTTGACAGGTCAGATTGATAGATTCTTATGATAACGTTAAAGAGGAACGAGTCGACATTCGATATCCCTTGATAGAGGACTTCCCCCACCCTCTTTTTTGGAGTGCAATCCTTCCGTCAAAGGATGTATACTGAGTCCTTCATAAATGAATGCTCCCAGGTAATGTTACGCAATCCGGATGACAGAGCGTTGAAATGAGGGTAGATGAGACAAATAGGGAAGAAAGTGCGGATCCGGTACGACAGATTATCGAGAAATAATGTCGGTTGACAGCTTCGACCTGGCTGGTGCGGGAAGAGGTGAACCCCAAGTCCAACCCTTGCATGATTTCTTCATGCCTGAAATCTGGATAACAAACTTTGGTCATCGGAACTAGTCTAGAGGCTTGTTTGACAGTACGGACTATCTAGTATCTACAAAGTCGATGAGTAGGATTGCGATATCATGTCAAAGTTTAACAACCTCTTTAGGCTTTCCTGGGTATATTTGCTTGAAAATGGTATTGATCTGTTGTAATTTTCACTTGATGGTATTGGCCAAGGGACCATCCCATCCACCTCTAAGTAGGGAGCTAAGTAGGTACCTAGTTGAAGGAGGTATGGATGTACCTCTACGGTAATTTATGGCGCCCCTTAAGGCGTCCCTTCGTAATAGCACTAATAATAATAATAATAATAATAAAACCAGTCACATGGATAACAACCAATATACGATTACCGCATGATAATCTACCTGATATCTTGATCGCCGAATAAGACTAGCGAATAGATACCGTAAATAAAGTGGCAGGGAGAACATCAAAGCCCTCAGGCTGTATAGGGTGTTAGAGCTTTAGAGGAATATGAGGCCCACTTGGACGGTGCTGCAATTTCATCATCAGACAAGAGCGATGCAGATCTGCCCCAAGGTGTCGTGTCTGACTGAGCTTCAACCGCATAATCGCTTTGACCTATGGAGATGACCATGCCACTTACTCCTTTTTGACGGTGTTCCTTTTTCAAGTCAAGTCAACGAGTCAAGTAGTCATTCGCAACTTCGCGACTAGAAATCTCCATCCACTCCCCTCTAAGTCTATTTACTACGGGGTAGTATCTACTACTAAATACTCCAACTCACTAAGACTCGCAGGTCAACTCTACGTAGTAGGTCCTTCCTTGGGTCCCTAAACTCCTAGTCCAGATTACCAAATCCACAGTCCTTAATCTCTCAGCCTCTAGTCATCCGCCCCGTAGACTTAACTAGCGGCAAGAGTCGAAGATGCAGCACTGCAGACACCGGCCGCCGCCCGGCGAGAAACTACACAGTACGGAGAAAAGGCTATGGTGAGCTAAACGAGAATGGCTTAGCGGAACCATAGTAAGTGCTGCGCTCTGGATCTATCTAGTCCGTAGAGTAGTTTACATAGATTGCGCCCCGGTTTGCCTATTTCTGGATCGTCATAATCCTCTAGGAATTACTCCGACACACCGTACTTCAAAGCAGTCGTCATGATCCCAGCCCAGTGGTTAACCCGAGGACTAGATAATCGTCCTCACTTCTCAGGATAAAGAACGCGCAGAAAGGAGATCATCGTCGATGTGGGAGGGTTGGCGGTAATGACTCCGAGCTCTCTACCTTAGCAGTCAACCCTTGACAGACGGACAGACTAGTTTAGTCTTGGTGGCCTTTACTCAATATCCCATCCTCCGTGGGATCAAAGGACTTAGTGAGAGGCTTAGAGCACAGCAATTACCAATTACCAAGAGTTAAGGCTGGGTGTCGAAGAAGTTGCCGCAAAAAGGAAAGTGGAGGAGGCGACACGCGCAGACGCCAAAGCCACGTTTTTTTAATTTAATTTGTTTTTCTCATAATTTTAGCTTGGGCGTTCAAGATTTGGACGCTATTTTTTTTTTTCTCTCTACTTGACTAACTAGAAATAAATCTAGTTCCGAACGGAGTAAACTAGATAATATTCCTTCCGAGCTAGACTGTCTGAAACCAGATCCCTGTCAAACACCGAAGTTGGTGTGGAAATGGGAAAGGGGAGTTCCCATTATCTGATCTAGTCTATCTAACTACCTGACCGAGCGTTAGTCTCTTGCGCCCTACGAAAGCAAATGCGACTCAGCCTCAGCTTGGATAATTATATAAAAAAAAAAAAGAAAAAGAAAATAGAGAAGGTGATGGGATAGTGGCTAATGCAAGGGGGGTTGTAGCGGTGCGCTCAAACAGTGTTGATGAGAGGAATAATCTAGAAGCTAGGTCCAGTGACTGACGGACAATCTACGGACTATCTAACTACGTAGTACTGTCTGTTCTCGTCTCTCGAGTTCGCCTCTTCGTGTTTGCAATTTGATAAGCGATAGTAATGGTACGGATATGCTCGCCTTGGACTCGCTCCATGGGTGTGTTGATTGGCTTTCAGCACTAAACGCCAATATCTAGTTGTGATCAACGGTACACGATTTGGATAGACCGCAATTCCGATACTATGACCGTTTATCTATTCCGTAGACTTGGTCTGTGGCCAAGTATGTGGGGGGACAGATGCACTCCGTTCTCTGGTAGCCTGAACTCCCGAAAATCCTGGAGATTGAAGACAAACGAACATCTCACAAATCATTGCTGGACGCGAGTTTCCACGCGAGCTGCAGACACCAGTGTTATCCACTGGATACGAGTACATTTGAAGATCACTCTCTGGGCTCAAATAAGGACTGAGTTAAGGATTGCCTGCGCTTTATGATTAACTCTCCCTCAACTCCGTATATTGTGACCCATAGCCGGAGACAATCTGAATACGAGATATGTTCTAGTTCTCCGCATCAGTAATACTCTCCCAGAGTCCTAGGCATAGAAAGAATGAATTGCCTAGATTATGGATAGACTGCCCCAGCCTCGCCCTCCAAAAGGCCCCGAACGTCTGTGTTGGACACTAACCAGCTCCGGCCGAGAGATGATCGTAAATATAGCTGGAATAAGCGCTAGATAGTTACTTGGAACTATTTGCACTTTGCCATCAGTGGAGTAGTAGTCCACCACTTTTTGCAGGACGGTTGATGGCTATTCTTCTCAGCTTAGAGGCCCATAATTCTGTCTTGAAAGAGTCTGACCATCCTCCACGATTGGAGAGCTGCAGGACGCTATTGGCTGGAACCTCCAGTCATACCAATGAATGGAGATAATCATGAATAGTAGTATGATGATGGTTGAGATTTGAGACATCAGATTCCCAGAGCCAGGCAGTTCTAATTCGCCGAGGCCATGTTCTTGGGCTGTGACCTGCCTCCCGCAAACTGCAAGGAGCGCTGGATTCCATTCTTCCCACTTGTTATCTATGTATGTATCTGTCGAGGTGAAAAATGAGTTCCAGGATTGGATCGCCGTTTATCGCTTCACTGCTATTGACTCAACTGGAATCCCAAGCCCCATTTTGGTCATTGTGTCTCTACACAGTAATCTCTTTTGAAACTTGATCTTTGCCCCGTCCGTGGCGGCGTGGCCATGTGTTCGGTTGCCAAGCTTGCATGCTGCATTCGTTTTTAATAATAATCTCTATCGGGCTTGAAGGCTCCAGGAGTGCGTTCCCAGTTCCCACCAGCTGTCCAGTTTAATACTGACGCGGTCCAAGATGCTGCGGTCAATTGGTAACCCAAGTTACCCGGCATCTATCTAGGTATACCAGGGGCAAGTAATCTTGACTTGCAAGTTTCAAGAGCCATCATCGACATTCCACACTCGTGAAAATTGCAGATCTGTTATACGTCTATCCGCTGGAGGCTGGATGAGAGTTTCGCTTCCCCAGATCTATCTAGTTCCTGGATTATAATTTCCCCTGTTGGTCTCTCACAGATACTGGATCCTGTCAACCACATGAGAAATCGTGGCGCGAGATGTCATCACTCACCACTCACCACTCACCAGGCTTTGGGATCTGACTAGATGGAGTACGAAACTTTCTACGAATGGAACAATGAGAGGACCGGATCCGAGGTGTATCACCAGGATAGACATCAAATACCTATGGAGCTTACTACTCCGTATCTACATCCTATTATTGACTAAGGTAGAACGCTTGAGTCCTGCCAAGTTCTCTGTATTGTATGATTATGTCTACATAGTTAGTTGTCCCATGGCCCATTTTGCAGCCACTGACTGCGACAAGGCCACTGCAGGCTTGCAGACAAAAAATCATGTCAACCGGCCTATCAGCATTTATCTCACTCCAAGGATCCAGTCAGGTACCTTTGATTATTCCACAAGTTGATCATTGCATTAGGTATTTGACTTACCACAATGAGCCACCTGCGTTTGAATAAATACCTCATTTCCTGTACCTCTGCCTTCTGCGGGCCCGATTCAGGTGATTCATACATTGTAGATAGTCAACAGATCCTTTGGTTTTCAAGGCTGTTTCGGCGTGTAATTGATCGACGACAGCAGGATTTGCGTACAGCGTATTTTTTTATCGAAGTGGTAGTACGGAATAGGTAGATCTTCTCTTCTCCTTTACAGCATGGAGTCCAGTGCACCATGGCTATGCAGCGTGCAATGTGTGCACATGTATTGGGAATATGATGATCGACTGTACCGTATGCCGTATGTACTGGTGGATACCTACTGATGATGAGCCCCGTGTCGATTGACTCGATTCGCCCTGCAAAGGAAGATAGTACTCCGTATACACGAAGGTGACGAAGGAGTTGTGACTGTACTCCTGGATTATTATCTAGCCTCTTGATCCATTCCACAGAATACCTACGGAGTACCGAGCTGCGCAAGCTCCGTCGCCGCCGCCAGTCGGCCTTCCCCCATTCTGAGAATGGCCTCCTCGGTTCAAGCAGATCGCCTTCGAAAGTTCAAGCCAAGTCGACCCCCTTGTCTGTGGCAATTCTTTGCTGAAAGGGGTCTCTTGACGACTCTCTCCTCCCCGTCTCACGACCAAGATAGCCTTGTCAGGAGTGACGCCACACGTGTCCGTCTTTCAATCCACTGGTGCAACCCCCCCGTTTAGACATACCGTTATAGGGGTCGGTTCTCCCTGAATGAGATGCTCAGATTTCTATCTAGGTGCCAGCTGTGCAATATTCACTTAGGTGAGCTTGATAAAGGTCTTGGCTTGCAGGTGCTGACTAATAATAGGGTAAGCCTAGGTACCTACAACACATACTACGGAGTATGCCTGACCAGACCGGTATCTCAACGGAGTACGATGACTATTGCAACGGTGTCTGCAGATAGTGTCTCTGGCTCCCGAACTCGTATGAAAGCTACGGCGTGCCGGACCTAGGGAGATGATTGCCACCCTGCAGTCGCATCTACATTCAACAGCAGCACGGCTTCAACAAAGGCCGTGTGGGACTGCACTACAGAGTAGAGGCACCTCGTAAACTGCCATCGAAGCCAGAAGTCTAGGACCGAAGAAAACCGAAACTCGTTTGGTGGCAGCCTAGGGCATCGTGATCATGGCCACAGACCAAGAGAGTGTCTGAAAGCTGGCAAGCTCGTCTAGCTCAACAACTCGCTTCTTAGTCGCCATGGGATCTCGGCTAACCAATCAATTCATTGGCTGTAGCGAGTTCCAACTTCCAAGAGCTGTTGGCCTGCGACCCCTGTGCTTATACTACTGGGAGTCGTAACCTAGCTACGTACGGCGGTCTTGGAAAGTTGAAAGGATTGTCCCCTTGACGAGGCTTGGCTGGTTGGAAATTTGATTTGGGCCATTTACAATGACCATTTCTCGTCTCGGCTCTGGATGTTCGATGCTTGGTTAGTGCAGGACGGAGTACTGACTCCGTAGCATGTTAGGAATTCCGACTCCTGACTCCTGGGACTATAGAAAGAGAGGGGGAAGCATTCCCGTATAATTTGCGGGGAAATCAATCACTTGGACTCCGTAGTGACTAGCCCTTGAAGATACATTATTATTAAATCATCGACAGGGTGACAAACCTTTGACACCGTCAAGGCTCAAGACTCAAGCGTCAACACCACGCAACGTCCAGATCTTCGAACCGGGACGATGTGGGGGTAATTCCGTGCCAATATCGCTCGGTTAAAGATTTATGACAGCAGCCGCGCAGCTTCTCCTCTACAAGCGAGATATTCGAGGAGAGGATTTTTCAGCAGTGCCACTACTGTGCCAGAGCGACAGGTTGGGAGGTGTTGTGCGGTGTGCCCAGTGGCCACCGCCTGTGCAACTGCGCCATGAGGAGGATTCGTGGACACCCGAACATCATCCTGGACTCCTTGATTCTAGGGTCAAGTGTCTAGCACTAATCCGAGAGGACAGACACAGAGACACAGATGCATAATCCACAATTCAGCGTTGACTGTCGAGGCAAAGAGAAGAGCTAAAATCAATAATTAATCCCCGTCCAGGCTTTCTGATTGTGCTGCGCCTGCAGGAATAAATTCTAAGTTCTAGCTGAATTGAGTTTCGACAAGCACGCGCCAACTGTGATCGTCTAACTATTCATCCAATTCCTCGGGACCTGCCAATTGGCGCCGGGTCTATGGGGTTTGATGGGATATGGGATAAGTGATCACTCACTAGTTAGATAAGACTATGGGGATTGGATTCTGGATGGACCCCGTGATCCATCGTTTCAATGGGGTGGCGAAACGGCCAGCCTGACAGCCTGACAGCCTGACAGCCTGACAGGGGAGCTGACCGTTCAGCTTCAACCCTCGCGACGGGATTCAATTCATCATGACGGAATCGAAGATACTGACTGACAACCCAGGGCCACTGGGTAACGTGAGAGCGATGAGTAGTGAGTTTACCAGACAGCCAGCTGTGCGACCTGGATCTGCTGGGGATCTCCCGTGAAGGTTTTCTTTTTTTCTTTCTTTCTTTTTTTCAAAATCCAATATAAGCTCAAGGAACGAACTTACAACCCCCCCTGGAAAAGACTGACGAATGTAACCGAAAACTTTCTAGTTAGGAGTTCATCAACTCTAAATCTTTAGATTACTCCGTAACTCATTCCAAGTCACTTGTCGATGGAAACGTAGATGTCGACTAATTTCGATCGATACTCAAACGTCATGATTCTTTCTTTCTGTCGATGCCTGAGGTCGATGTCATCAGTGTTATTAATTCCTCTCCATGACGGACTGGAATCTCCGGGTACGGAAATGGCCATCGTTGTCGTGATTGGTACTGGCTCAGTAACTACTACTACTAGGTACGGTTGGTCGGACAAGTGGAAAATGCCCCAGGCTGCACGAACACGAAAAAAGGAATCCTTCTTTATTATTTCTGAGTCGTCGCTTTTGCAATTTTCTGGATCTTCTTACTTGTTCAGAGTGATGATTATGGCGCAGTTGCGGATACACTTGACTGGTGTGCACAGTCCTCTCTTTGCCTTCTCTCCCCGGACACCGAGACGCAACGAGACCATGCACAAACCCGATCACTTTTTAATCTGTCTCTAGTGCTCCGAAGCTCCGTTATCATTTACTTGCAATTGCGACTGTCCTGAGTTGTTCATCAACCTGCAACACGAAAAAAAAGAAGCCGATCGAGCTTGAGGAGTGCCTTTGCGCCTAAGATGATAGGGAGGGGTATGGGGTAGATAGATGGAGGACGATAAGGGGGCAATGATGAGACGTAGAGAGAGTACCTATCTATGGAACTATCTCTCTAGTGACTATCATGGAAAAATCACTAGGACCCAAGGTGAGGATACCAACCGCAGCCAGCTGACCGGGCTTCCAGTTCTGGACGGTCACGAATTTCTTTCGGGTCGAAAAAAAAACCGCTGAATCCCGCATTTTGGGGAGGTAGCGACTCGCGAGGGATAGCTATCTTGGCAGGGAAATAAACGGCTGCTACGAAGTTATTTGACTCCTACTTTCAAGTGGACATTTTGAATCTATGGATCGGGCCAAAGTGGATGAGGGCAGATCCGTAAACCGGTAAATCCAGCTCTCGCAATGATCCGTACAGTAGTTACTAGATAGTCGGTGTCCATTATTATTGTCCAATGTCCAACCTACTTCCATCTTCATCCGAGGCAGAGCCGTGGTCGGACAACCGCCTCTTCCTCTCCTGCGCGCATCACCAATAACGAGTTATTAGGTAGTTGACCCCTCAATAATCAGTGCTCAACTCACGAATCAAGGCCTGGATTTGAACAACACCCAGTTTTTTTTTTTTTCTTTATTCTTTCTTCCCGTCATAGGACATCGGTTATTCCCAGAAATCCTTCAAACTACGGAGTAATTGAATATCTACTCCGTAGAGGTGCTGGGAATCGTGCAATGGGCGCTCGATCACTCGACTACAGAACAGGCAATCTAGCTTGATGCACAGTGATCTCAAGCCAGAACGACCTGCATTATTGCTGCAGTCCTGTGCACCACTGCACACCCCTCCTTTGCTGTCCTTTCCCCCCTCCCAAACCCGAATGGCTGAGAACCTGCTTGTTGGTGTGGTCACTGGTCAAGATGCAGATTGCAGTTGCTGGATGCTCCACTCTTCTTGCGCCTCTTGATATCCATGGTACTCCGTAGTTACGGGGACACTAACTACTACTTAGTTATAGCAAGCTAGCTAGACTACGATGGCTTCAAGACTCCAGGAACTTGGGAAGACTCAATTCATTTTGATAGTGCAATGAAAATCGCTCATAGAGGTGGTCTCAAAAGAATCATGGTTATGGACACTTCATTTTAGAAGTCCTTACTACTTTACCACCGACCTACGTAGTAGCACTTACTATCCATCCCGATCTCTGCCTATCCTTCCTCGTCATCGAATCCACTCCTTTCCCCGCGCTGACCTGCAAATCCCCATCACTAAGCCTCCTTCCAAGTAGTTTCGGTTTCACACTTGGATGGATCTCTCTCCCGTGTCTTTCTCGAGTCCACTGCCAGTCCCCCCGAGATTCTCTCTAGTTAGTTCTCCGTCGTTACTAACTAGTTACTTTTAACTTATCATTGTTGATGATGATCTTTCAAAGTCATGGACGAAGCTAACGACCTTCCCCACCCTTCGGGAGTCCTGGGATGCCCATGGTCATTGGATGATTGATTCTCCAGATCTGGGTCACGCATTAGTAACCCTCAACCATCTTAGGTGAGGTGATCGATGTGCATGTCAAGTGTCAAGTGTCAAGATTCGGAGAGCAAGCACACAACGATCAGGAAAAAGAAAACATCAACCGTCATAAATTCGAAGGTTAGGTTACTTGGATACCTGAGTTTCCAGATAATCCACAACCCCAGAAAGTGAAACGCAGGGTACCTGCTTCTGCCATCCCCGTGGGTTTCTCTCTTGACTGTATCTTCTGTGTAGTTACTGTTAGTAGTAGTACTCTGTAGATAAATAGATAGATAGATAGGCACCAAGAACTAAAAAAATAATAATAATAAAGTGTCCTTGTCCGTCTGTTCTGCCTCAGCCGTATCAATGATTTATTTTTTCATCTTTTCTTTTCTTTCTCTTTTTTTTTTTCCCCTGGGAGTTGATTGATTTCATTTTCATTTTTTCCTCCCCTTTCCAGGCCTGTCCTGTCGATTACTCTTCAACTCCTTCGTATCTTGCCTTCCTTCTCAACTCTCACATGAGCCCATCATCCGTTGAACGCCTCAGTCAAAAAGTCATCATGGAGACTTGGTGCCTCTTGGCTCAGCTCTCCAAGTGCCAGATGGCCAGTAGTAGTCCCAACATGAATGAACGCTAGCTAGCTTCATGGATCCCGCGCGATGGCCTCATGGATGGAGATCCACCGTCATCCTTTCCCAGAGTCCCAGAGTCCCAGTCTCATGGCCTTAGCCTTAGGCCCTTGGGAATCACTAGTTGCAGCTAACTAGCAAGGCTATTAACTATGTACTGGGCCTCCACCCGAAGAACACTCTTCCCAATAGAATCGCCTTTCCCTTGCCACCCCACCCTCCTTCTCTGGTAGTGGCTGACTGGCCACTTCTGCTCAGGCCTACAGTAATAGTACGGTCTAACTAGTAAGTCATTAGATCGATACCTCACTACCGGATTACTCTTGGGTTGTTCCCTCCCCCCCGCCAGTAGTAGTCTAACCGAGACTACCCAAGCTGCCCATCAGCTCCCGTACAGCTATCTACACAGTATCTATCGACTCCATGAAAGGCATCGACATTCGATATTTAGTGTATCTTCCTTAGTTCAACCCAGATTCCACATCATACTGACTGGCCTGTTGTACAGAGTTGTCCGCTATTCCATGATTCGCCGCCATTATTCGGTTTTCTTTTTTTATTTTATTTCCCATTATTTTTTTTCTGTATGGTGTATGGTCTGCAAAGAAAGGGAGAAGAGATCCAGGGGAAAGCCATGATGTAGACTCGAAAATAATGAATGGAATAAAGAAATCAAAGACCCATTTGCAAAAACAAGCACAGCTTACGTTACCAGTATCCTCGATCTTCCTGCAGCATTAAAGTGAATCTCTCTTGCTTGAGAACTGACCTACCTATGACTTTCTTGTTCTTTATAAATATCAAAAAAAATTACTCTGTACTCCCAATCGATCTCTCCCCCCTCCTTCTCATAGCAAGGGTATGATATATCTATAACATCCCTTTCCTCCCCAGACCTCAGACCATCTTTTCGTTGTTTTCTTTCGTTCGGGTGCGCGGGGGAAGCAACAGCTGTTCCCCTTTTTTCATTTTTTTTTTTTTTTTTTTTTAAAATAAAATAAGAAATATTTTATTGTTTTTTACATGGCACTGGTGGCTGATGCCCATCCCAAAGTGGATATAATCGGCTGACATTCCTCCTGCGATACAGTCACAGAACAGCCACTACTTCACCACCAGTTTGATTGCTATTATTTCACCTCTCCTTGCTCTTTTTTTTTTAAAGAAAAAAAATTGATATTTATCATTATTATTCAGGTTCATTTATTCTTTTCTTCTTAAGAAGAGAGAAAAACAGAATAATAATCTTAATCATTAAGAAAAGAAGAAAAAAAAAGAAAGGGTACAAAACAGGAGCTGATAGCCTGATAGCCAGTCCAGAACACCCAGAAGCTTTGGTTATTACCAGCCCCAGTCTCTGTGTGCGTGTGTGTGTGTGTGTGAGGGAGTTCGGGTCATGGTCAACCTATAAGGTAGACTACAAAATACGATCCGATCGCTGTCCGTGGAACCTCCAGACATCCCCCTTCCCAAAAAGAAACCAAAGAACCAGAGAACGCAGAAGAGCAGAGCTCCAGTCGACCCAACTTTTGCTAGCTGGCCAGGCTGTCTTCCAGTGCAGTCTTCTCTTTTCGCTCTTTGGGTCATCAATAATCATCGCCTGGGTTCCAGCTCTTCCCCCAGTTTGGGTCTTCAGATCGATCACGTCGTTCTTTTTCATCGGTTTTTTTTTTTTTTTTTTTTGTTTTCGCGGAGAAATTGAAAAAAACAACAAAACAACGATCCTATACAGACTTCCGACCTACAGAGTACGCCCACACAGTTCTTCAAACTATTACCTACCTACCTTACTCTATTAGGCGTTTTCCTGCTGTTACAGACTACGAAGTTACCAGATACCAGATACCAGTTACCAGTTACCGTATTGCCGCTACTCCAGCCTACGGAGTACTGCTGCTACTACTCCTAGCCTCCTAGTTACAGCGAGACTGGGTCCGTGCTAGGCGTAGATCCGGGTTGCAGAAGTCGAAACTTTGGTAGACTTTAAACTCTCTCCAGAGTCCAGAGTCCAGAGAGGGGGAAAAAAGAAAGATTGGGCTACTAGCCTACTACTGCTAGTCTAGTCTACTGTTGACTAGCCTACTACTCACTTACTTATCTCCAATCTGTCTCGCGCTTATTATTTGGCACCCATTGATCCTCTTCTACGGTTCATCCTTGGCCGTGTGAGCTCTGAGCTTCCACTCCCTGCGCCCCCGGAGTGTCATTGCTGCTACTATTACTACTCGACTACTACTGCTACTACGACTACGACTACGACTACCACGACCACCCAACTATAGCGACGACGACAGGACGACTCATCGTCATCCTTTCTCACCCACCCCCCTTCTCTCGCCTTTTTTTTTTTTTTTTTTAACCTTCCAGAGCTTCCGTTCTTCTGGATTTCTCTTTCTCCCCACCCCTCTCCTTCTCTCTCTCTCTCTCTCTCTCTCTCTCTCTCTCTTCCCCCTCTTCCCGATAGCTTCTTCATTCACGTCAGTCTGAACTCAGAGAGTGTCACCCTTTCAAGCAGTCGCGCAATTTGCTCCTTCTCCCCCTTTTTAACTTGTGGGAATATCCCAATCCTAGCTTGAATCGCTCGGAAACTTTGACCAGCAGTGGTTCAACTTTGATTTGGATTTTACCATTGCGGCCCCTGGCATCTAGGTTCAAACCTACTCGACATCCGCGAATCCAACAGATAAGGAGAGAGCCAACACTCACACGCGCATACAATACCGAAACCCTCCCCACCCTCCCCCAGAAAAGGGTAAATAATAAGAAAAAAAAAGAAGAGAAAAGATGGTGAACGGCACCACGGCGGTATTGGAGCCCACATTCTCGGGATACGTCGCCACGACACAGGATGCCTTGATTCTGTTCGAAGCGTGTCTGACAGGCGTTCTACACCACGTTCCTCGTCGACCCCATGACCGGGAAAGGAGCCATCTCGTCCGGAGCGGCAGTGTGTTTATTTACGAAGAAAACTCGTCCGGGATTAAGCGATGGACGGACGGGGTAACATGGAGTCCTAGCCGGATCCTGGGCAATTTCCTGGTCTACCGGGAGCTGGAGAAGCCGTTTCCTCCCGGTGAGAAGAAACGCGCGATGAAGAAGGCGAATCGACGACCAGTGCCGTCTACACGGCCCGGGGAGCCCTATCCGCGGCAGGACAGCAACGGCGGGTCGTATTCGCCCTCGTCGACAGCTGGACCGTACGGGGATCGATCACATCAATCGGACGTGGAACGGGCGCTGGTCGGGTCACTGGTCGATTCATACGGCTTTAAGGACTCGGGACTGGTGAAGAAAACGATGAGCGTGACCGTCTCGGGTGTGACTCATCACCTAGTATCGTACTACAGTGTGGAAGATGTGATGCGAGGCGCCCTGAATCCGCCATCGATGGTGGAGTCGCTGCGATACATCCGTCCGCGCGCGGAGCTGACTCAGAAGCAGAGCTTCCGCGCACCAATCGATGATCTGGAGACCGGCACAATGGAGAACCCGAATGATCCGTCTCATGCCCTGTATGGATATCGCCCGCAGCTGATGGCACCCCCGGGATACGGCATGCCCAATCCTCACCCGGAATTCTACATGCACACGGCGCCCTACACCGCTTCTCATGCACCACAAACTGCACCCATTTCCGGATATTCTTTGGGGGCATCGATCTCCGCGCAACCTGCCTCGAACCCGTATCTGCCTGCGCCTTCTGCGCCCACCCAGATTCCGCCGAAGAGCGAGGACTACTCCCACTACCGAGCGGCCAACCAAGTACCCGCTCAGTATGGCACCAGCTTCGACTCGGTCAACCAGGGCTCCTTGTCTTCTTCAATGCCGTCCGCTCTGAACACCAACCTTGGTAGCTCGCTGAGTGAACGCAATCGATCCACTTCCGACCACAGCGTCTCGGCTTACAGAAACTCCTCGATCTCGTCTCGCAGTGTTGCCACAGACATGACCTCTCCCATCGATCCGTCCACTCCCGGCACCTACTCGCGGGGGAACAGCTTCAGCCTGTCGGGACACATGGATGGAACTTCGGGGCAGCCGCTGGAACAACGCGGCATTCCGGCGGCGTTTGACCCGAGCATCCCTCGACGGGAGTCCAATCCTATGCCGACTCATTATTATGCCGGAAGTGATCGGCCTCATTACTATCTGGGAGCTACTGCTCCGGCGGCGCATACGAATTACCCTGTCTCGACATGGACGACGGCTGCTCCGGCTCAGCCACAGATATAATACGGCTTCTACTTTTCAATCTCCGTTTCCTTGATTCCTCCTTTTCTCTCCCCCCCTTTTTTTTGCTTATTATTATTATTAACGACTACCCTGGTTATTTTTTCTTTTTTCTTTTTCTCCGTCGGTTTCTCCCCTTATTTCATTCCTCTTCTCCAAAGGGCGGCGATCTGGGGATAGACACTCTGCATATGCGTACGTTATGGATGATATCCGGATGGAATTCTGCTCTTAGAGAAGATACCGGTGGCTTTCTCTTTCCTGTTTTGTTGTGTTATCTTCAACGACGATACGATGCACATCAAATTTCTTTTTTCTTTCCGTCTGTTCAATCGTTTCTGGCTATATTCTTCTGCGCTTTCTCGGAGGGGCTTTTCTCGTTTGGGATAGGATTTCACCGTCTTTACATGATTATGAGCAATGGTCCGGTTTGGGTGGTTCGGTCTGGGTGGTCATCTGTCAATTTTTCTCTTTGATTTTTCTGTCGTCCTTCCCTTGTCCTGTTCAGCTATTATACCTATCCCTTGTTGTTATTTTCAAACGAACGGGGGAGCGTGCTCTGGTGTACATGGTAGTCGAGAGCAAGGATTTCTCTCTCCACTGGTTTTTTTTTTTTTTTTTTTTTTGTTTTTTTCCGATATGCCCTCATTTGATATTTCCCCCGCCGTCTGCACCATTGTGTATGCTTCCTGTGGTTCCAGGAGGGAGGCAGGTCGATGTTTTATCCATAACACTTGTTTCAATTAATGGCCAAGCCTGAAACACCGGTGCTCAAAGTGTTTTCTGTCGTCTCGTAGGGATGGTCTTGGTGACATCATTCCACCTGTTGATCTATGATTCGGTACTTGTCAATGAACTATGTACTACATAGTACGGAGTACCTAGGTAGTAAGATAGTATTATGTAGTCCACATGTTCTCGACCCTCACGACGTTGAAACCTCAAGGAAAACCGAAACCCGATGATGCCTACATACACAGTAGTAGATAGTAGATACCACCTCACTCACCATCTCCCTCCTCCTCCTCCTCCACCACCTTCCTCCTCCTCCTCTTCAGCGCCAGTACCCTTGGATTGGTTGGAACTAAACCCTTCTAATCTGAATGATATCATACTACAGAGTAAGGTAAGGTAGTTACTACTACTTACTACCCTACGGGAGTAGTAGTAAGTACGGAGTACTACGTATGTCCTCCAAGTCTTAGACCAGATTACCTAATCACGAACTCACCGATGCGCCGCTGATTGGTCGACTCCCAAGCCGACCGCCCTGGAGTCCCTGCTGTATATGTATGTATCAAGGTTGAGTCTTGAGACGCAGTATGTTGGTGGCTGGAGATTATCATATCCCATCCACCATCCAGCTGGAGGCTATATAAACCATAAAATCAGAAATCATGATGAAAACAAGCATTCTGCGTGATGAGGACGGGGCCACGGGGGGCTATAATTACATCTACACTAGGTATGGGGCTTAGGTACAGGATTGACTATTGACGGACAGGGGAATCAAGGTAAATGCGCGCGCGATGCCAGAACTGAACCCCCCCCCTTTTTTTTTTTTTTTTTTTTTTCCCTGGCGGCTGCGCAAGTCTTCATGTCTACGTCTGTGGTTGATAGAGTAGATCGGTGATTAGTGATTAGTGATTAGTGATCAATCGCCCCTTAACCACTCCCTCGATCTTGTTCTGCGCAGGGATGCGCGTGGTGTGGCTGCGGACTGAGAACTGGCTGAAGGGAATGATCCCCGCGCATCGCGGGCTGAGGTCCCGGGGTTGTGTCGTGCTTGTGCCTGTCCTTGTGCCTGTGCTCGTTTCGAGGCCGATGCTGACGGCGGTCGTCGTCTTGTCGTCGTGGGGGCACTGTCTAGGTGGACGCGGACGTTTAGGGTGTGTGGCGACTGTGCCTGCGGCTGCGGATCTGGGACTGATGTGCTGGGTTTGGATCTGAGCGTGTGCGCGCGGGTCTTCGCGGACTGTGCTGTTGCTGGTGTATGTGCGGCGGCAGTGTCGGCGGAGGTCTCCGTGTGGTCTGTGTGCGCCGGGTAGGGTAGTTGTGGCATGCCCCGGTGCGGTTTGACGGTGGTATAATCCGAATCGTGATTGTGATTGTGATTGTGACTGTGGTCGCGGTCGATGAGTTGAGGGTCATTGACATCTTGCAGCAGGGCTTCGTCAGGTGCGATCTACCGCCGCTATATTTTAGTCTGTGCTGTCGATTCAAGAGGCTGGAATACTTGCATATCTTGGACGAGACGTGGGAGGAGGGAGTCTAAACTCACACTGCATACGAATCTCTTCCCCGGCATGCGCACATAATCATCAAAGGAGCTTGCCAAGGTGGCAAAGTTGAACCCCCTGTGCGAAGTGACGGGCTCGAAGCGCTGTCCTACCTGCGCTCGAAAATCCACCGCCCGCCGACGCAGAGGCCGGTACTGCGGCAGAGATAACCACCAGGCCGGGTAGCTGCCACACCATGACTGAAGGGTAGGTTCGACTTCGAGCGCAAAGACGACGCGGCTGTCGGCGCGCGGTTTGTGGATCAGCATGGCAAAAGTGAATTCTCGTGGCAGCCCCGATCTCTGCAGGTTGTTCTCCTCCAGCGACCAGACGATCTCGCCGGCGTCGGTGTCGAACCCACCCGCGCGCGGGCTCCTCAGCGTGCGCGCCGAGCCCTGGATTCGCATCATCTCGTACCGGCGATACCGGCCGTTGATCCCGCCCGCGGGCGACAGGCTCGCCATCAGCGGCAGCTCCGCAATCCCCAGTGACCCGGACAGACTGTAATTCCACTGCAAGGTCTCCGGCGACACGGTCCCGTAGATGAGGTGTGGCGCGTGCCTCAGAAAGCACGGGGCGTCGTCTGGCGGGTTGCCGTGGGGGAAGTGCGCCGGGGAGGCGGCCCGGGGCGCGCCCTGCACCGACGCTCGGATGATAGCAGCCTTGAACCGGTGCGCCAGGGTTTTGGGCGAGTGGAAGACGAAGCTGATGCCGAGGAAGTCGACGTGGTCGTAGTCCTGCTCGGAGACGGCGGGGCTCGCGTAGAACCCGTGCTGCAGCCGCTGCACGTGCGCTGTGATGCAGGCGTTGCCGGGTAATCGCCGCTCGTAGATGCAGGCCCCGTTCAGGAGAAGTCGGGGGTTTGTCAGATTGGGGTCCTGAGGCGCTTGTGCTTCGCCATCGCCGGGTGTGGGTGCCTTCTGTGTTCGGACCAGGGCAGTCGGGTGGGGGAATGCTGGGGGAGGAGCTGCGAGACTGCTCATCGGCGGCATCGCGGTGGCGTGGTGGCACTTTTAATTGTAGTCGGTGGTTCGAGAAATGCTGTCGCGGATTCCCCCAAGGTCCGATCTGAGCGCTTGTCGATGGGGTCATGTGTATCCACACGCGATGATGATAAAGGTAGAACACATAAGGTCAAGGAACTCTCGCAGAGACTTGACATGGTTAGAGATAAGACGGAAATGGACAGCTTTTGACATACTTGAAGAGCCTTGAAAGAGAAGCAAGAAAATAGGGTGTGGTCAACTGCTTGCTCATTGTCGGGGAGTCAGGTGAGATGGAGATCTTCAAGTCAGATGAGAGCTGGACGGGTGTGTTACAGACTTAAGTAAATGGTTGAGTGAAGGAGCCAGTAAGTAAATGGGTTGCTGTGTAGAATCATCGAGTCAGGTGGGGGATACATGATGGCTTTGTTGATCGCTGTTCTTGATATTTCCTGGAGCAGATTTCTGTGATGCTGATACTGAGGTGCTACATGGTAGGTTTGATGAACCATGGGGTTTCAACGATGGAGATCTCGCTTTAATATATGAGAACTAACATCCCGTTTATCTGAGACTCTTCACCTGATGCAAAAGCTATATTCTTGAGATCAGTGACTAACAGGTGGCACCTCATATTCTGACTTGGATGTTAGCTTGTTCCTCTTCCTGCTATAGGAGTATACACGAGAGCTACATCATTGATTAAAAGAGATCATATCAACCAAGAGGCCAGAGCACACATGATCATAAACAGATCACTCTGTTATAAAGAATGTGTAAGGGCCACATACTCATGACTCGAGAAGTGTGAAATGTCTCTATCCCTTGACACTCCAACTATTGATCAGACTACAGCAATGTGCCCCCTGTCTTTCCCAATGGATCGAGTCTATGGTTAACAACAAAAACACTCAGTTTATCTCCCTCCAGGAAATGATAAACCCAAGAGCCATGAGCAACAGAGCCAATATCGAACGAGACGCGAAGAGCTCGGTACGGTACCCCAAATAACCACTCTCACTGCGGCACTCCTAGAGAGTCCAAGTGTCGAAAAGTTCCCGGGTCCTTGGTTCGGAGTATCTCAGTCAAGAGCTAGAGCTATTATCCGGGTACGCTGTTGAGACAGGATGGATTATGATTATCGTGCTCGATGAAGTATAGCACACAGCCCCCACGCCCCCGTCTCCATGACCGCATTGGTTTCATCCTGTAACCTGGCTGGACGTGGCCAAGGACTTCTCAGCGTCGTCTTGAAATGGTTGACATGTTCCGTCGAGGTGTTACCGGTTGGGCGGGAGTTTCGGCCAAAGGGTCACCCCTCAACGAAAAGCAACGCGGCCAATGTCCTCAGGCCAACGGGTTTGTTGAACCTGAACCTGGATGATCTTCTCTGCTTGGTGGATATATGGAAGGACTAGCGAGATTGGAAAGTTACGCTGGAACTAGCCGGTTGCAGCAGCGGCATGGTCACCCGGAAGTACCGATCTTCTGGATTTGGTAAGCTGAAGGATTTGCAAGATGAGACTGATGGGGCCAGGGGGCTGATCATGGCCTAGGCAGTAGGCACCCAAATACAAGCTTGACTACTGCTAAACTACAGAGTAAGAGGCTGAGCTGGCAGACGAAGAGGGATTCCCTTCCCCGCCGTCCCGTCCAGACAATCTCCTGGACCGCTGGACGTGATGTGATACACATCAGCAGTGGGACCAATACTGCTTCGAGAAAAAAGAAATCAGCTTCTATGATACCCAACTGGCACATCCAGGCGTTCCGATCGACCGGCTAGAACCTCGTCGGAGATGGAACTATTGGAATATCCGCTCACCAGGCCCGGAGATGACCAGTCAATCGTCTAGAAAGCTCTATTTTGCTGCAGGATGCCCGGTGTTTGATCGGATAGAACCCAAGCACGTTGGCGAGCCAGTGGGCCCACCGAACGCAGAGGAAGACTACTACTCCGTAGGCAACATCCAGGATGATGTGTGACTCTGCCACCGGAACCAGTCAGTTCTCATCTTAATTGACTGCTTCGATTATACGGATTTGTTCTGGCGGCTATGGGCTCACATATCCCGATTCCAGAAATGCCCTATGTGAATGCGGCGTCTAGCGGAGCAAACCATAGTCGAGGGGGGAGCGACATGACACAGCCTCGGTGCTTGACCGACACTTGGGATGAATATAGACTGATATATCAGCCTCATGAGATTGCGTATGGAGTATGGAGTATGGAGTATGTAGTACGTACGAACTACTGGGTAAATGAGGAAATTTTCCCCCACAGGTAAGCGAGCTCCATGAACTCCCAAATAAGACTTCCATCACGATTAATAATGATTCGTCTGACGGATGACAGAGCGCGGCTTGGAGATATACCTATGTATGTACTCTATGTACTCTGTATGTACATCAACACTACAGAGTAGAAGGATGGCACCTTTTTTTATTTTATTTTATTTTTATTTTTTTTTTCTTTAGAGAGACTGGGCAATGGAATGGATCACTTTACACCTCTGTGGCGGTAGAAGCGGTGTAGTTGGAAAGAGAAGAAGTAATGCTGTTGGATTGTGATGTATCCCAATGATGTATACGGAGTAGAATATATGAAGCTTTCTTGATAGGGTGTAGATGGACTGGAACCCAAGTTCCAAAGTACATGCATACATGCATACAACTACTACTAGGACTGACTGGAGTAAATTGACACAGACGATGGAGCTATCAACCATGCATCGTGCATAAAGTTCGGGCTAACCAACTAACCAGTAAGTTAGTAACCACTAGTTCTACCTTCTACAATCTTAACTCGAGTCTACTGTCGAATATCAACCCGAATGCCGATGGGGTTTCGGCGACTTTTGATTCTGGTTTCCGCAATCATGGGTATCCAGGTATCAACTATCCAGACGCCGATTTATAATCTTTGGTGTGCCTCTCGTTCCTCAACAAGTCAGCCGTTGGGTTCGGCTCCATGATTCAGGATGGGGTTGGATTGTTAATCACCCACTCCATCTCGATTGGTGGTAAGCAGGAAAGCCACATTGCTCGCATATGAGCTAGCTAGCTAGGTCGGAATCTGATGCCATCACAAAAATCGCATGGTACCAATCAGCACTGCTTGCTTGATAGACGAGTATGAAGGATGCACTCTGCAGAGCCATGTTCCTAGTAACTCCAGAGTATTACCACCTTCACCACTCTCAATCTCAAGGGTTCAACAGCGTACAAATCATCATAAGAATGTTTCCTGAGTTAGTATGTCTTATGTCTACTCCAGTATGCCGTCCATGTCAGCCAATGAAAGGTCACTTGACTCGTGGTGTCAGAACGTGGATGGCTCATCATGAGTCAAACTAACAAGTCTGACAAGTCTGACAAGTTCACTAGGGAGTCAGTAGTAAAGAGTGAACTGAGAATCACTTAGAGAAATAATAATGCAATGGGAAAAGTGGGAAAAAAATGGATCTGCTCCACCTCGTACTCTCTCTCCTTCTTGACTCTTGACTCTTGATGATTATGATGATTGTCAATGCAAGTTCTGCCCGGCAGTTGGTTCGTTAACTCCGTCCATCTTTAGCTTCAGTTGCGGACCCTGACAAATCAGTCAAGATCGGCCACTTTTTTTTTTTTCCCTTCATCGTGAGCTCCGAGTTTGGAGGAGAGATAGAGAGAATCTGGATCTGCAATGGAGGATATATATATATAAACACTCCATGCGATGACGCCTCCATCATCGTCCTCTCCTCCCAACTACTTCTTGTTGTTCGGGTCTGTTTCTTGAACCCTCTCCCCCCTCCTGGTGTCAACCTACCAACAGATACGGCCTCGTCAAGAGGTGAAGAGTATCAGTGAATTGGGTTTGAACCTTGTCTCATATCCCTTCATCATCATCTTCATCCCCATCACCTTCTGATTATACGACTTCTTTGTATATCCGTAACGTGTCACGGCCTCTCCTCTCATTCAAGGTCGAGATCAGTGCTACTACTTTGTGGCTGCTTTCTGAATATAATATTTCAATCTCCATTTTGAGACACGCTATTACGATCCATAATCACAAACAGGAGAGATCACCACAAATCACCCCATGACGGATGGTTCTCGTCTACCCGAAGTGCCCATACACGCAGCAATGGACAACCACCACCACCACCAGACTGACTACTTCAGTCATGATGCCGAATCTTCGACCACAGCAACCTCGTCCGAGCTAAGTCTGGCGGGCCGATGGGGCGAACGGGATCAAGGGGAACCCGTCTCCCGCCGGGGCGCCATGGAGGACTTGGAGGAGATGAGGAGAGAACTGACCCAACTCAGCCTCCGGCGAACCAAGTCAGCCACCAGAGACGCCCATCGGCTACGATCCTTTGCGTCAGGACGAGCCAGCCAAGCGCGTGACGAAGAAAAAGCCATCGATGAGGAGGAGTCGACCATCAACGGCGATTATGGCAGCGACTTCGATCTCAACGAGTTCCTGATGGGCGGACATCTCGAGCGGAGAACGACGGCAGGGGAGCCAGCGAAGAAGGTCGGCGTGGTTTTCAAGAAGGTCACCGTCAAGGGGGTCCAGATGGGCGCCTCCTTCGTGCGTACGCTGCCTGATGCCGTGATTGGCACCTTCGGCCCCGATCTCTACCGGATCGTCTCCGGGCTCATCCCGCAGTTGCGCTTTGGCCGACAGCCCCCCGTCCGGGAACTGCTGCACGACTTCACCGGTCTTGTCCGGGAGGGAGAGATGATGCTGGTTCTGGGCCGGCCAGGCGCGGGCTGCACGACGTTTTTGAAGACCATTGCCAACGATCGAGCGGCCTTCGCGGGTGTGGAGGGGGAGATCAGCTATGGTGGTCTCTCCGCGGACGAGCAACTGAAGCACTTCCGCGGTGAGGTCAACTACAACCCAGAGGATGACCAGCACTTCCCGACCCTCACCGTCTGGCAAACCTTGAAGTTCTCCTTGATCAACAAAACGAAGAAGCACGACAAGGCCAGCATCCCCATCATCATCGACGCGCTGCTGAAGATGTTTGGGATCACTCATACCAAGAACACGCTCGTCGGCAACGAGTTCGTGCGGGGGGTGTCGGGAGGGGAGAGAAAGCGTGTCAGTATTGCCGAGACCCTGGCCACCAAGTCCTCCGTCGTCTGCTGGGATAATTCCACCAGAGGACTGGACGCCAGCACGGCTCTGGATTATGCTAAGTCGCTTCGAATCATGACCGATGTCAGCAAGCGTACCACTCTCGTCACCCTCTACCAGGCAGGAGAGAGTATCTATGAGCTCATGGACAAGGTCTTGGTGATCGATGAGGGTCGGATGCTCTACCAGGGGCCGGCCAACGAAGCTCGCGAGTATTTTACCAACCTCGGCTTCTACTGCCCAGAACAATCGTATGCCTTTCGCGTTTCTCACTCATCTTTCTACGAGAGGACAATTTGATGCTAACCAACTGGCTAGTACAACCGCTGACTTTCTGACCTCCCTCTGTGATCCCAACGCTCGCCAGTTCCAGCCCGGTCGCGAGGCCTCGACCCCCAGGACCGCGGAAGAGCTCGAGGCGGTCTTCAAGAACAGCGATGCCTACAAAAGTATCTGGAATGAGGTATCCGGCTATGAGAAGAAATTGCAGGACACCAACCAAGAGGATACCCGCCGCTTCCAGAAGACTGTGGCTCAATGTAAGTGGACCGACTTGCCCCCCCAAGTTGCAAAGCTCCCCTGGCCCTAACATCCTCCAGCCAAGAGTAAAACGGTCTCGAAAAAGTCCAGCTACACGGTCTCGCTCGTCCGTCAGGTTTTGGCTTGCGTGCGGCGTGAATTCTGGCTGCTGTGGGGCGACAAGACCTCGCTCTACACCAAGTATTTCATCATCATCTCCAACGCCCTGATCGTCTCGTCTCTGTTCTACGGCGAAGCTCTCGATACCAGTGGCGCCTTCTCCCGCGGCGGTGCGCTCTTCTTCTCGATTCTGTTCCTTGGCTGGCTGCAGTTGACGGAGCTGATGCCTGCCGTCAGTGGACGGGGCATCGTTGCGCGTCACAAGGAGTATGCGTTCTACCGTCCGTCCGCCGTATCGATCGCCCGAGTCGTCGTGGACTTTCCTGCCATCTTCTGTATGGTCGTGCCGTTCACAATCATCGTTTACTTCATGTCCGGCCTCGATGTGAGCGCGTCCAAGTTCTTCATCTATTTCCTGTTCGTGTACACGACAACCTTCTCCATCACGTCCTTGTACCGAATGTTCGCTGCGCTCTCGCCAACGATTGATGATGCTGTCCGCTTCGCTGGTATTGCTCTGAACGTGCTCGTCCTGTTCGTCGGTTACGTCATCCCCAAGCAAGGCCTCATCGACGGGTCCATCTGGTTCGGGTGGCTCTTGTACGTGAACCCAATCTCATACAGCTACGAAGCTGTCTTGGCAAACGAATTTTCGGATCGTGTTCTGGAGTGTGCCCCATCCCAGCTGGTGCCCCAGGGTCCCGGCGTTGACCCGAGGTACCAAGGCTGTGCCCTCCCAGGTTCCGAGCTGGGTCAGCCACGGGTTTCCGGCACCCGGTACCTGGAGGAGTCGTTCCAATTTACGAGGAGCCATCTGTGGCGCAACTTTGGGGTCGTTATCGCGTTCACCGTGCTCTATCTGATCGTGACGGTGCTGGCTGCTGAGTTCCTTTCCTTCGTGGGCGGCGGCGGCGGCGCACTGGTCTTCAAGCGGTCGAACCGGGCCAAGAAAATCGCAGCTCAGAACAACCAAGGCAACGATGAAGAGAAAGTCTCCAGACCCGGTGACCATGCCGCACTATCACGCGGGGAGGCGGCGGCGCCAGCGGCCAACGACGGTGCCTTCAATCGTATTTCATCCAGTGACAGGATCTTCACCTGGTCGAACGTCGAGTACACGGTTCCCTACGGCAACGGGACGAGAAAGCTGTTGAATGGTGTCAACGGCTACGCGAAGCCTGGCATCATGATTGCTCTGATGGGCGCATCGGGAGCGGGGAAGACGACCCTGCTGAACACCCTGGCTCAGCGCCAGAAGATGGGCGTGGTGACCGGTGATATGCTGGTCGACGGCCATCCGCTTGGAGCCGATTTCCAGCGAGGCACCGGATTCTGCGAGCAGATGGATCTGCACGACAACACAGCCACCATCCGAGAGGCCCTAGAGTTCTCCGCCTTGCTCCGCCAGGACAGAAATATCCCCAAGCAGGAAAAGCTCGACTACGTCGACCAGATCGTTGACCTGCTGGAGTTACACGACATCCAGGATGCCATCATCGGCTCTCTCAACGTCGAGCAGAAGAAGCGCGTGACCATTGGGGTCGAGCTCGCTGCCAAGCCGAGCCTCCTGTTGTTCCTCGACGAGCCCACTAGTGGTCTCGACAGCCAAGCGGCCTTTTCCATCGTGAGATTCTTGAAGAAGCTCTCACAAGCCGGACAGGCGATTGTGTGCACCATTCACCAGCCGTCGTCCATGTTGATCCAGCAGTTTGATATGATCCTGGCTTTGAATCCCGGTGGCAACACCTTCTACTTTGGTCCAGTCGGCCCGCAGGGCCGCGACGTGGTCCGCTACTTCGCTGATCGCGGGGTCGTCTGCCCTCCTTCGAAGAACGTGGCCGAGTTCATTCTCGAAACGGCCGCCAAGGCCACCACGACGAAGGACGGCAGGAAGGTCGACTGGAACGAGGAATGGAGGAACTCGGAGCAGAACCGCCGAATCCTTGACGAAATCGAGCAGATCAGGGAAGAGCGCAGCAAGATCCCCGTGACGGAGAACAACATCCCGTATGAATTCGCCGCGCCCACCACGACGCAGACGCTGCTCCTCACCCAGAGGATCTTCAAGCAGTACTGGCGGGACCCGTCGTATTACTACGGCAAACTGTTCGTCAGCGTCATCATCGGTATCTTCAACGGCTTCACCTTCTGGATGCTGGGCAACTCGATTGCCAGCATGCAGGACCGCATGTTCTCGTGCTTCGTGATCATCCTGCTCCCCCCCATCGTGCTCAACAGCATCGTGCCCAAGTTCTACATGAACCGCGCGCTCTGGGAAGCCCGCGAGTACCCCAGCCGCATCTACGGATGGTTCGCCTTCTGCACTGCCAACGTTGTCTGCGAGATCCCCATGGCCATCGTGTCGAGCGTCATCTACTGGCTGCTGTGGTACTACCCCGTGGGATTCCCCACGGACTCGAGCACCGCGGGCTACGTCTTCCTCATGTCGATGCTCTTCTTCCTCTTCCAAGCCAGCTGGGGACAATGGATCTGCGCCTTTGCCCCCTCCTTCACCGTCATCTCCAACGTAAGTCAAGTCCTATCCTTGCACCCCCTCCCCGTCACTCCCCCCTCTCCATACACCAGATACTAAATCAACACCCCATCCAACAGGTCCTCCCCTTCTTCTTCGTCATGTGCAACCTCTTCAACGGCATCGTCCGCCCCTACCGCGACTACCCCGTCTTCTGGAAATACTGGATGTACTACGTCAACCCGGTCACCTGGTGGCTCCGCGGCGTCATCTCCTCCATCTTCCCCGCCGTGCAAATCACCTGCGCCCCTTCCGAGACAACCCACTTCCACCCGCCCCCCGGCACCTCCTGCGCCCGCTACGCAGACAACTTCGTCTCCAACATCGCCGCCGCCGGATACCTGCTCAACCCGGACGCCTCCGCCGACTGCCAGTACTGCCCCTTCGCCAACGGCGAGCAGTACATGGCCACCCTGAACGTGCGCGCCGACGACAAGTGGCGCTGCTTCGGCATCTTCCTCGCCTTTGTCATCATCAACTGGCTGCTGGTGTATTTCTTCATCTACACCGTGCGCGTCCGCCGCTGGTCGTTTGGCATGGGCTATTTCTTTGGGGGGCTTGCATGGGTCGGGGGGAAGGTTCGGGGGGTGTTTTCGCGGAAAGGAGAAGAAAGAGGAAGGGAATTGAATTGAATTGAAACAGTGGATGGATGAGTGGTTCTATGGGAACCTGAGCAGCAGAGACAGACTGTGGGAAAGGAGGAACAATAAGGCAAGGCAAGGCAAGGCAAGGCATTTCATTTTCATATGGCCACGGGGTTGGTTAAGTCTGTTTCTTGTTCCTTTTTTTTACATACATAGAAGTCATGATGCATGATGCATGATACATAATAGATAGCGTTCTCATTTTCCATGACCACGGAATGTTTCTATGAAATTCAACTTCCACCCTTCAACCCTCTCGCAATAACCCGCAGGCCTCAGCTTAATCAAAAAAACCACGGCTTCAGGCCCGGCCCGTACCGCTGCCCCGGCACCCTCATCGGCACGGGAACAGTATCCTTGAACGTATCCAGCATCCTCTCTACTTCACCTTCGCCCGGTTTGTCCAAGCCGTCCACTGGCTTCGACTCTGACTCCTTTGGTCGGTTCTCTGCCGTCGCTTCCGCACGGACGGGGATGAGGACCCCGCATTCCCAGTTCCGGCAGTTGAGCTTGGGCCGCTTGGTCGCGCGGTCTTGGACGAGGCGGCCCCTGGCAGAGACATTGTTAAGCTCGTTCATTCACGATCTTTCTTGAGAGGGGGGGGGAGTAGGAGCTCACCATGCGCTCTCGGATAAGTTCGCACTGCCTACATACGCCCATCCTTGGCATTGGGAGGTATCCGGCAGAGTAATGGGTTCGTCGGGCGTCACGAAAAGCATCTAGATGCGCCCGCGGAGACCGATATGAGCGAAGTTTATTCTCATATTGTCATATTCCATATTCGTGATACTTGGATTCAAGGGGGGGGGGGGGCAAGACAAGAAGACAAGCACGCACCTTGTTATGCATCAAAAGGCCCGGTCTGCGACTCTTGCAATCGCGCAGCAGATGCTTGGGGAACTTGGGCCCCTCGTACCACCTTTGCTGGAAGCAGATGGTGCCTGCGCAGTTTGGGCCGCCTCGGGATTGTTCGACGGTCGTCTGGGAGGGGAAGTAGACCCGGAAGCGATCTTTGCATTCCTCGGCGGCGGGTTTGAGGAGGATCGAGCTTGTGGTGGTGGGAGGGCGAGCTGGCATGGTTTTCGTTGTTCGGAGGGCGTGCTCGGTCATGCCGTCGTCGCCTGTGGTTTAGTTTGTTTAGCTGTTTGGAGGCAGTTTGCGTAGGCAAGGTGGTTTACCTTGGCAGGCGAGGTATATTGACCGCAGGAACTCATCGGTTAGGGAGCCCACGGAGGATGTCTGTGGGAGTTAGGCAAAACCGCCCCCATCATCGCTGTAGTGAGGGACCTTACCACATAGTCAATGCTGATGGACTTGAAGGTGCTTAGTCCTAGTGCTTTCACGGCACGGCCCAATCCACAGAAGCCTGTCTTCGAGAAGTTTTCGATATGTGATCCGCCACTTCTCCTCCGTCAGTCTATATCTTTTTATAGTATGATGAGGTCTTACATGGTATGGACGAGCATGATATGTTTTGTTTCGCGAAAGTCATAGTCCCCGAGCTTGGCAATGACGTTCTCATGCAGGCGGCTTGCGCTCAGGAAGAAGACCAGATCCTCCAAAAATGCAGTTTTTGAATCGCTAGAGGACAGAGTACTACTTTTTCGGGGGAGGTCAATGAGAAAAGCGCTCTGAAGGTGTGTTAGCGATGATACATGAGGGAAGTGACTCGTTATGCCGCACGTTTTCCATCACACCTCCCATCTCACCCCAGTCATATGGAGTCAAATTCGCCGTGGGGACCACAATTCGGAGATACTCCGGATGAAAGAGCAACATCAGTTTTGAGTGCATGCAGTTTATCTGCCCGTCCATGGGGGGGAAGCACAGTCGTAGGTTGCGCATGGAGGCCGTTTCGGCTTCATATTGACGTTTCTGATTTTGAAAAGCGGTCAGTCATCAGATAGTCCATGCAAAAGCGTACATAGATCCAGCACGGGCTATCTCACTGTAGCATCGTCCTTTGCCTGCATTACCAGAAGAAACCGAGAATGTTTTGTATCAAGTTTGGAGAAAAACCATTCCATGTCCCAGATGAACGAGCTCAGAACGGCCAGCTCGAGATCGTCTTTTTGGAAGACCTCCTCGATCGTAATGTCGTCGCCCATTCGCGGACAGTACTGTGCATGTGTTTTCTTGACGATACCCTTTGGGAATTGTACACCAGGTTTACGAGAAGGTTGGAGGGACTGTAACTGTCTTGCTGCTGGTGGGGTAGTGTTTTTGGGAGGAACAGCATGTTTGGCAATCGATGCCGTCGAGAAGATCTTAGTATCACTTGGCCGTACTGATGAACTTGACTCTGTTTTTGAGTGTTTCACTTGACGAAGATCGACGGATCCAGTGTCCTCTGCCTTCCTCTTTGCCATTCGTACGAGACGCTCTTCCTCCATTTGCTTCCGATTTAATCCCAGTATACCGGATGACTGAGAAGGCCTCACCTCTGCTGTTGATATCTCTTTTTTGTCAGGTTGGGTACTTTCTTTATTATCGCCAACCCGTGAGTTTCTCGCGTCACTGGGAGCTTCCTCAATATCCTCAGACTGTTGCAAGGACAACTCAATCGCTCTCTTCAAGTCTTCATCATCGCTAGCCTCGCTGCTCTCCATTTTAGAGCTGATCACTGACTTGGATTTGGGATTCACAGGAAGCAATTCATCGTCATCGTCATCATCTGAATCTGCAGTGAGGTCGACAACATCTTGCTGGCGTTCGTTAGTGGAATGTGCCCCAGGGCCCTGAACATCTCTCAGCGAAGCCTCAATAGCTGCTCTGAGATCTGGATCTGTCAGATCTTCTGATCCCATTTCGACCTGTGAAGCAGCTAAGGGCGATCTATCAGGTATGAGAAAATAGCATGGAAGAAGTCTCAACCAGTTTGACGGGAAGGGAAAGTCAAAAGAGGAAGAAAAATGAGGAGGAATTTCTTTGAAGTAAGTAGTCAGTGCAGCCAAGTCTGGATAGAGGACCTCCAAAGAAGTGCAGTCTGGTAGTGAGATGGTAGAGTATGTTGATTGTTTATGGTCAGACGCCACTGGAGCGGAGCTTGACACTACGCGAGATGTCGAACATTGCAATTGACTATGTTTAGATGACCATGTCTATGGCAAGTGATGAGAAGAAAAAGATTAACCTTTAGAGTAAGAGCAGATATGGGACTGAAGTCGAACGACAGCTCTATCTGAATGAGAAGATGGAATCCTCCTTGAATCTCTCGTGACACGTGACTGCCACTAACCAGTTGGTGCGACACTTAATCTCCGCTTCTCACTCTATAAAACCTTCAGCTCATGGAGCTCACCACTTCTTTTGTTAACCCGGAGGCGAAGAGAGTACGAAGAGAGATGAAATAGCAGCAAGAGATCAAGCTAATTAAAAGCAAAACCAAAAACATACAACAGCCGGGATTCGCTGGTGGTCACCCACCCAACTACTAACCGGCCGGCGTGTGGCTTAAGTACGGCTGAGCGGACGGGAAGCCCTGTTCTCCACACCCTGTGGTCGTATGTACTTGAAGTAATAAAGAGGTGGTTCATATAGAGAAGACCCTGGCCGTTGGATGGCCAGCCATAGATTCATCGCTTTCGTCAATAACACCGTTCATCCAACGATGACAAGCACAGCTATGGTGAAAGGCACATCTGAACCGGCACCGACGCCCGATGACTACAAATCCTGGTCCTTAAGCACAAGCTCAACACAATCAATTGAACACTTGACTTTCTGTCTTAGTCTACCCCCCCCTAAACCCTGAAATCCGATACCAACGCCCCCAGTGAGCGCGAGAAGTGTTCAATGGTCTCGCTAATTCCCTTGGCCATCAACCGTCCACGTTCCGGAGACAAGATTCGACTATTCGCGCACACCTGCACTTCCACCCTGTCTTCGTATGGCTCCGTGAAGACGAACACCTCCCCTCGGGGCTCGAACTGCGGAAAGAGGGAGTATTTCGCTTCGATTCCGTGCAAGCCGAGGTCATGACTGAGCTGGATGTTCTGATGTTGAACAATCACCCCAAACTCCGTATCCGCTGGCCAGTCGGTAGCATGCTGCACGATATCTTTCAATTCCAGGAACTCGTGCTGCACGGTCTGCGCATACTGTGCACGCACGGACTCCAGGAGGTCACGGATCGTCCACTCGGGCTGGAAGGAGACTCGGAACGGGATAAAGTTGAGACAGGGGCCAAGAATCACGTCGATGTTGTCGATGGGCATGCTCCGGGCGTTGACGGTCTGGCCGATGACTATGTCTTTATGGGAGGTGATGGACGCGATGTAGAACGCGCATGCTGCTTTGACCAGTGTGGCCATGGTAATCCCAGGGGCTAGCTGAGGGAGGGGGATGGTTTCGACATGCCACATGGTCCTGAATTCCTCACCAGCAGGGAGTTCAAGGGGATCTCGGAGTTGGAATGGCGATGCCATAACGCCTCCTTGCAAGTACTGCCGCCAGAAGCTGAACGATGCGTCACCGGTTTGTGCAGCCCGATGATATTGATAGCTGGCGAAATCCGAAGTCGGGGGCAATGCACTTTGATTGTATGCCGCAGCCAAATCTTTCACAAGAGCTGAGAAAGAGACGCCATCCCATTGGGCATGAGAAATTCGAATACTGAATACATGGTTGTCCCCCGATTTCTGAGAAACCAAGATGAAAAAGGCTGCCGGGCCGTTCAAAATATCGAACTTGCTACGATCCCGCGCCCACAACTGTTGAGCGAATGGCAACGGTTCATCTTCCGTGTGATGATGCGCAAATGGTGCCTTGAGCCTGTGCAAAACGATCTGGAACAGGTCGCCGTCGTGTTCCGAAAACAGCGTGCGAAGAATACTATACCGCGCCATCATGGCATCACACGCCGTTCGAAGTCGTTCCGGATCAAGTCTGCCCTGCAACGCAAAGTTGTAGTAATGCAATGTCTCTCGGTCAATGAAGAACCGTTGTACTTCAGTGGCCGGAAGCACATCAGAGACAATGCCGTCACTGACTACAATGGCAATTTGTGCCGTCAAGTTTGCTGTCAAATGGTTGCGAGCTTCTGTGGTCACCAGGGAGTATGGTTCAAGGCGAGCTGCATTTTCTGTCCCCTCAGCCGCTGCATCTTTAGCCAGAGCTTCGAGCGTGGGCTGAGCGAAGATACTTGCGACGCTCACAGCGAGGCCGGCCGCACGCGAGAGAGCAGCGACCTTCATTGCGTCAATCGAGTCGCCACCCAAGTGGAAGAGATTATCGTGTAAACCTATGGTGTCTGGGGAGAGACCAAGAACCTTGGCCCAAATTGACTGCAGTCTATGCTCTGCTTCCGACGATGGCGCCTTCTTCGACCCGAAAGCTGTAGGAGCCCGAAATCTTGCCAGATCATCTTGTGACATGGCCGCTAATGCCTGTCGTAAGTATCTCCTGTCGACCTTGTCGGATCCCGTCCGCGGAAGCTGCGAAATCGGAACAAAGAGCGACGGCACAAGGAATGTTGGAACTGTTTGCCGAAGTTTGGCCTCTGCCTCTGTCACCCTCGTATAGAAGCTTTCCGAGGGCGTGACAAAGACACTGGAAGCCTCCGCTTCCTCTGCACGATGTATTTTCTCGCCGGGCGATGTAGGCTGGAACCATACGAAAGCGACAAGAAGGGGGTTGTTGCGGGTTCCTTCGCCTGCAGGGACAACCACCTCTGCCACCACCTCGACCGCGCCTTCGAACGACCGCCGCACATGGGCCTCGACTTCTTCCAGCTCAATCCGCTGCCCTCGCAGTTTAACCTGCATGTCTCGCCGCCCAATAAAATTGATAGACCCGTCGGCGTTGTATCTCACTAGGTCACCAGTCCGGTAGAAAGAAGTGCTAGGTCTTTGGCCCTCAAACCACACAGGTGGTGGAACGAACGCTTCAGCTGTCCTGCCCGGGTCATTCAGATATCCACGGGCCACAATAGGGCCCTCGATTAACAGCTCCCCAATGGCGCCGTTGGGCACAAGCTTATTCACATCCTTGGCATCCACGATCCAGCAAACGCATCCGCAGGGATAGCCGATATTCCGAGGGTCCGATTCCAATGTGAAAGAATCCTGAACAGTCGAGATGACGGAACACTCCGCTGGTCCGTATATGTTGAGTAGACGAACTCGATCTGCCCAGGTGGATACATCTGTTTGGCTCATGCACTCCCCTCCAAGGATCAGAGTCGAGAGAGCATTGTCTTTCTCTGGTTTGAGCAGCCGGGCAACGGAAGGAACCAGCAGGGCATGATTTGCTCCGAGGGCCTTGAGATTTTCACCCAGATTGTCTCGGCGCTGGGACTCGGACAGCACGCAGATGCATCCGCCCGCCATCAGCGTCGTGAAGTGCTCCAGAACACAGATGTCAAACGCAAATGAGGAAAACTGAGCAAATCTCGTTGACTTATCCAGACATAATGACTGTACCTGAGCAGCAGCACCTGTGCAAAAGGCTCGATGCTCTATGACGACCCCCTTTGGCTTACCAGTGGAGCCAGATGTGAAAATAACATACGCAGCGTTATTTGGCCGAGCATTTTGCAGCACAGTGTCGGTCGTAGGCACGTCTGACCAGGAGGCATGGCTTGTCCCGACGGTCACAACATCGCTGCAGAGTTGTCGGCTTAAGTCAACGTTCTCTTGAGAGGACACTATGACCTTTCCACCGACACTGTCACAGAGAGCCCTCAACCTTGCATAAGGATGGGAGGGATCCAAGAGGATGAATGCACCGCCAGCTTTCAACACCCCTAGCATCGCCACCACCGTCCAGCGGGATTTCTCGAAACAAAGAGGCACAATCACCTCTGGTCCGACACCTTTCGCGGCCAAATGACTGCCAAGCTCCGAGGATAGTCTGTGCACTTCTTGGAAAGTGAAATCACCGTCCCATGCACAAACCGCCGGCGCATCAGGCTGCTCGAAGCACTTCTTCTCAATAATCTCGTGAATACACGCTTCCACTGCGTCGGGAATGGACGAATTCCGAGTCCAGACCAAGGCGCGGTCGTGGTCACTGAAGATGTCGATCTGTTCGATTGTCACGTTGCTGTTTAAGACAATGCCTGACGTCGCTTGCTCGAACGTGGCCAAGACGCTGGCGGCTTGACTTTCGGACATGATGGATGTCTTGTACCTGAGCTGGACATCAAGCCCAGCATCAGTATAGTCCACAGACAGCACAATATCGTATTCGGTGACCTCAGCCTTTTCTACCGTTTGAATACGGACACCATCTTCGTTCTTGTCGTTATGGATCTGCCCACGTTGAACCGTAATTGCCGTATTGAAGAGTGACTGCTGAGCCACCTGTGCTACCTGGTTTATCTCGAAGAGCGGAAACGTCTGATACCGAAGGCTCTCTAGATAGCCCTGTTGGATCTTGTGCAATGCTTGCTCGACGGTCTCTTTTGTATTCAAAGACATGCAGAACGGAAGCATATTGATGATTGGGCCGACTATTTGCTCGACGTTGTCAATAGGCAGGTCTCTGCTGGACTTGACCGAACCGAAGCACACCTGGTCCGAGTGGGTGTAGGATCGAAGAACCAGCGTCCATGCAAGGCAGACTATGTTCCATATGGTCACATTACGCTCTTTGCAAAAACCATGAATTTCAGAACCATTGGGGAGTCGTCTAGACAGGTGCCGCAACTGAGGGGGCTTGCGGCCACCAGCAAAATCAATGTTCGGAAAGTGACATGGCTGGATACCGTCTAGGTAGGCCGTCCAATACTCTTTCGCAGCGCCTGACGGCTGTTGCTGCAGATATTCGAGAAAGGCACTATACAAGGGCGGTTGGCCCGCGGGGAGCTTTTCCTCGTACGCAAGACAGAGGTCTTGTTTCATGATGTCCAGAGACGCAGCGTCTATGATGGCGTGGTTGATTTCAAGCTGGCAGAGGCAAGCATCATTTTCTGTCTCCAAGAATGTCATCCTATAGAGCAGATCACCCTTCTTCCACACTGGCTGAGAACGTTTGTCGAAGAGCGTCTGGGGAGAAGTCGTTTTCAGCACAACCTGATCCAGATATGAATTATCAGATATTCCATCAACGAGGATTGTGCGCAGGACAGCGTGGCGCTTCACCACTTGGGCCCAGGCATGCTCCAGGTGGACAATATTTAAAGGTGTACCACTTGTCGATTCGATCTTCCATGTCACCTGGACTAGGTAATTATCCGCATTCTTTGCCTGGGCGACGAGCATACCCTGCTGCACAGGGGAACAAGGATAGAAATCTTCCACATTCTCCCATGTTAATCCAATCGATGGTAAGATGGTATCAATGAAAGTATCGAGCTGATCATGAGAGATTGGCATCAATGGAAGGTCACTCAGAGTCGGCCTGGGGTGGAGGCAACTCAGTACTTCGCATGCAACGTTTAGATTGCGCTTGCACGCTTGGATCCAGTCCTGGATGGCATCCTGGTGCAACATGTGGCGGTTATAGATGAAATGAAATTGTAAGCAACCGTGGGACACCGAGACGGTGATGTCGAACAAGGCAAGTCGCTCAACATCAGGCGCGGCATTGAGCGCCCCCTGAATTGAGTGATCATCAGGCAGGAATAGCGAATCAGCCAGTTCGAACTGCCGGTACTCGCCCGTGTAGTTGAAGATGATCTCCGCTGAATGAGAAGTGCCGAACGCCTTGCGGCCATCCGGGTGAAGATACCGCGAGGCAAAATAGGCCCATCCGTTCCTGGGTGTCTGAGAGCGGGCGTCCTTGACGAGCCGGAGCAGCTGCGGAAGGTCGTTGCCCTTCTGCATATCCACAATCACTGGCCACAGTGTGGTGAACCATCCTACCGTTTCGGACAGGTCGATGGAAGGGTCCCAAGGTTCGCGGCCGTGGCCTTCGCAGAAGACCAGGGGTGCAGGTCGATCTTTGAACACCTCCGTAAAGGAATATAGGGCCACTGTGTTGAAGATATCCGCAGGTCTTGTGTTGAAGGCTTGATTTGCTTCGCCCAGCAGCTGCTGCGAGACTTGCCGATCGACCGTGAATTTCTCTGCTACAGTGTCGCCAAAAACATTGGCTTTTCCTGAAAGCCCCCAGAAGGATTTCGGATCCATGGGATAGTTGTCAGGGAGGCTTTTGGGTATCGCCTGAAGTGGACCCAGATGTTCCATGCAATAATCCTCCTGCAGAGAGCACCACGCCTGGAAAGAGACAGATCGGTTCGTCGGAAGAGGCTCCCCTTCTAACACTTTCTGTAGGTCAGCAAAGATAATACGCCAGGATACGAGATCGATGGCCAGATGATGAGCCACCAAAAACAGATACTGGCTCTTATCTTCCGCAATGTTCACCAAATCTGCAGCGAAGAGAGGGCCTGTCTCGATATTCAGTGACCCGCGAGTGTTTGCGACGACTGTATCCAATTCATTGCGTCCTGAAACAGTATGGACGACGTATCGACAAACAGCGTCATCTATAGCTCTAAGCATTTGCTGCCATTTGCCATTGGACTGCTGCACAAAGACCGCGCGTAGCATTGGATGCCTTGTGACAATGGCGATTAGAGCCTGCTTTAATTGTACAACATCGATTCTCCTGGACATGCGAAGGAGAAACTCTTGATTGAAATGATGAGCGACCCTTCCTTGTTTCTCGAAGAAGAGCTGCTGAATTGGCGATAGACCAAAAGGTACATCAAGAGCATCACTGGTCTGGATCGATACTTTCGAAGGCTGCTTGCAATGGCTGACTATATTGGCAATAGTCTTGAATCGCAAGATATCTTCAACAGACGTGTATAGTTCTCTGGAGCGTGCCAGAGCGACCACCTGCATGGCAGAAATAGAGTCGCCTCCCAGCTGATAAAAGGTATCGTCTGTGCCAACTTCGTCCAGCGGTCGATTGAGGACTTGTGACCAGACTCCCTGCATTGCAAGCTCGCCTTCACTAACGGGGGCTCTTTTCTCTTGCTGCGATGATCTAAAGGTGCTCAGTTCTGCAAATGAAAAGGTCTCTGCCTTGGTCCGAAGGCGCCGACGATCTGCTTTGCCAGAGACCGTTCGGGGCATGGATGACAAGGGAATGAAAATGTCAGGGACCATATATTCAGGTACAGCACTAAGCAGCTCGGTGTGCCCTGTTGCTACCATCGCCCTGAAGCCATCTGTTGGTTTCGCAAACTTGTCGAGGCTCTCAGTATGGCTACCTTGCGTCGCTGCCTCCATGCTGATGAAAGTGACTAGGCATGGCCGGTCATTAGCCGCTGATGGTTGAACTTTTTCAACCACGACGTCAATAGCCCCTCGAAAACATCGACGAATATGGTTCTCTATCTCCCCAAGCTCAATGCGTTGTCCTCGCAACTTGACTTGGGTGTCGTTGCGTCCAATGTATTGTAACGAGCCATCAGATGCATATTTGACGAGGTCCCCGGTTCTGTACAGCCTCGTGGCGGTTGGCTTATCTCGAATGATTTCCAACCACGAAGGGGCGTCTACAAACGCAGCCTTGGTTCGGTCCGGGTCATTCAGGTAGCCACAACCTACAATAGGTCCCTCGATCAACAACTCGCCCACTGCACCGATAGGGCGCAGAATATTATGATCTTCTGGATTAGTAACCCAGCAGACGGCACCCGTTGGGAAGCCAATATTGCGAGGATCGCTATGAAGTCCACAGCCGCTGTTTGGCTGCAAGGTGGCATTCACTGAGCATTCTGATGGCCCATACCCGTTCATTAATCGGCATTGCTTCGCCCACTCTGAGACGTCCGAGTGTGACATGGGCTCTCCTACAACAATGATGGTCTCTGCGAATTTTTCTGAGGAGCTAAGTAATGGTCGGGCTAGCGAAGGTGTGAGAATTGCGTGTGTGATTTGGAGGCGAGCTGCTTCCCTTGCAAGCTCATTCTTCCGTGCATACTCTGATGGGACACAAACACACCCGCCTGCCATCAGGGTACTCAGAATCTCCATGTTGCTTGTGTCGAATGCATATGAGGCGAATTGTAACATTCGAGATTGGGAGGTTATGCGGCATGCTTGTATGTGTGCCATCGCACCAGAGCAGTATGACCTGTGCTCAATTATGACACCCTTCGGCGTTCCCGTGGACCCTGAAGTAAAAACTGCATAGAGTGCAGTATCGGGGCTTACTTCGGCCTTTGACACGCTCTCTTGAGAACAGGATAATGAGTTCGTGAATTTCTGGTCTATCTCGACTACTTCGGGATGTAGCGTCGCAGCCAGGGACCCTGTTTCAGCATGAGCTATGATCAGAGGACTATGGATCTGCTGGCAAATGGTCTTCAGTCGCTGCTCTGGTTGTGAAGGATCCAGCATCATAAACGCCCCTCCTGCCTTCATAACTCCAAGCATGGCGACTATCACCCAGCGAGACTTCTCAAATATGATTGGCACAAAGACCTCAGGTTTGATACCACGGTTCATTAAAAAGGTGGAAAGTCGCGTGGACCAAAGATCAAGTTCCTCGTAAGTGAAGCTACCATCCCAAGCACAGATTGCAGTTGCGTCCGGTCTTTCGATGTGTCTTTGCCGAATGACTTCATGGACACATACATTTTCTGTCGATGGCAGCGTCCCGTTCCATTGACGTAGCTGCTCCACGTCAAAGTTGCCAACCGTCGGAATCTGATCTATATTCTGCTCTGGATGCACGAGCAGGTATTGAAGGACGTGCTCAAAGTGGTGCATTAGACGTTTGATCATGGTGGCATCCAGCACCCCTGGGTCGAATTCGCTCACGACGTCCACGGCAGAGTCTTCAGTAAGATTACAGAGCAGAACCAGCGCATACGCCGCAAATCCACCTAATGTTGCAGCACCCTCTTCTAATTGCGTGAAGACTTCATGCTTTGACGCACCCCACGACGGCTGGACGACCAGGTGACTCTGGAAACGACATGCGGCTTCTGCTTCGGGGCTGCATTTGCGGATCCTTTGTAACCCGACTTGCTCAAAAGGGATCATCTCGCTGGTCTGCTTCTGAACCATCTCAAAGGCTTTTGCAATGCTCATGTGCAAGTCTAATTTCACACGCAGCGGAACTGTCGCAATGGTGGGTGCTGTCAATGATTCCGCCCCGTCGACCGGAGCAGCGCGACCCGTCACAGTAGCTCCAAATACAACGTCGGGGGTATTTGCATAGTGGGCGATGACAATCGCCCACGCGAGGCGGATGACAGTGGACATAGTGAAGCCAATTGGTGCTGCATGGCGACAGTTGATCCGGAGCGTTGACGACTCGGTTGCGCTAGGTCTGTAGTCCCTTGCCGGGAGAGCAGGGAAGACCTCGGCGTCTAGGTTATCAAATTGGGATCTCCAATATGTCTCTGCAGCCGTCAAATCAAGATCTTGAATGTACCGAATAAAGCCCGTGAATGAGTTGGGGCTCAGCGTCGCGCCGTTGTACGCTGCCTTGAGCTGGTCCATCAACTGCTTCACAGACCATCTGTCGCATATCGCATGATGTATCGTCAAAACGAGGAACCTGCATGAGGATTCATCTTTGGCATGTATCAAAACAGCCTTTATCAAGGCGTCTCCCAGCGTCATCGGTGTTGGTTCGGCTTGGGCTGTTTCGAGGTACCCATCGAGGCCGTCGGCCACAGGAGCCAACTCGATCTTCTCGTTCATCACAACTTGATGCATCGCCTTCCCCTCTACTCTGATAATCCTTGTTCGAAGAATAGAGTTTGCCGCAACTGTCTGGTCCCATGCCAAATGAAGCCGAGCCAAATCGACTGTTTCCTCTAGCTGATAGACAAATCGTGCTATATACTTTCCCTTTTGTTGTGCCCCGAGTACAATCATCCCTTCCTGAAGGGGAGTACAGGGATATATATCCTCTATCTGCTCTTGGGGTACCCGGCAAGCCTTGGTTGCCAAAGCGACAAGCGTATCTCGCGAGCTGGGCTCCAGAAGGCAGAATGGTTGTAGTTGTGTGACTGGACGTGGCTTCTCCGTCGTTTTCGACGTCGCTTGCCGGGCTAGATCTCTCAATACTGGCATCCTGAGCACGTCTTGAACTGTGAGGTGCAGGCCTTTCTGTCGTGCCTTGCCGACCAACCTCATCGCCGTCACAGAATCACCGCCCAATGTGATGAAGTCATGCTCCATGCCTACCTCTTCTCTCTTCAGGTTCAGGAGATCGACTACCAGCTCGTGTAAGGTTTTTTCTTGTGATGTTGACGGGCCATCAACACCCTTTCTCAAACCCGTTAGCTCGAGGAGCTCTGCGCGTCGCAGTTTGCTCGCCGAGCTGCGCAGCTTCTGGCGCGCAATTTTGCCTGATATCGTCAAGGGCAGTTTTTTGACAGGGATGAACATGCTGGGGACCATGTAATCTGGTAAGAGGGCTTCGAGCCTCTTTTTTATAGCGTCTGCAGAGTCTTTAAAAGCACCGTCTCCTATCGTGAATAGCACATCTTCCGTGCTGTTATTCACTCCAGGGGAAGAGAGACGGGGCGATTGGAAGGGCATAAACGCCACAAGAGTCAAGGGGCCTGTGTCGTCAACGGGCTGAATAGCCTCGACAACAGCGTTTCGACCGATATGGGCTTCAATCTCCTTCAGCTCGACACGGTGGCCGCGGATTTTCACCTGGCGGTCCTTTCGGCCGACATATCGAAGATTACCCTGGTGATCATAGTACACAAGGTCACCCGTTTTGTAGATCGCCTTCTTTCTGTGGCCTTTCTCGGGGAGATCCAACATCCACGGGGTTGATTCCAAGAAGCTCGCTGCTGTTTTTTCAGGTTCATTGATGTATCCCTGCGCGAGACTAGGACCCTCAATTGCCAGCTCGGCCACGAGGCCAATTCCAGCAAGCTGATCCGGAAATTGGTGGTCAACAAGCCAGCATCTACCACCAATTGGCGAGCCAATGCTGCTGAGATCACTACGTGAATGTATTCTGGGCGAGATGGAGAACAACCCTGCCCACTCTGTCAGACCATATCCCTGGTAAAGATTGACGTTGGAAGCCCAGAGGTCGATTTGTGGCGCTTTTAATGGTTCCCCTGCAACCAGGACAGTGCCGAGAAGAGGAACGCTCTCAGGTGTCAAGGAATCTATCACCGTAGGTGTCATTATGGACCAATTGACTTGCATGTCATTCATCACGCCGGAGAGTCGGCTGGTCCGGTCCTCTTCTGCAGGCACGCAAACAGTGCCCCCAGCACTCAGAGTGCACCAGATCTCGATTAGGGATACACCAAAGCTGTATGAGGCAAATTGGAGTACACGGCTGGCGAAGCTCATCCCAATTGCCCTCCCGTGGTCTGCAATACTCGCAAACGCTGCATGATCCACTATGCATCCTTTGGGCTCACCTGTGCTGCCGGACGTAAACAGACAGTAAGCAGGGGCATCAGGCTTTAATGCGGCGGTAGGCAGCGCATCAGTGAAATAGTCTGGTAACTTTCGTGTGTTCGACTCTGAAACAACCATTATGCACGGCACAATTCCCTTCAGTAGCTCAAAGCCTCCTCTTGATGTCAAGGCGATCGAGCATCCGGAACGGGACACGATCTTGCGCAACCGACTCGACGGATGAGAAGGATCCAACGGCATGAATGCTGCGCCGGCCTTGTTGATTGCTAGCATGGCTACTACCGCCCAGACTGATTTGCTGAAGCAAGTCGCTACTATCATCCCCGGTTTCACACCTAGCCCTCGCAGCCGCAGCTCGAGCGCAGACGCATGCTCGATAAGTTGGTGGTAAGTCAGGGAACCGTCCCAGGCGTCCAATGCTGTGTGCTCTGGTTGCAGAATAGAATTTTGGTAGATGATCTCGTACATTGATTGAGCAGGAGCCGGGTTTTCAAGGAATCTTTGCCACTGTATGATCTGGCTTAGTTGATTTCGGTCGATGAGGGGTATTTGTGCCAGTGGAAGCTCGCTGCTTTGAGCGACAGAGGCCATGGCCTGAGCTAGACAGCTCGACAGGTGCTGGGAATGCGTCTCTGACAGAATCTCCGTGTCATACGCGAGTACCATTCGGGGAGTGCTACCATCGAGGCTTTTGATGAAGACAAGAACGATACTGCATACCTAGCCGGGTCTTAGCTACTATCCACGGAAATCAGACCAAAACACAAACTCACTTCGAGTGCATCTGTAGAGACTGAGATGGGGTTCGTTGCAGAATCCGAATCGGCTTTGCAAATTGCTATACCCGTGTTGAACTCCGAATAGCTCGCAGCACTAGCTGCTGTCATCTTCCATGCTTCTGGACAAAGCAAACCGGCAACTGTTGTACTCTCCTCCAGAGAAGCCCGCAGCAGGCTCATCTCACTCTTGGAGCCGATCCGTGTTGAATGTTCAAGATCTGTATCCGAAAGCTCTTGCAGCCCCATCTGGATGCCGGAAACCTCAGCATACCGCTGAAGGATGACAGCCCATGCGGCTGCCAGGAAATATGTAAAGTCAATCCCGCGATGGTGACAAAAACGGAGACCCGTTTCTACTGATAGAGGGTCAATCATCCTGGTCTTTCTGTGGCTCTCATCTTTCGTGTCATCACTCCGCCGGGGGAAAAGACATGTCCATCCTTCACGCAGCTGTTCTGTGTCGTCAGCCATCTTGGTGACCAATGTTTGTGAACCAGATTATGAGGTGATATCTCTGCGTGCTAATCGAATCGAAATGTTTGTTGGGGGGCCGCTTCTGGTCTTTGAAGAAGCAATATTGAGTCACGTCTGTGGCGCTAGAAAGATCTATATAGTATGTACGCAGACTCATGACAGATTTCAGAGCATGACGATCAGATGTATGTCTTACACAATTCCCACTACCTATTTCCTTATGATACAGCAACTTGATGTAAGGGACTGCGGGATGTTCAGCTATACCACAGCTTGGGAGACTTCTGGCACGACGACGAGACCGGCAGAGATGCGCCTCACTCTGTACCTCAGACAGTCTTGCTCGGCGGCATTTTGGATGAAGAGGAAGCGACCACTTTTTCAGAGCTGTCTCTACTCTCTACTGGCACATGATGATCCTTACATACAAATCATATCATTGTTTGAGTCCGAATCTAGGATCGTAAGTACTAGTGCAACATATTAGTCTACACTATCAGCCTTGCAGGGCTATCTATCCTCATACCATTGGCCGCCTAGTATCATACAGTCAGACTTTCTTTCTTATATTCAGTGCGTATGTTGTCGGTGTTGGGGCGCTGATCTAGCTGTCGCCTCAACCCAGGAATTCCTGTGCGACTCTCAGCCCTGAGAGTATGCCCTTACTATTAATCAATGGTCCATACCGTCGATCCTTATAGCAGGTTACATAATTGATCGAGTGGCAGGCTTGAGAGACTGATACGGTTGGCTAGATCGGCCATAAAAAGTGGGATTATTCAAATCAAGAGCCGCCAATGTTAGGGTTTCTGGAATGTTGAGAATTCCTACATGATCAGTTTTACAGACTCAAAATTAGGCATAGGAACATGCATCAATAGTAGAGCTTCCTGGTGGAGTATCTGCTAGATCATCTTTTGCCAGAAGATATTGGGGTTTATTTTATTTTATTTATTTTTTATTTTTTATTTTCATTTAAATTAGACTACAGGTTCTGCATGCGTAAGATATATATTCTGTGAGTGTATGAGCTCTAAAGAGATTCTTATATCAGAGGAAAATTAACACCAGTCTTGAGATGCAACAGTGAAAGACCTTCAAGAGAGTAAACCACTGTTTGGATTCTTTTCCCGAATTATATTCAATTGGTGTAGCTATACAAAGTGACAACTTTTTCTTAATGGCTATCCAAGTTATCAGACTGCTGAGCCTGATGCTTTCTGTAAGGAGTATGGATCATCTGTCTCTGCACGTCTCCACACGTACCTCAAATTTGCGAATTCCTGGATGTGTTTTCAGGTACTCGAGAACACATGTAGAGAAGTCGTGGAAGGGGGCGATGGAGGCTGGAAATGACGGTGTACGCATGTACGTCTCCCTGGGCGTGAAAGCAGTAGTCTCTACATACTCATGCTGTGATCTTCAATTACTTTGCAGGGGCTAGTAGTCTGGAACTACTGAATGAAGATCAAATTCTGAAAATAATCGCTTCTCAGCTTCGCATGTCGGCGCCACCACTAATATTATATAGATTGTACTAGGTTCAAGTCCATGCAGAAATGCCCTAGTTCACTGCGCCGCGTGATTTGCACCCCATCCGTCATCTGCCGGTGGTCTCCACTCGCAGAGCAGCAGGTAATGCGAGTCGTGATTCCTGACATTTCACCTACAGGCTCAGTGGTATGGGCATCCCAGCACCGAACTGGTTTTTCGGATCCCACTTTTGTTTCAAGGCCACCAGCCGCGGCAGGTTATGTGCTCCAAACCAAACCTCCGGGCCCTCATCACCGTACGCCTCGTTGACATAAGCATGCTGGTTCTCAAAGCCCATCACCTCCTGCAGCTTGGCCCGCATAGGTGCCATGGTGGCATGCACTTCGGATTTGTGGCTGGCGTCGAGCATGTAGTTGACAAAGAACCTAGTAGAAGGCCTGTTAGTGAAGAAACCCAGGAGGGAAGTTGACAACCCACATGTAGAGCTTTGTATCTCTCCATGGATACACGCCCCGTTCTTCCTCAGGGACCGCCAGCAAGACTTGCTCCGGATGCCGCTCGACCATCCAGAACCCATCGAACATCTCACGCTCCACGGAAAAGGTGCTCCAGTTTGTCCATGCCTCGGATAGTGTGCTCACGTCAGTTCTTTCCATTCCTATCGAGTACAAGGTTACGTTCCAACTCTTCTCACACATGGTGGCAGAATTGTGGCCGTAGGTGTTCCATTTTTTGCTCTCCCAGGTCGAGCTCAAAGGGTTCAGGTCCATGACTTTGGCGAGATGGGGCGCAGCATATTCCTCGTCGCCCATGACGATGAGTCGGACAGTGAGAAGTGGCTGAAACAAGTCAGTTCCTGGTAACAAGTCCTCACCCCAATGCTACAAATTACGAACCTCTTTTGTGGTTTTATTAAAAGTTCCCATGACCCCGTAAAAAACGCCGATTGGGAGACCGTCATCTAGCGACTTCACCAGCTCGAATACAGAGGCATTCTGGCTGTTCGGGAAGATGAAGTCTCCTGTCCAACTCAATCCACCGTTGGTCGGCTCGTATGTTCTAAACGTCGCGGAGACAACGATCCCAAAGTTATGCCCGGCCCCCCGAATTGCCCAGAATAGATCGGGGTTGCTGTCTTTGGAAACTGTGATCAGCTCGCCGGCAGCGGTAACAACATGAGCAGAGACCAGAGAGTCAGCTAAGATCCCCCGGACGCCTTGAAGGCTTCCAAGGCCACCTCCAACCATCGTACCCAATGTACTGAGGCAGCGGTCCGTGCTGATCGCTAGCAAGTGTGAGCGTAAGAATCGGCGAGCAGGAAGGAGTTGACTAACGTGTTTCTCTCTTGGCGGCATACAGCGTATCATATACCAAGTCATTGGTCACTCCAGGCCCAATCGTTACCGTGTTACTTTCGTGATCCAATGAGATATCTTTCATTTGGCTCAGGTCAATGTGTATTGCGTTTTCCAGGGTGGTGTAGCCGGGCAGTCCTGGCTTGACACTGTGGGAGGTTCCAGTTGCCAGAAAAGGGATGTCATGCTCAGAAGCCACTTTGACCTACAGCATCCCACCAAAGGTCAATGTTAGTTGAAGTCAACTTTCGTTCTGGAGGAAGTTATAGGAAGCACTGACGATATTCCTAACATCCTCCTCTGTAGCAGGCCGGACAGCTGCCGCGTACGACGGCCCTCCGATACTCGACCACCGTTCATTCACCCCGGCGTATTCGGCATCATTAGGAAGATACAGCTGGGCACTTGGCGATAGAAGCGGACCAAGGAGAGCCTGCATGTCCACTGGGGATTGCCCGTGGCCGGCTACTGTCGTGGCAAGCACCGCAACCAATGGAGCGAGATACGGAAGCATCATACTGTATTCATGCGTTTCCTCGTGGAACACACAAAAGACCGTAGAGCCGGAAACATCATATAAATATTTTCGTCACAGATGATCAGCAAAAAAGAAAGGTGCTGTGGCGTTCCTCGATGAACCTTTGCCTTGCTTGAATCCCTCGATGTCTGATCGAGGGTAATTAAAAGTGATAAGCACGTGTCCATCTGCAGGGAGGGAGGTTTCGGGCAACATACCTTTCGTTATTGAAGATCACTGATAAATGGCAATAGATTCATCCACATACCTGCCAGTCTCGGTAGCCTGTGGAACCTTTGCTGCTCACCGATATAGCAGTAGGGACTAGATAGTGTCACACCTCGAGCTGAATAATCCCTAGCTAGCCCCTTGCTTTCTTGTAGCGGTGGACTCCGATCAAGTCAAGTTTTGCGTAAGCCGCGACAGTGTTCAACCCATTTAAAGGATGCCCGATACGATTCCTCGCACTGCGACTGCTTAGAAGCTGGGTTTTAACTGCCATTTGATAGTCACAGACTTGTAACCATGTTCCCGACCTCATTGGTATTTGGAGCCACGATCGTCTTCTTGCTGTATATCGCAAAGCGCCTTTATGATGCTCAAGAACGGTATCCGTCCCATATACCTATTATTGAACCCGTCCCCGGGACAAAGAACGAGGATGTCATCAAGGCTCAATATGCGAAGGTATGGCCATTCTGCCTTTAAAAAATCTGATATGTCTGATGCAATGTGAGCAGGACCCAGACCAGAAATACATATTGAGAACTCGCACTCGTGATGTATTTCTGCTTCCACCGAGGTTCATGAAAGAATTTGCGTGGTTGAAAGAGGAGAGAGCGTGTAATTACCAGAATTTGCCTAAGACCATTCGCGTTTCTGACGGTTGTGTGTAGCTTCGGCTGTCGATGTGTTTGAGCGACTATGTGGCAGGTATACGTTTCTTGGATCGGCTCATCCAGACAGACCAGGTGGGAAATATCTCCCTGAACCCAAGTGAGGCCAGTACTAAGGTTGGAATTTGCTAGGGGACCAAATGTACGCTGCGATAAAATATGTCCAGGGACCATTGACAAAAAACATCAATCGGATGCTAGACAAGATATACGGTGAGATCGACCGGGTGCTTCAACGCGAAGTCGGAAATGGCGCCGGCCGCGTTGTAAATGTAGACTTTCTGACAACCGAGGTTTATCTTCATGTTTTCGAGATGGTGCTGGTTGGTGACGACCTAGGACACGACGAAGAATGGGTGAGTCTGTTCATCCCCTGGCTACCCGCTAGAGTGCTGATACATCCATCCATCCTAGCTGAGGATCTTTGCCGATTACCCCAGGGTAGCATTCAACGCTGCGGTGCGATTAGCAAAGTATCACTGGCTAGTTCGTCCTGTCGTCGCTCGTCTGATCCCAGAGATGCGAGGGCTTCTCGACTATCGACAAGAGGTCTATGATATACTGCGTCCTTTCCATCAGGTTCGTTGCCGGTCTGTGGAGGAGGGGGCATATTCAGGGAGAGGCTCATAGGCACCCACAGGAACGCCTCCAGGCAATGCAAACCCCGGACTTCAAGGAGCCGGACGATTATATTCAATCGTTCATCAACCACGCTGGTGCCGAGCGCGGAAACACATGGCGCCTGGCGGAGTCCATCTCGGGAACAAGCATGGCCGGCATCCAGACCACCGCTAGAGTCGTATGTACTTCATCCTAGTTACCTCCTTGCACGGCACTGACAGCAGAAGCTCTACCAAACTCTCTTCGATCTAGTCCAGTATCCCGAATACCTTGGCCCAATCCGCGAGGAAATCAACCACGCCATCTCTCAAGAAGGGGGCAGCGCAAACCTCAGCCAAGCGGGACTTCTCAGCCTAGTCAAGTTAGATTCCTTCATCAAAGAGTCGCAGAAGTTCCACTATAACAATCTAGGTTTGGACCCATCGCTAGTTACCTTGAGAATGCCCAGCTGATGGATCCAGTGTCTTCGAACCGAAAGCTCTTCCGATCACTTACCCTCTCCGATGGAACTGTAATCCCAAAGAATGCATATGTATCTATTCCCGGTCTCGCACACGCCGTCATCGACAAGACCGGCAACACACGCCCTTTCGATGGTTTCCAATGGGCAGAGAAGAAACTAACAGCTGAAAACCCAAGCGTGTACAATTATGTTTTCTCCGGGTATGTACTTCTCTCAGTATGCACGCAGAGAGATGAAACTAATTAACGGATGATTACTCGATGCGATAGACAAGACGACTTGGAATTTGGCGCTGGGCTGCACGCTTGTCCGGGCAGGTGGTTTGCGTCTATCGCACTCAAATCAGCTCTTGTGCGGATATTGCTCAGATATGATTTCCGGTTGCCAGAAGGACAGAAGAGGCCCGTGGACGAGTACAACGATGGGTTGGAGATGGAGCATGATGTGACTGCGACTCTGGAGTTTCTGGCCAGGGAGCACTGTTAATCAGGGAGCGGAATTGTTTTTTTTAGCACTTGCTTAGGAGACTTGCTCGGGCTCTTTGATTGAAGTCTGAAGAAGCTTTCCTTGTTGGAAGTATTCTGTAAGAGCAACAAAGACTGGATTGCTGAACCTTGATGCGCCGCATTTGCACAACACCTATAGCAGTAGTATAGCGCGGGATCTTCAGTCGTTTCCCAGCCTGGGGCTGATTTATTGCTATTTAGAAAGGACATTGTGTCACTAGACTCTGAGTCTTGGTAAATTCCTGCAAGATGATCTTAATGCATCTCTGTATTTATATTGTTCGGAGACTGCTTGTTGTCATGTTGTGTGGATCCCACAGCAAGAGGATAAACCCAAGTGCTACCTAGATAGACAAATTGGGAGTCGGGATATTATCAGCTTATGGGACCGATATTCTACCGTCTTTATATCATTATTGTAAAATCAAACCAAACGATGCCCAATGGAGTTGATGTTCACAGTCTTGGAGACATGCTTGGATGAATGTCAAAACGCCAAGAACCCGGCCGAGATGGCCAAACTCCAAAGGCGGTCAGCGCTCTATCGATAACCGTTTTGATGCTTTTTTTTCTCCAAGATGATCTTCGCCGATTTGCGCTGCTCATATAGTTATACTTCCCTCTTAATTCCTGTTAAGGTCGCAGAACTCTATTCAACGGAGAAAGTGTCAAGAATTTGCTTCAAGGCGCTGCGCCAGGTTTGTTATTCGCTCACCACCGATTTCGCAAAGAGATCGTTGATCACCACAGTCCCGAAGTCAAAAGGATCTCACGCCTGGAAGAGACCAGAGCGTACCGACTGAGCACACGCACATACGCAATTTTCTGTGAGATCATTCCTCGAGGAGCGCCGCTGTACAACTTGTCGCATTCAACCGAAACGAGCCTGACAACACCCACATCCCACCTACTACTCTCTCTGCGACAGATCATATCATATACCCCTCTTCTTACCTTACACAATGCCCGGCTCCGTGCACTCGCAAGATCAGGACCAGTCCATGATTGACACGGCCGTTCCAGAGCAAGAACAGCAGCAGGAACTCGAACAGGAGGAATTTGAGTTGGAGGAGAAGCGCATAGTGGTGGTATGTCCTTGTTGCAGTCCGCGCAATCGTTCTGCTCCCCCCACTCGGCGGAAAACGATGCATGCATGGTCTTCGACTCGTTACTTACGAAATTTGCCTAGTTACCGGGTGCCACCGAAACGGCGGCTTCGTTCCAGTTCGAGGGTGAGGGTCATACTCTAGGAAATGCGTTACGGTACACTATTATGAAGAAGTGAGTCGGCGGCAATCTTTTCTTAAGCAATTAGGATAGTTACTGACTGAAGCCGCTGCAGTCCCGAAGTTGAATTCTGCGGATACACCATCCCCCATCCCTCAGAGGCAAAGATGAACTTGCGTATTCAGACCTACGGTATGTCTCTCTTCTACCCGCAGGCTGAACACCCATGTGTAGATGGTTGAATGTTGACTAAATGATACTTGTAGATACAACAAATGCAGTCGAAGCTCTGGAGAAGGGTCTGGAAGCCCTGATGGATCTCTGTGACGTTGTCACGGACAAGTTCACCTCGGCTCGGGACGCATATAACGCATCCCAGGCTGACAAGATGTCCTCTTAAAATCATGTTGCTTGTGGCTGAAACTGACAATTTGGCGTTGTATATTGATAGAAAAGTTTCGCGTTGTAACTGCTCTACTGGCTTGGGATGATTTTCGCTTTTGGTGGCATAGTACTGGAGTCTAGACATGTTTTCATGACAATAATTATATCTTCATCCATAACACTTAAATTCATGTAATAATGCAGACCTACAATCTGCTCTAACCACGAGTACTCGTGTCGCTTGCATCTACAAACCAACCAATCAAAGCAGGACATGCAACAACTAAAGAATAAAAGCTGCATTTGCTAGTCAGACAATATTTACATGACACTTTCTATGTGGGACGCAGGGCAATATCCCGATTCACGTAGGATGGAACAAACTCATTGTGAGAAAAGGGCAAAAGAAAATGGAACTTAATTGCGGCCTTCCAAGAAGCCGGAGATGAAGTTAGGGGGTAACCGAGCACCAGGCTCCTCTTCTGGCCGGAAGTACTTCATCACATGCGACAGCTGCTTCCAGTAGTTCAGGGTTTCCTAGAAAGATTGAAATGTTAGTATATGATATCGCCGTTGACCAATTGAGGTAGCATGATAAGCCGCACGGGAGATGCCAACTCCAAGGCATCCCCAGCTCAATTTCAACCACTGCGAAAAAGTCTAAAAACTCACCTGATACTCTGCGTGGCTCTGGAACAGCAGAACGTCGACAACGCCCAGCTGCTTGACGTAGCGGTGCTTCTCAAATTCTTGACGGATCTTTGTGCGGATGGCGGACACGGGGAGGTTCAAGGAGTACATAGTCTGGATCTCGGGGGACTGTTCTCCTCAATCAATTGGGTTCAATGTCAGCCCAGGTCCTCATATAAAAACCACTCCTCGTCGCCAACTAAGGTCCAACGGAAGCTAGATATAGCTGCGGGATGGGCGAACTGACCGCTCTAAGCCATTCTCTGTAGGACTTGAGGACACGAGACTTCGCATCAGTCCAGTTGACAGCTATCAAAGAAACAACATGTCAGCTCAAGACTCTTCCTCCATTGATATCGCGGCAATTTGTCAGGACTTTGTCCGGGCCGTCTCGGGGTTTTCCGTGGGCCGGGAGGAACTGCACATACAGGAGCGCGTGCGCTGCGCAAGGTAGGTGGGATTGATGGTCATCTTGGAACAATTGATCCGGAATTCGAGCCTGGAAGCAGCTTGCTGAGGGAGGGGCGGGTTGCGCGGGACGTTCGACGTGCCTTTGTCGGGCTCGAGCTAGCGTGATGATGAACAGGATGGAAGTGGAGGTTCTCGGTGCCCTGCGTTGGTTAATCCTACCGCCTTCCCTTTTCAAAAAATTTCTTCCGCAGTTTCTCTGGAGGGAGTGTCGATTTGTCGAGCTTTGCTACGGATGCGATGAAGAATTAATTTCTTCATTTGCGATTTTATCAATTTTTTCGTCCGAGACCCTTTCGAGGTGAATTGTCTATATACAAAGCCCGACCAACAATATCTCGGCTCCCTTCCATCTGCTACAGAGAAGCGATCAGGGATTTCAACTGCATATCGCGATACCCACGTGCAACCCGATCTTGATCAATAACTAATGGCGCCCAACAAGCCATCCGTCAAGGGGAAGTCGTCTTCAAAGGGCGACTCCAAGACAGGCAAGCCTTTGTCGTCCGCGTCGAAAGTCAACAAGAAAAATGTCAAGCGCCCGCCACCCAAGGAGGTGAAGTCGAAGGCTCGCACGGAGTCGTCGCTATTGAAGAAGACAAAGAAGAGAGAATATACAGAAGAGGAACTGGGCCTGCCAAAGTTGAATATGATCACGCCGGTTGGTGTCGTGAAGCCAAAGGGAAAGAAGAAGGGAAAGGTCTTTGTGGATGATCAGGTGCGCATGCCCGCATGCCCGTTCTTTTCTTTTTCTTGGAATCCCCCGAACTTACTGGGTTTCTGCTTGAGGCTACATTTCACTAACTTTGTACATTTTCAGGAGGGCATGATGACTATCCTTGCCATGGTTAATGCCGAACAAGAAGGTCATATCGAGTCCAAATTGCAGAAGGCACGTCAGATGGAAGAGATTCGCGAGGCGCGCAGAAAGGAAGCAGAAGCAAGACTTGCACAGAAGAAGTCGAAGCTGGTACGTACTCATATAATGCACTGTTGTCCTTGCCATGAGGAATCTAGTTTGGTGGTCCGTGAAGGTCTTGGCTAACAGCAGTTTCGCCGAGTAGGACGACGCCAAAGAATCTATCCGTCAGAAGAAAAAGCGCAAGGGCGGTAGCAGCGAAGACTCAGCAGCCGATACTTCAGCGGCTGCATCTGGCGCAAAGTCAAAAGGAAAGAGGAAGAGTGTTTCTTTCGCATGAGCGTTCTATGTACAAAAGTTTATTCTGTCTATACCAAGTCAATGTATCTAGATGGGGTTATTTGGCGTTTCCGCTGGTCTATATTTTACTTGAAAGTCACATGAATGATCACCCCATGATAACAATCATATATTCACACTCAGGCGCGAGCCGCTTACTTATTAGGGCCTGAAGGGAAGAATATGTCTTTGGGCGTTCGCTTCACTGCCGCACGTCCAATGCAAGTTTGCGCCGCATAGGGTTGAAATCGGGCTTGGGCGCCATGTCTGGATCCTTGCTAGGATCAAAGTGGTTCGCAATTTGGCCAGGGAGCTTTTCGGGATGCTCGACAACAAAGGGGGTCGCAAGGTCGATCTCTTTGGCCATCGTGTTCAAAAACTTGGTTACCTAGCCGAAATGTCAATAGATGCTGCTGAACTCCGTGGGAATGTACTCACCGGCTTCACAAACCACCTGTCGCCTCCCAGTTCAAACCAACCAAGATGACCACCCCACGATGTAGTCAACATGACACCATAAGGTGTTTGAGCCATTTCTTGGAAAGGGAGCGCATCGACCGAAGCAATCTAAAAGAATCGTTAAACCTTGAGCTAATTCTCAGAGCGAAAGTCGCGAAGACTGACCGGGTCATCTTCAGCCTGCACAGTGAAGAACGGAATACGAATGGCAAGCATTGAATCAATGGAAGCTGCATCTCGATAATATGCACCCTCCGTGGGATATCCCCACGCAGCGCATTGCAGGGCCCTATTCATGGGTTAGTAGGTGAAACTCACCCGCCTTGGAAGTCTTGAGCCATATGTGAGATCTTACCGGTCGAATTCATGTAAATACTTGGATTTCCGAACCGCCTCTACATCGACCCGCGGATTCTTGGAGACTTGTTCAACATGCCTAGCCACATCATCAGCCTAAGTGACAAAAAATAATGTCGTGGACAATCACTTACTGCTCAAATAGCCGTTTCATGCTTGTTCCCATTGTTTTACTGTAGACTTCAAGTCCTAACCAAGTTCGCTGCAAGTTTGCAGAGCTCACTGGTAGATTCCACGGGCTTGCGCAGAGCACCGCCGCTTTCAACTGGCACGCATCGCCTTCTTCTCCTAGGTACTATACGCAACCCCGGTCAGACGATCTCTTACACCTTGAGACGAAGAGCAACTTACGTTGGCGAGGATATTGGCGCCAAGCGAAAATCCGATTCCGAATAAAGGTCTGTTTGGGAACGCCTGACGGAGCCATTTCACAGCTTGACGGACATCCCACGTGGCCCGGGCATTGTAAAGCACACCCGTAGAAATTTTCGTCTGAGAACACCCTCGCGAGTTAACAACACATGCTTCCCAGCTTCCATCTGCGATGAGAGGAGCAAGCACGTGGCGCAGATATATCTCGTGTGATCCACCACTCAGGCCATGAAGGAGCACGAGCATAGGCTTCGTATCGTCCGAAGGTAGAGCTTTGAATTCCTCTTCCGTGAAGAACGTTGTACGTTCTGGAAGACCCGATGGCAGGGTATATTGCCTTGCTTTATCAGTAATCTCGCATTCATTCTTCGGCATCTCATAAGGTTCCACGACGAAGTCAACTGCAAAATGCCCCTTGAGCATCGCACTGTCGGCATCGAACATCTTCCGTTTGTAGTACACAGGCACGTCATCGAATTGGGCAACAGTCCAGGCCGTCTGTAGGTGGCCATTGAACAGAAGTGGGTTCAAATGGCATTTCGCCGGCGTTGAAGCGCGGCAGACATCAGTCAGCGTAACCTGCTCCTTGACACCAGATTCGCCCGATTTCTTCGTCAGAAGTAGTTTGTTATCTTTGGAATGAAAAAAGGACAGTCGCGCGCTTGGCCGAATCCATGACAACATGGCTATCACAAGCACTCCAGAGATAACCAATGGAAGCAGAGAGGAATATAGAATACTATGGACCAGGTCAGTCAAAGTCACGATAACAATTCTGACAAGGCAGTCATTGAAGCGCAGCGGCATGATCAAGCCTCCTGAGGAAAGCAACTGACCTGTTAGAATACATCAACAACTCAGTCTATGGATAACTTTTTACAACAACAGTAACAATGAGGACGATAGGATTAACAGAAGACAAGAACAAAAACAGGTGAGATATTCTTCACGCCACTCTGCATTACGAACTGTATATAACTTTATGAAGATTTTCACTTCATATCAAACAGTTTCTCCTTATGCCTCGGCTAGGGGTGGTAATCGAGATGTCAAAATGTCAAAAATGACGTGTCATTTTGACTTTTTTCCTGACAAGGTAGTATTTTGTCAGAAAAATTGATTTTTCCTAGTAAAATCAGGGGAGGATTCGACTAGGGGTGGTATTCAAAATTTCAAAATGTCAAAAATGACGTGTCATTTTGACTTTTTTTCTGACAAGGTAATATTTTGTCAGAAAAAGTCGAATTTTACTACTCTGTACCTAGTAAAATTAGGGGGTGATGACACAGCTAACCAACCCCCATGATAGAAAAAGAATGTATGAAAAGTGATGAATTTTGAAGCTATTCAAACCCAGGAGATAGTGAATATAGTCAAATTTTAGGTGTAGAATTCAATTTTAGGCTTCCCAAGGCCGTTGTCCAAGCACCTGCGGTGGCTCTGCTAGTTAAGCAGGATGAGAGCTCTCTATCTCAGGCTTCTCAGCCTGCATGTATGTTTATATTATCATAGAATATTTAGGTCCGAATGATCTCTTCCTCTTCAAGCTGAAGGCCATTCAATTCTACGTGGTATCTACTTCTTTTATGTGATGTTTCCATGTCATTTGCTAGGAAAATAATGGCTTCCAATGTTATTTGACATTTTTGATATTTTGGCCTGAGGCCTCGGCATCATTCCCATATCAGGAAGCCCATGACATAAGCATCTTATCAGATGATAGATGACTCAGCACAAAATCACATGCTGTCCATGTTGGCTCTGTTTGTCATGAGAGCCTTAGAGAGAGTCACGACTGACGATAACTCGCATCTGACTCTCCTCTTCACTTTCCTTCATCAGCTTGACCTTTGCTCGCTTTCTTGGCTAAATTTGAAACCGCTGAAAGAAGGGGAGTGTCGAAGATCAAGATGCTAAAGTCTTCGAATCTCAGCTTGGTTGTTGCGAACGCTGAGTATCCGGATGCGGAAAGCCCAGCTTCAAGACTGAGCAAGAGTACTCCATCTGAGCCCTTTCCAGCGTGAAGGACTTGTTTCTAAAAATTGCATCGCCATGCAGATGATCTGGAGCTAGCTAAACTTAGGCATGAGTTCGATGTTAGAAATGCTAAATCGAAGCAACCTTTGCTTTGGGTTGGTCTGACAGCGACTCTGCATCGGGAGGACGCCCCGGTCTTGTATGTAACTCTGATGGCATTGCTACACTGTGACCATAGCGCGTGCTCCGTTTGCGTGCGACTTTTCAGCCATTATTGTGAACTACTTCAAGGTAAAAAGGCCCTTCCTATTGCTCTTTCCCTTTCCCACAGTTCTTTGTCACGCGATGCATCATTGATCTTTTATCTACACAGCATGATGCCCTTGACCCAGCAGATATATTGCTGGCTTTCATTATGTCGATGACTTACTGCCGATCTGCAACAAAGGATATTGAAACAAAGGACTCGAAGCCTTGGAAGCGGATTGTCATGTCCCTGATTTCTAGCGTGACCCATTCCCAACGTAAACAGTTGCTGGTCGTCATGGCACATCCTCTGCGTCGAGCCGGAGGAAAGCTGAAAACCGTTGCAAAGATGAACCGATGGTCACGAATCCTGTCTGAGGAGCAATCAAGTTTGACTTGTTCTACGACACGGTGTTATCTCCTCGAATTACCCACGGAATTATTACTAGAGATCATATCGCATCTATCGGTAATACCTGAAGCATGCATGGCATTGACATGTAAGCGATTATTTGCCATCAGCAATGCAATTCTGGACTCAAAATCACTTCGTTTCAATCGAGATTTTGCGCCTCTCTTTCACCATTACCGGAATGGACACAACTTTGTCACTCCACGATGGCAACTGGTCACCACACTGGAGAATAGCAGATGGTGGGCTTGCTCGAAATGTCTCAAACTTCATCCAAGGAGTGCTTTCTCCTCGCGCGAACTGCGACGAAAACCGGAGGACCGGACATGTATGTTGGGCGATCTGGCTGGCATAGTCGACTTGTGTCCCTGCAAGAAATTGACCTTCCGAGATAAGCTGGACCTTATCGAGCTTCTGAAAGTGCGTCAGAAATCCGTTGCAGCGCTAGAATCGCAGTTTGGAACTGGGGTCCATCAACGTTTTTGCTGGCATTCCTGTATCGAGAACTACGGGTCTACAAAGTTGCAGATTGAGATCTTCCCTGAATTGGACGATGAAGATCAACTGAGGATTAAGACCGAATACAGATTGACAACGGAGTCGGGAAAGCTCGGGAAGGAAGAAGCCATGACGCCTCGGTTTGGATGTGCTCACCGATCGATCGACTTGTGGCTGTCCAGTGTTTGTCAAACCACCATCTGCCGGACCTACGATGAAGCCTGCTCCTCATGCCAGCGAATATCCATATGCAATTCGTGCAATTCAGTTCTCAGATGTCCTCGGAAGCAACCATCCTATGTGGATGGGACCTCGAAAAAAGCGACCTACTTCTTTTGGACCGAAAGATGCCTGGGGGGGACGTCATCAGCACCTGATTATATTTGGAATTCCCAGCGAATACACCCTGCCGAAAACCCAATCGACGTTGACAACTGCACTGAATTGTGCCCTTGGACCATACGAGAACACCCTCCTTCCCATGGTGCCCCGTCTCTGGAAATGGACATCCTCACTCCTGCTGTTCAGGATCAGTCGATCAGCCAGCTATACACCTCAATCAACATGATTTAACGCTTAGAAGAATATAGTAGTCCCTATGCATACAGTGCGGTGGATAACTGGGAAGTCAGACGTTTCACTGGGCATGCTTTTTTGGGTTATCAAAGGTTATTAATCGCCGATTTGATATGCGTTGTGTGCTCTCATTGTCTTTCCCCCTGTCACCCTTTTATGTTATCTCTTCGTTTTCATTACTTTTCTCGTGAGTAGTCACTGTTTACCATAGAGTATAGGTACCCATTATTTAGCGAATATATCTCTTGCTTTGTCTTTGCCACTCGTGCCATATTCAGAGTTCGAATAAACAGTCAGGAAGTGCACCATCATAAGGAATGCTTTTAATATAGAACAATCTCGATACTTATTACTAGCAATAAAGATGCCCGCCAAGAGTCTGTTCATCAACAACCCGAGTGTGGGTGACTTGTATAGAACCAACCCACTGGCTTGACCGCCCTGGAGTTTCTCCGAACCGAAGTGGAAAGGCAGAAGAACGCGCGAATCTGATGATGTGCATCAGAACGTTGTGATCATCCTCGTCCTCAAATCCGGTCTTAGCTATCCAGGAGAAGCAAAGTGTTGGGGTCTCATGAACAAGTTTGCTTCCGGGGGCGATGAACTATCCACCACCATCCCATAACGGTCAATATCCTCCACAGTACCTGCAGCAACCACAACAGCAACATGTTCAGCCACAGCAGTTACTGTATAGCAATGTCGATCCAAATGCTTCGTCATACGATTATGGCAAACCTATCGCCTACCCTTCGAGTATAATCTCGCCATATTCGCCCTACGGACAGGCGTATAGTCAGGAACAACACCAGCATCAACAACCATCACATCACCAACAACAGCAGCAGCAGCAGCAGCCGCAACAGCAATATGTGAATCCGTCCGACGTGTTCCAACAACCGCTTGTTCCTCCTATCATCCATGGCTCGACCCAATATGGCGCCCAACCTGCGGTTCCTGTTGCGGGCAACAGCAACCGCCCCTCTGCTCCCGCGACCGCATCGACATCTTCGCAATCGATACAATACACGGCTCCCAGCCCAAGCCATGGGAGCAATACTTTTGCCCAGTATCCTCAGGTTGCCCTTCCTGCGCCGTCGACCGCGACATTGAAACCAGCCGCTGCAGTCGTCGCTGCACCGTCTCCTAAACTGGCTCCTCCGATACCGTCTCCTAAACCCACCCCTCCTGTTCCATCTCCTAAAGTCGTCCCTCCTATACCATCTCCCAGGCCGACCCCTTCTGCATCATCCTCGAAACCTCTTCCTCAAGTCCTGGTTCCTCAGGTTCTTGTCCCTGCGCCTTCTTCCGAAGTCCAACAGAAGATTCAGCGCCAGAATCCGAAAAAGCAAACGCAACGGCAACACACTCAGCAATCTCCGCAGAAACAGACCAAGCCTCCGATTGACTACCAAGTCCTGCTGTTATGCCTAGCAGACGAATATCTCAATACGGCCCATAGTCAGGGGACTCTCATCGCTTTATCGGGACAGGAAATGGAAATAGAGGAGTATTATAAGCTGGTTGCAACAGGTCTCGGCTGTCTAGAAGCAGTGTTGAAGGTGCATACGATTACTCTCCAATTTTCAGGCAGTTAGCTAACGAAATATCCACTTTTAGAACTGGAGGCTACAGCCGCGAATGGAAGCTCTTGTACGGCTGCGCTATGCGCGCGTTTTATTCGAGGAGACGGAGAATGATCTCGAGGCCGAGACAGCGTTAAGCAAAGGGGTATGTATTGCGCGCACCTGCATGGTTATACGGCCGGCTTATTAACCTTACTTTTTCTATAGATTGACTTGTGTGAGCGAGTGGGTTTACCTCCCCTTCGGATATCTCCTTATCTACCCTGTAAATCAGTCAAACAAGATGCTTACATTCATGCAGAATCGCATGCTAGATTTAAAATACAGTATGCAACATCTTCTGGCAAGAATGCTACACAAGAGCAATCCGAAAGCTTCTTTGAAAGCTGTGGATGGCATGATCCAAGATGTTGAGGCGTAAGCTGTACCTAAACATTTTGGATATCCTTTATGGTTCGCTTCTGACGGCTACAGATATCGCCACCTGGCATGGGAGTATGCCTTTCGCTTCCTCCGAATATCTCTCTCCCTATCGTCACCTGCTCAGCAAGATTCAGTCTCTGCGCTACAACATCTTCAAAAAATATCGAACATGGCTAATCGGCAAGGCGATAAAGCCGTGGCGGCCATGGCTGCTGTGATTCAAGCGCTTGCTCACTTGCAACATGGGACGAGCTCTGATTCAATCGAACAAGCCCAACGCTCGGTGGCAGTGGCTAGAAGCCATCAGCTGAACGATGAACTTCGTCATATACCACAACTGTCAACTATGGTCCAGATGGTCGACATCTGCTGCAGTCTACTGGAATATGACATCAATCAGTCCTCGCAAAAGTTGAAAGTCATGCAAGATTTAATGGACGAGAGATTGAGCGACCCAAATTGGCGTGCTGATGGATCGTTTTCTATTCCCTTGAGCGGTAAATCAGCTGGACCTTCCTCTATTGATACAGGGGACATCCTTCAGGTGCAGAATGGAACGCTCCTCTTGAGCTTCAACTGGCTTCCGCAGCATGATCTCTACGCCCTCTGCTATTTCCTCAGTTCGATTACTCTCAGTTCTAAGAATTCATATGATGGCCGTAAAGCCGAGAAGTTTCTCCAGGAAGGCATCCGCATGATCAAGGGTAATTTTATATCCTCTTCTCTGTCAAAATCTTGCTGATACCGTTGTATAGGAAGCTTCAAAGCACCGCATGAAATTGCCGAGTCAATGGTCAGTGCAAATAGACGGGTCGAATGGCGGCGAATCTTGTACTGCAACCTACTTCTCCAGCAGGTCTTTTTGGCCTGTAGTCGCACAGACTGGGAGCTGGCGAGCCAAACACTAAAGGAGCTGCATTCCATTGCTGAAGAAGTTGGGGAACATCTGCCCGATACGATTCGATGCTTAATGGAATATGCAACAGGCACGATCGCGCAGGCAACTGGCGATTTGAAGACTGCTCTTGCCATTTTCCAGTCACCTGGCCTTCTACTAGCGCCGAACGCTAGCAAGACCTCACGGAACGATCCTCATCGTGATATCGCCATCCTCGCCACCCTGAATACGATTCTCATACTTCGGGATCCCCACCACCCCTCCCATTCCCATCTCCCTAGCGTGCTGTCTCTCGTCGAACCCTTCTGCAAAGGCAGCCCGAACAGGTACATCCAGGCCGCTTATTACCTTGTGTGCGCGACAGTACAGACAGAGTCGACTATCCAGACGAAACAATTCCTTCAACAGGCTCTACAATCAGCCACAGCGATTAGCAATAGCCAGATCACCTGCATGACTTTGACCTTCATGAGCTGGAAGTATTTCCGCGGCGTAGTGGGTGAGCAAGCGGAGAAGAGCGCTCGTGCGGGACGGGCAATGGCCAAAAAGGCCAATGATCGATTATGGGTCAGTGTCACCGATGAAATGCTCGCGGAGACGCTGGAGAGACAAGGGAAGAGTGAAGAGGCGAAGGGGGTTCGAGAAGAGGGTCATCGCGTGATGACAGGACTACCATCGGCTCTGAAACGACAGACATAATCCCTCCCGCTTCGCCGTCTTCGACCTTCTACTGCTTGTTTTCTTCTTTCTTTTTTTTTGTTGTTATGGTTTGTCCAGGGAGGATTTACAGGGCGTCCATTCTATGATACCAATTTGTGGCCGATTGTTATAATCTTTGCTGTATACAGGAGGTGGGCATAGCTGGCGCATCTGGGATACATATCGGAGCCAATATAGCTAGCGATGCAACGAATCTCATTCATCAGACAGACCAATCTGCATGGACATGCGACCCTTTAAACGACTGGCCCAAGGCGCGGATCACCCGTTCAACGTTCACCAATGCTCGACTTAAGGGCGAGTGAGTGGAGCGCTCAGCGATATCCTGAGTATGAAGCATTGACATCCCCAAAGGCAAGTTTCCTGTGTATTATACATTGTTGCATCGCACGAAAGACTGCGGCCATGACGAGAAGTGGGGGAAAAAAGAAATCAAAAATCAAACACTTCAGATAAAGACAAAATGAAAGGCTATTTCTGACATAGACTCCGCAAATCTCCATACGCCTGTAACCTGTCCACCACCTGGGATCAGGTCGAATCGCTCCATGCTCAGGTATAGCAACAAAGTCTCAATTGAGAATGAGAGTAGACTCGGCGAAACACCTCATCCTTTTGCAAGTAGTAAGTACTCGGTGTTGATGCCCCATTCTCTTATTCGTTCGGTTCGTTTTTCTCCAATTTTCTGGGGTGTTCTTCTGAATCTTTCCGAACACATTTCTTCAATGAAACTCAGCAGTTCGATATCAACCCAGGCCACCCCAAGCACCGCGAATTCTTCGAGCAAGCTGAATATCTTTCTGCATGATTGTTACGCGCTTAGCATGGATGGCGCAGAGATTGGTGTCCTCGAACAGATGGACCAGGAAAGCTTCAGCAGCTTCCTGGAGCGCTTGGATTGCATGCGACTGCCATCGCAATTGGGCGCCGACCTCGGTGGGGAGGAGGTCCAAGGCGACCTCGCGGACGAGTCGCGCAAAGGGTAACTTTTGGATGAGCAGATCGTACGAGCGCTGATATTTGCGGATCTCTTTCAGGGCAACCGTTCCCGGTCGGTATCGGCGTGGGCGACCTTGAGGGGTTGGGTCTCCAGCTAGAAGGGTATTAGTACCAGGGTTGTTTCATAGCTCGAAGGATCGCCTAGTGTCTCCGAGTCAGGATATTTCAAGGAACGTACGTTGAACGTCTGATTTTCTCGGTGCGCCGGCCGGTCGCTTGCCCCCCCTTGTCGCTCCGCTTGACTTGCGCTGGCCTCGGGTCGAAGGTGATGCAGTCGCAGGTGCGTCTGAGGGGCCAGATTCGTCTTTTCGAGGTCTTCCAGCGCTGACTGCCTTCCGGCCCCGTCCTGTCTTTGGTGGCATGGTTGTAAGGTGCGCCGTCGGCTGTGGGCTGTGTTACGCGACAGAAGTGACTCGGCAAGTTCAGTGAGGGGTACGGGTTCGATAATTGGTGTGGAGGATTGGCGCGACTGCGCGATGATTGTTGTCCCAGTGACTCTCCCTTTTCCGTCTGATGAGATGTGTAAAGAAGGTTTTGGGTTTGTTTGTTTTGATCCAATTTCTAACGGTCGACCAAATCCACCCACAGGACACTTGGCAAACGTTTCTCTAATTTAGGAGACAGTGCTCTCCAGGCAGAATCAGACTTAGGGAGGTTGGCGGGGAACAAAATAATGTCGCTATTCCTTGTTATGCGGGCTCTCCTCTCTGCTGCTCCCCAGCCATTCGAATTTATTGACGCGTAGCGCGTAGACTGGAGAAGCTCCCAGGAAATCCCCGCGTGCACCGCGCGCTTGGCGGGCACGTGATGATATGATAGCTGATAAGCTTCCCCGTGCTCCGGACGTCCCAAAGTAGTATGATTACGGAGCATTGCATGACGGAAAAGGCCACCTGGAGCTCTCGTGCCCATGGACCTCATCTACGGAATATCTACTTCATTAGACATATATGTTGTTCAGATCATTCCTCGAGTTTGATCTTCGGTGATCTTTCTGCTGGTGTGATTTAATCGATCTTGTTTGTTGCTCTAGCGCCTTGTTATAATATCTCCAATCTCTCTATTCACGCGGAACAGCCAGCTCTCCTCTCAACGGTTCACTGCTTTAGAATCTCGACGTCATGGCGGCCATTTGGGGTAATGGTGGGCAAGGAGGACAGTTCCCCCTCGAACAATGGTTCTATGAGATGCCTCCAGTGACCCGGTGGTGGACAGTTGCGACCGTGGCCACTTCGGTCCTGGTTCAGTGTCATATCGTGACACCTTTCCAGCTGTTCTACAGCTTCCGCGCAGTCTACTTCAAGTCTCAGGTATGTGTCGGCAAGCCGAATACATGACAAAAAGACTCTTCGAGCGGTATAAAGCTGACGGTCTGGATAGTATTGGCGCCTTCTGACGACGTTTCTCTACTTTGGTCCGTTAAGTCTCGACCTACTATTCCATGTATTCTTCCTACAGCGGTACTCGCGCCTGCTCGAAGAATCGTCCGGTCGATCCCCCGCTCAATTCTCGTGGCTGTTATTTTACGCCATGATCTTCCTCCTCATCATCTCGCCGTTCCTCTCGCTTCCGTTCCTAGGAACCGCCCTTTCGTCCAGCCTGGTCTACATCTGGAGTCGCCGCAACCCGGACACTCGACTCAGCTTCCTGGGCATATTGGTTTTCACCGCGCCATATCTTCCATGGGTCCTGATGGCCTTTAGCCTGGTTGTGCACGGCATTGTGCCCAAGGACGAGATCTGTGGTATCGTAGTGGGCCACATCTGGTATTTCTTCAATGACGTTTATCCGTCTCTTCACGGCGGCCATCGTCCCTTGGACCCGCCACAGTGGTGGAGGCGCATCTTTGATCCGAGACCGAGAGCTGGTGACACACACAGAACCAACACGGCAAATGTCAATCGTGATTTTGCCGCTGCTGCTGCGCCTGAGGTTCGATGAACTACTACTCACGGCCTTGACGACTATGTGAACGGAGTATCGAAGACCTAACGGCAGAATGGAGTCCCCCCTTAAAGTGCCGACCCTTCTAAATTCGCGCGACATATGCTGGCCTACCTCATTCGAAGATTTTGTCTACCCGCGCCGTCAGATCGACGCAGGACTAATCGCTTGTTCCTGGTTTCCGCACGAAGTGCAAAGAAGCAGCACTTTATCTCCCATGAAAACGCTGCAAGTTGCGGGATGCCAGATTAGTCGATCACAAGGCCACCGAAGTAGCCAAGAGATCCACGAAGCGAACAGATGCAGCCATGAATTGCCAACGGCTAGCAGAGTTGTATGTCAGGATGCGCTGCGCCGACCCAACCCTGGAGTCCTGACTTGGAGCCTCGGAGGAATGAACCAATATGGCTGAACTTGGATGGTAGTTGCCATTTGGGCATAATCAGTGGTGCAACCCATCAAATGCACCAAATCTTCGGATGGGGGACATGGATATCTTCAATCCTTTGATATATCAATTTGATCTGGAAATGTAAGAATAGGAATAAAAATCCTAAATGGTGAACCGACATTCTGTAGGGGTGGACTTTCTAAGCCTTTCCAGGTACATACATAGTTATCAACGATCGTGGCCTGTCTGCCGGACGACATGCTCTATCCATTGCTTAGTCAACCTTCATATGTTTCCCTCACTATTATTGAGAGGATGCAGCGCATTCTCAGCTGGAGTACTGGACACATTGCCAGTTGCCACTGCTGTTCTGTGACCCCACCATTATGGAGCTGCGAGTCTGCGACTGAAGCTATGAGCCCGGACTCCACGACTTTTGAGGATATACTACGTAGACAATATGTCTCATGAACATCAAGGTCTGCGTAAGCTTGCGGGATATACTAGCCATGGAGAAGAAGGTGGCGCGGGTACCTAGAAGGATCTGACCCCATTTGCATATACAGTTACGGAATACGAAATACACTAACGGAGTAGGTATACTCCGTAGGTAGGTTTGTATCGATAACCTGGGAGCGAAGGGCTAAGTACTCCGTAGGATAATGATGGTGTCAACCTATGAACGACGCATGTGCCTTTTAGATAGTAGATACTCCGTAGTTAAGTGACAGCCCGATAGGCATCTTCATTTCGAATGAGGCGTGTCCATGGCCCATGCTCCAGGGCGATGCTAACCATGACGTGGATTGAAGCCACAAGCGTCAGGACCGCCGCGGATTTCGGACTGATGACCGCGTCATCGGATGTCTATCTATTGATATGAAGTATAGACTAACAGGGATCGTGACAGGCTGTGATGGTGCTGGTGGTTGTCGGTGGCTGGTGCAAGTTCACTACGTACACAGTAGTACGTCCACACTTTGCCGAAGAAAAAAAAAATAAAAAAAAAGAAAGAAAAATAAAAACCCGCATGCTTGCCCAATCAGTAAATCGCAATATCAACAACAATCGCGTCCTCCATGACCCATGAATATGATATTGACCCGCATTTCTGGACACTTTAGACAAAGTCCTTGATCCAATGGGAGAAGCGATAAGATGGCCAAGCCTTTTTGACTGCCACGAGTCCGCGAGTTGGTGTCACACTGCTGACTGCATGAAGTGCTGAGGAAGAATGGGATTCTAATTGGCTGTTTTTGGGGCTGATGTCGATTTCGGTTGTACTCTGTACATACTACTAGTACATGCACATGCACATGCACATGGTGCATTTGCGTAAGATTGTTCCATCTATGAAAAGTCTGAAGTCTCAATACTCCGTAGGCAATAACTAAGATTCAGAACTTCCAGATGGCAAACCCACGGTTTCGATGTACGAAATATCTGTCCGACCCAGGGCTCGGTATGACCCTTTACCCCAGGGCCCAGGGTTATCTCACGTGGCGATGCCTTGTCTTGCCCCCCCCCTTCCATCACTGTGATACACTGAGAGAGACTCGATTCTGTGGATGTGTTAGAATGTTGCCTGCCTTGCCTCTTACTTGGAGGTGATGCGAGGGTTTTTTTTTTTTTCCTGCCAAGTCTGGAACCGAGGATACTCAACCACTGGACGCGGCATACCATACATGATAAAGCTGCGCAGTGGCTGAAGCAAGTACTCCGTAATTCTTGCGACCTATTGTGCTCTTGGAATTATTATTGGTCTTGTGAACTTGTGACTTGAGATTTGTGAGTTGTGAGTTGTGAGCATACGTACCTCGGCTAGATATTTTGGGCTTAGCATTGTGGGACTGGCCAAGCCACAGCGTGTAATTACGCAGTGGATAGTGGATACAATAGTTACAGGGTTGGGTACTTGATACTTGGTACTGCCAACTGGAACAAAGAACAAATACTTCCCACTCTGATCGACAGCCTCAGTAAATAATTCCTATTGGCAAGTATTTTCGGAGCGCTCAGTTACTGAGTCTAGCATGGCGAATTGTGTGGGCCGTGGGGTGTGTGATGAAACTGAAAGTACTATGTACAACTACTAGTCTACTACAGTCTATTCCTGGAGCTCCTAAAAAGCAATAAGAATTGATCTATCATGCTAACATCTTAATAGTGCCTGTCCTCTCAGAACTCCAACATTCAGACAATTCTCTTCTGGAGGTGTCGTCCAGGAGCGATTTTTTTTTTTGTTGCAAATAGGAACCTGATCCACCCCCTCCGATTAACTTCGACACTACTACTAGGTTACCTACAGGCTACCGCATATCCATGCAGTGATACGAGTACGAGGAACGGTAATTTTAAACAACCAAAGCCAAGATCTCTCTCCCCAACCACTTTTATGTGGGATTCTTAGGATCTCGGCTGGGCGGTCGTCCGTCCTGTTATCCTCATGATCGAAGCATAAGGTGGAAAGAAAAGAGACAGGAAAAATTAATTCCCTCAACCCACATTGCATAAGATATGGGGGTAGGGTAGATTTCATGGATGCAGAGTCGCCGTCCATGTACGTAATTGATACCCGTTGTTGAGGGCGCAGCAACTTTGTATATCCCAACTCGCCAAGGTAAAGACAGGTTGATCAAGAATTTTGAACGAGCAAAACAGACAATATCAACATCAAATCTTGGTGCTCAGGTTTAGCTACACCAGTTGGCTCTTGTTCTTGGAGGCCAATGTCGCTTATTCTTTCTAGGAAGAGAGAAACATCAAACAAGACATGAAATTCTGACCAATGTGGATTAACTATCAATCTATAAGACGGAGTACTCCGTACTTGACTACTTACGACTTGAGAAGAGACTTGGAGAGACCACTATCTTGGTCACTATTTCACTATTTGGTAGTTGGTACCTTAAAAACAAGCAGACAAAGGGAATTTTTTTTCCCTTTTGATTATAATAAATTTCAGGATCACAATACACAAGAAGAGAGTACTGTGTACAAGTACAAGTACAACAAATAATGACTCCATAGGAGAATAATGCAAGGTCCATGTAATGGTATGATATGAAATTGTACTCCGTAATGTGGTATCAGTTAGTGTGGCGGAGGCTGAGCTCTGGCGCAACAAGTTCCCAACCTAAAGTCCGTTAGTTACCTTACAAAGTTACAGGTTTACCCACTTCTCTCCAGAGTCCAAAGTCTATTTATTGTATACTCCGTAATCTACTTGTTTCCCCCCTGGAATCATGACTCTTGGCCCATGGCTCATGGCTCATTGGAGGCGGCCATTGTTGACAACTTGACACGCCTCCTCCGTTCCTCTTCTTGCTTTCTTTCTTTTTACTGTCTATTATTATTATTATTATTATTATTATTATTATTATTATTATTATTATTATTATTATTATTATTACTATAGTTGATGCCATCGCGCCTGTTGCTAAGGCGTCGTTCACTCCTTCTCTTTTCCTGACTCTCCCTACTCCCTAGTAAATTTCCATTTCATTTCATCATTATTTTCCTATACTTTTTCTTTTTCTTTTTTTTTTTTTTTTCCCTCTCTTAAATCTCAACCCCTAGGACAGCCTAACCTCATCTACGTTCATTTAACCCCCATTAATATCCTTCGACTCTTGTGCTTTATCATTTCACCAAAAGTTACAACTTACACCTCGTTTATCTGTTGTTGATCCCTCAACAGTTCCCCCTCTCCCCGCCTCCCTTTTCACACGAGGGCACTCCCATATCGTTGAAGCTCTCTTGGTCTGTCAAAACCCATCAGGCTGTCAATCGCAGCTCAGATCACTTCTACAATTGCCACTCGCAAATCACCACTTTGCTCCATACGACTAGCCCCGAGTAGTGTGGCTTGTCGTTCGTCACTCCACGCCTCGTTCTCGCGCCAGTCCTCCCTTGTGGACTGTGGTGCACTTGCTCCTCATCCTCTAACTATCTAGAGCCTGTCCGGTGGAGGATCCCAATTAAAAAAGGGGGCGCCATAGAAAACTTAGGGCAAAACAGAAGCCTCCATTCCGTCCTCCTTCGCTTCTCTTTGAGAATATCCCTGGTTCGTTTCTTGCGCCGACAGCACGATCGTGGAGTTGAGCACGTCCAGTTATAATTTCTCCGGACTAGATACAGCTCGCCTCAGTCCATCCCTGCCAGTGGAAGTCGGGTTTAGAAAAAAAAAAAAAAAAACAAAACAAAACATTGCGCCTGGAACTCGTTGCGACCTCCTCTCTCCCCGACCGTTTTCCTCCTCATACGACACGACGTTACGACTCATATAAAATTGCTTGAGATTCAATTGGGGACTTTTGGTCCGGTCTTTGATCTACCTGTACTTGTTTCGCCAGCCATTGAACCGCCACTATGCGACGCGGTGTCCTGATCTTCCTCATCGTCAACCTCCTCATCGTCTCATTTCTCGTGCGCAGTGTCTTCACCCTCTTATCGCTGCTGGTCGAAGATGCCTCGGCCGACGCCATACGCCACGCGGAGCTTCCTTCGCCAAATTCGAGCTTAATTGAGCAACGGCCTCAGATCATCCCCAAGATCATTCACCAAACCTACAAGAACGAGACAATCCCAGAAGTATGGAGGGAGGCTCAGAAGAGCTGCATTGACTTGCATCCCGACTATGAATATATTGTACGTGACTGTCGTTGCTCAGTTGGTTATTCGGGATAAACTAACTTTGGGGATTTCTCGCTTTTAGCTATGGACAAACGAAAAGTCGCGAGAGTTTATCAAGGACGAGTATCCTTGGTTCCTCGACACCTTCGATGGGTACAAGTACCCAATCCAGCGGGCCGACTCGATCCGTTACTTTGTTTTGGCACACTATGGTGGAACCTATATCGACCTGGACGATGTATGTGACTGGACCGCACACTTTCTGCGATTCGACAATGTGATGCTAACTGGCCTGACACACAGGGCTGCAATCGGCGATTAGACCCCCTCCTCTCGTACCCGGCGTGGGTGCGTCGTACCGCTCCGACGGGTATCTCGAACGACGCCATGGGATCCATTCCCCAGCACCCGTTTTTCCTTCGAGTGATTGAACTGCTGAAATCTTACGACCGCAACTGGCTGCTTCCGTATATCACCGTCATGTACTCGACTGGTCCTCTATTCCTGTCGGTGATCTGGAAAGAATACATGCAGGATAAGCCGAGCGAGGCTGCCCGGGTTCGGATCCTCATGCAGGATGAATACAACAAGTACTCGTGGAGCTTCTTCACGCACCATGTCGGCAACAGCTGGCACGGCAAGGACGCCCGGCTGATTTTCTGGATGGGCCAACATTGGATGTTCCTCACGGTTCTGGGCTTCATCCTCGCTGCTGTCGTTGGATTCTGCCTCTGGTGGCTCTACGGGCGGGTGATCCTTCTGGGCGCAAAGTACCGCTACCGGTACTCGAAACTGCCCACGCTGGCGCGCCCGTCTACTTCCCCGACACGTCGCGCACGAAGTATGGTGCCGGCACTCCTTCGTCGTGTCAGTTTCAAGGAGGACGAGGAGTTTGGCCATGCTACGGAAACCTCTTACGAGCTGTACAGCCGACGCGATTGAAATTTCGATTGCTTCTTGACCATTCAACATGTGGCAGTATACGACTTCTGATACGACCTTTGCATCTAGCTTTCCTTTTGCCCCCCCCCCCCCCCCCTCTTCCCCCCTCAGCAGATCCACCGACTGCTCTGACACTCCACGGTCTGGGGTATCGTTGCTTTGTTATGAGCATGCATGGAGTTTTTTTTTTTTTTTGAGTCCCGGATTGACCACAGCGCTCCCTTTGGAGGCAATGGTTGCTTGTACATGTTTTTGGCAAGATGACTTGAATCTATCTGTACGCGAGACGGCCTGTTTGATGGTGCACTCGCATATTATCTGGCTTTCCAATTTCCCGATCTACTACCACTAGTACTCTTTTCGCTTCACCTTCCATTCTCCAGTGGCTGTTGTTTTTTTTTTACCGATATTCCTTGTATTCACCCTTTCCCCTTACTCTTTTCTATTGCTTTCTTTTTCCTGTCAACATAGACTTGTGGTCGTGTTGGGTGCAGTCACCCAGTTACAGAGAGACCTGGAGTCCGCTCGATATGCAGTGTGAAAATAGATCTTGGCTCATGACAGTTGTATCATCATCTTCGACCTGGCGTAGGAAGTAGGGAAGCTATTCATTCCATTCCACCTCAGACACTTCCTTCGGGGCATCTCTGGGGAAGTCTTGCCATTGGCCATCTCAACTGCTGATCCCGGACTACCAAAGCAGCCAATAACAAGCCCAACGAGGAGAAACAAGCAATCCTCCCAACATTCCACTGCACGAATCTGCACCGACCAGGGGTAGTGTCTATTGTCTATCGACCTACCGAGGCCAATTCAGACATGAACGGCGTTTCAAAATCCATGACAAAGACTCCAATAAGCGTTTGCCATCAACCCTCTCTGCCCGCTGATTTGACCCTCACCGTCGCATGGAGGAAAGTCTGTCTGCTGCAACTGTCAGTCGCGTAAGCCGGTAGGACTACGGAGTACGGACTACTAGTCAAACCGGATCGGCCGTTCCTGTGTGCCAGTTCGTCAGTTTCTGTTGCTGGTGGGAATTCTGAGACAGATGGATGCGTATCGAGGTAGGTAGGTAGTAGGTGTTTTCCACGACTAGTTACATGGATCATGGGGGCTTCGGTCGTTTCATTTTTGTGCTCCACTGCCAAAAATGTGGGAATGGGGGAGTGAGCAGGTACTAAAGAATCTTATACCCCCCCGTCCCCTTCGCTTCCCTTTTGCTGGGATGTGTGTACAGTTGAATGTCTGTGCGGTTGTTCTACTTCGTTTAAGTATAAACCAGCGTGCAATCGGAGAAAGTATACCGACCCTCGGAAACCCACCATCATGCGGTCACCTCTCCTCTACAACGCCTTCCTCGTGCTCTCCCTCTCGGCCCTGGGCTCTGCAGCACCCGCTGCCTCGACAAGATTACATCCAGATCTCGTCCCCCGGAAGATCAACATCAACATCAACATCACGCCCGAGCAGATCGCCGCCATCGCGCCCAAGTCCACATCCTGCGCAAACCCCCCGGCACCAGGCGAGTGCGCGACAGCCGCGCAGGCCGCGCCACACATCGCCCGCTCCTTCGAGACATACCAGGTGACGTCGGCCGCGGAGCAGGCGGCCGTGATTGCGCTGATGGCGTTTGAGAGCGGCGAGTTTGCGTATAACCGGAATCATTTTCCCGGTGTACCTGGGCAGGGGAGTATGTTTGCCTTCTTCTTCTTCTTCTTCTTCTTCTTCTTCTTTCTGTTGGGAGGAAGCGACTGATTCATGCTGATGGCGGATAGCCCGAAATATGCAATCCCCCGCCTTCAACGCCAAATACGCCGCTGCGCTGCCCGAGCTTGCCGAGCCGCTGGCCCAGGCCGCGGGCGACCCCGCGCGCGTCCTCGACCTGCTGCTCGCGAACGAGGAGTACGACTTTGGCTCCGGGGCGTGGTTTCTCGCCACGCAGTGTGCGCGCGACGTGCGCGCGGAGCTGCAGGCCGGGTCGGAGGCCGGGTGGCAGAGGTATATCACGGGTTGTGTGGGGACGGAAGCGAATGCGGAGCGCAGGGCGTACTGGGCGCGAGCGGTGCAGGTGCTGGGGGTGTAGACTGTTAAGAGGGGTTGGTTTAGTTTGGAGGAGCGCTTGTCAGTCAATAAGAGGGAGAGGGGTTGTGGCAATGCAGTATATTGTGTTTGGATTTCATCTGTATCATCATAACTTCGTCTCTTGGATCCCTGTTTCGAGTTCAAATCTCAGAAGGAATTGTTTTTTTTTTTTTTTTTTTCCGTCCTCACTCCTCTCTTCCCATGTTCCGGTTCCCATGATATACATACAGCTTCGTTGTTGATGGTGCCTTGTTTTCCTTCCCTTACCATCTACCGCCAGATTTATCACCCTTATAACACTCCCTTGGTGCTGACAATATCGCCAGCTCCAACCTCACCCTCCACCTTCCTAGCACAGGCCGTGCGGATCGCCACCGCCAACGCCTTGAATGCACTCTCCGCGCGGTGGTGGTCGTTGTCGCCGTACGTGCAGCCCACATGCAGCGTGACGTCGGCCGCCTGCGCAAAGCTCTGCAGCCCGTGCGTGATCATCTCCGTGCTCAGGTCTCCCAGCTTCTCCCGGCGGAAACCCAGGTTGATCACCGCCCACGGCCGGCTGGACAGGTCAATCACCGCCCACGAGAGGGCTTCATCGAGCGGGGCGTCGCCGCGGCCGAACCGCGCCAGCGACTGCCGCGCGCCCAGCGCTTTGGTGAACGCCGCGCCCAGCGCGAGGAAGGTATCTTCGGTGGTGTGGTGGTCGTCAACTGGTTGGTTGGTTGGTTTGTTAGTTAGGTTGAGGGGGGTTTATGGGGGGGGCGGTCGAATGAATAAGATGTCGGGACGGAGGAGTGTATAATGAGAAGAGAACATATAACCGTACTGTACAGATCCCCCTTGGCTCGGATGGCCAAACTCCAGCCCGAGTGCTTGGCCAGCGCGTGCAACATGTGGTCCAGGAACCCGATCCCGGTGCTCACGGTGATCTGCTGCGTGGGCGTGAACTGTGTCGCGTGCGCGGCATCCTTAGGCGGCACAATGCCGTGCTTGGCTGCCTCTGCCTCCTTGGGGTCCGAGGGCGCTGGGAAGTGCTCCGATGGCTCGTACGCGGGGAGCACCCCGCCGTCCAGCGACAGCGAGACTTGGATCTTGGTCTCGTTTGTGACGCGGGAGACGATCGCGGTTCGGGCGGGGAGGGGCATGATGTGTGAATTGGTGTTGGAGGGTGGGGGGTGGTTAGGAGTGGAAATTCGAGAAGCCTCCTGGTCTTCTGGACGGGTTGGATTGTAGTTTAAGAAGTTGTACGTCAAGGTGATGCTCAAAATGGACGGGGTCTGTCGTTTTTTTTCCTCCTGTCCCACGTATTCGTATCGGTACTGGAATTACCGGGGTTTGGATCTTCTCATTCTCCGATTCTGCGTCATTTCGCCTGTTATCAAGCCATTATCAGGCGACAAGTCAGATCCCGACGGAAGACATTCTATTCATCTACTTTTCTTTTTTTCTTTCTTTTTTTTCTTTTTTTTTTTTTTGCTTTCTACGAAGAGATTCACCAATTAACACCAGTTCTACATCATGCCGTCTGCCAGTCAGAAAGGGGACATTGATCCTCCAGACGAGATCACCTCCGAGGCTGTTCAAGGGTTCCTCACTGGGGCGTTTCGGGTGCGTTTTCTAAAGCCTTAACACCCAGTCTCGTTCCAACATGAATCCCCTTTTCCCGCGCAGACCGCTGTAGCACACGCATACTGACAAACCGCGTCCGCCCCGCTAGTACGGCTCCGTGTCCATCCTGGCACATATGATTCTTCTCCTGCCTCATCCATTCAAATTCTCGTCATCCACAACAACTCCGGCCCATTCGCCATCGCAACCCGGAGCCTCCTCGGCAAGGCCATCGCTGTTCTCCAAAGAATACCTACGATCCCGCCTCGTGTATCGCCCGCTCGAGGGTTTCTCCGAGTGGCTGTCTCCGACGTCCCGAGTCTACCGGGGGCTCACGCCACAGTTCAAGGTCTTTCTACAGATCGCGGCAATGACACTGGGCGGATGTATCTGGGCGGAGCGGAGGGTGAACGATTATATCGAGTTTATGAGGAAGGTCAAACGCGCCGAACGGATGCAGGCGCAGCGGATGGCGCAGATCTCCGGGTCGGGGTAGAATGTGGTTATGGACCAGGCTGGAACAAAATGATGACCGGTGGTCTCAACGGATTATAAGAGAGCATTCAGCATACCAACCGGAGTGAAGGTGCGGATGTATATGCCCTCGCCGTCTACCTTCGTCATCATCAGCATCCGCTCTGATCCTGCGGGGGTTAAAAGGGGGATGATCTTCGCAGTGACGACGGACAAGTCGACCGACGGGTACCTAGTCATGTAGATCGTTGGCCGGTCATGGATCAGGATTCGACCATTCGCGTCCGTAACCAAGACCGTGAATTCTGATGTGCTCAAGACGTATTATCCGCGAGCAGAAACCGGGCCTTGGTGATCGTCGTGATGTAAAGGAAGCGGTTGATATGACATCAGGAGAAGTCTGTCTGTCGAACCGACAACTCGATTTGTCTAGTATGCCTTTTTTTTTTGTTTCCCCCCAGTGGCACTCTCTGCCCACCTTTCTACTTGGGGTACTCTGTGCATGTGGAAAAATTCATTCATCGGTGCAGATACGAGATGCATACTGCATACTGGAAAGAAGATGTCCATATGCAGCCGAAATCAAGTCCAGAACCACCGCTTGCTTATCAATCATATGATTCTCACGATCGATTTTTCGGTTAATAATTCCATATCAATCTTTGGGACCGGCTGTCGTGGTGGACAATAATTGCGGTGGGAGTATCTGCAACTCTGCATCCTTTAGTTCGAAAGACAGAGTTTTGGAGTTCCAGCCTTACATCCACTAGTCTAGTTATTCACTTGGGGCATCTCAGCTCTCAGGCTCTCTGTACTCCGTCAGTTTGACATGAGAACCTTCGAAAGCATCTCTGATCTTATCATCTCGGGCCTGTGGGTCAATGGTGAAACAGCTGCTGCCAGTGATCCAACTAACTATTGCGGGAACTGCAAGTGAAGGGGGAGTTAAAGACCTCAGGATCCAAGGTTCAAAGGTGGAAACCCCCATTAAAATAAGGATTCTCGATGGGAATCGGTTGAATGGACTAATTCATACGATCCAGAGATCTGGTTAGGGATCAGCGATGGCGCTAAGGGGAGTTTGAGTATTTGACCCTTTTCGACTCCGTAATATAATTGAGTGCAAGAGGATCTTGTCGTGACTCGTGAGTAACTTTGGGAGGCGTTTTTTTTTTTTTTTCTTTTTTCATGTCCTGACTCCTGAGTCTGACTCTCTCAGACTCTCTCAGACTCTCTCCCAAGAAAACTCCCAAGTCAACCGTCGCAGAAAAGGCTCCCCATAGCGGGGCCTCTGCAGGGTCATCTTTGACGGTCGATGTTTCGTTTATTCTTGCTCGAACTGGCGTGATCCAGAATTCCAGATACTTTTTCTTCATCCTTGTGTAAATGAATGATGCTTTGAAATTGGAGTTTGGATAAAGCTAGAGATTCATAGTTAGCCTGTTAGGTAGTTGAATCGGTCATTCCGAATCTCCTCCTAGTCTCACTTCACCACCCCTGCTCCATAGCGGGAGTAGCCTATTGCGGAAGATTTTTTTTTTCTTTTTTTCTTTTGCTCTTTATCTTCAAATGAGAAACTGACACTTCTCCAGAGTTGATCATGATCATCCTCTGATAGCTGGCTGTTCTCATCTTCTTGAGTAGTTGTTGTTGACTGTTTGCATCCATTTGAGCAAATCATGATAATAATGCTAATAATGCAAAGAAATACACATCAAATGATTCGATGCTGACATCATCTATCCAATGCTGATCCACAAATCACGATCATAATCATAATCATAATCAAAATAACAGGAACAAATTATTATTCATTATTATTCAGATTTCAGGCACTCCTGAGTCCTGAGGTATCTATCTTAGTTACTATTAGACGTAGTAGACTGAGCATCAATTCTTCATATTTCCTACGATCATCATTGAACTTATCAACAGCTAAAAGGTAATTAACTAACTACTACTATGTTCCGAGAAGGAATATCAATTCCTCCTAACCAGATCTTCATCATTCACAGAGTATCAATCTCTTTTCCTACATATCACACATAGCTATCATACCCTCTTGTTCTCCCACGATCTATCTACCTGCTCCGCCTCCTCAGCGACTCTCTCTGTTTTCGGCTTCAATTGCTTCCCATTCCGGCGCTTCATCCATCAGCTTTGTTTGATCTGATTCTCTCCTGGGTGGTCTCTTGTCCTCTTGTCCTCTTGTCACTTTTATCTCTGCTTATCTGGCTTATCCATCATTGTTGTGAACCCTTCCACATACCTCAAGACCTTCTTATTGATCATCTTCATGAAGCATCTGGAGAGGGCAATTGTGGACTGGAATTAGCCTTCTCTGTTGATTCTTCTTCGTCTTCTTCTTCTTCTTCTTTTACTACTTGGTTATATCCTTCGTTATTAAACAATCGCCGGCGACTACTACGTCCCCCTACTTATCATTATTTGACCTCAAAAAAGTGTCTCTATCCTCGCTGTAGCTTCTCCGGGTGCTTTGCGCTCCTCTTCCCCACTACCTCTCCTCCTCCTCCTCCTCCTATGGCGCCTTGACGGACTGCTTGTATGTTCCCACCTTCTTCCCTCTTCTCTCTCTCCCTCTCTCTCTTTTTCTCTTTTGCCTCGTCCTAGTTGCTCCCCTTTCCCATACTTAGCTGGTTCCTGGTTACTTTCCCTCACCCGTGTTTCTGTTTCTTGGGGGGGCTTTTCTCCCTTTTCTTTTCCTTTCTTTTTTTCTTTTTCCCTTTTTCCCCTTCTGCTCCTGCTCCACAGCTCAAGCTAGCGCTTGCTGGTCCAGATAATCATGCTCGCGTCCTCACTCGCTCCTCGTCCAATATGCATTTCCATCCTTGCCATGTGGTGACACTCAGCTAACTCGTTTTTGTCTCTGCGCGCTTCTTACAGTCGATCCGACGTCGAGGTCGTCGATGCGAGCGACCATTTTCACTCATTCTATTCTTGCCTCCGTGTCATTCGTTTCTCTCGCCTGATCTGCGATTCCTTCCCTCCATTAGTCCACCCTACCCTCTCCCCCGTATTCTCCATTTCTCATCTCCTCCCCTCCCCCCTCCCCCCATCATGGCCGATGCCTTGGGGAAGAAAGAGCGGAGAAAAAGTCTGAGTGTGTTCAGTCCATCGACGACGGCCTCGATTCTCTCCGGTTCGGGGATCACCCACGATCGATCCCCCTCCGACGATGTCAACACGCTCAAGAAGAGACCCCGACGCAATTCCGGTTTCTTTGGTGTCCGAAACACCAGCCCTCCAGGCAGTCAGACCCAGAGCTATCCCAGCAACCCCGAAGCAGATCGCTCCGCGGGCTACGCAGCCCCGATTCATTCAGTGACAACCCCCGAATTAGTCCGTCCTCGCCGCAGATCCCTCCAGAAGAAGCGCACGTCCGTGTTTGGCTCCTTGCGATCGCTGCATTCCCTGGATGATGAAGAGAAATCATTCGGGCGCTCCAAGGGTTCGCCCGTGGACGAGGAGGATGGCTTTCCCAACGCTCGACAAGGAATTGGCTCGGTAATTCTCCATCATGGAGCAATCCAGACGACAGGGGGCATGTGGAGGAAAAAAAGTCAGTACCTGGTCCTGACAGACACCCATCTGGTTCGATTCAAGAGTCAGAGCAAGGCCGCGGAGACTTTCGCCTCCATCCCGGCGTCCTATGCACGGTCTCCCGCGTTGAATCGTCAGTCAATTGCCTCTATCAACTCCCTACAAGAGCCGCAACTCGCAGCTCCGAGCGATGCCTCTGCTGGAATCCCTCTGAACAGCATTATTGCAGTCTACATGTTGGATGACGGCAGACCCTCGTCCATGGTTGAGGTTGCCTATCTGGACGAGCGTCTGCACAAGGCAGCATTCATCCAGATGCAAACACCAGATCTTCAGGAACTAAACCTGTGGATGGTCGGCATCCGTTCAGCCGCCGAACTCATTCGCACTTCGGATCCGCTGCCCGTCGATCCCAAGGCGATGGAGTGTGTGGCTCGAATGCTGGAATATGAGAGAGATTACGACCCAGAAACGTTCCGCATGTTCCGTGTCATTCAAATGGCCTCCAGTAGCAAATCCTCCACGCGGGCCTCGTCGGATGACCTCACCAAATTGTCCCCCACGGGATGTTACCTCGCCCTGGGCTCGCACAAGCTGCACCTAATCCCCCTGCACAAAGTGTCCGCACGCTCCTCCGTGGTGTCGCTGTCCGATTTGGAGACCGCAACCTCGTTTGGCCTGATGAATCTCACGAGTCTGTCCATGGAGTGGGGGGATGACAGCCTGCATTTGACATTCCGAGTCCCACTCCGCAAGCCATTCTCGGTCTTTCTCGCGTCGGTACATTCCCTCGAGGTTGCTTTCTGGTTAAGGCAACAGACGGAATTTCTGCGGCCATTGTGGCTCCGGCAGCCATTTGACTTCATTGTTCCTCGGGGTCTGGATCACGAGAGCAATTTCCCGCCAGTCGGTTTGAGTGAAGACTACGGTTGCTTTGATCGGACGCTGGTCGCCTATTCCGCTAGTTATGATATCGATACCTCCAACATCCGTTACACGATCGACATGCAATGTGATGATGCACCGTGTTTTCGGCTTCTGCCTCCCGCTTCACCTCATCGTCAGAAGTACAGCGCGCTGGAGCTGATTGCGGTCTTTCGCGCTCTCCGGTACAATGAGTTCTTCCGCTCCATCTCGTTCAACGGAGTCAGTCTCGATGCGCTTTCGGGCGTCCGTGATTTTCATGGGCAAGATAAAGACGCGTCCTCCACGCGTTTAGGCGTCACCGTTCACATCCCCGGACAAGAGAGCTTGTCAGTGCTGTCGCAGGAAATTCGTGCCCTAGCGCTCAAAAGCACTTGTCTCAAACGGCTGGATTTCTCACACACGTTAAGTCGCACTCCCAAGGCCGATAGCGAGAGTCGCGACCCCGGCTGTGGCATTCCGGAGGCGCTGTTCCCCATCTGCCGTCGGGAGCTCACGAGCGTTGACTGTGTTGCGCTGAACGGGATCAAACTCGGCGATTCAGATCTCGACTATCTGGTTGATGCCGCCTCACAAAAGGGGAGCAACATGCGTGCGTTGGAGCTTGGACACTGTGGCCTGTCTGTTCACGACATTGATCTCCTTCTTTCGACAATCATCGCTCAAGCCCCAACGCTAGAGACGTTGAATATCTCGGGTGTGCAGGGCCGCTTGAGTCCCGATCTTCTCCAGCAGTATCTTGGATATTTTGGCAAGTTGAAGAAGCTGGACCTCTCGCGAGTCTCTCGAACTTCGGGTCCGCAACCACTGATCAGCGCAGAGACCCTGGTCAAGTGGCAACTGGAGGAACTTTCCTTGAGTCGGACCTCGGTCAATCGAGACACTGTCGATGCCATCGCGACCTACCTAGCAAGTGATATGTCTCGAAGCCTCCGTGTGCTTCGGCTTGACCAGTGTGGATTGTCAGGGCAGGATGTTGCTATTTTCTTGCACTCGATGGCTATTGTGGGTGCGTCCCGGGATCTGCATCTGTATGTCAGCGAGAATCGGCTCGACCTGGGGTCGTCGTATCTCTTCGAGGCGATTGCTCTCAATAAAACCCCATCGCATCTCTCGATGCGGATGATTGATTTCAAGAAGGAGGAGCAATTTCAGGAGCTAGTCGAGGCTCTCAGAATGAACGAGACATTGAAATTTCTCGACATCTCGAAGGCCTCGCTACCTTATGACGCCGGACCGGAAACGTGCAAATTACTCCAGCTGATGTTTGAGGAGAACAGCACGTTGGAAGATTTGGACATTAGCGGGGAGAGTGCACACTTGGATGTGGCCCGTTTTGGAATTGGTCTCAACCTCGCGTTGACCGGTTTGAAGAAGAATAAATCTCTCAAGGTGCTCAAGATAGAACACCAGAAATTAGGACTGCAGGGCGCAAGCACCTTGGCGTCGGTGCTTGAGGAGAACACCTGTCTCAGGGAAGTTCACTGTGAGAATAACGATATTAATCTGCAATCGTTCACGGTGCTGGTCAACGGGCTTCAGCGGAACAGGACCCTTCTCAACCTGTCCTACATGGATCGCGACAGGGTTCGATCGCTCGAAAAAGTACGCCGCGAGATTGAGAGTGTGAAACGTGATACGAACTCTGCCCAGGGCTCCACGACCAGTTCCATCCGCCGCTCGATACATGCTGCCATGCACGTCAAAAATGCAGCCGTGGGCAACAAATTGACCAAGCATACATCCACGACCAATGCCTCCCGTGGTGCAGCCTCGACAGCCACGGGCACGGCATCAAACGGGTCTGTGCAGCAACATGCAGTGGATCGTGACATTGAGGTCATACTACGGTCATTGAACCAGAAATGGGACGCAGAGGTTGCGCGTCTGCGTCGTTACCTATTTCGTAACTACAACGTGGCCAATGGAGTAGACGATGGATATACTGGACTCGACGGCGACGATGCGGCCAGTGACGGGCGCCCAGCAACGGCAGCCAGCCTTGGCACAATGTTGGACAATCTGACATTGGACGGAAAGAGGTCCACCGATGATGTTCGTTCTCGGTCTCGAGCCGCCTCACAGACTAGTCCTGGGCTGGAACTGCAGATTCCCTCGAAAGTTCCTAGCCCCAACAAGACGGAAGATCAGCCTAGCCATCTGGACATATTCAAGAGCCTCGATGAGGACAGCAGCTTTGGATCCGGACTGGCCGATCGACCACAAACGGTTGATGTCCACCTTCCAGACCACGGCTCCGTGACCCTAACGCCTGACTATTCAGGGCCGGATGCATCCTCTGCGCACTTGGCAGTGCCAGTGCCCGCTCTTCCTTCCATTGCAGCCAAGCCAAACAGCGTCCGAAGTGTCCGCAGCTCAAGTACCACGTCCACCAGCGCGGGGACAGCGGCGAGTTCGCGCAGCACCTATGGCGCTGCATCCTCCACGTTGAGAGGCTTCCTTGCGCGAGGTGTATCAAAAGACCGGCGCGGAATTGAGAAGCTGAAACCTGGGCCCCTCTGTATCACAAGTGATGCGCCACCACGGCTGGACTGGTCACCACCCCAACTCGGACTCCGTGACTTCTAATAGTTCTCTGGTCATCTTCGATGAGGCTTGGTGTGTGTGTGACTTGGCCATGTCTGACAACTCTGATGGTGTCATTGGATACTATCATCCATTAGGATGTGTCCTAGAGATACCTTACCTCCAGAGTCTTGTCTTCGCTAGTCGAGACACGCTCTGACTTGTACAGCACAACATAGACTGCCCTTGGAAGCAGCATCCAAGGACTGTTTCCTTCCATTCTTTGTTTGATGTTTTTTTCAATTCCTTTCCCCCATTTCCCCTCTTGAATCTGTCAAGACATACTTGTGCAGTCTTGTGTTTATTTGTTTTTGAGACTCGTCATGAGGCTACTACCTCTTCTTGAATTGTTTGAGCAACTGTGCGCGATGCTCCCATCATCGCTCCTATTAGAACTTGTTACTTACCCTCCCCCTGTACAAGTCTCTCTTCTTCATTCCTTTCCTTGTCGGCATTTTTCTGGTGTCTCAATACCCAGTTGATATTTCTCCCCATCATCATCTCTCTCTCTCTCTGGCTTTTTCTTTTGGAAGGCGTCTATCACAGGATCGAAAGCAACAATCATGGATCCGCGAGTTTGGCGCACGGGCTCGACGGACGATTTCAACTCCCTGAGTTGACAGGGTTTTTACTCCAATCTTTTTGTTTCTCGGCGCTCTTTTCCAATTACTTTCTCTTCCGTTCTTATTCCCCCTTGTGCCTCTGTTATCATCTCCGCCGAAACGAAGGGTGATGATTCTAATCGATAATGTCTTAAAGAGGTGGTCTCCGCCTTCGAAGCCCGGTCTTCCGAGCTGGAGCGAGACATGCTTTGTTGAATTCGGATCATGTCTCTTTTTCCACATGAATATTTTGTATCTAGAAAGGGGCTGTGTATGAATACTATATATACTTCAAGATCAACGGAACCATGTCTCCATGTCTCCATGTCGTGCTCGTTTCAATGTATCGGGTTATTTTAGCGTTCGTAAAGGCGACTGCAGGTTCTGACCATTCAGCTTGAAATGCTTCCATACGAAATACGGTTCAGAGATATTAATTGCTTCGATGGAAGTACCTGCCACTGAGAAACGCTCCACTACCAATATCGAAGAGGCCATATCATACTGAAAGCACATAGTGCTCAAATGCCGGACAAAGTTCAAGCAGAAGGATCCAAGATCCATGAAAACAACATGATATTACAATGCCTGGGAGCGGAACTCTGATCTGACCTAACCTAACCACAGAAGAGGGGGGGGGGGGGGGGGGGAGGGGAAGGGAAGAGAAAACGCCGCTAGATGATATCGAAGAAAAACATAGAACCCTGCAGGCACCCTAGAAATGCAAAAGCCAAACATATTCTCACGCTATGGGGGAGGGAGAGAGCCCTGAAAGCGGGATGGACGATGGTATGTATATGTAAAGCATCTTGAATCCTTAGGCTGATTCGCCCAGCACGACAATGCCCTTCTCCTTGTCCAGTTTGTCCTCCTCCTGGCGGTATTTGCGGCCCCGCCGGCTGATATCGCGCAGTTTGCGGATATATACATTGGCTGCGATGTCGCTCTCGTCCTCGCCGCGGCCGGCGAGGGCCTTCTGGCGCCGCTTCTGGCACGCGGCGTACAGCGACTGCGCCTGTGGGCCGTGGAGCTCCGTCAGCTCCCACTGCACGGTCCAGTCGTCTGTCGACCTGTATTCGTTTGGCCGCTCAACGTAGAACCCGTTGACTTTGTTCTTGATGATGAGCGTCATGGCGAGAAGGTCGCGCGGTTCGTCTGGTTGAGCTTGCTGCTCGGGTGCGGGAGTTGACTCCGCGGATGGTGAGTCGGTCGAAGCGGCGGCTGGTTTTTGGTCGGTGGTGGTGGGAGGGGGAGAGCTTTCCTGTGCAGCCTGGGCCTCCTTACCAGACGTCACGTCTGTCTTAATTTCCGGAGTGCTCGAGGGCTGGCTCTCTGCTTTCTCAAGCACCGCTGGGGAAGATGATGGCTCGGTTTCCTCTATGGGAGTGAGGTTCAAAATGCGCCGTTGATATGCTTCGATCTTCTCCGAATTCTTCGTTTGAATGGCATGGATCTCTTCGTCGGTCACCGGTTCCGCAAAGATGTACATGAACGGTGTCTGTGCGTCTCTCGTCTCAAAGTGGAACCGAAGAGACTTCTTGGGGAATTTCGCCGTGGCTTTGTCAAGAACCTTATTCCATAGGGCAATGCTAAGCTGGAACTCGGCATCACCTAATGAAGTATCGGATTGACCATGCAGAGCCTCGTCCATTTCCGGTAAACTGACATATTGGAACCCGAAGATACGCTCAATGTTGTGGAAAGCCACAAATATTCCGTCCATGCGACCGACACGCACTTGGAGAGAATATTTCAGAAATGCGGCCCGAATCATGTCAAAGTATTCGCGTTCATAGGACTCATAAGTGCCGAAGCGACGGCGGATTTCATAACCAAGACCATGCTCGAAGTTGCGCACGTCCATGCGAATAGACACGACCGCTCGAGTCTTCAAGTCAAACATTCCAGTTCCCGGAAGTCTGGGGTCGTAAGCGTCCAATTGGGATCTCATGACGAAATCACCCGTTGTCGAATAATGGTAGGCCTCAGGAATGGCTGATTCCTCCTCCGCTGAGATCTTATTTGTACTGGTTCTTCTGTATCGCTCAAAGTCCTCCTTTGGTAATGTGAGAAGTTTCTCCAGTGACTTGCCAAGGTTCATCAGGATATTGGCAGAGTCGAATTCCTTATCAGCGTCAATTGCGTATACGCCGTCTTGGTACCGGAGAAACATGGCCGATGGAGCTCGCAGAAGTCGCGTGAACGTACGCAGCTTATCTGGGAAGCCTTGCGAGAGTGTTGAAGCATTAATTGGCCTCCATGAAGAAAGGAGGTAATGAAAATGAGAAAGCACCGATGTCATGCTTGAAGACGAACCCACATACTTCTTCTTCTCCTTAGCTGCAATTCCCCTAAGGATCTCGTCCCTGGAAGAAGTGATGTATTCCTTCAGCGCATCAAAGTCGAATTCAGTCACAGGCATGATAGATCCAAGATAAGGATCGAAATTGAAGACACGAGATCGAGGATCACGAAGGTGATAGACGCCAGGGCTTTCCGGACCGAAAGTCAGCTAAAACTTTCCAGCAGATATTCTTGAGATGGAAGGGTACTCACTTGAATAGAACTCTGTCAAGACCGAATGACAGTTGAGGAACCGCCGGAGTCTCGGTTTTCAGCGCTTTACATCAGTCAGCAACGAAAGGTCAAGGGGCATCGCACGAGGAAGCAGGATACATACAGGTGACGGATAAATCCCGCGAATGAAGTGTACCGAAATCCTTGCCACGTGAAGCGCCCGTGACATTGGTTAAAATTTTTACATCCTCTCTGTCTTTCGGGGCCGTGGCTCTTGACTGCAACAAAGAGACCACTGACTGGAGCGAAGATTGAATGCGCGCAGTACTCGCGGACTGGAGGCTTTCGGTCAGCTTGAATTGCCGCGCCTGAACTGAAATGCAAGGTGACTCACGTCATCTTCAAACTCCCCTTCGACACCCTCCAATTTCTCTTGCTTTGTTCTTGTGGTTGGCTTCCTCTCCTTCGTGATCACCCTTCGTATTTTCGGTTCCGATTTCTCCCTCTCCTTCCTTACGCCTCTTTTTGGTGGACGCTCAAAATCTGATTCCAGAGATTCGATGATTTCTTCTTGAACGGATGGAGTATCGTCATCCGCACAGATCTTTGTGCCTAATTTGCGGGCAATCGACTCTGTGATATCGCTCCTCGACCGTAAGCTAGACAGCGGTGTCTTTTTTTTCCTTCTCCCCTTTGGTGGAGAATCGCTCTGGAGAAAGACTCGTGTCAGCAGATGTAGCCTCCCAACGAGAAAATTTTCGATTGTGAATAACTTCAATCATCGCAGGGAAGCCAATTGTACCTTTTTAGTAGTGGAGGGAGGTTTTGAGGCATCCTCTGCGGGGGAGGCCGTGTCGATTGCTTGATCACCACTCGAACCACTCGAACCACTCGAATTGGCGCGTAGCGTCGAGCTGTAGAACTGGCGCACCCGGGGACGACCTCCAAGTCCCTGCGCTAGACAGGAGAGGCAGACATGTTCGCGACGCGGGTCTGTCAAAGACCGCAGGGAGGTCCGGAACATCCAGACCAAATTTATCGCAGTATCCTCGACAAACAGAGAAAGACGACCGCTCAATGGGTTGTGTATGTGGATGGAAGTTGATGTTGGACGCGCGGAGTCTTTCGAAACGGTCGATCCGTAAATGAGCTTCTTCTGCTTTTTCTGCCAAGTGGCTTTCACCGCCTTGGATCTAGTAGATATTGAGATCGAATGATGGTGGTGGTGCACAGAATATCAGAAATCATAGTATGACCCCGGCGATAATGATCTAAGAAAGCTTGGATGCACAATTGACTCAAGGAAGTGCATAAGACTCCAATGTTGTGGCTCATCGGTGGTGTTATTGAGATGTTCTTCTATAGGACTATTACTAGTGTTACTAGTAACTAAGTGCTCTCTGAAGGGTGCATCAAAATCATTCGAAAAACGTATAGGCGGATCATCGAACTGAGTGACACCAATGCCACGATATCAAGTATCAGATAGTTAAATTCATATAGAATGGGAAATTGACACCCCCAGCGTAGAAGTGTTCCAAGTGAAGCTGCCTTTTGGATCTGCCCATCGCCAAATCCGGGGTCGGAAGGGAAAAAGACGCCCCCGCCGCGATAGGAGAGAAAAAAAAAAAAATATTATTTGTGAGCAGTTGAAAAAGCCTCGTTCTCCCAACAGCCCCATATACTTGCTGTCAACGCAGTCGGATCTCAAGTCAATTCTCTGAAGAGGTGAGTTCCTTTGATTCCTCCTGTGGCTTGAAATGTCTATCATGAATGTTTTTGTCCCTTCTCAGTGTTGTTTTGTGCACATACTATGGGTGAGGGGCAGTTGTCTATCTGCCCCTCCGAACGGCTTCATGACTGTCAAATCTGGATATGACCAACCCCGATCTACCATTTGCTTCTTTCATATCTTTTGGAAATAGATTTACGCTTGGTCTATCTGCTAGAACACGATTGAAATCTATTTTCTCTGGGAAGAAATAATGGGAAACACTGGCAGCTTTCACTTCAGACCGAATGCTAACATGACTCACTCGTCCCCCAGGTTTGCTCGAGAACACTGCTCCCAAGATGGCTCAAGAACAGTTGCGCATTCTCATTGTCGGCAATGGTGGACGTGAGCATGCGTTGGCCTGGAAGCTGAGCCAGTCCCCCCGCGTCGAGATCGTCTATGTCGCTCCCGGCAACGGTGGTACCGCCCAGGGTGCCTCTCCCAAGATCACCAACGCCGATGTCAAGGGCAATGATTATCCCGGCCTTGTGGCTTTCGCTCAGAAGAATGGTGTCAACCTGGTAGTCCCCGGCCCGGAGGCTCCCCTTGTCGATGGTATTCAAGGATATTTCCAGGCAGGTGGGTAATCTCTTCCTCAAGAGAGATTTCTTTCGGGGACGTCCATCATACATACAGGACATCCCTGCTGACATCTATGCTAGTCGGTATCCGTTGCTTCGGACCTTCCAAGGCTGCTGCCCGCATGGAAGGCTCCAAGACCTTCTCCAAAGACTTCATGAAGCGCCACAACATCCCCACCGCCGCGTACCAGAACTTCTACGAATATGAGCCTGCCCGCCAGTACCTCGACTCCGTGACTCACCAGGTTGTCATCAAGGCCGACGGCCTGGCTGGTGGCAAGGGCGTCATCATCCCCACCACCAAGGAGGAGGCCCATCAAGCGCTCCGGGAAATGATGCTGGATCATCAGTTCGGTGATGCGGGTAATGAAGTCGTTATCGAAGAGTATCTTGAGGGTGATGAACTCAGTGTACTCACTTTCACTGATGGCTATACCATCCGATCCCTGCCCCCAGCGCAGGACCACAAGCGTATCTTCGATGGTGACCAGGGTCCCAACACTGGTGGTATGGGCTGCTATGCCCCTACTCCTATCTCTTCGAAGGAAGTTCTGGAGGAGATCGATCGCACCATCATCCAGCCCTCGGTCGATGGCATGCGTAAGGATGGTATGTTATCATCTATTGTCTAATTCCGCGTTTCATTCCGACGCGGGCTAATCCCACTCCATAGGTTTCCCCTTTGTGGGTATTCTTTTCACTGGTCTGATGATGACCAAGGACGGCCCTAAGGTCCTCGAATACAATGTTCGTGGCGGAGACCCAGAGACCCAGACTCTGCTGCCTCTCCTCAGCGACGATACCGACTTGGCACAGATCATGGTTGCCTGCACAGAGCACTGGCTCGACGGTGTGGAGATGAAGGTGAAAACCGACTTCTCCACCACCGTGATCGCCGTGGCTGGTGGTTACCCCAACTCCTACGCCAAGGGCAAAGCTATCACCCTGGACGCCGTGCCCGAAGGCACCTTGATCTTCCATGCCGGAACCACTCTCTCCGGCAGCGAGCTTCAGACGAACGGTGGCCGTGTGATTGCCTCGACCGCGACAGCATCCAGCCTTGAGGAAGCCGTCCGCAAGAGCTACGCCGGCATCTCGACCATTCACTTTGAGGATATGTTTTACCGCAAGGACATTGCTCACCGGGCCTTCAGACAGCGCGATGCCGCCGCGTCCCAGACGCAGGCTCTCACATATGCCTCGGCTGGCGTGTCGATCGACGCCGGCAACGACCTCGTCAACAAGATCAAGAGCTGCGTCGGCCGCACGAAGCGCCCTGGTACAGACGCCGTGATCGGTGGCTTCGGCGGCCTCTTCTCGCTCCCCGCCGCCAACTCGGCCTACCACCCCCTGTCCCCCACGCTGATCGGAGCGATCGACGGCGTCGGCACCAAGCTCAAGATCGCCCACACCGTGGGCGTACACGACACCGTGGGTATTGACCTGGTGGCCATGAACGTCAACGACCTGGTCGTCCAGGGCGCCGAGCCTCTGTTCTTCCTCGACTGCTACTCCTGCGGCAAGCTGGACGTCGAGGTGGCGGCCGCGTTCGTGACCGGTGTCGCCGACGGCTGCGTGCAGGCAGGCTGTGCGCTGATCGGCGGCGAGACGGCCGAGATGCCCGGCCTCTTCATCGACGAAACCTACGACGCCGTCGGTGCCGCCGTCGGCGCCATCAACACCGTCGGCGAGAACGCCCGGGCCATCCTGCCCGTCACCTCGGCCATGCAGCCCGGCGACGTCCTGCTCGCTCTGGCCTCGTCCGGCCCTCACTCCAACGGCTACTCACTGGTCCGCAAGATCGTCGAGCGATCCGGCCTGAGCTACACCGACCCCGCCCCCTTCACCATGCCCTTCTCCACCTCCTCCGACGCCGTCTCCCTCGGCCGCGCCCTCCTCACCCCCACCCGCATCTACGTCAAGCCCATCCTCAAGGCCCTGGGGATCCCCGCGTCCAGCGGCGCCAGCGGCGTCTCCGCCATCAAGGGTCTCGCCCACATCACCGGCGGCGGCCTGACCGAGAACGTGCCCCGCATGCTCCCCTCGACTCTCTCTGCGCACATCAAGGTTGACGCCTGGCCGCTGCCCGCCGTCTTCGCCTGGCTGAAGAAGAACGGCAACGTCTCGGCCACCGAGATGGCGCGCGCCTTCAACTGCGGTGTCGGCATGGTCATCGTCGTCGAGAAGGAGTCCGCCGCCGCTGTCAAGGACCTCTTCGAGAAGGAAGGCGAGATCGTCTACGAGGTCGGTGAACTCCAGCCCCGCCAGGCTGGTGATGAGGGTTGTGTGCTTGCGGGCCTGGAGAGCTGGGATGCGTAAAAAAAAAAAATTAAAAAAAATCAAACACACTCATCTGTTTTTTTCCTTTTTCCCCCTTTCCCTTTCCCTTTTTTTTACTGTTCTCCCACTTTTTCTCTTTTTCTCTCTCTCTCTCTCTCTCTCTTTATTTCCCCGTACAACCTCATGACAAGCTACTTTGAATCTTTTCCTTTCCATAACCCTGACTTCGTTTTTTTTCTTGATGCTGATGATAACTTACTTGGTTGCTGGTATACTGTGATGAGGGATGAATTAACACTATAAAAAGAATGATGGAAGATAGTATAGTATAGTATCGTGTAGTATGGAATGGAGTGGATAGAATGATGATAAGGTAGTCCCTTGCCTGCAAATTCCAGTATCTATTCTTGAGGTATGGAGGTTGATACAAAGTCGACACATCGATCATGTGAGTGCTTGGAGACACAAGAGCAGAAAAAGGCCTAGACTGTGACATCATCCAGGCCGCAGCCACTGGGCTCTTACTTCGAACGAAGGCTACAGACTACAGACAGACTGGATAGATAGAAAGACAAGAGAAGAGGACAAGCGTGGCGTGGGCAGGAATAGGATTCGAATATGAGCGCTGAACTATACGAAGGAGGATTTGCACCGCACCGTCTGTCCATCAAGACCAATTGTACACTCCTTCTACGATGCTTTCTTTATCGCCGCCTATCTTGACTCCCCTTGGCCACAATCTTGCCATCCGTCAAAAAATGCTCCGGCATCGCATGACAAGCATCTTAATGATAAACCATCTCTATTTCACGACTAGTATAAAAAATTCCTTTTTCAGGCAATCTTTTCCTCATAGTGCGAGTAGAGAAGGCCTGCAAGCCACCATTCCCCTCATTCGGTCTTTTGGTACAACAGGACAGTACGAGCGAAGAAAAGAACGAAACGCAAGAGCTGCAGCGGTAAGTCAGCAAGACGGCTCAAAACGGGAACTCGACCCACAGAGAAATCGTACCTTAGAAGCACTTGCGGTGAACGATCGAAGGACCGCTCTCGTCGTACTCCTGCTTGGAGATCCACATCTGCTGGAAGGTGGACAGAGAGGCGAGAATGGAACCACCAATCCACACGGAGTATTTACGCTCAGGAGGAGCAATGATCTTGACCTTCATGGACGAGGGAGCCAGGGCGGTGATTTCCTTCTGCATACGGTCGGAGATACCGGGGTACATGGTGGTACCACCAGACTATTGAGTAAGACTTGCGTTAGTATTCCAGCCACAATTTGAAAAATTTGGGCGGGGGGAGGGGAGAAAGATCGAGGGGAATGACATACCATGACAATGTTACCGTAGAGATCCTTACGGACATCGACATCACACTTCATGATAGAGTTGAAAGTGGTAACGTGGATACCACCGCTCTCCAGACCCAGGACGCTAGGCTGGAACAGGGCCTCGGGAGCGCGGAAACGCTCGTTGCCGATGGTGATGACCTGTCCGTCGGGAAGCTCGTAGGACTTCTCGAGGGTGGAGCTCTGGGAGGCGGTCTGGATCTCCTGCTCGAAGTCGAGAGCGACGTAGCAGAGCTTCTCCTTGATGTCACGGACAATTTCACGCTCAGCGGTAGTGGAGAAGGTGTAACCACGCTCGGCCAGGATCTTCATCAGGTAATCCGTCAGATCACGACCAGCCATGTCGACACGGGAGATGGCGTGGGGCAGGGCGAAACCCTCGTAGATGGGGACAACGTGGGTGACACCATCACCAGAGTCAAGCACGATACCGGTGGTACGACCGGAGGCGTAGAGGGACAGGACGGCCTGGATGGAGACGTAGAAGGCGGGAGCGTTGAAGGTCTCGAAGACGATCTGGGTCATCTTCTCACGGTTGGACTTGGGGTTGATGGGGGCTTCGGTCAAGAGGACAGGGTGCTCCTCAGGAGCGACACGGAGCTCGTTGTAGAATGTGTGATGCCAGATCTTCTCCATGTCATCCCAGTTCGTGACGACACCGTGCTCGATGGGATATCTGAGGGTGAGGATACCACGCTTCGACTGTGCCTCATCACCGACATAGGAGTCCTTCTGGCCCATACCAATCATGATACTGCGCAACAGCGGTCAGTGACCATTCTCTTTACCTAGCCCAAATAAGACCAGAGAAAAGGAGGGGACTAATTACCCATGGTGACGGGGACGACCGACAATGGAAGCTATTTTCGCAAGTTAGTGATCAATTCGAGATAATTGACTCTGTCGTATGATAAAGGGGTAACCGCCACAAGGAGTGAGCCACCCGACGCAAGGGCAACGATTGGCACATCCACAAGTGACGATTATCCTGACCATCACCAAGCGGGATGACATATGACAGGAGGGGTCGATTTTTTTTTTATACCCTTCATAAAGATGGAAGGTTTTGGGGTGAGGGGTTGACTTACGGAAGACAGCACGGGGAGCATCGTCACCGGCGAAACCGGCCTTGCACATACCCGAACTGCGCACCAAACGTCAGCATGGAACACCAGACATTAAAACGTTCCAAAGATCCATAATCATCTTAATTTGAGTAAGATGAAATCAATCGGAGTGTAGAGATCTCAGGATAAGAAAGGGCGGCTAGTGACAGCGCTGGAGAGGCGCAATTGTAGCGACCGAGAGCTCAGGAGGTCCAGGAGCCGGTTTCCTTGGATAAACACCACCCCAATCGAGGGAAACTCCATCAACGAAGCTGGAGGGGGAAAAGGGAATACCATACCCATTGTCAATGACGAGAGCAGCAACTTCTTCTATAATGATTCAAGATGAAATTGTTAATTGTGGTCCAGAATGATGGTGGAGGCAAGAGAATAATAGGAGGGGGGGGGAGGTGGGTGTGGATGTTGTGTTCGGGAACGGGGGGGGGGGGGGCGTCATGAGAGAGCTATTGATGAGGTGTCCGGAACGACATACCTTCCATGGTGACAGAAATAGGATTAAGACGAAAACTACAGAGAAGGAAAAAGAAGAAAAATTAAGAAGAAGAGAGAGAGATGATGGAGAGAGATGGGGTGAGGAAAAGACGGGAGGGGGGAGAAAGGTGTGAGATTGGAATATGGGAGGATTGTTGAGTACGTAAGTCAAGTCGAGAGAGAGAGAGAGAAGAGAGAGAGTAAAGAGAGAGGAAGAGAGAGAGAGAGAGAGAGAGAAGAACAAGAAAGGCGACGGGAAGAGATTAAGCGGTAGGAAGCTGGGGTGGAGGAGGGAAACTGAGCAGGAGAAGGAGGGGGCAACTAAGAGCAGCACGCCGTGGTCTGGTTGGCTTGCACCTCTGTGCACTAATCCTAGTCCTGCTCTTTAGGACTTTAGGTACAACTGCCTGGATCGACCGAGCACTAGGGGCGCTCCCAAAGAGGGTGATATGATGCTGTTGCTGATGCTGATTTTTGCTGACCAGGATTAAAGGACGATGGTGGTGTTGTTGTTGATTGGTATTGCTGTTTGTTTGACGACGAGAACGCAAAAATACTACTGTAAAGTGTAGTATCGTCGGATGTATTGCCGCTTCCTCTGCTCTGTATAGACTCGGAGTATTTTGTAGTAGGATGCTGTCCACCGCCACTATTAGGTCCTTATCCCATCACCCCTCTACGTACGGAGTAAGTACTCGTAGTATTTATATCAGTTGGTTGTCAGGTATCTTTAAAATGATGCCTAGATGATGTTTTCTGGAATTGATATGGAATACTGCTGCCTTTTGGCGATGATGCGGCTGCTGATGAATGCATACTTCTCTCTCTCTATCTCCATCTCCTAGGTACCTATCGACGAAATAAATTACGGTTGATGCCATAAAGACAGGCAGAATCATTTCTTGTGCCAAATGACAAAAACAATTGCGCATTCCTCGTGGGGCAGATCCCTCTCTATCCAGCTCCAATTCCAAGGATGAGAAACGGCGTCAATGCCTCGCCTCAATCATGGATCCGAAGCGTTGAATGGTTCCTCGTATCACTGGTGGACCACAAAAAGGGGTTCATGGTTGACGGAGTTTCCCTTTGGAGGTGCTATCTTTATCTCAAGTCCACGATAAATCACAGTCACCACTCACGGATGATGAGGGGACGTTTAGCCTCTCGTTTATAACTCGTTTATATAGACCCTAGTGCATGAGTGCCTGATTGACACTCTTAAACATCAAAGGATGATCAGCCATCTGATCATCCATATCCCATAATCCATAATCCATAACCATGACCGTGGTTCTTGGCTGGCCTCTTTACCGCCTTTTCGAGGGGATTCGAGATCCTTCATAGAACAGAGAGAGAAAGAGAGAGAGAGACCTGCGATCCTCTATCATATGGGAAACAAAAAAAAAAAAAAAAAAAAACGAACATGACTGAGTAAGATACTACATCGTATCACTAATCTCTTAGACGCGCAGGCAAAGGAAACTTGATTCTATATCTATCTACACCATCGAATGAACTTCTCAGCCACATTTCACCGCGGGGTTCGGCGGCTGATGGCGGGGCAATTCACAGAGTGACAGAACAGGAGGCTGGAAGCCCTGAAAGGTCTATGGACGATGCAGCTGTCTGGGCAGTATTGCATAATAATAGTACTGGTATCATCATTAGAATCAAAAATGATTTCGCATTGATCTATAGTTTAGTTTTTAAACGAGAAAGGAAGACTGTATTATTCTGATCAGGATAGCTAACTCTCTGTGGAATTGGGTGGAAAGTCCATGAATCATCAAGAGTCGCCGGGATCAAATCGCCGCCATTGATAGAAGGTATGCGATAAGAAAAAATTGTCCACAAAGACTAGAGACTATCTATAACCTCCAACACAAATATTCTGAAGTCAATCGCATTGGATTATTGATTTTTACGCTGCCTAATAATCGGAATTATATACTGTATTTCCTCTTAAGGGCCCTTCATTTAATATACACTCTCAAGCAAATCCGGTCCTTTCAACCGCCATGGATCCCAACATGAACAACCTCCTCAAATGGGGTATCGAGAACTCGACTGCCTCGCGAGAATCTGCCGACAGCGAGGCTCCTGCTCCTTCGTCCCGCAAGCTGACCCCGGAAATGCTCTCCGCCCTCTTCGGAGGCCCCTCGGACGCCGACCTGATGAAAGCCGCCATGGAAGCGCTGCACTCGGACGAGGTCGACCTGGAGAACAAACTGATCGCCTTCGACAACTTCGAACAGCTCATCGAGTCCATCGATAACGCGAACAACCTCGAGCCACTGGGCCTCTGGACGCCACTGGTCGAGCTGCTCAAGCACGAAGATGCGGACATGAGACGGATGGCCGCCTGGTGCATCGGAACCGCAGTGCAGAATAACGAAAAGGCTCAGGATAAGGTATGTTTTGCCAAGCGATTTCCTTCTCTCGCTGCGGTTTGATTTGGGAAAGATGTCAGACGCAAAATGCTAACGGGGATCATCTCTAGCTCGTCGTCTTCAACGCCCTCCCCCAGCTTGTCAACATGTCTACCTCCGACCCGGCGCCCGCCGCCCGCAAAAAGGCCATCTACGCCCTCTCCTCCGGCCTGCGCAACTACCAGCCCGCCATGGACGAGTTCGTCAAGCACCTTCCGGAAGGCTACCCTCGCGGCCAGAAGATCGACGCCGGCGACATGGAGGCGGTGGATGCCCTGATGGACAAGCTCAGAGCCCATCCCTCGGAAGCATCCGCGTAAAAAGTCAGACGCCAATCAAATTCCGGTATCTCTGATGAATCCTCATCCCAGCCGTCAGGCGATCGCGCACATGCTTGGATTTTCTTGCCCGAGATCCCAGGTAGCTACGTCGCAGGCGGTAACCCTTACCCAACACCGTCTGCCCGTCGACCCCAGCGTCAGCAGGGTCCGACATAACGAATGACCACGCCATTTCGATTGCGGAAAAACAAATTTCCTGCATGACTTATCTTGAAGGGACCTATCCTGTATATGCTCGTATTCCCTTTTGGGTTGAGCGAGCGTGCGGAGACAAGCGTCAAGCATGCCTCCGCTAGGCTACTGTATTCCAACGCCGAAGCAAAACATTCCCGAACAAGCTTGCGTGTGGCGTGAATCGATATAATATACCCAATTATCTAGTGCTTTTGTGCATATAGACAAAGAATAAAGGATTGTTTTGTACGCCATCTTGCGTAAGCCTTTTTGTGTCAACCGACGTTGAATTTCTGCTGCCTGGGGCGCAACCCGTTAGACCCTTTCCTAAACGAATCCTCGTATAGAACCTCTATGTGCTTCAACTCGACTGGTTTGGGGCGAAGAGTACTATCAGGCAGCACCTAATAATTCTACATACCTCGCGATCACAGACCAGGGCGTAAGGATTTGGGTGTACAAATATCCAACACACAATTCTAAAACAAATCATCGAGCATAAGAACATAGACATAAACATAGGTATAACATGGTCAAATTACAAATGCGCCAAGCCAGGAAAACAAATATCGTATATCTAAGAAGTGTCAGGCAAGCTGCCACTTCGCGCCGTCAAAAGAGACCATCGATTCTAGAGTATCCCGATGGCTACAGCGCCAGATTGTAGGTGTAATCGTCCTCAATGTTCTGAGAAACCCAGAGAACAATAGTACTGTATTGGAACAAATCAGTAACCCGGCTTCAAATCCCCAACGACTTGCATCCATATCAATCATAGACGTACCTCAACATGACCAGCGAATTGGCAATGACGTTAGCGATCCCAAAGTATAACGTCGGGAACGGATACTGCTTGATCAGATACTTCAAAACCAAAACCGTCTACCAATCCAGTTAGCAACTGTTCACCCCCTCAGTTCCTTCCGCACATGATTCCAATGCAGAGGAAGAGGAGAGAGTGGAAGTGGGGGGGGGGGGGAAGAACAAACCACACTCCCAGCCAACCCGCCCGCCAAAAGCGCAAAGCCGAGGAACAGGACAAACCGCGCCTTCCAGGCCACCCCGCTCCCGCTGTAACTGAAGCTATCGGCCTGCAGCCGCGATTTCTCGATTGAGTTGATGACCAGCATCCCGAGCGCCGAGCAGATGCCGGGGATCCAGTCGACGAACTTGACATGGACTTCGGAGCCGTTCCGCGAGCTCTTCGAGAACGCGGCGGCGTCGACGAGGAAGAATAGGCCAAGGGAGAACTGGGGAAATCATTTCAGAGTCAGTGACCGGATGCCGAAAAGGGCCATGATGTTGCACGATCACCGTCGAGGCGTCGCTTACCAGAGCTCCGGATGTGTAGACGCCCGCGTTGCGGACGGTCGAGTTATTCAGCCATTCGGGCTTGGACCATCGGAAGAGACGGTTGTTGGAAACGTCCATGGCGACTGGTTGTAGATATTAGCGCGGATTTCGATGATAATCCGATTTCAAGTCTGTGAACTTTGTATCGATGCTTCCTTGAGCTCGGGTGTGCTGCTAGCTGTCTGGGGTCAGCGATGATGCAGTTGGTGCCGGAACGCGGGAAATCACACCGCCCGACGCATTGCCTGCCTATCTCAATGCCTCAACCTGCCTACGAACTCGTGCTTCACAACCGTGTGGAATATTCTGTGCTCGATTTCTCGATGCCTTAAGGTGATCAGAATATTATCGGCTCTGCCGGTATCCTACGAATCACCACAAACTCGATACAATCTTGGAACTCATCTCCTTGGTTCAATTATATAGTCATAACTTCATAAATAGCTCATTCAACCTGTGCCAGCCAGGTCTCAGCGTTCCTCGCAAAATAACCTCAAAAACTCGTCAATATATGTCATTGCCTTTTCCTTATCCAAAGATGGCGTGGGACCAGCCAAGCACTCGGCGCTTTCGGGTGGCTCTTTGAGATATTTGCGTAATGCAAATGTCGATGCTCGATAGGTTGCATGGTACATAGCCTTGAATTCATCCTCATCAGTGCTCGAAGTCGGGCCCATGTCTGTGGCAAGATTCACATATTGAGATGCGCTATCGACGATCTTAGATGTACTCGCAGGTTTGGAGGAACGATTGAAGCCATATAATCGCATGCACGTCAATATTGTGCGGGCTATTGTGTTTTTGTTTTCAGAAATAATGGTTTCAGAATCCTTGGATGTAAAAGATGTCTCCGGCTTGTCATCCGAGGCGGGTAACGCTGGCGTTGGTTCCCATCGTGATGGAGGCTCCGAAAAAGGATTTGGAGTGCCTTTCCTCGAAGCAGATTCGCGCACATAACCTCGTTGGCTGCTCGGCCGAAGCTGCTCGGTTCGCCGTTCGGACGGCTTAAACGAATGTAGACCGGCCCCTACAGATAGCGAGCGCGAGCGTTGGGAGGCAATTCGCTCCAATAATGGGAGCCCCGGTTCTTCGGACTCCCGCTTAATTCTAAGGGTCTGCAGATGCTGGGATGAGTGAGAGAGCGAGTTGGCCATCAACTGTGATACTGCCTCGCCTCCTTTCTGGCGTACTTTCTTATGATGTTGAGCAGCTGTCTCGAACAGCGTAGCGACTCGTTTGCGCTTAGGACTTGGGGACCGAATGTCCGGGAGAAGCTCAGCAAACCGTGCATCATTTGCGAGCGTGTCTGTCTCCGGCGGAGAACACAAAGCTTGAGCTTTGTTGATGAGCGATGTGGAAAGAGGCGTGGCGTAGATTCTAAGCTCCTGTTTATTGGCATGGTGATCATGCCCGTAGGGATCAGGGGAAGAGGAACCAGGTGGAGTAGGTGGTCGCTCGAAAGAGGCTGCGCTTGACAAGACACCGTAAACCAACAAGTCGGTCGTCAGTGACCCGGACTTTGTCCCACATGAACTGTTGGCACTGAGTAAAATTCCAACCGGGCATTGGAATGTCTGAAAGTTCTCCAGTTCCTCCTCTTCGAGCCAGATGTTACCGAGCAATTTGCTTTTGAGCCACTGTGCTGTTTCAATGTCCGCTGTGTGCAGTTCCAGGTTCGGCCCAGTTCTGGCATAGATAGGCACAAGCGCAGGGTTCACAAAGCAGCGAAGCGTAAGTGTCGAGTCTTTGAGTATGTCTGAATGCCATTGCGCCGTCCGATCAATGAGACGCAGCCCTACAAATAAGTGGGTGAGCAAGGCACAAGTATCGCTTGAACTGTCGCGTGAGTTCTTACCTCGAAGTTGGGTATCCCTGTTCAGTTCAATCGCGCCGGTCCAGATGTCCATTTCGAAGCACTTATATGACGTCTATAACATGACTTGCTGTGGCTGGCTGCAATGAAATTGATCTGATGTAAGTAAAGGGATTTCTGCTCGATTTGATGCGCCGGTTGCTCGAGGCTGCGACACGACACGCTTTCATGATAGGCGCGTTGTCACGTGATAATCCGTATATGGACTCATTGAATGATATGGATCATACTGGCTACCGACCTCTGTGCGAGTCTACAACAGCATATACTTCAGAAAAAATCAGCATCGTCAATTTCTGCCACGGAACAATCCAGAAGTATACTCTGAGAATCTCTATATAACTTGGAATTGGCTATAGTACACCGACCATATCGCTGACAGAAACAAGATTCGATAAAACAGACAGCAGTTCATGAAAGTTCATGTAAAAGTAATATCATAAATCAAAGAAAGCAAAACAAGATATCATCCTCCAGGAGTGACTCGGGATCGTTGTTGGAGAGGCCTTAGGCAAGGGCCTGCTGCACACGATTCGCGCCTAAAATAACCAATCCCTAGCATTTCTCCTCGGCAACGTCGCCTCACAACCTATTCAAAACTCCTCTTGCTCCTTGAAAAACATCGAGAAACTGATGATCGTGCCATAGATCAGAAGACCTCCGAGGATTGACATGATCATCGCGGGGATTTGGATTGCACCACAATGCGCAAGGACGGCAGGGAGGGCTAGAAAGATCCGGGTTAGTGCCAAATCAGACAAGTATTAGGTCCAAAAATGCAAGAATAAAGCCACGGAGAGACCCATAACGCAACCAAAGGTCGAGAAATCCAGCGTGTTGAATGCGACTCACCGATTCCCATCAAAACCAGAAAACCAGTCAGGAAACGGCCAAAATCAGCTACCGCATTCCCGGAACTGTCCATAAAGTCATCGGGATTGGCGCATCGTGCGCAGATCCAGTTGGGCAGAGGAGCAACAACGTATGTCGCAACCACGATCAACGGAAGGAAGTTGTGCCATAGCGCGGAGGAGAGGATGACCAAGAGAAAGCCAATGGCGAGGACCTAGAAGAAGTCGATTAGTATAATGCGCTACCGTTTGCACTTGTGGGATACCTACAAATGAGAGAGCGATGATAGTTTTAAGACCTGCTGTCATGACTGCGGAGTAAAGGACCTACACGGTCCTGGAGGCAAACTCACTGAGGAGGACGTTCGGTGTGATAACAGTCAGCAAAGGCTTGACTTCGACTAAGAAAGGGCAATCAAGTCAAAAAGCGAATCCCCGTCTGCATTGAGACGGCTCTGGGTTGATCGGAAGTGATAGATAGGCAGACAGAGTTGAGCTGATCAATCGGTAGCCGCAGGTGACGTTGGTGATGGGGGCCTAGCGGCCTCAGGCACACAGGTCCGAGCTCAGGCGGAGAGCTTACCTTAGGTACTGCTGAGTGCAGGTCACCGCGTCAGTCGCTAACTGCCTGCTTGGGTACAGCTTCATCTTGTCCATCCCCCAGCTATCCAGTCCCTTCTTTCATCTCTTTCCGCGATCTGCTGAGACTCTTACGAATCTATTCTGCAAGGATATCTATTCACGTTTTTCCAGCACCCTTTCTCCCCTAACCTGCCACCATGTTCAGAAACAATTACGACAACGATGCGGTCACTTTGTATGGTCCATCAAGCTATTTTATCTTTTTTATAAAGCTCTCTCATCGCTAATATATACTGTTTGTCTGAAATAGCTCGCCGCAGGGCCGGATATTCCAGGTTGAATATGCACAGGAGGCAGTCAAACAAGGATCAGTTGTAGTGGGACTGGTCAACAAGACACACGCCGTCCTGGTCGGTTTAAAGGTTAGAACTACCGTTGAATCTGATTCCTGGCGTTGCGGACAAGGAAGCTCAAAAACTGACTCTTGTCGTGGCTTCTTGCAGAGAAATGCCGAAGAACTGTCCTCGTATCAGAAGAAGATCATCGAGATCGACTCTCACATGGGCATTGCTATTGCCGGTCTGGCATCAGACGCTCGTGTCCTTTCCAACTTCATGAAGCAACAGTGTCTCGGCTCCCGGATGACTTACGGCCGCCCCCTCCCCGTGGACCGTATCGTTACGCAGATCGGAGATCGCGCTCAAACCAACACTCAGCATTACGGCAAGCGGCCGTACGGTGTAGGTCTGCTCGTTGCGGGTGTCGATGAGGCCGGGCCCCATCTGTTCGAATTCCAGCCGTCCGGAATGATTCAAGAGATGCTTGCTTGCGCCATCGGAGCTCGGTCGCAGATGGCGCGGACCTACCTAGAGCGGAATCTAGACAAATTCGCCGACTCCAGCCGGGACGAGCTGATCAGCCATGGACTTCGGGCTCTGAAAGAGACCCTTTCTCACGATAAGGAGCTGACTATTGATAACACATCCGTGGGTGTTGTGGGTCTTGCCGGAGAAGGAGCCCAGGGCAAGATTGAGAGCTTCAAGTTGTATGATGGTCAAGATATCTCACCACTGCTGGAAGCCTTGGAGCAGGCAGAGTCTGGGGAGACGAAAGAAGAGGAGTCTATGGAGGTCGATTCATAATTCCTCGAAGCTTAACGCCCATAGAGATGCAAACCTGATTTCTAATTTTTCACGTTGATTATGTAGTCCTGATCTACCGTCCTTTAATTGTTACACTCCGGTATCAGCAGCGTAATGCGATGAAGTTATGCGAATGCTCACAGATACCTTATTGCATATTTAAAGTATCATCGATTCGTAATGAGTAATTTCGACCTTCGCTTTTGCTCTGATCTTTCTAGATCTATTCTACCCTGGCGTGTACCAAAACTACCAATGCCAAAGTCGTATCCTCATCAGATAAGGGATCGCGACGGCTGATGTAGCTTCGGCCGGTGCTCTATAAAACTATCTGCTTATTTATTCCTCACCCCAATCCAGGTCCATTCGACCATTGGTGCTCTTGTACTCCAACAACTTAGGCAGCACCTCGCGGGGATCCTTCACCGCGATCAGAATGTCGGCGTTCGCAGCACCAATATAGCCCTCCTTGACAGCCGTCTGCACCCACGACAGCAGTCCATCCCAATACCCATTAACATTCAGCAGCACAATCCCCAGACGGTGAATCCCCAACTGACTCCACGTAGTCATCTCCATGACCTCCTCGATGGTACCGAATCCACCAGCCAGCGACACGAATCCAGAACCCGGGCCGCCCTCTCGCACCTTGGTAGCCATCAGACGCTTCCGCGTGTGCATGTCCGGCACGATCGTCGTGATGCCGTAGTCGGACTCCTTGAGCAACGACGCCTGGTCGAGGGGCTCCTTCATGACGCGCTCGGCGCCCTTCCCGCTGCTCTCCGTCGGCTGTTCTTCCTGCCGGGTGTTATCATAGCCCGGCTCGACGCGGACGAGCGCGCGCGGGATCACACCGTGAACGGCCTGCGGTCCGGAGAGTGAGACGAGAGTGCGGGCCAGCTCGCCCATCAGGCCCTTTGTGCCGCCGCCGTAGACCAGCTGGACGTTGTTCTTGTGGAATTCGCGAGCCAGCGCGCGGGCTGTTTCCATGTGAACGGGGTCAGTTCCGGCCACTGAGCCGCAGCTGGGGATCGGTTGGAGTTAGTGACTTGTCTTTGCGTGGATATGGAGCACTGGGAGATGCGACGGGCTGTGTGTTTGGTGGGGGCGGGGAGGAGGGGCATCATGGAGTTGCGATGCTTACAAGACGCAGACAACTGCGGGTTTGTCCTGTTGAGCGGCCGTCATGGCTGTTATTGCTCGATTTTGTGTCGAAATCGGTGAATATGCTTTGTTCAAAAGATGGTGGCGCTGAGCGAGTTCGGCCAGTGCCTGTAACTATATTGAAGTGTTGGGCAGAGACAACGGAGATATATATCCAATGGGTCAGACTGACTCAACCCCACAGGATCCGGCCAAATCACTGCAGACAAACAGGTTCATGGTCTTCCTCGCTTGATATCGTCTGCATTATTATCGCATTGCATCACAGAATATAATATCAGAGGTTATATCCATCCAGAGTTATGGTTCACCGACTCTTGGTGATTTTCCTGTGAGCCATCTGCAAGTATACGAATCTTACACTCCTAGGCCATGTTGTCCTTGCAGCAGTCAAACCATCGCATCGGGCGCATGGGGATATCGATTACTCTTACAATGTTAATCTCCAACGTGTCGTAGTATTTCCTGAGATTGGGATGTTGGGAAATCCTGAGTCGCAAAATGTAACTCAGTTACGTTCTCATGTTGGGTATCTTGAATAAAGGAATACGGCAGTTTCAACTTCCAGCTCGACCTTTCTTCTTCTTCAATCTGCTCTCGTCGGAACTCAACGGAGTGCCCACCTTCTCCGGCACCTTCCCAGGGGTATCGACTCTCACAACGGGTGTTTCAGTCCTCATGGGCACCGGAATCGGTGGCTGCTTCGCTGCCCCGGTTTCGGTTGATTTAGACATGATAAAAGACCCAGGCTCACCCACCAACGGACTCTCATCCATATATTCGTTTTCGTATCGAACAAAAAGATTGAATGACTCCGCAAGTGTCCTCGTATCCTGGAATGTTGACGCAGTGTTCCCCGTCTGCGATCCCACAAGGGGAACTCTTGCCGAGTTCTCTGCGTCAGGCATTGGAGTGTTCTCCTTGCTCTGTTGAGAGGCAAGTCCGGGTTGGCCGCCATCTGCTGGCTTCGGGGCCGGCGGTAGATAAGTATGTCCGTGCGACGGCGTGAAAGTAGGCAATGTCGAAGCGGTTTTCAATAGACTGGTAAGAGATGTGACAGCCGAGAGCTGCGCGAGGTATTTTAGCTTGACTCCCTTCCTATTTTGCGCAAGGGAGAGACGGCTGCAAACGTACAATGCGGTTTCCCACGACACTCGCTACGGAGGGCGCCATGTAGATGCAATCTCCCACCACAAAAAAGGTTGAAAGCACCACTATCTCATCTTCCTGGCCTGCCCGCTTTCTTCGCATTTGCTTGTGAATCACCCATATGTTCGAGGGCTCGTGGGCGAATTTAGTGTCAGACTGCGCGGCGGCTTGCAATGGATCGTACGCAACGACAAATTCCAGTCCCTGCATGGTCCGTAGTCGGTTCTCAAAGGCTTCTCGTGTCTCGACGAAATGGCGAAAAGCTTCATTGTAGTTGGCCTGGATGACGAGTGAGGCATTGTTCGAGGTGGCATCAAAGAAAGGTGATTCTGCGAAGTAAAACAAGACTTATCATTACTCATAGTCAGCATGCGTATCTCAAACTTGATCTTCTAATTTCTCCTAAGAATTGCTCCTACTGTTGTTTGAATGGAGGAACCCTCCCATCATTTGGACGTGCGGGGGAGATCGCCAAAGGATCTCTTCCATTGACGCATCTTGTTGGACCGCCATTGTGTAACTCTCGATTTTTAGGACTTGATATTTCTCTTCCAGAGGGTCTAATGATAAATCAGAAGCTTCGATTGCCCTATGGAAGTTGCTTTAGTGAGTATTCTTCTGGTGATGTTGATTGATGCCGCAAGCTCTCTGCGGAGATCGAAAGCGATATTTGCACTGTTTGCATATATTGCTTCATAGATCTAGATATAACCAACCTGACTCCTACCGCGAATGTGGTTTTTTATATATAACATATATGGGATAATTGAACTCGATGCTAAGATCCATGTTTATACTATCTATATTTGTGTGTATGTGTTTGAGGTATTTCCAAATATCCTGAACGCCATGCCTGGAAACCCCAACGCTGAATGTTGAATGCGACCCTCTATCATCTAAGCCAACCTCTAAACAGCCTGCAAATGTTGAAATGATTCATGTGGCATCGTGATCAAAAGCGAAAGACATTCACGTCTTCCTTGAACACCTCCTTCGTCATTTGGACGGGGCGAATATACCGCAAACAGTACGGAGCTTTGTCAACATCTCATCCCACTCGCCTTCGGGGGTGCTCAATGTCGTCACTGCTCCTCCGGCACCGATTCGCCAAAGCTGCTCATCTTCCTGATCCTGCGAGCAGGTAAACGCCGTACGGATGAGGACCGAGAAGCTCCCACCGCCTCCCAGGTCTAGATAGCCCATGACGCCAGAATAAACACCACGCTTGCGATTCTCAATGGAACTGAGGTGCATGCATGAACGTTCCTTGGGAGCACCAGTCATTGAGCCGGGTGGCAGACATCTTTGCAACGCAGTCAGTCCATAACCAGACATGTTCGAGGACCGCAACTGCGGCATATCCCGCACAGCAAAACCGGGACGGTTCCGGTCGACTTGAGCTTTGACATGGGTGATCATTTGATAGACACGTCCGTGATCCTCTACCTCGAGCAGCTTTTCAACGCGGACGCCTGCGGAGCCACATATGCCATAGAGATCGTGGCGGATGAGATCTGCGATCATCAAATTCTCGGCCATCTCCTTTGTTGAACTCAAGATTTCTTTGGCCTTCTCCAGGGTCATATCAGCACTCTTCCTCACAGTACCCTTCATTGGCTTCATCTCGAGAGTGGAGGATCGGTCCCAGTTGAGGAAGCATTCGGGGCTGCTGCTGACGATCTTGACGTGTCCCAATCGCGCGAAGCCACTGAATGCGGCAGGATTGTACTTCCTGAGGCGCTTGTACAGCTTCCAGGGGAAGTTAACACGACCACTATGGGTAGCGGGTGAGGGTAACTTGATCGATGTTTCACAGGTGAGACATAGTTCGTACGATTCACCAGCCTCCAGTTCCGCTTGACAGGCCCTAATCTGATTTTGATAGGCCTCCTCTGTCGGAAACTGTGTGATGCTCTGCGTGAGTATGGAATCCAAAAACTCTGTATCTGCATCAAGGGTGCTCAATTGGACCAAGGTTTGGCGAATGGCGAGATCCTGTAGTGATTGCGCAGTCTGATCAAGCCATTTATTTGACAGATCATCGTCGGCTCGCGTCGACTGAACGGTGATTTGGCCCGTTTTGTTATCAACCACAACACTCCTTTCGACCCACAGAAGGCTCGCATCAGCTGGATCCTCCCCGAAATTATTGCTAGCAGGGTGAATTTCCGCAGCTGATTTGGGGCGAGCAAGGCATGCCAGCCCCATCTCATACGAGAAATATCCTAGGAATCCTCCCCAGAACGGAACAGTGAGACTTCCTGAATCCACCTTCTTCATATCCATGACAAACCTCATCACGTCCCAGAATTGGGGGACTGACAATGACCTTTCAGTGATGTTCTCCGTGGCTGCAGAGTTCGTGAAAGCGCTGTCTGGGGAATAGCAATCCTGTAGCTTCTCTAGAAGCAACTTCTGAGTCTCTGCGGAGTACTCCAGCCTCCAGCTGACGGGTGTCGGCACTGAGATTATGCTATACCTTCCATTTGACTGGAACAACACCGTCGGTGAATCTGGGGCATTCAGGTGCTCGCATATCGATTCAGCGTCCAGAGTCTTGGCTGTGAGAGTACGATAGGCAGAACGAGAGGACGCGCTCGCGCTCCAATTCAACATTGTGAAAGCAGCATCTGGGAGGGAGTTTTCATCGCCTGAGCGCGAGGAGATGATATAATCGGGGAGAGCACCATAGCCTCCGCGCCCAGTTTTTCTGTTGTAGTTGAGAGACATATCCCACCATCTCTTGAGCACTTGGGTGCAGGCTTCCCTGTCAGATTTGCAGGACTCTGGATGAAACTGTACACCCCAAAATGGCTTTCTCTTGTGGCGAACAGCCATGGGAATCTGGGTATTCCCTTCCTCGAGAGAGAACCAGGCCAGTAAATCAAGGCTCCTGGAAGCAAAGTAGTTTTCATGCTGAGTTTGACGATCCTCAACCCTCTGAGTCGAAAGTTCCGGAAGATCCACCTTGGCATATAGCGAATGGTAGAGTGTCACCTCGACATCTCGCATGCCTTCAAAAATGTCTTTCTTGGCAGTTGTGATGCGATGGACCTGTCCATGCAGCGGATATGGCAACCGCCCTATGGAGATACCATGGCGAAGACACAAACTCTGAAATCCGAGACAGATCCCGAGAACAGGCAACAGATCCGCATCGTCGAGATTCCAGATATCCTGCATGATACCGACATCCTTGGAGATATTCGGGTTGCCAGGCCCGGGACCCAGCACAACAGCTTCGAAATGCTGCAGATAATCGACCATGTTACCGTCGGGCCAGTCCGAATCGATAGTCATCACCGTGACCTTGACGTCGAGAATCTCCTCCAGCATGGCAACAACGTTGAAGGAGAAGGAGTCGTATGCATCGATGTATAGGACATTCCTTCGAGCTGGAGTGTTGCTATTCACTCTGGACGGCTGATTGACATCTCCTGCCGCCTCATAACCACTCAGGAGTGGCGCCATTGTGCCTTCGCCCACAGGGCTGCGAGATGTACCTGATGGGCTGTGATCGAGGAAAGAACAACACCAAAAAAAGTGCCAGCAGTCTCAAGAGAGCACGAATAAACCGAAGAGTTGATATACAAAATTTCGAGACGTAAACCCGGGATTTTTAAGATTCATTCATAGAGAATCCTGAAGGGTGGCGAGACAGAACCTCCTTCCTGGGGGGGTCAGTCAATCCGTTACTCTGCCATTTCGAGAAAACACGTAGTATGGTTAACAGGTACAATAGATCAAGGATGGATCTGAATACAGAAATGCAGAACCGAATAAATGGAAATCCGAGGGGAATAACCAGGACAATGCTAGTGAGAGAGCATCTCGATATCTACTGATCGGGGAAAAAAAAAAGTAGTCTGGACGAGAAGAAGTGGAGCGGCAATCCACGGAACACTTTGGTCGCTGTTCCTTTGGGTCTCTGCGCCTCCGATAACCTTCTTTTCTTCTGCTTCTCGATTCGAAATAATAACCTTACGATATCGGTTCTAGAATGAGGGTTCCATGAGAAATGAACGTGTTTCAAGGGTCTGTGGCGAACTCTTCTTCATAAGGTGTTTTTTGTCTCACTCGGCCATCAACCCAGAACGCTTGTATTATTAGAAGGAAAATGAGTTCATATGTTCAGGATCATAAGGCTTAGGATTGATTATATATACCTCTAGCTCAATCTATAGTTCAGCTCTATCCTGTACATAGTTTGAGAGGCGACTTCTATAAACTTCGCGACTGAAAAAGCCAACTCTGACTTGGAGAGTATCACTCAGCCAACATGCAGCATTTCGACAAACCATGTAGATAAACAAAATCGTCAACGTCGTAAGATCAGTCATACACTCGAGTTCGAGCTTGGTTTGCTAACACTGGCCAGCTTGGCTGCTAACTTGGGGAAATATTGAGCCACGAAGCCCTCGCTGTAGCAAGTCAGTATTGATCACGGATGACCATATCGATAGAGATCTTCGTACCTGTAGTAACTATGGGCTGAACTATGATCCCCCACCAGGTTGTGCGCCAGTTCATGGCAGAGGATGACCCACCAATATACCATCGCTTCGGATCGATCCGCAGCTTGGTTCTGAAGCAACTCCTTCTCATGTAACTGCTGGAAATAGAAGTAATTGCAGAAGATACTGCCAGCCCGGTTGAAGGCTATGGTCTTACCACCGGGGTCATAGAAGACACTGAGAGTATCAACTCGCAATGAAAAGACACTGGCACACTCGATCAACATGGAAGCAAACAGGTTGATCCCAGCATTGTTTTGAGACAAGAATGCGGACCGATCAGATAGTGTTTTCACGAAAAGAACATGGATTCCGCAGGGAAGCGTCGCCACGAACTCCAAATCATGGCTTGGCTTTTCGTCACAGTACGACTTCGTCTCAGTAACTTGGTTTGTCTCCGGCCGACTATACAAGCCCGAAGACCCATGAGGTCGGCAAGACTGAATAGCAGAGAGTAGTTCCGAGTGAAGTCGATGTGGAGGGTTGACAGATGCTGGTTCCTTCGGACGCAGTTTCTGCGGATCTTCTGCAGAATAGGGAGGGGGAGGGGTAGAGGTAGTTGTAGGATCCGGTGTACCTGAGCCTTGTGACGCTGATGGATCTCCTCCTCCAAGAGGATTCCAATTTGAACGACCACCCTCTAACCCAAACCGTTTCGTCAAATTGGCAAATAACCCACGCGGACGTCGATCTTGACCAGCCTCTGCTTCTTCGGGTTGTATGTTGCGAGTACTATCCCGGTTAGTCGGCGAATCTGGAAAGTCACCCGGCATCAGGGGCTGGGCAGTCTTTTCTGTATGCTGTTCCTGGGCTTGAAGTTGTGCTTGTTCCTTTGCCCAAGCTGCCTCCCTCTCTTTAAGACGTTCTTGCTCCTCCTCCAACTGTTTTTGACGCCGATCCTCGGCCACCCTAGCTTCGTGGGCCTTTTGCTTGAGTATACGCTCCACATTATATCCTCGGGCCTTGAGTTCTAGGAGGTCGGTCTTCAACAACATTTCCAAGGTGAGTGTAGAGTGCAGCTTTGGTCGTACGAGAATGAGATGCACAAGAGCTTGACTAATTTCATATAGGTCATATTTGCCGGGGCAAATCCACAGAACCCAAGTCCGCGAGTTCTGAGTGATAATAGCACTGCGCTTCTGGGTGTGAGACACCCGCCGTCCTTTGAGAGACCGGGTGAGGGAGATTGAGTTTACCACTTGAACCTGGAGATTCTTCTCCAGCCATCTAACATCGTGACGTATCGAATTAGGAGATTGATCATGCAGGAACAGCCTTGTGCGTTCGTTAATCAGCTTGTTCAACTTAGCTGCTGGTCGCTGATCAGCCGCTACGGCACCCCAATTAGCACGCTCCTCAACCAATCCACTTAATGGAATGGCTCCAAGAGCGAGATAAAAATTCTCCAGCATTTCCTCTTGCGGTGCAGCTAGCAAATGCTCTTTGAAGAGGTTGAAACTCTGAAAGTCATCTACCACGACTGCGTCTTTGGCGGCTGTCAGAGTCCATTCTTTAATGCTCTGATCTTCAATCTCGTCATCATCAGACCCTAAGAGATCCTTTTGAGATTTTTCTTGAGCTAGAGAAGAGATATCTCGACTTGCCAGAAGAAAAGCTGATCTTTTCATCTCAAGGAAAAGCTCTTTGTCTCTTTTGAAAACAGCGAGATGCTCCGCGAGACTTCTCAGGAGCTTGAGATATTTGTCAGCGCTCTGAAATGTAGAGGAGATTCTGGCCGGTTCTTTCACGAGCATGTACGCGAGTTCGGTCTTTGTGGGTTCCCTCTTGGAACCAACCGCCATGAGAAAGAAGTTTGCCTCTTGCCCAAAGTCTACAAAGTCGAAAATATCTCGATAGTCTTCGCTTTCCCCGAGGTAGCATAGTTTTGGAGCCACGCGACGAACGGCCGGACTTTGCTCAGGTGCATCCTTCTTTCCGATTGGAATTATCAGTGCACTGCCAGTGCGCTCGATATCTCGAGCCCTTAGCTCTGACACTCTCCCAGCAAGATATTTGAACAAAACTCTTGCGTCTCGCTTTGTGGATGGTGGATGACAAATGAGGCGATCAAGGCATTCAGTGAGAGCCGGGTGCTGCTTCACCCCAAACTTGGAAGCATGAGGATGAAGGTCACGCCGCAGAATCTTGAAGCCAAAGAATGTAGCACCGTCGTCTGTAAAACATTTACTTGGGGTGCTGATCTCGCTAGCACCTTCGATGGGTAGAAATGGAAGAGTGATAGGACTGCAATCGAACGTAGCGTAACCACTCGTGTGATATTCGGAGATGTAGTACGACATAGCTTTTCCATGCAGCACCCAGTCGTTCGCAGCAGCGGCTTTTGACATTATTTCTATTAGCTCGGCTGCTGAAGGAAAACTTCTCAAGCCCAACATAGCCAAGAATTTCCCTTCAATGCTGCCGGGCTGATAATTCCCAGGCCACTCAATGATTGGGAGACCTAAAGCTCGAAGAGAATCTTTCGGTTCAAAGAGTTCGTAGATCTTGTAGCGCGTTCGATTGGGCGACTTGGAATCTCCCGACCCTTCGGCAGTGCAGATGCTTGTTTTCTTCAGCTTTTGGATGTCATTTGCGGGGATGTCATCGCGAACAGAAGCAAGATAACGTATCAGATCGACATGACTCCACTTTCTCTCGTGCTCGCTCTTGCTATCAGCAATTTGGGGATTGTTATTTAAAAGTCGTTCGAAGATGACACCAAGTTCAACAGTCTTGCGAACACCAAGCGCCCCCAGAAACTTCTCCTTAACACCATTGAGGCCATGAACGACAGGAAGATCATCGAACAACCGGACCGATGAGAAATATGTCTCTGCGGGCCGTCTCATCCCAAGCTTGGTAGGAATGATTGTGTGAGGCTGCAGCAAAGTGACTATTGCCTGTCTTGACGGCTGGCTCAAGCTGTTATCCCATTGCTTTGACAACACAGGTAAGATCTGCGCAGAGAATGACGCTGTCTGCGTTATATCCTGTTCCAAAGGGAGAATATTCCGTTTGCCGGCGTTGTTGACAAGCCACCGAATCCAAGAAACTGTCTGCAGTTCAACCCATCCGAGCGCTTCTAATTCCTGTTTCGCAAGAGACTTGATGTATTTAAATGGCATGACCGAAGGCGGCACCGGAAACTCAACGGGAATTCGCTGCGGATTTAGATAATTATTCACGTCCGCGAAGACAAGGAGCCGGGTAGGATTGCCTTCATCATCTTCATCGTTTGCCACTGCAACACTCAGCAGGCTTTGGATTGAAGATTGATCAAGCTGGCCCGATAGAGCTTTTCGCCCTAGCCACTTTAAAAATTCAGTGATCTGGGCTGGCCGCAGCGTACTGGCTTCTAACTCCCGCTTGATGTCCGACACTGTGACTTCGGTGACCAAACCAAAGTCAGTGAGTTTTCCAACAAAATCCTTTGCGCCTGACACAAGTTCATCGGGCAGGACAGGTATAGAGTCCATGAAACTCAAATCTTTGGGAGCGATGCGTGCCTGATGACTCTGTATGATACCACATGTTGATAATATCTCGATGGAGGCGTTCTTATTACATGTCCAGAAAGAATCTTCAATGGTCTGACCCAAAAGCGATGACGGTGTCGATTCGCGGAAGACGAATTGATTTGCCGTGTATATCGCTTCGGGCAGAACCCCAACGATGTCATTCTTCCGAACTTTCGATGACTTGGATGAGTCCAGCTTGGACAAGATCCTTGACTTAATTGACGCCATTTCTGCAGACCAGGCAACCCGACAAACAATGCCTGCTGCCCTCAGCATCTCGAGATTCCATTTGCTGATATAACGTGTGTTGAGGTCAATGCTTTCTCGCTCAACTGTTGGTATCACCGAGGGTGCAGATATGTGGGCATTTAGTCCTGTAGTTTGATGTGTGGGGAACCCTATAAAGATTCTTCCAGCTTTGGTGGGTAAGATGGATGATAAGACCTCTGACTGTAGCGCTGACGCTCCAGATGCTATGTCCGTATCGTATGAAGGGGTCAGGACCGCAAGGGTTGTTTTCTTCGGTGGCGGTTTGCGTGTGGCTCGTTCCAGCTCACTGCTCAATGAGTGGCTGATCGAACACTGAATGCTTGCAGTACTAATATGTAAGAAAACGGATGCCTTGCAGATAATTGACAAGTCTTCAGAATCAGCAACACTATTCTGCTTTTCGATTTTCGCTGGCTTCTCTTGTGCATTTTGGCCAGTGAGCCGTGAGAAAAACGTCCGCAAGGAACCTGTCGTATCCCTCAAACTATCCAACCGGAAAACGCTTGCGGTTGAGTTCCATTCAACAACTCGCATCCAGGCTGCGTCGACCTGGACAACCTCTCGAGCGATGCTTGTGACTTTCATCAATCCCTGGGGCGTCTTGGTTTCGATATCTCTCGGAATGGAAAGATCAATGCTAGGAGCCGCTTTCTTCGTGAGTCGCGAGAGATTCCAGTCGTCAAGCCATAGTTCGATGCTTTCAAGACTGACAAACGTAAGGCTGCTTGAGAGGAATTGACATAGCTGTAACAGGGACGGAATCGGCGAGGAGTCATTGCGATAATCAAGAACAAATGTTGTCTCCGGATTTGACTCCTCGCTCAATTGCAATCGCCGTGTGAATAGTGCATTACCCTTCCAGTAGAACGCCATGGCATCTTTCCCCGAGGAGACGAATGGCTCCTCGCAGTCATCGAAAACACTGTAGAAGCCCACACCAAAAGCCCCAATCTTCGTTTCATCAGGATTTCCATCCGCGATACGTTTTAATCTTGCCCAATCCTTCTCACTGAACGGAAGACCGTTGTTCGAGATCAACAAACGTTTGAGAGTGTGGTGAGATACAACGTGTTTGATCAGCGTGGTCTGATCGGCGCTGGGAGGTAAAGGTACAGTCGTAGAAGGTAGGGTTTCGAATTTGATGGTGACCTTGGAAGCATTGGCATCAGCCGCATTTTGAATCATCTCTCGCAGGACAGTCCTGATCATATGAGGTAAGCATTTGTTATCGAAACCTAAACCAACACAGGACGCTGCCCGTACCATTTCCCCGAATATCGCGCCAGAACCTTAGAGATAAGGCCCCGTGTGTCGACAGTGACAGCCTCTTCGTCATTGCCCGAGCCCAGCGTTTGCGCTCTTAACGCGTTGAAATCGATATTCTTCGCCATTTAACAGAGATGACCCGAACGCCCATAGAAGAAAGTCGGATGGCTAATCAGGCATCAGACTAGATAGCCTGTACTGTGCCGCTGGTCTCCCCCTTTTGAGATCAAAGAATCGAGTCTCTCGGAAGTTGATGTGATTGATAAACAGTGTATCCCCGGACAACCAAAACAAAGTCTAATGCAGTCCCCCAGATAGTCTATCAGATACAAAATTAGAGAAGACAATAGGGATCGTTATTGTGAGCAAGAATACATGAATAATTAGAAATAGAGAGGAAATCAGGGGCGACAAGCATATAAAGACAATGAAACAGCAGCCTGGATGGCAAATGTCACGTCTGCTTGTCGGAGACTGCGGAGTTAACCAAGGCTATCGCTTATCACCACGTGCAACTCACTTATGTAAGACGGAGCTACCCCATGACAGAAACAATACCGTCGACGATAAGAACCAAGAGTGCAGTGATTATCGAATTGCCGTGGAGAGAGCTACATAGTTCTTATTTGTTGTTGCTCTCGAAAGTGGCCGCTCTTCATTCGTTCTGCTGTCTCTTATAATCAGATCGTCTTGGGGATCTTGTGCAGGTCGCAAAATCTCTGTTTTCATTCTTCATTGTATGATCTTCATCAAGTTGATTTTTCCTGTGGAAGTAGCAGTCCTGAGCATATCGCCCGGCGGACTGCCCCCCCCCCTCCCGCCTCCTTTCAGATGTCAATATGGCCGCTGATCCTCTTTCGCCTATTGCGCCTGCGCGTCTGAGGGCACTCTTGCTTCCTGTTGGGAGGATAAAACGGTCGAGGTTCCTGAGCTTTGCCGCGAGGCTTCAGGCGGAAAATGTTGTTCGCCTGGGGGACATCAGTCCCAATGCGCGACCCAATCGAAGTAGGCACTGTCGCGATCCCAAGAAGAAGCATGACTGCTGTGTTGGCGTAAGAGGATGCAATAATTGACTGATTCTACTGTCAGATATGTTTTCACCGTTAGCGTTTCCCACAGGAATGATACTCTATGACCTTTCTTTCTCTGTGCCTCCCACATCGCATCTAGAGTTATTTCCTTTCGAGATCTTTCGAGAACCGTTAGTGGTCATTGCCATAGCGGATGGTGCAGAATTACCCGGGAAATTTCAGGAGGATGAAGGGCAACCTGCTACTCAAGACGGTCAAAGACCGCATGGGCTAGATCGGCTTCTGGAGGAACTTGAGTTGCTTCAAGAGAGAAACCCGCGGGCCTTGGTCCATCAACTTATGGTCTTCGATCGTGAAGGAGTCAACAAGCTCTCCAATGGCCGCGAAGGCGTTACATGGATTCCGAAGCCGGAGTTGTCTAAGGCTACTACCATGAAGACTGCATTGTGTGACATCACGTCGCTACTTCTTTCTGAACTTGACGAATTCGCGAAGCGCATACAGAGCATCCCATTCATTGATTCGCCCAAAGCTTCATCCTGGGGGCCTCGTCGTGGTCCGAGCCTACGCGCACGTCCCACGGACAAGCTCATTCATCGAATGACCCTGCCTGCACATCTGCCCTCCCACCCCAGCGACTCTCCTGAGCCCACCTTAAGTTCTAACAAGAGTTCACCTGGCCCCAGCGAGCACGAGACCCCAACTACCTTCGATGAAATAACTCGATCTATTCAGTTAGCCAATCGCGCCAGCACTGCCGGCAAGCCCAACTCTCTGCCAACGTCAAAAGAACATAGCCGTGACAGAATGTCAGTAAGCGGGATAAGTGCTACTGATCGCACAAAAAACCGGATCAAGGGTCGCATGGGCGTGGTGATTGGAACCCTCTTCCTTCAATCGGGAAGATGGCCAGATGCATTGAAAGAATTGGTTGAAGCCGCAACGAACGCCCGAGCGAGCAGTGATTATGTGTGGCATGCCAAAGCCCTTGAGTCCATTCTTATTTGTCTTGTCTTATTTGGATGGGCGGGCATGGATTTTCAGGTCAGCATTCTGATCTCGCCTTAGTGGTCCATAAAAGTTGTGGCCGGCTTGCTAATTTTGCTCATTCAGATACCCCCGATTTGTTATCCAGCAGTTGATAAGTCCTCAAAATCGCTTTATAGCACCGCGGCCGACTCAGGGCAGTCTACACCAGGTCCCCGTGTCATCTCTCTCCAAAACCTGGCCAACCTCTTACCAGATCTTGCAAATAATATTCTCAATCTCTACACCCGCGCGTCCATTATAACTGATGAGCCAGTGCCTCAGCTTGTGTTCTCGGAAACAGCCATCCGGCTTTCGAGACTGATGGTAGCTGCGCGCGTTCGTGATGGGGCTTTGGATGATAATGCATTGAAGCATATCGTTATGCATGAGCCTTTACAGCCCTTGCATCGGCCAGAACGTCCACGTGGAATGGTCATTCTTCGGCAATCAGACATCGCAAATTTCTTATTTCGTGCTTTGCCGCTTGCGCCCAACTCGGATCTCCCAGCAACAGATACTATACCGATTATAGTTGGTGTTGTCTCAGCGTTGGATGCACTCGACCTACCGAGAAAGAAAGCATTCATCCTGAGGGAGTTCCTGTCAATAATAGTCCCGACTCTTGTGCAGGCTCGTAAGATTGGTGCCGCAGAAGTTGGGATTCATCCAGCTGCAGGATTGGCTTCTCTTAGCGATACAGCTTTTGATATCAATGCCCTTGATGTCGGTTCCGGTAATATGGAGAGAAGTATGCGCGCCCTTCTAGGCGTTATCGGAGAAACATATGGTGTGCAGCCCTCCTCATCTCCCGAGTGGGAGAAGAAATGTTCCTCGAGTGCCGGTCAGACCGAGTCCTTCCCTGAATATGACTCGGTTACTGCTATTGTCGAGCGAGCCTTCCGTCATGTGGCCTTGAACAGATATGGGGATCTGAATTTGAAGATAGATGCGCTGAAGGCATGTATCAATTGCTGCGAAGCGCTTCCCGATTTTACGGGCGTACTTCAATTCACCGTCGAACTTCTCCAAACCATCAAGGGGGGTCTAATGCTTTCGGAGGATCGTTACACCCCTCCTTCTCTCCCCCAGGATGAGCAAATCCACCTTCTCAATAATATTAAGCGAACTGTTGGTGCCGCGAATAAACTAGGCGCTTCAGATCTAGAAGCAGAATACTGGGATGACTTCCTAGTTCGTGACGTCCGACTTCTCGCCCTTCCTGATCCTAGAAGACCCGTTCGCCGACCGAAATCACAACTCGACGCTGTCACAACGAATGGTGATAAACCTTCGAAAGACCCATTTTTGTACAATCCCTTCCTGAAAACAAGCAGCAAAAGTGCGGAGTCACTTATGGTAGCCGGAGAACAGGCCGCTTTCACGGTAACTCTCCAGAATCCCTATGAATTTGAGATCGAGATTGAGCGGATCCGTCTCGATGCTGAAGGCGTACCTTTAGATGCTGTGGCAGAATGGATTATACTCCCACCCCTCTGTCTACAAGACATCACGGTTGTTGGTAGCGCCCCTAGCGAAGGAGCATTGAATGTGACTGGTTGCATTATCAAAGTTCGACACTGTCGCGAACGCAGATTCCCAATTTTCAACAAGCTATGGAAACCAGAGATTGGAAAGAAGTTCAAACGAACGGGACTCGCTGCCAAGCGGCCCATGACTGATCGGCCGCTGTCTTGGAGCTCGACAACCTCGAGAGACGGAAAGTCGCAAATGAAGAAAGGCCCCGAGACAGCTTCCTGTGAAGTGAAAGTCATTGGTCAACAACCGTCGCTTGTCATTGAATCGCTGTCGCTGTCACAGTCTGCAATGATGGTGCTAGAAGGGGAAACCAAGTCGTTCAGGATTACACTGCGTAACACATCGTCCTGCGCCTTAGATTTCATAACTTTCACATTTCACGATTCGACCACGAGGCAGATCCAATCCGCTCTGTCTAACAAAGATCTGCTGCCGGTGGAGGTGTACGAGCTGGAACTTCAGCTTTCCACGAAACCATCTTTGCGGTGGCGTCGTGAGGACTCATCACCAGATGACCATACTATACCTGCAGGCCAGGATGCAACGTTCTCCGTCGATATTATTGGCAAGCCAGGTTTACAAGATACTACTGTGCAGATTGACTATTCCCATATTGGATTACTCGGCGGCCAGCTGCCGGAGATGTTCTATACCCGCCAGCTATTCGTTCCCCTTACTGTGACAGTGAATGCGAGCATTGAAGTGGCCCGCTACGACATCTTGCCGTTCACCGGTGACTTTGCATGGTGGAATAGTCAAGGGTTAGATATGGGATCTGCTCAGAGCAGTACTACTGATAGCGATCCATTCTCTCCAGTCTTGTCTCAATTGGGGCGTGGGGTGTACGGCTCCGATCATTGCATTGTGCTGCTAGATTTGCGAAATGCCTGGCCAAAACCTTTGTCAGTATCACTTCACGTAAGCGAGCAGCCGACCGTTTCTCCGACTGGAATCCAAAAAGAGGACTCTGCTACCCTACATGGTCAGTATACCATCAGTGGAGACCTTCAGCCCGGTCAAGTTACGCGGTTTGTGCTTGTCCTCCCTCGTGTATATGTGGATAATCCACACGCCTCGATTCCGGTTCTGAATACTGGCATCAAGCGACAATTTGTCGTAAGTGCCAACAAACTTACTTTCGAGGCAGAAGCGGCATCACGGGAGGCTTTCTGGTTTCGAGAGGAGTTGCTCAAAAGGATCTCAGGGACTTGGAAAGAGAGTGTCACGACTACTGGCCATAAGGGTGTCATTGACCTGAGAGGGTTACGGCTGAACACGCGAATGGTGGACGCTTTCCGTTTGGAAGACATCGATACAAGCTTCTCTCTTCAGCCTTCGTTCGCAAGTGAAGAACGTCCAGTAGCTGCTGAAGGAACAAGTGGTCTGGTGCGGATCGGACGCTCAAAATACAAAATTGAGACAGACAAGATGCTTGATCTCACCATCACCGTGCGAAACCGCTCCTCAAAACCAATCCATCCCCTTCTTCGGCTCCAACCGAGCCTTCGCCATCAGCCCAGTAATGTTGCTCTTGATCTTTCGAGGAGGCTATCATGGACTGGCATGCTACAACAAGTGCTACCCATCTTGTCCAGTGGCGAGAGTACGAGTGTTACCATCGGAGTAACGGTCTTCTGTCATGGAGAATATGAAGTCGGTGCTACTGTTGAGGAAGTGCGACTTCTGAGGACTCTTCCTGGATTCGAGGCTGACCAGGGGGCGGCCAATGCACCCATCTTACATGATGATGAGGCCATTGAAGATACCTTCGGACTGGATGTTACGCGAAGAAGACGCATTTGGCATGCGAAAGAGACATGCGTTATGAATGCTCGTGATTGAATGTTTTACTCTCTTAGTATATAATCCTGCATCATCGTCGAAGTTGATGCCGGTTGACTTGTTTAACGATAGCAATGAACGTTTGTATGATTACCTCGCCATCTCTGTTATATCGATGTACAATCTGAACAGCGTTGATCTGATGAAAAGGTTCCACGCGATGGATACTGATTTGCCAACACTTGAACTTGCACATTTGGTGAGATTGTCTAGAGAGCTCTATGATGGAATGCTATGCTAAGGCAGAGAGAATAGAGATGTACCCTTCTATTTGACAATGATGTCCACCTTTCACATAGGATGACTTGTAAATAACTGGTTTGTATATACCCTGGACCATACCTGCAACTCTAGTCATATGAAATGAGATGTCTGCACCGCATGATTCGACATTCAGGATCCAACACAGCAAGCCGGCCGAAAAAGTAGCACGCCGTAATGTGATTTATTATAAGCCACGGCATGCGCCGATCGCCGCACACGCATTGGAATGTGTTTTGAAAGATGTGCATACGACCTGGGTGTTGGGAGAGCCCGGCCTTCAGAAACAGGTGCCGTGTTTCCAGGATCACCAAGATCACTCCTGATTCGCACCCTGATCGTACAGCTGACATTGAGACCTCTTAAGAATAATAGGTGTTGTTACGGCGATAGCGATCACACAAGCGCGTTCAATCATGTAGCCATATCCATGTCATGTTTGTCCCGGTTCTCGCCTGACAGCCTGTCCTTCCCAGTAGGAGGTCCTGGCTGCTCACCGACCGGGAAGCTGAGATACTTCCAGTCCTCGATCTCTTCGATGATACACTTGAGTCTGTCGCGGATACTCTCAACCGCATATGTCCCCAGGATGAGCCGAAGCGGGGGGTAGGAGCAATGGCCCAGTTGCCAGACCAAATGAGCTGCCTTGACAGCACTGGCGGGCTGTTTATCAGCCAGCCACATCAGCATTCGCCTGGCATGGGCGGCCGGCGCAGTCGGCGTATTGTATGGTTCGCTGGGCTGTTTGACGAAGAAATGGCCGTACAGCGGCAGCGGCGACGTAAGATTGTGCTCGTTGTTGGCCATGGTGGCGGTATCCGAGACGAGATCGCCCACGTCGTCGCGGCGCATATGACCCGGCTCCACTAGTGTGCCTTTGATGTTGAAACTGTCCACCTCGTAGAGCATACTTTCCATGAGCCCCTCCACCGCGTATTTCGAGGCACAGTATGGTCCAAGTCCCGGCACGCCAAGTGCGCCCGACGTCGAGCTGAAGATCAGGTACCGGCCAGAACGTCGCTCACGGAAGTGTGGCAATGACAATTGTATCATATTCAAGGTACCTGTGAAGTTCGTCTCAAACTGGTCCCGGATCTCGTATTCATCCTGATCCTCGCACGCGCCGATAACACCGTACCCCGCGCAGTTGGCGACAATGTCGATGCGGCCAAACCGCTCGATGGTACGGTCGATCACTCGTTTGACCGTTTCGCGGGCGCGGATATCACATAGTAGACCGAGGCAGTTTTCGTGTTCTTCCTCCAACTTCTTCATCGATTCCAGGCTGTTCTCGAAGGTGCGTCCGACAGCTGCGACAAGGTCATTGCGGCACAAGGCGGTTTTGACGAGAGAGCGGCCCATATGGCCTGTGGCCCCGAAGATCTATAGAACAAATGATTAGAAGTTTCACATATGTACAAGAAAAGCGCTTAAGGGGGTCAGCCACGTACCAGCCATACGAGTGGCTTAGGGGGGTTCTGCGGCCCTGGGGGGTCGGTGGTGGAAGGGAGCTGAAGTTTGGGCTCTCGCGCGGCAGATGCAGAAGGTGATAGAGTATTTATAGGCTTGGGTGGGGATGTCTGGTTATCCATTGAGGGGTAATATTGTTGGTTCGAAGTGTAAAAGGAGGGAGACTGTGTGAGAGACATTGCTGCTGGTCTTGAGCTGGTGTTGTGACATAGTGAAGTTGTTGGAGTTCTCCGCATTAGGAAAATCCGGGGTGGAATCGAAGGCGGACACTATAAACAGGAATTTCTTCATGCTGTTGATGGAAACACTATTCCTTTGATTGTATACAAACAGTATATACGAGGTGAAAGAGAGTGGCCGTGTGCTGATAATTATGGTATCCTATTTATGTGATATCCACTGAGAAACCACCCCGACATCGGCAAAGAGTATGGAGACACTCAAAAATAGAGCTTAAAGACTGCCCTCGACTAACGCCTACGCCAGAAGACGGATAGAGAGACTGTAGCCATGCGATCAGGTTTCTACCGTCCGATCTCCCTTCGAAGCCGTCCAGCGGCTGTAGAGGGCCCAGGTTCCGGCCAACCGCTCACAGCATCATCTACTTCTTCCAGGAAGGATGTACTGTTGTGGATGCTCGTTCCGCCTAATACCACGCGCACTCCGGGGGAGCTGGCATTGACCTGGGCAACCATTTTCGCTTCCTCGTAAGTCACGCCGCCGACCATGAAGATTATGATATCTTGTGGTTTATCCCGGATATGGCCACTACCTTCCAGGAAGGGGTATTGCAATTCCTTCAACTTGCCCTTGATGAGGTTTTGCAGTGTCGCCTCCAATCGCGGTGAGTGTTGGGTATAGACATTCTCGACGCCTTTCAGGCCCTTAAAGCGGTCTCGAGCGCCCGAGAACAACGATGCTGATTCAAAGAGATCGGTGAAGCCACCTGCAACTGGGGGTGCTTGCAATGAGTGGTGATAAGCAAGGAGTTTAGGAATAATATTGACTTTGTACGATGGGACGTCACCTGCCGTGACTAAGAGATCAAGCAGGACTGGAAGAGCATTGGATGGCTGTTTTTCATATCGGAGAGCATACAGGGCTACCAGTCGAATCTTGTTCTCCGCGGGTACCGTGGGTAACTGGATGATTCTTTGTAAAGCCTAGGAAAATGGGTCAAATAAATATACCTGCTTTGAACATGATCTCACACGCCGACACATACCTTGAGGTCATTTGCGTGGTTATCATTGCAGGCCAAGCTCTGCTCCAACTCACTGACATCGAGAAGGTTGTCTTCGCCGACTCGCCGGCTAAGCTCGCCAACCAGAGTGACATGCTTGCTGACATTTCCCGAGAGCTTGCGGAATTCCGGGTAATCTTCCACGAAGCGCTTCATGTCGGCAATGGACTCAATGTTCATGGTGTTTTGCGTCTTCACCTGATACTGTTCGACGTATTCCTTGATGTTCTGGCCCAGATCGCCGAAGTTTTGGTACATGTTCTTCTTGAAGAAGGGATCCTGGTCTTGCGATAGGACTATCTCACGAAGCTCAGGCCGGATGTCGGGCACATCGCGCAGATCTACTCTCCCGTTGTTGACTCCCAATAGCTCATGAACCATCGCCTGGTATGTCCACTGGGTCAATAAGGGCGTGATGGGGTCGTCTCTGCGATCCAGTATGAGCAAGATTGGCGGGGTGTCGGTTTTTCTGAAATTGAAGAGCTGCTCCTCCTGGGTCACCTGATAGCGAACCTCTGTAGCTAATTTCTTAGCCAGCAAGCTGTTCTTCTCATAGCGGATCAATGGGTTTTTCTTCAAAGCCAGCAGAATTGCAAGAACGCCTTCTGTTGCTCGTTGTAGAGCGTCCGCATTCCACAGGTCCGGCGAATGGCTCCATAATCGTTGATAGGGGAACCCGAGGTTCAAAGAACACAGATCAGGGTTAATGACCAAGAAGTCGGCAAAATGCTCCTGAACCACGCGAACGACCTCGTGCCCATCTGCTTCGGCGAGGCGCTCCAGCGACGACTTGCGAATGATATTGCTAAGGTAGATGTGATATTCTCCATATTTAGGATCGCGAAGCTCGTCAATGAGGAACTGGATAGAAGTCGGAGACGGGCGCACGAAGCATAAACAGCGTAAATGTCGCATTTTCTCTCGCGCCGCATTGTCCAGGCGATCGATCAGGTATACTTCATGATTCAAAAGGGCGGATTGGGTGATGGCCGTCGAAACGATTGGCATCTGTCCGTCGCAAGAGTCAGCCTTCACATACAAGTTTCAACCGCACCCAGCAGTAGAACGCAGATCCCACTGTCTCACTGTCGAGGAGCAAGATCTTCATCTTGGTTGACGATGAAGATCCCGACACTGATGACGAATCCCCCGTCGTGACCATCTTGGAGATGTACCCGGACACTGCAGCGACGACGTCCATGGCGATTGACCAGCCCGCGAAAGGGCGCGCGATGAGGGGTTCGGTATCGAAGACTGGAAGCTCAAGGAATCAACCGACCAGTAAATCAATACACTGATTCGGGGGGAAAAAAAAGAGAAAAGGAAAAGCAAATAGAGATCCAATTGTGACTTGTTCTACCCGGTCGTGGAATGGGAAGTGATGTGACGAGGGTGGTTGATGCTGCTCACAAGCCAACGCCAAGTAACGGTACGTACTTAAGCTGAAGCTCTCCACCCGTGACGATTTCATAATTCGATACCCTCATCTACATCCTCTTTTCGCAATTTCCTCGCCCTAGTTTGGTCTCTTTTCTAGATACGGATTCTCTCCGTTTTCTCTCATATTTCTGATTGCATTTATCTTCTTTGCCCCTTGCTGGGGTTGTGGTCTCGATCATGTTGCCCTACATTGATACCTGTATGTTGAAATTGTTTCCACCGCCAGTTTTGCCTGGGCTCATCACTCCTTCATATCTCAACAATGTTTTCTGGAGAAATCAACAACTGATGATGAGGACTATCCGCAGTATTTGGCTATCCTGCCAGGCTCACTGGTGCCTCAGTGGATGAGTGTGAGTAGTCTCTTTCAGCTCCTTCATCCTGACGCTGCTAACGCTTGTTTTACCTCGGATCTATAGTAAAGCTCATTGCATCATTCCTGGTCTCATACCCGCTAGCCGGTCTACTCAAGAGAATCCCCGACGCTCATCCTTGGAAGAAAAATGTCTTCATCATCGCCGTCGCCCTGTTTTATATGGTCGGGTTGTTCGATTTGTGGGATGGTCTGCGCACTGTGCTGTACAGTGCTGCTGGGACGTATGCCATTGCCTACTACATCGACGGGTCGTTGATGCCATGGATCGGATTCGTCTTCTTGATGGGTCATATGTCCGTTAGTCACATTGAACGTCAGATTGTCAACGATCCGCAAGCGGTTGATATCACTGGCGCACAGATGGTGCTCCTTATGAAGCTTTCCTCCTTTTGCTGGAACGTCCGCGATGGCCGTCTGCCCCAGGAAAAACTGTCGGACCCCCAGAAATATGCTGCTATAAGAGAATTCCCCAGCATTCTCGACTATGCCGGATATGTCTTGTTCTTTCCGTCTTTCTTTGCGGGTCCATCTTTCGAATACGTCGACTATCGGCGATGGCTTGACACAACCCTCTTCGAGGTTCCTCCAGGTACTGACCCGGCCAAAGTGCCTCCAACCCGGAAGAAGCGCAAGATTCCCCGCAGCTGCACGCCGGCCATCAAAAAGGGATTGATGGGTCTGGGATGGATTTTTCTATTCTTGCAATTGGGTTCCTTCTACAACCAGGAAATGGTACTCGCGGAGTCCTTCATGGACTATTCTTTCCTCCGACGGGTTTGGATCCTACACATGGTCGGATTTACGACGCGACTGAAGTATTATGGCGTATGGTCACTGACCGAGGGAGCCTGTATCCTGTCTGGACTTGGATACAACGGCTTCGATGCCAAATCAGGCAAAGTGTTCTGGAATCGGTTGGAGAACATTGATCCATGGAAACTTGAAACCGCCCAAAATTCCCATGGCTACTTGGGAAACTGGAACAAGAACACGAACCACTGGCTCCGGAACTATGTATACCTGCGCGTGACGCCTAAGGGCAAGAAACCAGGCTTCCGAGCCAGCATGGCCACTTTCACAACCAGTGCTTTCTGGCACGGATTCTACCCTGGATACTACCTGACATTTGTCCTGGGTTCCTTCATCCAGACTGTCGCCAAAAGTATGCTCACTTCTACATTGTTCTCTGAACAGGAAGATCTTCAGCTAACCTTCTCTCAGACTTCCGCCGTTACATCCGCCCTTTCTTCCTGACTCCTGACGGTTCCCAGCCTTTGCCTTCCAAGCGATACTATGATGTATTCAGCTGGCTGGTCACCCAGCTCACTATGTCCTTCGTGGTGATGCCGTTCATCTTCCTTTCATTCAGCTCCTCCATTCAGGTCTGGAGCAGCGTGTATTACTACGGGATTATCGGCAATATCCTTGCCATTATCTTCTTCGCCAGCCCTGCAAAGGGATACCTCATCCGAGCTCTGAAGAAGCGGAGCAAGCCCAGTATGGCACGGACGATCAGCGCGGAAAGCCTCCAAGAACCGACCTTGGGGTTGCCTAACGATCCCGCGCAGGAGATTGAAGACGTGGTTCAGGAAATTAGAGCGGAATTCGAAGCTAGGAGACGGCGCGGAAGTGTGACGGCCACCATGCCCACCGGCGAGGAGCTCAAAGTCGCTGTGGAAAACAAGCTTGGTCGGAAGATTTCGTTGTCTGATCATTCCGCAAAATAATGAAATTGTTGTTGTTGGAAACAGGCTTGTTCTGGTTCACCTGGGGTGCTTTGACGGTTTGAGGGCCGTTAGAATATCCTGGTGGTTACATTCTTTGTGAATATTGTGGTGTACGGGACGTTGGTAGACCCTCTTCGCCGCGTGTCTGTTTGCTTGGTCCTCTCATAGATCGATCTTGAGTTGGTTATGCTTTTGCTTTCCAATTGTCTTAATTCGTCCCAAGCCGGGCCTTTTATGTTTTATCAGCGGGATGGGAAATGTGCGATTGCGAGTGCATAGCGTAACAGGAAGAGTAATGCATAATTCGGATGACTTGAGTATTTTGCTCAAAGATAGAAGCTATGTATGCACTACAATCTTAAAATAATATTACTTTGAGTGAAACTGCAGGCATCCCAAAAAGAAATGTGGGTTTGTATTGATAAAGGTAGAAGGTAATGTTAGTCCGGCTCCATAATGCAAACATGTGTACATATGTACATGATCCAGCGAAAGTAATGTGCCAAGGCTATGTCAAAGATATAAAGAGAAGTTCATAAGTCTGTTCGTAAACCCTATTGATCCAACTCCTGGTGTGAGGCCGAACCACCTTCCAGGAACTGCGCTACGGCAGTTCATGGTCGACGCGCAACACACCAATAGCGAGCGGTAAGGCATGATCAGAGAAAAGCGAAAGAAGTCTAAAAAAAGAGCAACGCACAATATATGCATCGTGTCGGGTCGTACAGTCGTGTCAAGGTGAGTTCTGGGTCTCGGGTGATGACGAAGCAAGCAGCCAGTACCGGGAGTAGAAGGCGAAAAAGGGATGTGGGGTGTCGTTGAGTGAAGAGAGTCAACTCCCGGACCGTGGAATCAAACGGTATTCGATACAATCGACAAGGTGAAGAAGACCAGGCGTAGCCTGGGAAGGGAGAGACCGCAATCGCGGATGCAATGGGCCCGGAAAAGACCAAGTATGAAATGGAACGAGTACCTGCCCTCGTTCAGAAGCCCACCGTAGTGCCTACGGCAGCGAGTGTAACCTGTAAAAGTTAGTATAAAGAACAAAGACCCATATCTAGCTTTCGAAACACTTACAACAATGATAATGATCGCCAATCCTAGAGGAGTCATCCATCGGTTGAGTTTCCTCCACCATCGCGCATTTTCGTAACGTCTTCGCTCCAGATCATGGAGTCGTACCTTCAGCGCCATCTCAAGTTCAGGTCCATTCTCATCTAGTGCTGCACTAGGCTTGTCTGGTAGAGGGAGGAATGCGGCAATGAACCACGCTGGAGGACAATGGAGTAAGCAAATTACCTTGGAAGATACAGTACGCAGTCGAGACGCAAGACTTACCAATTGGAAACACGAAACCGAAGCAAAACGACCAGACTTGAATGTTCCGCCGACCCAGCAGTGGCTCGGTGCGAGAGTCCATGGATGGCGCTGCCCAGGCACTGCCTCTTCGTCGAACAACCCGCCTATCAGGATATAAATGCGGTGACCAACTGTGCCGTAACCGATGGTGTGTGGTCGATCGTGCATCGGTCTCAGGGCCTTTTAGCCAATGGCTTCGAGGATCTCGAGGATCATACAGGCTTATCCAACGAACACTTTCCATGGTTCGAGCCCTCGTCCGAGCTGGAGCTGTCGGGATTGTCTGGAGAGCTTGGGAGTTAGAGGTAGCAGGGCGCGCAGTCGGTGGCCGACTGCCATCAATGACCGACAAGGCAGGGTTGACAGCCTGTCCATCCAACGAATAATACATCTTAGCCCAGGCCGGGAGCATATTGTACACAATGCTTGAGCTGGTTCCCGGTCGCTTATTGCTTCGCAAGCTGCTTTTCCTCGATTCCGAAGAAAGACTACTCGGAACTGCGGGATTTCCAGGACGGGCGGGTAGATTCGACAGATGATCTGACTGCTCATCTTTATCAGAATCACTGATCAACCACAACGCAGAGGACTCTGGTCTCTGTCGAAAAAGTGCGGTGGTGGGCCTAGAAGGCTCACCGGCGGACATCCCGCTGGGTTCATCCCCCCCAGAAGCGAAGCTCGACTCAAATTCCGCAGACCATCTCGATGTCACAGTCGACAGGTGGGACTTGAACCGGTCTGATGCCTGGTCTGTAGTGAGGCCGTGGTTATTGTGCTCGGACGATCCTGCCGATTGTGAGGTATCAACCCACGAGCCCGAAGATGATGGCGCCAGGATGGTGGGATATTGTATGAAGACACCGCTATCAACATTAGGTTGGAAGTCCGATGGCGGCCCGCTGCGAGAAGATGATGTGAGCGAGCGGGAATGGCTGCGGCCACGACCACGCGTCGAGTTCGAGTTCGATCGCACTGATGGATGATACGGAGGAGTGGAGCGGAAGGAGTGTGAACGAGAGCTGAAATGTTCTTCAGAAGAGCCGTGAGTCCACGGAGCGGCACCGATATGACGGATCACAGTTCCCATCGAGTTCAATGAGGTGAGCGAGTTAGAACGCGTCGCGGAATCCGGGTTCGAGGAGGCACCTATTCGGACAAAATTCAGGCTGGAGCTATCGAGAGCCACAAAATTGGGACTGGACGGAGGTCCAATGGTGACAACATTAGGGCTCGAGCTAGAAGAACTATGCTGGGCCCCCGATGGCTGGCGAGACGGCCCTGGAGTTTCCGATACCACGGGTTTGATGCCTGGGGCCGCCGTGGGCAGCACCATCATTTCCTCGTCCGAGTATGCGGCAACTGAACTATCATCGAAGCCGGTGTAGGCGGGCTTCTCACCTGGGAGAACTGGTTCTGGCAAAGAAGAATTGCTGGATTTGGGATCATCTTCCCATACCTGAGAAGGTGTGTTTCCGGCATCAATGGTTGATGATAAGTCCCAAGGATCAGTGACAGATTGATCCAGAAAACTACTGTCGGCGGCTCGGGTAATATTCGATGACAGTGTACCGGTCGACTGGTCTAGCGAATCATCGGCTGGCGACTCCGGATAGTGGATATATTCTTGCCCTTTGCCTGGCCGTGGTAGCAAGACATGCTCCGGCTTGGTCGGGAACGGGGTAGCCGAGTAAATATCGTAGTGGTCGTGCCCTTCCTGCTCATGATCCTTGCTGCGGACGAGTCGTAGGGAGGGAGATGGAGAAGTCTCGTTCGTTTGGGATAGACTGCGCTCGTGAAGAGCTCTCCGTCTAGGAGAGGAATCTGTTGAATTTCCAGTAGATGGCATATCGCTCAGGAGTGATTAGTTCATTATCAGTATATAAACACCGGCAGTATGATAATTAGTCGGAAAAAAGGCGCTGGGAAAAGAAGGTAGTATAGTCGACCACGCGTTTTGACCAGAGCAAAATTTTGAGATCGGAAAGAGTGAAAACGGAAGTAATCAATACTAGTCGACTTTGGCTGCTTGATCGAATCCAAGGAAGAACAATTGGAAGACAGTAAGGATTCTGAATGCTTTTGTTGTTGTTGTTGTTTTGTTGTGGTCTATAATGCTGTGATGCAATCAGGAATGCTATCGACACAAAGGGCAGCAAATGCAGAAGATCAAGTCCAGTTCAGCGGCAAGACATCAAAAAGAGTGTGGTTGTGACGAAGAAAGAATTAATCGTCAGCAGTTGGATAACGAGTCATGCCAGACTGGTATAGCGAAAGTTGAAGAATTGAAGTTGTAAAAGAGCGTTGAAACCGAGTGACCCAGAAGCACCCAAACGACTGTCTCTAAAAGAGCGACAAAAAGCACGACGACTGGCAAACGATGGACCGAAACCTGAAACACGGAAAACCCATCAAAATAAGTAAACCATGGAAGGGACAAGCGGCACTAAGTAGCCAAGTGGGCATCCTTAGGAATCTGGTTGCTCGGCTAGCGGTGAAAAGGCCGGCATTAGTGGGTATGTTAGCCGCAGCCCGTAAGCCCTTTTGGACTCGTGGAGGGGCTGTGGCAGCTTGTCTGGCACGATAGACACGACCTTCTAGCCCTTTAGCCAGGGGTAGATATGCAGCTGCACACTCTAAAGGGCGAAAGTCTTGCCATGAACCCTCCAGAATCCAGATTCAATTGGTTAGTGGAGACGAACAGAACGAGCAGGGATGATCGTGCAAAGTTGCTTCGACCATGATTTTTTGCTAATAATAAGAAAAGGACTCGTGAGTCGTGGGATCCTAAAAAAAGCCGTAGCCCATAACAGATTAGTCGCCCGGGGCTGACTAGTATATGGAGTTCTGGACTGCCAGTCTGCGAAATCCTTTCGAACAAGCGAGAGAGGTTCGTGAACATGGTCATTGATTGAGAGGAACCCCGTTCAACACCCACAGGAGTGGTAACACGGGATGGAGTACAGAGTAAGTTGAGTAACAGATCGTCGGAACCTAATAATAATCTTCATCGTCATGATCTCAGAACAGCTAGGAGAAAACAGTCGTAAATCAATGTTTCACTTGCTGAAAGGTTAGATGACTACTGGATGGTCATTTCGCTTGTAGCTGATCACTCCATCGGGTATTTGAACACGGACCATGGAGCATGAAACCAATAATAGGGGAAAGGAGCATTTGAGGACATTGCTCCGTACGGAGTGCTTCATTTCCGAATAGTGAAGGAGACTGAAATTTGCGAGTGTTTGTAGGCAACCGCTCCAAGGAGTGACGACTGACGACCAATGTATGATAGACAGAAGTTGGGGGCTCTCGATAGTGATAGAGAGCACTCTCCGTATTGGTTGCAAATATATGCAAGGTACAGAAAGCTTTATCATTCAGAAACGATGTGCAAGCAAGAGATGCAGGCAGCAGAACATCCGACATGATTTGTTTGTGATTCTCTGTACTTGAAAGAGAATCTCGTCACGCCTAAGCCTCCACGAGTGTAATTTATTTAGGGCAGTGGATAGGCCGCGGATGTGACCAATCTCACGATCATCCTCGGGGACTCCAGGTAACTACCAGGAGAGTCGACTCAGTCGAGATCTCGACTGTCCCACACTCAGGTCTCAGCAGTCAGCACTCAGCAGATTGGAGGCAGGATCAGCCACGAAATGAACTGGTGATCGGGCGGATCTTGACTTGGTAGTTGGTACTCCGGAGTCCGGAGTCCATATGGAGTAACTAGTACAGAAAAGCTTCTGAATTGTCCAGATTCCCCCTCACTTCTCAAGGATTCTAGAAATCCAGAATGTCTTATTGGCAGTGGGGACAAGGATTTCGATCAATCTCTCGATACCAAAGCCCAATAACATCGCTGTTTCAGAAGACAAAGCGATGGATTTGAAGCTGACTACTTTAGCTCTTTATGCAGTAGTAAGGCTGCCAACTCATCCGTGGGTCTTGCTTGTCCGTCAGATTAGTTCCCACGAGTTACCACTCTTTGTGACTCGATCCCTCGAGTCTCGTCTCAAACCATCTTTGAGGTGGGGAAGATCGAACTGAATGCAGTGTGACGGATCAAATTAGATTGTTGAGCGTGGAAGAGGAAGAAAGTAGGATCAAGTGCTGAAGTCGAGAGGACGAAGAGAGATGGAAGTACGGAGTATTGCTTGGTCCTTACAGATGATGGCATCCCCGATTGGGTGATAATATTGTGGGTGTCAGACAAGATGTAGTTGATGCCTTCGAAATCAGGCACACACACTTTTCCTGGCCTTGTTTCCTGCTGGGCTTTTTCTTTGTTGACGGTTTGCTTTGGTGCTTCGCTTGCTCGCTTTCGATGGCATCGACTTGGTGCAACTCTTCATGATTATTCTCTCAGGAGAGACATCATCACCATCGCCATCATCGCCTTTTCTGTCCAAAGGACAACTAGGTCCTTCTAGTCTCTGAGGTCTATCCGATCTGCTGTTCGAGTTTGCAGACCCCTTCGATCCATCGGGCAGAATATCTTGGTCCCTCTTAGTTCAGCTACGGCTTCTAATAATACTAATCGGTCATCATCATGGCGCCTGTCAGCCTCCTGGCGCGGCTTCGAACGCTCTATTCCAAGAATTATGGTATGTTCCCGAGGAATTTGAGACGATTTGATGTTCCTCTCGTAACAATTTGGTATCAGATGAACCGGCCATTTCGGTCCACACAGCTGCTTTTTTCTCGGTATGCATCTCTGGTCCCAGCGCTCGCATCCCCATGCATGTTCAATTGAATGGTCTCATAAAAGGAAAAAAATTAAACAAATCCGGTGAAGTCTGGAAAGACCATTGCTCATCTTGATTTTCCTACAGAAAAAGTTCCTTTCCTTGCAGCAGCAGCAGCAGCAGCAGCAGCAGCAATGACTAACTCCACTCTAGGTACTTCTAACATTGTTTTACGTGGTGCCCTTCTATATATCTCCCACCACACGTCCGTCTCCCACACTCAGCCGAGATGCTCCTTCCGTGATTCGAGCAAGGATTAGGGCAGTAACGTGGTCTTGTTCGGTTAGTACCCTTGCGGTCCTATGGCTGATCATTGCCAAAAAGCATGCTTCTTTCTCGGAGGCTTTAAGGCTCCTTGGTTGGTGGCCCATTAGCCTCTGGGACATTAGCCGTGCCTTGCTTCTCACGGCCGTCCTATTCACTGGGCCTCTTTTTGAGCGTGGCATTGCCGAGGGTGAATGGGGAGACTGGATTAAGGGTGGCCGGATCTCCGAAACTCTTTATGGTTGGATTGGATGGCGAAACTATGTCGCAGTAAGTAGAACCGGGTACTGGTATCCAAGATCATAACCCGATCTCATACTTTGCATAGGGACCGATTACCGAGGAGATCATGTTCCGGTCTGCCATCGTGCCTCTCCATCTGCTAGCCAAAGATCGCCCCGACCACATTGTTTTTGTGGCACCACTCTACTTTGGAATTGCTCATGTGCATCATTTTTATGAGTTTCGCTTGACTCATCCAGACACCCCTATCGTTGCTGCATTGCTCCGCTCGCTGTTCCAGTTTGGTTATACCACCATTTTCGGCTGGTATGCTACCTTTCTGTATATCCGGACCGGTTCACTGCTGGCAGTGATTCTTGCGCACAGCTTCTGCAACTGGTGCGGACTCCCTCGGCTTTGGGGAAGAGTTGAGGCCGGCGTACCTCTCGGGCCACCCTTGACCAGAGGGAAAGAAGATTCCGACCCGGGCCGTGTATACATCACTTCTGGTAAACTTGGTCTGGGCTGGACGGTCGCCTACTATATACTCCTTGTGACGGGAGCCATTGGCTTCTGTTATGCCCTGTGGCCACTGACTTATTCATCCAACGCGCTTGCCACATTCTCGGGCATGTCCAGAGAATGACAGAATTGATCCTGGCCATTTGGCTTCTAAGTATGCCCCATGCTTTGTTTTTTTTTTTTTTTGGCTGGCGGAGAGGAAGGGATTCATTCATATCTGGATGAGCCGTTGAACTTTTCTTGTACTGTTTACTTCTAATGATGACGCTGATGTTTCTGCTCTTCGCCTTGCGCATTGTGATGATAGCATGCAGCATGGGGTCTTGCTGAAGAATACTTAATGTTTGAATTTGATAGTCCATCCCAGTGAAGTGCGTTTGAAATTAATGGATACAAATTGGCCTCGCTTGCGTAATTCTTTCATAAATTCATCACCTAGAGAGATTGAGCATCTAGAAAGCATCCTCGGGAAGATATTTCGTAGCCGATTCGAGATACTTCCTTAGTATTTTTTTGCTGCTGATAACCCAAGAAAAAGCAAGTTGCGCTATCTCCGAGTTCCGTCTCGGCCTTCTCGGACTCAAGTCTTTTCACTCCAGGGTCTGCCGACACAAATGCACGTCAATTCTATTTTTTGCAGCTCTTACAGCTGCTGTAAATTCCAATCCTTCAAATAGAAAGCATATCATTTCTTCATCCTCATGAGGCCGCATTTACAGGGCTGCCGTTCACTCATCGCGGGGTGCGGCAGAGCAACAACTCCAGGTCGACTCTTCTCCTCCACCGTTCCCCTCGCAATCCCTCTACGAGCTCCTCTCAATATTCCCCCTCCATTTCCTGTGACGCAGAAATGCCCCGAACCCAGTTGCTCATGCCCTACCACACCAGAGATGCCCGAAGGGCTCCCTATCGATTACGACCAGCCTTTGAACGGAACAATGGCTGCCTATGCGCAGCAGGTTCTAATTTGTACAGGACAAAGAGACTGGACAAGTCGCATCGAGGATGATGGTACGGCCCAAAGCTGGGGGAATTTGACGAGAGGTCTGAAGAAGCTGATGGGCCGTGGCGGACGCTTTGCGGATGTAAGTTTGCACTTTAAATCCCGGGATTTCTTGCTGACTTGAGGTTATCTGATAGCCATTTAATAACGTCATGGTCTCGACTTCGTCCTTTGTTCCTTCATCTACAGATACCGCCTCCGCCTTTATCTTTCCCCAATTCAAATATATCCCGTCGATTCCTGTGGAGATACCTGAGACTCCCAATGCAGAGACCGATCTTTCAACGTTTATCCGAGCGTATCTCCTCCCAGAGAAGCTAAATCCTATGCAAAACTCCCTTTCCGAAGCGCATCAGGCTGAGCTCATCCGCGATCCGGAACTAGCATCTAAGTTCCCCGATGCTATCGATATCCGCCATTCCCCCGTTGTCTTGATATGCGGCCATGGGGGTCGAGACATGCGCTGTGGAGTCATGGCACCTGTCCTTGAAAAAGAGTTCAGCCGGGTTCTGTGTGCGCGGGGATTCTCATCCACCGGAGCTGAGAACAATCCAACGGACAGTCCTGAATATGCCCATATCGGCTTGATCAGCCATGTTGGCGGTCATAAATATGCTGGAAATGTGATTGTGTACATTCCCCCGGGAATGATGGTAGATGGCTCCCCTCATCCGCTGGCGGGTAAGGGTATTTGGTACGGCCGCGTCGAGCCCAAGCACGTCCAAGGGATTGTCGATGAGACCATTCTTGGTGGAAAGGTCATAGCTGACCATTTCCGAGGAGGGATTGACCATAATGGAGACATCATAAGGTTTTAGAGTTGGATAAAGTAGACTGTCCTCTCCTTTTACTTAGAACAAGCTGCATTCTGAAAGAGATAGACAAAACATATCACCAATCCCGGTACACAACAAAAAAAAAATATCAGGCGAGATCAAGTATTTTTTTTTTCTGAGAAGGCTGTTCTGATTCTTCATTGGAGATGTTGATGGCTTGATGTACATCCCAAATTAGTTAGCCAGGCGCTAATCTGGATTGGGTCTAAAGGTGCCAGAGCCAAAAAGCAAGCATTATGTATGACTTGGAAATCAGAGCAGCGGACAGACTTCCCCAGATCATTCAATTGCCCGCTGGATCCCCCGCTAATGACCGTATAATCATCCTGCACAGCATGGTGTTCAATCAGCGAACATGCAATCCCTATCCCGACTACGAATAAGCCCGACCGCCCTTGCGCAAGTCCGATGGAGATGCGACGCCCATCGCCCGTTCTCAAGCAACACCGTCCGGTTTGCGACAACGTCTTCAGCAATATCCCGAAAGCTAGATCTGTTGGCCATTGACAAGAAATGGCAAGCGAAGTGGCAAGCGGACGGGCCGCGATCGTTTCCCAATGGCGGCGCACAGAAGGAAAGGCGGGGTGATAAGCCCAAGTCCTACATCCTATCCATGTTCCCCTACCCTTCCGGAACCTTACACATGGGACATCTACGGGTGTACACGATCTCGGATGTGCTGGCGCGGTTCTATCGCATGAAAGGCCATGAGGTGCTTCATCCGATGGGGTGGGATGCGTTCGGGCTACCGGCGGAAAATGCGGCGATTGAGCGAGGAATCGATCCGGCTGAATGGACCAAGCAGAACATTGCGAAGATGAAGGAACAGTTACGAAGTATATCGACGTCGTTTGATTGGGATCGAGTAAGTACCTTAATTGTCTGTGATCGGAGCGTTCCGTTGTTGTTAATCGTATTCGGCGGATTTCCAGGAACTGGCTACTTGCTCTCCCGAATTCTACGAACACACGCAACGGATATTTCTGATGCTGCATAAGAAAGGTCTTGCCTATCAGGCAGAGGCGGTCGTCAACTATGACCCGGTGGATAAGACGGTGCTTGCGAACGAGCAGGTGTGCGAGCCACTATCTAGGGCGGATGCTTCCAGAGACTGATTCTTTCCTAGGTGGATGCCAATGGCTTCTCCTGGCGCTCCGGAGCGAAGGTCGAAAAGTTAAAGTTGAAACAATGGTTTTTCCGCATTACAGATTTCAAAGAAATGCTCTTGAATGACTTGGATTCGCTGGCGGGGGGCTGGCCCGAGCGTGTATTGGCCATGCAGCGCAATTGGCTGGGTAAATCATATGGTGCGAAGGTCAAGTTTCCTGTCACCGTTGACGGGGGCTATGATGAGAACCTGCATGTTAGTGTGTTTACTACGCGACCGGACACCTTGTACGGAGTGGAGTATATTGCCCTCTCCTTGGACCACCCGATTGTCCTCAAGGCTGCTGAGGAGGATGCGGCCTTGCGAAAATTTCTTGATGAAGCCGCTTCGCTTCCGTCCGACTCCAAGGCTGGCTATAAGCTATCAAGTGCCACTGCTTCGAATCCACTGTACATCATCGATAAAGAAAGCCCTCACATTGCGCGGAAGTTGCCCATATTCGTGGCTCCATACGTTCTGAGTGACTACGGGGAGGGAGCCGTAATGGGTGTCCCGGGCCATGACTCAAGAGACCTGGCGTTCTTTAAGGAGAATATGAATCCCGAATCGATACCGGTTGTCATCGAATCTGAACATTCAGCTGAAACAAATGCCGACAACAGCGACAGCCTTGTCCCTGCGGGTGAGCTGAAAGCCTTCACACAAGAGGGCGTTCTTACCTCGAGATGCTGGAAATATCAAGGCCTTCATTCTCGTGAGGCCAAGAAGCAAATCGTCGACGACCTCAATGGCATCGGCCACGGTGAACCTGTTGAGCAATGGAGACTGAGGGATTGGCTCATTAGTCGACAGCGCTACTGGGGAGCTCCGATCCCCATTATTCATTGCAAGAGCTGTGGCCCGGTACCTGTGCCGGACGAACAGCTTCCAGTCCAGCTACCTAAGATTGAGGGTGACTGGCTCAAAGGCAAGAAGGGCAATCCACTTGAGTCGTCTCAGGAATGGGTTAACACAACCTGCCCGAGCTGCAATGGGCCTGCGAAGCGGGATACGGACACCATGGATACTTTTGTCGATTCGTCTTGGTACTATCTCCGCTTCTTGGACTCGCAAAACAAGGAACAGCCATTTTCCCCTTCGACAATCCGACCAGTTGATATCTATATCGGTGGTGTTGAGCATGCCATTCTGCACCTGCTCTATGCTCGATTCATCTACAAATTCCTCGCGCAGTCCGAACTATTCCCGGAGATCGCTCGGACAGGAGACCTTCCAGGCCCTTCAGAACCCTTCAGAACTCTTATGTCCCAAGGGATGGTCCACGGAAGAACGTACAGTGACCCATCTACTGGGCGGTTCCTACTCCCATCGGAAGTTGATCTCTCAAACCCCAATCAACCACTCATCACGGGAACGCAAGTGACCCCTAATATTTCATTTGAGAAAATGTCCAAGAGCAAGCACAATGGCGTGGATCCCACGTCATGTGCGCTCAAATATGGCGCTGATGCCACTCGGGCGCATGTCCTCTTCTCCGCTCCTGTCAGTGAGGTGTTGGAGTGGGACGACAGCAAAATTGTGGGCATTGAGCGTTGGTTCGGTCGGCTGTGGAAGCTGGTGGTTGATGCGAAGCAGAGCCTGGGAGCATCATCTTTTACGGTCTCCCAGGCCGATGTGGAAGCATCCTCCGGGCACGCGACAACACTCCCCGCCCTCTTGCAAGGTATTAGTGATAGTGACGCCGATAGCGTCCTGCACACACATCAGACCGTCTCGTCCGTGACCAACTGTATTGAGAAGAACCCCTACGGCCTCAATACCGTCATCTCCGACCTGATCAAGCTAACCAACACGTTAACATCGTCGACCCCTACTTCGCCGCAAGTCCTGTATCTTTGTGTGTCCTCGCTGATCCGGCTATTGGCACCTGTAGCCCCGGCTCTGGCCTCTGAATGCTGGGAAGTCCTCCACGGGCCGATTATCCGCGAGAACTCGAGCACAAAACCCACCGATGAAGCTATTGTGCCGCCCATTTTCGACTGTCCTTGGCCCTCTCCACCGTTGACTGACGAACAGGTCAATGTGCTCTCTGCACGCGGCGGCCAAACTGTAGCCGTTCAGATCAATGGCAAATTACGCTTTTCCGTGACTATTCCGCGGCGGTTATCACCAACGACGCCTGCTGAATCCGGCGATCAGCCGGGTGGCGCCACCCAGGAACAAGATTGGATCATTAGCCGTGTTCTGGAGACCGATGAGGGACGCGTGTGGCTTCGGGAAAAGAACGACTGGGAGAAACGGAGACGGGTTGTGGTCGTTAAGGGGGGCAAACTGGTCAACATTGTCTTTTAATTTGATCGGCTGCTGAGCTGTATGATATGGATTCGATGGACACGGTTTAGGCGGGAGACGTATGTAGTAGAGACATGACCACTGTATATTAGTATATTAGTAGAAAGCATATAGAAACTCACCTCCTCAAGCGTCATATTGCTTTCGTGCGACGACAGCATCCACTATGATTTCGTCATGTCCAATCCATAATCCATACAGTATCTAACCGGAAGGATATTTCGGATTGTTGTCCATGTTCTGACCGCCATGGCCCATGCTACCAGGCCAGGATTGCGCGGCTTGTAGGAAGAGCAGTGGGCGAGGGGGGGGGGGGGGGGGGGAACTTGAGAAAGGTTTCCCCTCATCCTTGACAAAGTCGCTAACCCAGTGTTGAGCGGGTCTCAGCTTCTCCACAATAGAGCTTGTTTCGAGTAAGTCCAACTTCTCGGAGGAAGCTTGGTTGAAGCTCGGGATTAATCCAATGCGAGAGAGATATAGAATCAGTCCTGTATGTTTGTAGTCTGTCTGCAGTTGAGGCAATTAATTGGGGCTGCTAAGCGGTACACGGATCTCAGTTGAGTTGACCAGATGAGATGCTGTGAAGCTCGATGTTTGAGCCAAGAAACCGTAAGAGGGCATTGGACCATGCTACACAGATCGATATTATCCTCATCTGAGCGACATGGATACACCAAGACTACGGAGTAGTCCGTACTCACCGTACTCAATCCGAAGCCAGGTGGCCCCATATGACTCCTGGGACTTCAGATGGAACAATTTGAAGCGACTGCACTGCCCGCTGCGAGGGGCCGTGAGGGGAAGTTCCCCTCGTGCGGGGTGAGCGACAGCAATGAGGGGATCGAGAATGCTGGGGTATCCGGATTAGGCATAGTGTCACACAGCAACGTCCCCTCACGCGAAGTATTCAGCTTCAACATCACTCAATCTCATCCAATGATCACGGGGGATAATATGGATGTGTCTGGAAGAATGCAGGAAATTCACCCGACTGAGTCAGAGAATAAGCCGCAGAATTCAATCTCAACATCCCTGTGGTTACCTGATAGGCGCTCGCTCTCCAACATTTTCCCTGTTATACTGTTATAGAGCGTCCCGCATGCGGGGAGACCAAGTCTCGCATCAAATGGAACCTGATCATTTCCATCCACACTAGACTACTTTCCGTGGGATCCGTCAGTCAAGCTGGACAAGGTACACTAGGTTGATCGACCACTTGGGTGGAGTTCCGCTCGTCCTGCCATCCACGGTGATACCTTTGTAGGTTGTACCTCGTATCTCCAGACTACCTCTCGAGTACTACTCCTGTACTGCCATGGGTTCGACTGATGAGTTGGAGAGGGGACGGCTGAGAATGGGTCTTCGGGTCTTCGGGGTCTTCGGGTTCAATCTATATGGTCATAGTTATTCTTTAGTTTGTCCCGAGATAAACCCAGCGAGATCTAAGGTAGACTATATATTAAGTGAAGATTCCCCCAGATCTTGAACTTACTTCCCATCCGCATCAGCAATCATCTGCGTCTTCATCATCATTTGATCATCTCTCTGTATCCTCGATCCGAACCGGATTTGGTAAGTTTACTTGAGTCCCGTCTCTATTCCAGCAGTGTGTTGCATCGTTCCCCACAGTCCCTCGCACTTTCTCCCTACCACTCTGCATCATGCTTCATGTCCTCCCACAAGTATGGATTTCTCCAATCCATCCATTGGGACCGATGACTGCCTGACCGTGGTGATATTAGATAAATAGAGAGCTAATTCCTCGGTCGCAGTCTTAACATTCATCAATAACTCTCCTTCTCTTCGTCGCACTTCTTTCTTCATTCAAAATGGTATTTATCCGTTCTTTATCCCGTCAATTGCGGCGGCCTGCCACCTCTCTTTTCTCTGCAAAAGGAGCCTTAGCTACACCTACCAGCTGCAGCGGTCCCTTTCGGGCCTCTCCTCTGGCCGGTTCGATTTCTGGTGCCCGTACGCTGACAGCCTCTGCCAATCTACAGGGCAAAGTTCTTATGGTCCTCTATGACGTTAGTAACCGAGATCCGTTCAAATAGCTGGAAGAAGCTATCGGACGCTAATTGGATATTTGTTTAGGGTGGTGAGCACGCCAAACAGCAGCCTGGCCTTCTCGGCACAACCGAGAATGAGCTTGGATTGAGAAAGTGGATTGAGGAGCAGGGTCACACCCTGGTCACCACCTCCGACAAGGAGGGCGAGAACTCCACCTTCGACAAGGAGCTTGTCGATGCCGAAGTCATCATTACCACTCCGTTCGTTTTGCCGACAATGCCAACCGCTGCTATCTCGCATCACCGAAACTAACTTTGCATTGTAGCTTCCACCCCGGTTACCTCAGCGCCGAGCGCCTGGCCAAGGCCAAGAACCTGAAGATCGCCGTCACTGCCGGTGTTGGTTCTGATCACGTTGACCTGGATGCCGCGAACAAGACGAACGGAGGTATCACCGTCGCTGAGGTGACGGGCTGCAACGTCGTCTCTGTGGCCGAGCATGTAGTCATGACCATCCTCACTCTGGTTCGCAACTTCGTCCCCGCCCACGAACAGATCCGCAACGGCGAGTGGGACGTCGCTGCTGTCGCCAAGAACGAGTACGACCTCGAGAACAAGGTCGTCGGAACCGTTGCTGTCGGCCGTATTGGTGAGCGTGTGCTGCGTCGGCTCAAGCCCTTCGACTGCAAGGAGCTGCTCTACTACGACTACCAGCCACTCAGACCCGAGGTTGAGAAGGAGATCGGCTGCCGTCGTGTCGACAGCCTGGAAGAGATGCTTGCCCAGTGCGATGTGGTCACCATCAACTGCCCTCTGCACGAGAGTACTCGCGGCCTCTTCAACAAGGACCTCATCTCTAAGATGAAGAAGGGTAAGTCCCCAACTGTGATGGATGAATATGATGCACATCACATGCTAACTCCCTGTCCGCTAGGCTCCTGGCTCATCAACACCGCCCGTGGCGCCATTGTCGTCAAGGAGGACGTTGCGGATGCCGTCAAGTCTGGCCACCTGCGCGGCTATGGCGGTGATGTCTGGTTCCCTCAGCCTGCCCCCAAGGACCACCCTCTGCGGTACGTTCAGGGCCCCTGGGGCGGCGGTAACGCCATGGTCCCCCATATGTCGGGTACCTCGATCGATGCCCAGATCCGCTACGCCCAGGGTACCAAGGCTATCCTCGAGAGCTACTTCTCGGGCCGCCACGACTACAAGCCGGAGGACCTCATCGTCAAGGATGGTGATTACGTCACCAAGGCCTACGGTCAGAGGAACAAATAGACGCATCACTCTGTTTTGAAGCGAATGACTGCATGTGCTACGGGCATAATTCTTCCGGCCCCAGCACCTTCTATAATGTTTTGCTCTTTTATGATACCTAAAATGACACTTTTTTTTTCCCCCTTTGACTTCAATCTGGCGTACTACCCATCTGAAACTGGCATAGTCTAGGCTGCTACTCAAGTCACTATTCATATGGATAGCAAGAAAAGACTGCTCAAGTAATTTGTCCTACTAGGGCCTATCGAGACTTCAACCTCTAGTGGAGCCTGCCGATCATGCAAAGCTTAAATCTGTTAGAGTTGACGGCTCTCAAAAGTAGTCTACCAACTTATCAACAATCAATGTCAGCATCGGGAATACAATAATGCTTCTTGTGGACGTGGATTGATCCTGCTTGGAGTATCTTTGGTCTGATATATCCTGATTATCAGCTCTTTTACCTGTGTCATGAAGCCAATATGCATGCAGAGCATTTCAAGTATATGGATAGTGACATTATATGTTGCAGAGCCTGTGAAGATGTAATGAATCTCGATGTTGAATTATTTTTTGGTTTGTAGGTTGATTAATGTCTTTTTTATGCATAATGTATCTACCCGTTGATAAGATCTTGGACGTTGCTATGGTCGGCCGACTGATCTGATATATCTACTACTATCTTATGGCTCTGGATGCAAGATCTACCCTTCAGCTGAACGGATTAGGTATGATCTGCTCCCTATGATCGATTCCCCTCGCATTTGGATTACTTGAAACTGGTGGAACTGATGAAGCATTCTTCAGTGAATCGTCCTGCTATATGGCGTCATCGGGAATGTACAAACCCACTTTCGATAAGAGAATTATGGTCATCCTGCGATGGATAGGGCTTGTAAAGAGATCAGATCATGCATGTCCATGTATGCATGTTGGTTATTATCCAACTGACAGGTATACCACTTGGGGGGGTTTCTCGGGGTCCCCAGGGGGTCTTCTAGATATATATTCAGCAATCGCCAATGGTTTGTATGCCGCCCATCTAGTATGTATATCATCAAACGCCATCCGAGTGAAAACCTGATAAAGATATTGAAGCGTGTATTGGTTCAGCGGTTCAACCTTGTACGGCTCCTTTCTTCCCCCTCCTCATCACTATCGTCCATAAACCCCTGTTCGAGATCCCGGCTCAGTCGGCTTTCTGCATCAGCCGCGGTGCTGCGCCGTCGCTCCAGCGCTTCCCTCCGGGCAGGATCCATATCCATTCCCACCATAATCTCCCCCTCCTCGTCAGAGATGCTGATGTTATCGTGCTGGTTGTCGACCTGTCGCCGCCACGACGAGGGTAGAAAGAACCGCATCACGGTGTCGGCTATTCGATCTCGCAGCGACAGCGTATGCGCGGAGATGGTCTGCAGCGGGAGGTATTGCGAGTATCGTTGGTGATAGCGGCGGAAGAACGGTACGATCAGGAAGGAGATGAGGAGATACAGCGCGAGGGAGATGAGGGCAGGGACGAGGAGAGTCTGTATAGGGAACGAGCTATTAGCATATTACATGCAGATTCGATAGTTGAGTAAACATACCTTTGCTAGGCGTGACATGGAGCCCATTTTGATCGTAGATCACTTCAAATAAAATGGCCGTGCTGAGTATATTATGTATTTCTCAACTTCAGGAGCCCCGGACACTACTCAGGAGTAATGGGAGGAAGTTCCGCCGAATCAGCAAGAGAGCACCATGGTCGCACCACACGTAAGCTAATTTTCCGCTGCTCAACAGCAATAGTCAGCGAGAATCTTTGAATTAGGCCCCCTTCAGTCTACACTCGTAGGCGCTTATTGGAGTTGTTCAGGCTGTTCTTTGTCACTACTGCAGGCTGATGCGGATCTCAACACGTGACTCTGTCAACTGGAGACACATTTCACGTGACCTAACCCCTACTGCGTTCTAGAGCCGCCTCGTGCGCCCCCTAATGGTAATAATACTGGATAACTGGAGATGCCCGTGCTTCAGCCCTGGCAAGCAAACGACACTCCAGCAACGATCTAGCGTCCCGGGCAACAAACGACAAGCGGCCACGCTCTATTGGGAACCACCCCGATAACCCATCGCGTGTGTTGTTGCGGCTATTCGCATTCGTCTTCGGCAGAAGAGGGAGGATCCCGGTGTTACTGACAAACTAATATTTGGCCAACTTCGCCCCCCTCTCTCTTCCTGGTTCTAGCGCTGCTCCGCAGCGGGTATTTACTGCTAGTCAGGACTCAGGAGTTCAAAATACGACTTATATCGGATTTGGGCTGAATGCCATTGTCGCCCTTGCGCAATCTGACAGCAACGGGCCCCGTTAGCTGGAAAAGGGACCTCACTAGCGACAACAACAACAACCTTCACCTTTTTATTTTAGACCTCATCTTCTTCGGTTGTGGATAACGCTCATGCTGCGCCTTGCATCTCCCCAGAGACGCCTGTCAAGATGCCTACAACCACCGCACCTGACAAATCGAGACAAACCTCGGCTGGCAAATCGTTCTTTGGGAGGAAGCTACACAAGGAGAGACCGGTAGATGATCGGTATGAGGGGTATGGAGGGTCGGAAAACCTTGCGCCTCCGGGGAGTGCTGCTGGGTCTCGTTCGTCCCGATATTCGAAGCGATCTTCCGTCCAATCTGTGGATTACACACACGACTTCGACCCCGGCGCGCTTTCAATGACGGCTGGCGTCATCACGTCCATTCCTTTCGAGAGCTTACCCTCCGATACAAGGTCTCCGATTCCGGTAGATTACCTGTCCAAGGCGGAGACGTCGCCGCGAAAGGAGCCATCACCAAATCACGTGGCAAAGGGAGGTGGTGATTTTCATCAGTATCCAGTATGGAATCCGTCCATGGTCCGCGAGAACAATGCCTACTCTCACCTTACCGGTCCCCGTCCGCCGCCGCACGCTTCAAACATGACCATGACCGGTAGCAATTCAGGAGACAGGGGTCCAAGGTATCAGCAGTGGGGCAGACCAGGCAGCTCGGCGACCAATGCTGGGTTCAGTCACAACTCGTCGTCCACTATAGACTCATCGTCAAATTCGCGGATTTCTCTCGATCAAGCCAGTATTCATTCTTCACTTTCATCCAACACAAGGGGGTCGAGCTATATCTCGGACGGCTCGGGGAGGACCCTCACGACATCGCAGTCGGCAGATCGGAATACACTTTTCCCCAGCAGTGGAAACTCTAGTCGATTATCGAATGCGCAAGCGGCATGGCAGGCTGCCCAGCAGTCTGCTCAGCAATCCGCCCCTCCGATCGGAGCTTCGCTCAACCCGGAGCAATATCTCACACGGCCCAGAGATGATCGTATTGTGGACCAACTATTCCTAGACTTGATGCAGAAGCGAGGCTGGCAGAATCTTCCGGAACAAGCCAAAAGACAGATGCTGGCATACCCTGCGTCCAAGAAATGGACCTTAGTTCACCAGGATCGCTTGACAGAGCTGCAAGGAGAGCAGAAGCGGAGGCAGAATGCACGACAAACCCACGGTCATGATGGACCTGCAGGGATTCTTGAGCGAGCAGATGAAGAGGGTAGTCCCGAGTGGTATGTCAAGAAGGTTATGGATGACACCATTACATCGAAACAACTGGCCAGTTTGAGTGTCAGTCTGCGAACACAGCCGATCAGGTAAGCCTATCCTAACACGGACTTGCTCCCTTCATCGCTTTGTTTCCTGCTAACCAGGCTATAGTTGGGTCAAGGCTTTTGTCGAAGCACAAGGTCAGGTCGCCTTGACCAATGTCCTCGCAAAGATCAATCGTAAAAAAGCTTCCGGGCCAGTACCCGCACCGCCAACAGGGGATCGGGACTTGGATCGCGAATATGATATCGTCAAGTGTCTCAAGGCCCTGATGAACAACAAATATGGCGCAGACGACGCGATATGTCACCAGCAGGTCATCATTGCTCTCGTGAGCTCTTTGCTATCGCCTCGGCTAAATACAAGGAGGCTGGTCAGTGAAGTTCTGACCTTTCTTTGTCATTGGGCGGATGGCCAGGGCCATCAGAAGGTACTTCAGGCCATGGATTATGTCAAGAATCATCATGGTGAAACTGGTCGCTTCGATGCCTGGATGCGCATCGTCGAGGTGACGATCGATGGCCGAGGAAAAATGGGAAGTCTGGTTGGGGCGAGTGAGGAATATCGTAACGGTGGTATCGGCATGGAAAATCTGCTTATGGAGTATGCGGTTTCTACTATGATGCTCATCAACATGATGGTGGATGCGGCAGAGACCGACCTGCAACTGCGATGCCATATTCGGGCTCAGTTCATCTCGTGCGGTATCAAACGGCTTTTGACGAAGATGGAGGGATTTCAGTACGAAGTCATGGATAAGCAGATCGAGCGTTTCCGGGAGAATGAGGCTATTGACTATGAGGATCTACTTCAGCGGGAAAGCAGCAGTATGAAGGATAGCATTGAGGGTGAGGTGAAGGATATGAGCGACCCTCTGCAGATTACGGACGCCATTTTATCCAAACTCAATGGCAGTCGTGCTCATGACTACTTTCTCTCTGCCATGCAGCATATGCTCCTCATTCGGGAGAATTCTGGAGAGGATGGTCTGCGCATGTTCCAGCTCGTCGATGCCATGCTCAGCTACGTTGCGATGGACCGGAGACTGCCCGACCTGGATTTACGACAAGGTTTGACTTTCACGGTACAAAGCCTTCTGGATAAGCTTCACACGGATGCGGAGGCGAGGCGTGCGTATGATGAGTCTCTGGAAGCTCGTCAGATCGCGGAGGCCGCAATCGCTGAACGGGATGAGATGAAATCCCAGGTGGAGATGGGCGCGGACGGCTTGGTGATGAAGCTGCAGAAGCAGATCGAGGAACAGACGAGCATCATCGAGCTTCAAACACGGCAGAATGAGACCCTCAAGGCCGAATTTGCTGATGTTCAGCGTCTGCGCGCCCAGGAGCTGCAGCGTAACGAACTGGAAACAAGAGAACTATACCTCATGCTCCGGGATGCGCAGGATATCGCTGCATCGAACGCCAAGAAGAACAACAATAACCTGGGAGAGACCGACCCATCACAAATGCGGGGTATTCTGGATCGCGAGAAGCTACTGGAGAGGTTAGAGATGCAGCTTGAGCGGACCAAGACGCAGTTCAAGTTGGAGGGCAAGGTCTGGGGCCAACATGGGCCCTCCGATCGTCTGCGCGAGCTACGGGAGCAGATGGACGGTGAACCAGACACCGAGGATTTCCAGGAGCAAGCTCGCCGGAATCTGGATACTAGCGCCCTGGGATCTGTCCATCGGAAGAGGAGCCATGTTCCAGGAATGGAGACCGCTGATGGTCAAGTCAAGCCACTGGACAGAGACGGAGCACTCCTTGTCGACATTGGACGGCCTCGGATGGATCCCGAACAAGCAACCGGTTTGCTTGGAGAGATCGCTTCGAAGGTTCCCAAGATCGATGCCGAAGAAAGCGATGCGGAGACTCCTACTACCGGACCCCAAATCGCGAATGATGAAGCCCAGACCATTGAAGAAGCCAAGCTCGAAAGCGAGAGTAAGAAACCTGTATCGGCTCCTGCACCACCACCTCCACCACCACCACCGCCTCCTCCTCCTCCTCCTCCTCCTCCGCCCCCAGGCGCAATAGGTGTCCCGCCCCCTCCTCCACCCCCACCACCCCCTCCACCTCCAGGAGGAAAGGGCATGGGGGTTCCGCCTCCACCTCCTCCTCCGCCTCCTCCCCCTGGCTTCGGTGGGGGCATGCCTCCGCCCCCTCCTCCACCTCCCCCCCCTGGCTTTGGTGGAGGAATGCCTCCGCCGCCCCCGCCGCCACCCGGGCGGTTCGGGGCTCCTCCTCCACCTCCGCCGCCTGGTGGTGCAGGAGGCTGGCGAGCAAACTATATGGCTTCGCAATCGGCACCGACTCACCCAACTTCTGTCTTGTCATCGATCAGACCTAAGAAGAAGCTTAAGGCTCTTCACTGGGACAAGGTTGATGCTCCACAGGTAACTGTATGGGCCTCCCATGACCCGACTCCTCAAGCGAAAGAACAGAAATATAGCGAGTTGGCGAAGAGGGGTGTGTTAGATGAAGTCGAGCGATTGTTCATGGCGAAGGAAACCAAGATCTTCGGAGCCGGCTCCGGGACCAAGCAACGCAAAGACAAGAAACAAATCATCTCGAATGATCTTTCAAAGAACTTCCAGATTGCAATGTCTAAATTCTCCCAACTGCCTGCTGAGGATGTCGTGCGCATGATCATCCATTGCGACCCAGAGATCTTGGACAACATGGTCGTCATGGATTTCTTACAGAGGGAAGAAATGTGCACGATTCCCGAAAATGTCTCCAAACTCATGGCCCCGTATAGCAAGGACTGGACTGGTCCCGATGCTGCCACGTCCGAGCGTGAGCAAGACCCTGCGGAGATTACCCGTGAAGATCAGATCTATCTCTACACTGCATTCGAGCTGAACCATTACTGGAAAGCGAGAATGCGGGCTCTTGCCTTGACGCGCTCCTTTGAACCGGACTACGAGCACATTTCGACCAAGCTTCGCGAGATTGTGAGGGTCAGTGAGTCTTTGAGAGACTCTGTCTCCTTGATGAACGTGCTTGGCTTAATCCTGGACATCGGTAATTTCATGAACGACGCCAACAAGCAGGCTCAGGGTTTCAAGCTGAGCTCGCTTGCGCGCCTTGGCATGGTCAAGGATGACAAGAACGAGACTACTTTCGCAGATCTCGTCGAGCGTATTGTTCGCAATCAATATCCCGAATGGGAAGGGTTTGTCGATGAGATCAATGGCGTCGTTGGTATCCAGAAACTCAACGTTGACCAACTGCGGACCGACGCTAAGAAATACATCGACAATATCAAGAATGTGCAGGCAAGTTTGGACGCGGGCAATCTCAGCGATCCGAAGAAGTTCCATCCCCAGGATCGTGTAAGTCAGATCGTTCAACGCAGCATGAAAGAGGCCCGAAGAAAGGCCGAGCAGATGCAGCTGTACCTCGAGGAGATGGTCAAGACATATGATGATATCATGGTCTTCTATGGCGAAGATAATACGGATGAGGGCGCTCGACGAGACTTCTTTGCGAAGCTGGCCACATTCTTGATGGAGTGGAAGGTAGGTTTCACCTTGACTTTTCCTATTTTCTTTGTCATTGCTCCCTGGGCTCGATCAAATGGCTAATCGCTATACAGAAATCGAAAGAGAAGAACGTCACTCTCGAAGAAGCCAGAAAACGCACAGAGGCTTCTTTGGCCCGTAAACGTATCAATGCCGGCCTTGCTAACAGTGCTGGCACTAGCGAAGCACCGCAGTCTCCTGCTACGAGCGGTGCCATGGATTCCCTGCTGGAGAAGTTACGTGCTGCCGCTCCTCAAGCTAGAGACCAGCGTGATCGTCGTCGGCGTGCTAGGTTGAAGGAGCGTCACCAGGTCCGCGTCGCTTCAGGTCAGCAGATGCCGGACATCGCTGCAACTGAAGCTGCGAATGGTGACGAAAACGCAGACAATAGCGCCACCGCCGCTGCGGACAGCAACAATGATCCCAGCAACGCAGAGTCCGGACTGCTGAGCCCGCCTGGCCAGGAGATGAACGTAGACACCCGCGCGAAAGAGACGCAGGTTTCCGAGGGCGAAGACGTTGCAGACCGCGCCGCAAGCATGCTGCAAGGTCTACGAGACAACATGGAAGGCGGAGATCGCAATCGCAGGAGAAGAGAGAGTGCTGAGGAAGAACGCCGAAAACGCAGATTGAGGAGACGAAATGGAGGGAGTGTTAGCAAAGACGCCGGCGACGGTTCGACTTTGTCAACTGTCCCAGAGCCGAGCACGCCTCCCGTCACACAATCCACGGCTCTAAATGAGACTGGGATGGTCAGCCCTCCATACGAGGAAGACGCATCCTCGCAGCCACCCCAGACTCCGGTTATCGTTGTCTCGCCGAATGCCGATCTACAATATCGGTCTCCTGGAGATGAAGAATCTCTTAGGGGCTCGCCTGGGAGTCGGCCTATGCATTAATCGGGCTGACTATATCATCTCATTTTCTGCTTCCTTGCCATCTTTTGGCTCTCCTAAAAAACGGCCCCAATCATTTTTTTTTCTAATATAATGTTTGATTGATAGACTACATGATGTCGTCTCCGAAACATTGCCCCATGTCTTTCAGTGTATAATATCCCTGGCTATTGTCCGCCTTTCACTTTGTTCCCCATTTCCTTTTTCACCACTTTGAACACCCGACCTTCTTCATCCTCTGGTGCCACCATTACTCTTTTATTTTTTACGATCATTCTGTTCTGTCTCCAGCATACTTTCATTGTGAATTGTTTCTGAAGTTCCCTTTCCAGAGTACATCGTCCCAACTTCCTGTCCATCCCCAATCTCGGGTTCCTTTAATCGTTCCTATCTTCTCTGCATATCTCTCTCAGAATCTTCTCCTTACCTTTTTTTATTTGTACATAATCTCGTCATATTGTTTTCTGGCTGCGCACAACGAGTCTCCAACGGCCAGTTCTTCCTGTTTCTTCCCCAGCACGATTTCTGGACCCTTGTTGCATTTCTTTTGCGGTGGATCATGGAGCATGGGTTGTCTGGCGTATGGCTCGGCGTCATTCGGCGCGCAGGCGTGGCGAATTCATGCAAGTGCTGTGTCGTTGAAATAAAGTGGATATTCCCCATGCATCTGTTGGTCTTCTGGAGGTTTCCTCTGATTGTTCTACATGTAGCCTGTTCCGATGATGTTCATAGACCACGGTCCCTTCGTGCAAGATTCGATGGCTTGGTATGTAGTTAGATAGGTCAAATGGCTACGCGCGCAACATATCTGGATTTCAGCTTGTAGTCCATGGAGATAGCTTCTCTGCTTGGTATATAGTTGCTATCAACTGGTTGTACTCGTGCTTTTAAATGTATGATCACGTGCCTTGTTATCGGGAAGTGATTGATAACCAGCACCGAATATCTTCGACTCCATCAGCTCTCAGCTCACCTAATTCATATTTTGCAAGCTCTCCGCGTGCGCATGCAAGCATCTGCCTTTCGAAGTCTGCGACGGGCTATCCCCTTTTGCCCGTCATGGAGCAGACAGATCGGTGCGCTGACTTTGAGCGCTAGAGCTTCTGTCTTGACCAGCTCTCAGCTGCTGCCGCGGAGTTTATCCAATGCACGCCAAAGCTTCTCTACTTCACCACGCTTTCGATTCTCTTTGGAGACTGACTCCACGATATATGCATTATCAACTGCTCCCGGTCGGGCCGCTATAGCAGTTGTGCGATTGTCAGGACCCGCATGTGTGCAGGTAGGCTCAAAATAATCTTTCCGTCGATGCTCGGTGGCATTCATATGCTGACTGTCCAGTAGGTCTATCACGCCCTTTGTCCCAATGCGCGTCTCCCTCGTCCTCGCATTGCGGCTGTGCGCACCGTCTACGATCCGACACAAAAGCCCTCAGCCAACACGGTTCTCGATACAGGAGCCCTTGTGCTGTATTTTCCTGGACCCAAGACCGTCACAGGCGAGGACGTGCTCGAATTTCACCTGCACGGCGGACCGGCTATCGTCAGATCTGTCTTAGCGGCTATCGCCCGCACGAGCCGACCGGATGAGAGTCTCGTGCGCTATGCGGAACCCGGTGAATTTACTCGGCGAGCGTTTATGAATAACCGGCTGGGGCTGCCGCAGATCGAGGCGTTGGGGGATACCTTGACTGCTGACACAGAGCAGCAGCGACGTCTTGCTGTGCGGGGCGCGAGCGATGCGCTTTCCAAGCGCTATGAACTGTGGCGTCAGCAGCTACTCTATGCGCGCGGGGAGCTGGAGGCGTTGATTGATTTCTCCGAGGACCAGCATTTTGACGAGTCTCCGGTGGAGTTGATCAGCTCTGTTGCCGTGCAGGTCCGGGCGCTGCAGGCGCAGCTCAAACTGCATGTGGAGAATGCGTCGAAGGGTGAACTTCTGCGTAATGGCATCAAGATTGCCTTGCTGGGTGCTCCCAATGCAGGCAAGAGCTCGCTTTTGAACCGGGTTGTGGGCAAAGAAGCCGCCATTGTCAGTACTGAGGAGGGAACTACGCGAGACATCGTAGATGTCGGAGTGGACGTTGGTGGGTGGTACTGCAAGCTCGGTGACATGGCTGGCATACGCTCGGAGAATAGCAGCCAAAGAACGGTGGTTATTGGAGCAGTCGAGAAGGAAGGCATTCGGCGTGCCCGAGCCAGGGCTTTGGAGTCGGACGTGATTGTCGTTGTTCTGTCCCTAGAAGAAGGCGCCAATGGTTCGCCTTACCGCTTGTCTGTCGAGCAGGAAGTCGTCGATGCTGTCAGCGACTGTGTGCAAGCTGGGAAGTGTATCGTGGTGGCAATCAACAAATGCGATCGTCTGCCAGTAGCGGACCGATTGGGCCAACCACTCCACGATTTGAGAGAAAGGATACGGACGCTCTTCCCAGCTGTGCCGGAGAAGCGGATATTCAGCATCTCCTGTCAGGAAGCTACACAAGGAGTTTCGTTGGCGCAAGCGGATCCAGGGAACCTGCAGGGATTTATGCGAGGCCTTATCTCAACATTTGAAGAGATTGCGTCCCCAACGGGACTTGAAGGGGATGAAAATGGACAATATGATATTTCTTACTGGGAGGATTCATTAGGAGTGACCCATCGCCAAAGCTCTAATTTACAAAGATGCCTGCAACACCTGGATGATTTCCTGAACCAAACCCGACAATCCCAAACGCCCCAAATCCTCGGCTATGCTCAAGATAAAACTATCGAAGAGGAAGTGGATATCGTGATGGCGGCCGAGCACCTGCGCTTCGCCGCAGATGCGCTCGCAAAGATCACCGGCCAAGGCGAGAGTGGAGACGTGGAGGACGTCTTGGGCGTTGTGTTCGAAAAGTAGGCATCCTTGTGCGTTTGCGAAATTGTGTTCTTGTAGCTGACTTTGAATCTCCTTCTAGGTTCTGTGTTGGGAAATGATGTGCCAGATGTGATTCTCGATCTTGCATTTCTTGACTACTGGTTCGCTGCATGATTTCCCTTGGGTATGCGAATTCCCCAGTCCACAGCCCGTACCCCAGACATTCCCCTCTGCAACAGCTCATCATGGTCAGGCGAGGATACAGCTCAGCACAGTCGATTCAGTGCTATCCGAAGGTCTGTTTTCCAGACAGCGTTTAATCTTCGTCGCTGTGTACGTCGTTGTATCCGCCGCGGCCTTGCATAGATGGCTGGTCGAGCAGATCGCCTGCGCAGGCGAAGCGGGTTACTGGTTGGGAGGGCTCGGTGGACTGGGTGGGAGCGTTGTATCCGCCTCTTCCCATTGACGGGAGCTTCGTCAAGGAAGGGAGGAGATCGTTTTCAAGGGTTCAATATTCTATCCTGTCTCGCGTGTGTGTTCTCGCGACGGATAGTGGTCTTGGTCTGATATGTGCCGGTCAAATGGGCGGAAGGCTGGTATGGTATGGATGAGTGGACTGACTCGAATTGCTCGAGGCACACAAACGATGCGATTCTATCAACTGGATTCAATGGATTGATCGTATTCTATGCCAAACAAACTACAGTATAGTGAAGCTAGCCTATATATACCCTCCCAAGTCGAATATATGTCTGCCTCATGACACTAGGAGTCCAGGCACCCACGGGGCAGAAATGAGCAATCGTGAAGAGATGACTAACTTTCTCCTGCCGATGCCTGGATTCTATTTTTACGTGTCCTTTCTTTTTTTTTAATTACAGAAATCCTCTTCTCTTGGATTGTCGTCTTTTCATGGATATTTCATGACGATTCTTTGCATGACTCTTTTGGACTCAAGATAAGATCAGCCAAGTATGGTTTGGCTGGCCTAAGTGTAATAATAATACGACTATCCCGTAGATGGAACCCGATTTCTAATCTTCATCTATTTCCCCTTCCTAGTTCTATTCTTAATCTTCTATTTTACAAAGCTGCTTAGAAACATATGTTCGGCTTCATTTTGTTTCCGTCTGGTTTCTTCGGCAAGATGCCTCCCATCGGACGAAATAGAACGTCCTAGGTTCGTCACCTCCGTACTGTCTGCATCGCGAAGCCCTCTTTTCAGGATGAGCGTAGCATAAAGTAGTATCTCTTCTTCAACTGTCGATTCTCTCGTAAGGGGCCGTATGGCTTGTAACATGTCGTCTTCGCCGATGTTGATATCGCAATGTATGTACATCTGTACCTAATACCCTCTGGGGAAATCAATCCCTAGCGTTTCGTTGTGTATACTCTACTCTATTCTGTAGTGAAGCAGGTTTAGGGCTTAGAATACCTGACCGTTTGACTCACTTGTGAAAAAAGACTATCATCTGACTATTCCTGAAGCACTGAACGGGGTTTAACACAGGATTCTACAGGCATCGACGGATCCTACTGGTAGCCGTTATTTAGGCGAGCGGCCTATACATAAGCGTTGTTTTCCAGACATCACGACTACCTCAACTGAGTCCACCGGAATTGAGTTACGATCTGTGGTAGGTTAATTCTCTTGAGGCTGGGTTTCATCATTTGGATCCACGCTTGGTGCAAGATGGCTTTCGGGAATGGTTTCAGCTGTCGTGTGAAGAGTCTATGACTGCGAGGCAGACTGTGGCTTATGGCTTTGAGTCATAGTGACCAACCCTCAGCTGCTCTGTATACTCAATGATATCAGTCCCTGTTCTGGTCTTCAGCACGATACGGTCATGGAGAATTGATGATGATCACTCTCTACTATAGAAGATGGAGAACTTGGAGGTGATCATCCTCCTCCTCCTCTGGCGGTTCAATGTATATATATCCTCTCATATCCCGACATTTCATTAATATTGCTGCTTCTCGTGGGTATGTGTAGCTGAACGCCCACAGTATTAATAATAATAATAATAAGAGAAAAAAAAACTTTATCTCGAAGAAAAAATCCAGCTGTGAACAGCTCATTCGCTGATATGGAGTTGAATTACTATATCAAAATCTTGTAATTGTACGAGTATTCTACCGACAATCCCATCACTCTTGAACACTCTCAAATGGGATATTCCAACTGATCCATACGACGCAACTGTCTTTGAAGACCGAAGACAACCGAGTAAGGCCCTGAGCTCCAACTTGTTAACGAAGATTTAGAAATACACAAACTCGATGACCTCCGAAACTGATGTCATCGGCCAAAGCGACTGTTCCAGCGCGACAAGTTACACCCGCTGCGAGATGAACCGCCGTAGTTTTGCCAGAGATTGAGGCATCTGTAGTAGATGATCGCAATCTGGACTCGTCTCCACATGCTGGTAGAGTGCCGACAAGAACCGGAACGTACGCCTGCATCCGGGACAAAAGAATGGAGAATATTGTTCTCGGTTCTGGGTGTACTTGCGAGCTTGGTAGCATTCAAACGCCAGGTCATTGATCTTATTGAGATCCACGCCTCTCATGCAGTTCCCTGCCTCCAGATGAATGAGCATAGCCGAGAATGACCCGAACGCTCGATAGCAACCGAAGCATTCCTCGTCGCGAGGGTCGTGGGAGCGTTGATGCTGTTGCCGTTAGACTAGAGGAGAACAGCTGCTATCCAAGGGGTACGGAAACCAACCATACGGCGGCTGTTCTGGCTAGAGAAGTATCGATCGCACTTGTTGCACCAGTTATGGCACTGCACGTCATGCTGGCCTAGCTCGTATGCCGATGCGAAATATTGCTCGCATGGCTCGCACAAGCAATGCTGATCATCCAGATGTTCCTCAAGGTCATGCCGCGAGGGAAAGTCAACCTCGAATTCACAGAGATGGCAGATATTATGTCGATGTGAATTCCTCAGGTGATCACGCTTGGATGCTTCAGAGACAAATACACGATCGCACCGCGCACACCAGCAATGGTCCCATCGATAATGGTCTTGCGCTTGGCTCAGTAAGTCAAACTGACTCTGACAGGTGCTGCAGGAATATTGAGGGGCAGGTAGATATGAAGTCTCTGGATCACCAACAACATAGTGACCTAATTGAAGCATCTTCTCCAGGAAGCTGTTCTTTGGAGTGCTTGGGGCATTTATGAAGGAGAGAAGACAACATTGAAGTTATGTACTCCACAACTTAATCAACGGAGACTTGGAGAGTAGACTAGTTAATGGCTAATAATACCTAAAGATTGATCTGCTTGGCAAGCAGGGGATGGGTCAGATGCTCTAAAACTTTAGCACAGCACTAGACCGTTTACTCTAATATATTATATATTATTGGTGCTACCTCGATATCTTAGGGGGTCACCTGACAACGACATCAAGAACAATTCATGTCCCAAAAGGCCTCGTTGAAAGTGATATATACGAGTCATCATTCATCAGTGCTTTAACTTTCAGGGGCAGTGTATACGGAAGACGAGGACTCTGAATCCGTGTCACTCGCGAGGTCTCCAGCGCTGTTCACTGCGTCAAATGTGGTTACAAAAGACGTGAACCGTGGATTGGGAGACCTTGAAGTCGGTCCGCCAGTCGGTTCCGGTGCAAGCACTTCGACTTCGGCCTCCCTTTTATGAACAGCGGAGACCGGGGTGCCTCTCCAATACGGCATAGAGTAGAAAGATGGCGGAAAACCACCGTCAGATTGAGCGCCAACCGGCTCAAAACTTATCATCTGGGATGAGTCTCCCGGATTCCCAATCCTTCCCGAGTCGAGAGCTCCCCCCCGGCGCATATGCTCTGGAGTAGCGGACCGACTCGCAGGGAGCCCTTGCTCGAGTGTAACAGGCAACTCTTGCGGAGCTACAGCCGAGATCGCTGTGCTAGAGTGTGTTGGTTGAGCTTGTACATGTATTGAAGGGACGCCTGGGGTATCATTACATGTCCCTACTATAGGTTGGGTCCCCTGGAAGGTCATATTTTGAGTCTGTCCTTCGAGTTGCGTGCCATCCCGGTGCAACAAGCCCCGGATCTGTTCCTTCTGCTCCTCGGAGATACCTGCATGAGGTGCGAAGCCGATTCGAGAGGCGTCCTGGCCAAACTCCGTCCCGTCGCTGGCCGACACGGGTCCGTGCGAAAGTAGCAGGGCAAGAATATCAGGATGTGCATTATACGCGGCATAATGATGGGGTTGCCATCCAAACCCGTCTTTCTTCACAACAGAGGCGCCATGTTGAAGCAGTAGCGATACTACTGGGAGATGTCCTCCCATTGCTGCTAGGCACAGCGGAGAATCTTCCTGCGATTTATCGCCGAACTTCAAGTATAAGGGACAACCTCGACCAAGGAGATTTTGGACTGCTGCAGCATGGCCATACCGACAGGCTACCCCGAGAGCCCGGTCGCCCATAGAGTCTCTAGCTTCCAGGGAGGCTCCTTTGTCAATCAGAAGGTTGAGCAAACCCATGGACCCGTGAGCAGCCGCGATATGAACGGGCCTTCGTTGGTCCGTATCTGTCTGAGCCTCGACATCCGCATCGCTGATCAGTAGCAATCGGACGATCTCGAGATTGTTCGCTAAGCAAGCGTAATGTAAAGGGGTAAGGCCATCCAAGCATCGCGTCTCCACTGGTATGGACATGCGCAAGAGTGACTCTACCACAGCAAAACGGGAATTCATAGCCGCAAGGTGCAGCGCTGTACGCCCTAGTTTATTGCACTCGGCTAGCGCACCTTTCTTCCTGCTCAAGAGCTCCACAACTTCGGTGTGTCCATTGAACGCAGCCCAGTGCAAAGCAGTCATAGAAGCATCGTCACCAGAGCGAACTGATGCTTTGCGCTTCAGAAGCTCTTGTGTTGCCGCAAATCTTCCCATTGCTGCGGCGCAGATGAGCGGTGTCCTTCGATCACTCCCCAGCGCGTCGATAGTAGCTTTACCGTCCAGAAGGAGTCGGATCGCGCCGAGGTGACCCTCTTCGCACGCATAATGCAAGGCCGTCATCATGGCTCCGTCTTTCGCTTCTATATCTGCACCACATGCGATTAAAAGCTCTATGATTGCTTCATCACCCCGCTTTGCGGCCGTATGAAGGGCTGTCATATGGTTGTCTGCTCGAACGTTCACCCTGGCGTGGTTGGCGATCAACAAGCGCAAGGCTTCAAGCTGCCCTCGATGAGCCGCTACCCAGAGGGCTGTTCTGCCATGGGCATCGCATACTTCGGTCATTGAATGCTCAAGGAGTAGTCGAAGAACATTGCAATGACCGCGAGATGCAGCTAAGTGGAGGGCCGTCGAGCCCCCAGCATCCACGACATCGAGTCTTGCTCTCTTTTGGATCAACAAATCAACCACCGACTCATGCCCGCAATGCGCTGCCACTAATAATGCGGTTCTACGGGTGCTAAAATGCCGACTATCAACTCCATGGCCACTTTCTATGAGCATCTCAACGTCTGGTCGACTTCCTGACTGGGCTAACTTCACAATCATGGGAGCTGCTGCTCCTTCTGGGGATGCGAGGTCAATGCTCGGCTCAAGGTCCTTCTTACTCATTGCACGTGTCGTCTTCGATGCCGTCAAGCTTCTAGCTGGAGATGATAGAGCCGATGATGTCAGATTGCTTCGGCTAAATCTCCGAAGCATTGATCGAACGACACTTCCACGCTTGGATCCCAGCGGGGATTGGGGGCTTAAAGGTGGATTCGTACTCGAATGGGATCTTTGAACTTGCGTTTGACTCAATTGGCGGCCAGGTGCGCTCCCATATGTCATGCTTTTGCTATGTCCATTCCCCAGAATCATAGAGTTGTAAGAACGAATCGGCAGTGAAACGCTATTCGTCTGAGACAAGCTGGGACTGGCTGTGGCTCCACTTGCGTATCCTTCATCTGTATCCCTTTCATAGTCGCCTTTCTGGCTTGCAGATGACCAACTTTCGGATTTCGAGCGGAGGTGCGGGAGTGGTCGATGGAATGAGGGAGATTCTGCAAATGTTCTGTCCACATCAGCGGCAGCTTGGCTGATAGAGGGCTGATAAAAGCTCCAATTTGAACTGAGTACACGGGAACCTGCATAGCTGGAACCTCGAAGAGTGGCTGTATCATATGCGACTTTTTGAATAATCTGGCGGTTTTCCGCTCTCCGTAACAGCTCAACTTGTTCAGATGACGATCGACTGTAGCGGCTTTAGCAAATCCTCATGAAAGAATGCTCCCAGGGTATTTCACCATTGGCACGCCTGTAGGAGCAACTGCAACGCTACAACCTGCGCATGAAGTCGTTCCTGGTGACCTCGCATCACGTCTTCATTCCATATGACCTTGACACGAGCTCGGAAGCCGATCACAGTGGCTTGTCCTGTGACGGTCTGAGTGAGGGACGTCACCTCATCCCCAAGATGCTCCATGACCGCCCGGCAGCCATCGAGTGCAACATTTAATCCCTCAATATACTCCTCGGACTCTGTTGTATCGCGGACGTTGAATCGGGCCCAATCCTCCAAGTGAGTTACCGCAGATTTGATGGTCGCCAGCTCTCCGATGAGACATTGAATGGTGAGGTCGGCATTATCGAATTTCCCCTTTAGCTTGGACAGCCCTATAGCCGTCTGAGAAATAACCTGCGTGATCTGAAGAACTCCTGAGATTGCACCAATCCAGGAGAAAGGATCCATTGAAATGGTGTGCGTTTTGCGAGACTCAATTATATTATTGATGGAGACTTCGGCTGCAGATGCAGAGGTTGACAACAGACCGGTAAGAAGACGAGACTGGGATGCTGAAGTTGGAGGAGCTCTCTTTCAGGTTCGATAGTAATGGAAGACAGGCATCAGAAGATGAAATAATGAAAGGATGCGATGAAAAGATTCGAGCTCCCAAGCTCCAGTGTTGAACTGCGAGGCTGTAGATTGACCGACATGGGCAAGGCTGGAAATGAAAACCCTCGTGTTGATTCTTGTCAATCTTGATTTGTTCCTGCTAGTGCTGTAAGGAAGGAGAGTAAGCAAGCAGGTGAATTTCCCCTCCTTGACACTGCCACAATCCTCCCAGTCGATCTCATCTGGATCGATAAGAGCAGTCAAGAATAAGACCCAGCTCAGTATCTAGCGGGGATTCTTTGTTGTGTAGCTAGATATGTGATGGTGCATAACAACCTACAAATAAGCAGGTTACCTCTAACTATACTTTGGATAGCATAACAAGAAGGACTGGGGGGTGGTACAGCTTCATGCCTAACCCGGAAAGACTGAAGCTATACAAAACCCACTCGAGTCTTCAATATCAAACCAATCACAGCATTCTTTGACAATCACGGACAAGATAAGTAGTATGTCTTAGATTCAGTTGGATCTCTCTTATGATCAGGACACGTTCCGAGGATGGATGTTCAAACGCAATCAATGACTTTAAAAGGTCACATACATCCCAACACCCCGAGCATGTTCATCCGGCATAAGCTAGGTGAGCTTCCCATGGCTATGATGACTGCAGTAGTCAAAAATTCGAAGCAACTGGACACATTATCAAATGAATGGGGAGGGCAGACATCGAGTTTCCTTGATCCTGGAGCTCTATACTTATACTGGACGACATTGACATGAAAGATTTTGGGATTTCCCGCCAAAAATTCCGCCAAAAGATCTTGCTTTCAAATGAAAGCAGAGGCTTGATTGATCGTTGAATATAATAATCACGGCATCAAGTTTAAGAATCCAAGACGATGAGTCAAGATACCATCCGTTGCCGGAGTCATGTCTTTTAAATGTCCGGCGGGGTCCTCTTTGACTCACCCCACGGTTCACCGAGATCCGGACCTGAATTCTTTCTCTTTGCAAACAAATTGTTCAATTGATCGCTGTTGAAGCAGACACAGTAACAATGCCTTCCAGACAAGAAGTCGCCTACTTTGGAGCCGGTCCGGCTCCCCTCCCCACCTCTGTCGTCGAAGCTGGCGCAAAGGCCTTCGTCAACTACAACGATTGCGGACTCGGACTCGGAGAAATCTCGCATCGTTCGCCCACTGCGAACAAGATCCTTGAGGATACCAAGGCAGCCCTGGCAACCCTCCTGGATATTCCCGATGACTACGAAATCCTTTTCATGCAGGGTGGTGGAAGCGGACAATTCAGCTCCGTTGTGCAGAACCTTGTGGGAGTCTGGATCGAACGCAGACGGCAGCGCGCAGAGGCAGAGATCTCGGCCAGCGAACAGAAGGATGAGCTGGTCTTTGAGAGATTACAAAAGGAAGTCCAGGAGGAGCTGAAGATGGATTATCTGGTGACAGGATCGTGGTCGTTGAAGGCAGCACAGGAGGCCACCAGACTGGTGGGCGCAAAGCATGTGAATATCGCCTTCGATGCGAGAACCGCAAACAATGGAAAATTTGGCAAGATCCCAGCCGAGGAGACTTGGTCTCTCGCGCCCAGCAAGGATTCGGCCTTTGTCTACTTCTGTGACAATGAGACGGTTGATGGGGTCGAGTTCCCCAGCTTCCCTAAGGTCCTGGAGTCGGATGATCGAATCGTCGTTGCAGACATGAGCTCCAACTTTCTCAGCCGAAAGGTTGATGTGAATAAATACTCGGTGATCTTTGTACGTCGCTTTCCTTCATCTATCTACGGACGCATATTTTCCCGAAGCCTGAGCTGACAGAACAACAGGGTGGTGCCCAGAAGAACATCGGTATCGCTGGTATCTCCATTGTCATCATCAAGAAGTCACTTCTGCCTCCTCAGACACCCACACCAGCTCCCGCTCTCCTTCACCGATTGAACATCAGCGGACTCCCAGGAACCATCGTTCTTGACTATGCGATCATCGCCAAGAACAACTCCCTGTACAACACACTTCCCATTTTCAATCTGTGGATCGCTGGCAAGGTCATGACCGAACTCGTCGAGACATACGGCACTCAGAAGATTAACGGTCAGGAGGAAGTCTCGGATCGCAAGGCCGAGATCCTCTATGCTATCCTGGATAACTACCCCCAGGTCTACCGCGTGGTTCCAGATAAGAGCGTTCGCAGCCGCATGAACATCTGCTTCCGTGTGTATAACGGCGATGCCGAGAAGGAGAAGGAATTCCTGGCCGGAGCTGAGAAACGTCTCCTCCAGGGATTGAAGGGACACCGCAGTGTGGGTGGCATTCGGGCCAGCAATTACAACGCGGTCCCACTGGAGAACGTGGAGAAGCTGGCAAAGTACCTCGAAGATTATGCCTCCAGCAATTAGGAGCCGCTTTGAGGGCTATGAAATTTCGTTAATGTGAAAAGTCTCGTTTGTACGCAACCTACCCGATTGTTCCAGGTTTATTCAACATAGCGCCCCGATTTACACATATGGTATTTACAGATCAGGAATCAAGAAATTATATGGTTCATAGGTAGTTGGTAGCTATCAAAGCTTCCATACCGCCCAATCTTTCAACTCAAGTGCTTTGATAACTCCTTGAAGAGGCCCCTGTAGTTCCATTCCTTGTGCCCAGAGCTTTGGTCCTGCCATGTAGCTAATAAATCCTTCTGGCCCTGACACAAGAATTATTTTGCCTCCTGGAGAACCCTTCGATGGGGCAGAGTCAGTGAAACTTGAGATGATTTTTCCCCCAATAAACGAATTCTCCTCGTCAATAAAGTAGTTCACAGTAATCTGCCCCGGATATTGGGCTTTAAGGGCCTCAAGCTCCCGGACCATGAGCGAAGTTGCAGCAGGAATGCGTGGCAAATCTACGGGTGGAGGGCTGGGTTTGGAAGATCCGAACAGACCAGAAAACCAGGACCTCCGTTGTGTCTCATCCGTTGGTAAAGTATCACTGACACCCCCAAGACAGTCATCGCGTCTTCGATTCGCCCACAAGATGTGTATGTGAGGTTTTTGGGCTAGGTCTTTCCGGTGGAGAAGGGTGTATCCGGCTTGCAGAGCAGGAGCGATTCCCGTCCCACCGGCAATGAACAGAATCTGCCGAGTGTCCGCAGGAATCTCGCACTCAATCCGTGGCCCACGGACCTCAATGGAGGATCCCAAATCAAGCGCATGCAGATACCGCGAGACTTCACCAAAGGGGTCCTTGCGGATGAAGAACCGGAGGGAGCCATCCTCCTCGCTGTCCGGTGATGATGGCGGGAGGGGTGTATAATCTCTTCCAATCTGCAATTGCGGTTGCTTGAACATGACACTCCATACCCCAGTCTTCCATGCTTCCTCGTACACCTCGCAATTGTCTTCTGGGTGGGCTGGCTTCAGAGTGAAGATGCTGCCATTCGACGATACCGGTTCCCTTGCAACTAGGCGGTATTTGGTGAAAGTGACTGGATTCAGGGTCGCAGATTCTGGACCCCTTTGCGATCTGATATATGCCCCAATTCCTGCCGCTGTCGCGGTCACGACGGCCAGTCGAAGCCAGAGACGCTGTTTGGGCGGAGAAGATGCGGAGGAAGAGGGTGAGGAAGATGAGATGACATAACGGCGACCAGCTGCTTTCCCCGCGAGCGTAGGTGGCGGATTGAACAGATGTCCCCCGTAAGGTGATATCCTGGGCTTCATGGGTATATGATTTAGGAGGCGGACTCACACGAACTCCCGATGAAGGACGATCGAGTCTTCTGCTAGATGATATCAATTCTAAAAATGCCCTTTGACCTGACGCTAAACCGGATCAGGCATCCATGAGGGACCCCTTGTCGGGGATCATCATCGCTTTTTATTCTTTGACCTTTCAAGAACACAGTTCTGAATAAAGAATATCTCTATTCAAATGCCACTTCGTTGTGGCGTGATCCATTCTTTTAAATCGAATTGATGGTATCTCCGCCATTTTGCTGTTGACCAGACAGAACCTGTTCGTCTCTCCGTGTGTTTTGCGCTGGGATGGAGACACCTCCGGCTGCTCTTATTGACGACTTGCTTGAATAACCAGAATTGATTCATGAATATCTTCACGGCCGTCTTTTCTTAGAAATGTCTCGTATAATATTCTCTCAAGCAGATTCTCGCTCAGACGACCTTCATGCCCCTAGGGATTCACTAGAACTCGCCTCTCTTGCATCGTCTTCCCCCGAGTCTGTGGGCCCGTCCTCGGGTTCCCCCTCTCCCTCGGGCATTTCCTCCTCGCGCAAGCTATCTCTCGAGGACGAGGATCCTCTATCTGACTCTCACTTACACGCGAACCTTGAATCAGGACGACCGAGGTCGGCCCGCTCGTACTCCATCTCCTCCGCATTCGATTTCGGCAACGCCCTCTTCCCACTCTCACAGACGGCTGGAGGCTACGCTCCCATAGGGGCCCCCTCTGTACTCGATCGACAGGGAGCAGTTGCCGACGGCTCATTGGAACGAAATAAGACATTGACATATCTGAATGGTCTATCTTTAGTCGTTGGATTGATCATCGGTTCGGGGATTTTCTCGTCTCCGAGTCAGGTCAACGCCAATGCGGGGTCTCCTGGTGCGTCCCTGATCGCATGGGCAGTCGCGGGGTTGTTAGCATGGACCGGGGCTGCTAGCTATGCGGAGCTCGGTGGAGCTATCCCTCTCAATGGCGGTGCCCAGGTTTATCTCTCTAAAATATTTGGAGAGTTGTTCGGGTTTCTGTTCACATGGTGCGCCGTCCTAGTCCTCAAACCCGGAAGCGCGGCCATTATTGCGATTATTTTTGGCGAGTATGTCGCTCGAGCAGTGTTCGGAGCTGGTGCTGAGACAGCCAATCCCTGGATACACAAAGGAATCGCGTTTGGGGGCATGTTCCTGGTGACCGTGATGAATTGCCTATCGACGCGAGTCGCCGCGCGCATTGGAGACCTTTTCATGTTCTTCAAGTTCATCGCTTTGATAGCAGTCGCCGTTATCGGTATCGTTGTTGCCGTTACAGGATTTTCATCATCTGGGAGCGCAAGCGATGAGTGGAAGTCGGGTTGGTTCAAGGGCACGAATACCGATATCTCAGGGTGGGCTGTTGCGCTATACACCGGGCTCTGGGCTTTTGATGGCTGGGACAATGTAAGCCTCTTCCACCATAAGTTCTGAAACATCCGTCTCTTTCCTCAATCTGACCGCACATCCTCGCAGACGAACTATGTGACTGGCGAATTCAAAAATCCCAGTCGGGATCTCCCCCGGGTTATTCACACTGCGATGCCGTTGGTGATCCTGTCTTACATACTAGCCAACGTCTCGTACTTTTTAGTATTGCCTCATTCGACCATTGAGGCCAGTAATACAGTTGCTGTCCAGTTCGGCGACAAGGTCTTTGGCTCCGTGGGAGCGCTTGTTTTCGCCCTGGTGGTTTCTGCAAGCTGCTTCGGGGCACTCAATGCAACGGTTTTCACTAGTGGCAGGCTTGTGTACGCTGCTGGCAAGGAAGGTTACCTACCCTCAATATTCGGCAAATTATGGACTGGCCGGTCTAGTGGGATGGAAAGCAATCGTTTGCGTCGCCGGTCTTGGGTCAGCAAGTCCTTTTCTCGTATCTTCGGGGAGGGTACTTGCATTGGTTTTACGCCGATTAATGCGATGGCCTTGAACAGCGTCCTGACCTTGATTTATATTGCCATGGGCGAATTCAAGACCCTAGTCACCTTCTATGGCGTTGCAGGCTACACCTTCTACTTTCTCACGGTGCTGGGTCTAATTGTCCTTCGAGTTCGAGAGCCGTACCTGGAGCGTCCCTACAAGACATGGATCTCTACGCCAATCATCTTCTGCTGTGTCAGTCTCTTTCTCCTGAGCCGCGCGGTCATTGCCGAGCCGTTACAGACGTTAGTTGTGGTGGCGTTTATTCTTGCTGGAGTCCCCGTCTACTTCTTCCGCATCTACCAGCGTGATGGGAAGATCACGTTTCCAGGGTGGAAGTTTTGGCAAGCCAGTCGCCGTCGGTAGCAGTCAAGACCTGCCCCGGTTTAGATACAACGCTTTTCCTTTTTTCACAAGACTCCTCTAGGCGTGTGATGGCCCATGATGTCGCCGGGAGAAGATCGATACCTATGCACATAGTCCAGACATACGACCCTTAATCTTAAATTTTACGGAATCCTTTTATCGATTGTTGCATGGTCAGGGCAGGGAGATTGTTGGCCGTTGGCCTGAGGATCTCGACAATCATGTTTGTCGCTGACCCAATTCTTTGGGCATGAATCCCCTCGGCGTTCTGTGTTGGATTTCTTGGGCATTTACAGTCAGTCGATATGATCATATCATATAATTCTTAATTCAGCTTAAATGAACTTCATCAAGAAAGGCAATGCCTGGCAATCCCAGATCGTACGTTCAAGTTGCACAATAACCGTGCACGGGACAGCTTCTGGTCACCCTTTGCCTTGCCGACGAACCCCAGCCCAGCGCGGATCAGGCTTGAGGCATCTAAGCTTGAGTCATGGTTGCGATCATCCCATTCAACAAAATTTCCAGCAGGCGTACAAAAAAAGACGCAAGGATGTTGTCTTGCATGGCTTTCTAATTCTCAACTGGGCCAGCGCAGGCCAGACTACCACTATGACTGAGAATCAACTCAAAAGACAGCGTAGGCCCTCCATGAAGCTAATTTCCTGCGATCCATCGTTTGAAATTTTGCTTGTGTGAGGTCCCCCCAGCTCAACTAGTCCATGCCGGGCTATGTGCATTAACATCCAATGTATCTACATTTCCCCAATCTGAAGAACAATGCGAAGGAACACGGGAAGTTCGTGCTCAAGAGCTCAAGGTCAAGGATGAGTCGGGTCGCCGTTTTGCTCTCTGGGAATATGCAAAGAGATCAGAAAAGCCTTATATCTGTCCATGAACGGATGGTTGCCACCTCGAAAGGTGCTCAGCAGTACCAAAAAGTCTTCTGCCAGCGATTGTGTAGATGACATTGCCGTCATGTCCGATGAAATGCGCCCAGAAAAATCCCCAGACTCTGTGCCTCCCGGATGCGACAGGGAGTTAGCCGGTGATGTTGTCGAGCGTTCATCAAGAGGTGGCTGCACATGAGACGCGAGGCCAATGGCACTCACTGCAATGTTGTACAGTTTTTCGGCCTGTTTTCACTGGTAAATGGGTGAACGTGCGGGAATCCTCAATTGAGTTTACTCACCATTCCGATCCCATGAGCTTCCATCGAGCTCAGACGCAAAGACCGGCAGATCCGTAATGTATCCATAGCAATTGTGATGGCGTACTCGAAAGACATTTCATGGCGGTGTGGCATGGGGCTAAGGAGGCCGTGGGTAGAACACAGCACCCATAACCGGTTCTGTAGCCATTTCTTGGTGATAAATACATCCGCACATTGACTTTCCCGCATGGTAATAGTCGGTTGAGCGCTGTACGTGGCGCTTTGGGTGGATTTGGTGCGTTCGAACCAGTCGTAGCCCGTATGTCTCTCAGATTCGCTGACTTTGCCGAGGGTTTCATGAATAGACAAGACTTTTTCTTCGGTAAGCTTGCCGCAATAGCCTGAACTGACGCTGCATCGCTGATTCCAGCAGTCAACAACTTCCTCGTCAATCACATCGAACAACTCCATCAGACGGGCAAGACCAAGCATTCCTTCAGCATCCTTTTCGCTGTGAACTATGATACCAGACACAACGCTATGTGTGGCACTGTGGAAAAATTCATGAACTGACCGCATGCTAAAGCCGGGTCTTCCCCAGAAGGTAATTGTATGTCGATGCTGCAGTGCGTAGGCTCTTTTCCGCGTTAGTTAATATTTTGCGTCCTCATTCCGGTAAATGAAGTGGCGGAATGTGCATACCTCTCTGTGATCGATAAGACCAGATATGTCCGCAGGCGTTGGCCTTTTTCCTCACTAGGTAGATCCCGGTATAATTCGGGGTTATTAAATCCCATAGACGCTGCGAGATCTAACGCTTCTCGCAGCCGAAGCCACGCAGCGTTGTGTTGATTGCTGCCAAATAGGCAGCCGAAAAGGAAGAAGCTCGTAAGAACAGCATCGATGGTTGGATGTTCTCCAAAGTCAGAGCAGCTTCGCATCTTCGTTGCTTCATTCATCATTGACCGGGCCTGATCGGCTCGAGAAGAGGAGGTTGCCCGCTCGTCGATCTCAATAGGTTGCGTCAGGGAGAACGCGCACAATGATAATAGCATAGCACCGAACTGAGGATTTTGACGGTGCTCTTGAGACAGCATCCGGGTGAATAAAGACGACCTATTCAACACGGGTACCGTAGGGTGTAAACGTTCAAAATAGACTTCAATCCATGGAATCATGTTGGCCTCCGATATCGATGATGGCCATGATGTGTCCGGATGATCGGCACCTGTTTGCATAACGCTGAGGTTTGGTAGGGTCATGGTTGAGTCCACGTGATGCGGCGGCAGGCCAGGGGCATCCAGTTCTGGTTGAATTATTGATGGAAGCGAGGTTTTTAGATATATATTGCTCCCGGGAAAGTCGAACACTGGCACCTGTGCGTCGAGATTATCCGGCAGCCAATACTCAGCATTATTTCGCTCATTCCAGTTGAGCCCAGAACTCCCCGGAGATTCTACCGATGAAATGCTCGTGGCACTCCAGGACGGCCCAATTGGCGCAGTTGCACGAGGGCGTGCTAACCCCAATTGCACCTGGGTCTCATTGCCATGATGAGGATGCCAGTGGGCGGTTTCTGGAGCCGCCGTTACAGCTCCTGGCTGCCTCTCGTCCTGCGAGGAGATCGCTCCTTGATACGGAACGACATCAGGAGCTGGGCTCTGGCTGATTTGATCCTGGGAACTCTTGCTTAGCAACTGAGTGTGTTGTTGCTGCCGAATTTGTGATACACGTCTGTTTGTCCCGAAGCGAGGATGGGAGATGGCAGTGATTAGCCCAGATAATGATAGATAGGTCATATATGACATCCGAGCATAACTTTGCAATTGGTCAGAACTCACTGTCCAGTTGGTCCCCGCTTTTTCTGTGGTTGAAAGAATGTGCAATCAAAGCCCATCGACACACATGCCCTGCATGGTTGCGCTAGACTACACTGTATGGCACTAACAAGATTAGCATGATCTCCCTCTCTCAAAGGCAATCTTTCCCATGCCAGTCAAAATGATGTCCAAGAGAAAAGAAGATAGAAGCGAGAGGTGGGAAGAGGACTGGGGCGGTGTTGATATGGTGACTCGCTTTTATCTTGCGAAAGCGGCAGTTATCGCACGCTCTCTTAACCGACACTTTCTTCACAGCATCCACAGCAGTTGGATTCATAGTGACATGTTTATCTTTGGCAGTCGCATGCAAACAATGAGGGGTAACAGTCCGATGGCAGAGTAGCCGGTTAATAGTGCCGGTGGTCAAGCGAAGATCTCTATTCGCAAGCAACAAACAATCCGGCCATCCAAAGGAGAGTATATGAGCGATGAGAATGAGAGTGCCTATGGCTGATCATTCGTCAATATTTTAACTCAAGCCTTGGTTGTCAAGACCGTATCCCGAACCTCATGGCCCAAGAGTAATGGTTTAGGTTGACTGAAGTTGGACTTTACAAATCGTCGAAGAGTGTGGCAGCCATATGGATACCTGAATTTTACGGTGTTGAATGTGGATTCCTGAGGAACCTAAAATATAGCAACGACAATCCAAGCGCAATGTCTGTACTCTCTAGGTTCAAAAATTCACTAAAGTTCCGGTGTTTCATGTCTAAATATGTGGCTACTACTATCTAGATACTGAGCCATCAAACTTGAAGATTGAAATCTCAATCCCAGAATGAACAATCATATAACTCATCTCAATATATTGAAACTTGAAAGGTTATTATTATTCTCCAATTTGTGGGGTGATCCAAGGCTCCAAGGCTCCTCCAACTCTCCAACTACGGAGTATTACATACATTTCTCCACCCCCAAAACCCCAACCTAGGTACTCTATCTATCTACCTCTCTATCTATGAGCTGCCATTTTCCAATCAACAGACAGAACAGGTGTGATAGTCCGATAATGACCAGCTATCTAATTATTCAATATTTCCTATAGCCCCTGTCATAGATAAATATGGCTTTACTCCTTGTATGCAAGGCTGTAGTACCTGGATCTGTTCCCGCTGATGTTTGTTGAACACACTGACTATCCTCAGGCTTTGAAGCACAATGGTCAGGATCCAGGCATGGACAGAAACAGCAACCCGAAAACGTGCCTGGCGTGACCAAGCTCTCAGTCAGTATTTTATCAAGGATTTGGATCAGCGTCCTCCTCAGGTTCACAATGTCCATCACCGCAGCCGCCATGACGACCCCATCATCCAGGAGATAACGGACATTGATGGCGTTCCTGCGCTGCTTGAATGTTTGAGACAGGGCAAATATACTGCCGAGCAGGTTGTCTCGGCTTATATCAAAAGGTACGCAGCCGGAAGACTCATTGGCAGGAATAATAAGGATTGACTTGGGGCACTTGAATATATCAGAGCGGCAATCGCACATCAACTGGTGAGTCACAGTCGCTACCTTAGAGCATCAGTTTGAAACCTAATATCTGCCTCAAATTATCAGACCAATTGCATTACTGAAATTGTCTTTGATGATGCATTGGAAAAAGCAAGGCAACTGGATCGTTTCTGCAAGGAGACTGGCGAACTCAAAGGCCCGCTCCACGGCATCCCAATCACCCTCAAGGATCAGTTCAATATCAAAGGAATTGATTCAACTCTGGGTTACGTGGGACGGTCGTACTGTCCAGCTCAAGAAGATGCCGTTCTCGTCCAGATGTTAGAGAAAATGGGTGCCGTGATCATCGCGAAGACGAATCTACCACAAAGCATCTTGGTAGGTAGCTTGTAATGGAGTTGCTTCTGAGTACGCAAGACTGACCAATTAACAAGTGGGCCGAAACTGAGAACCCTCTCTGGGGCTTAACCGTCAATCCACGTAACCCTGTCTTCACCCCTGGTGGCTCCACGGGAGGCGAAGCTGCTCTGTTAGCACTTCATGGTTCGATTTTTGGGCTTGGTACAGACATTGGTGGAAGCATTAGGATCCCACAAAGCATCAATGGCTTGTATGGGTTCAAACCCAGCGTAAGTTCTTCAGTCTTTCATTAATTGCATTGAGGCGTTCAACCTATGATTAACCCTATACTAGAGTAGCAGGTTTCCCTACCACGGAGTGCCTGTCTCCACAGAGGGGCAAGAACATGTCCCCTCGTCAGTAGGCCCTATGGCTCGTGATTTAGCATCTATATGCTATGTCAGTCGATTGATTGCCAATGCTAAACCATGGGCGGTGGATCCTAAATGTGCCCCCCTTCTGTGGGATGAGACTAGCTTTCAAGAAATCCAATCTCGGCCTCTTGTTATTGGTCTAATCCTAGACGACGGGGTTGTAAAAGTGCATCCTCCCATTGAGAGAGCTCTCCAAAGATTATCCGCCGTGCTGGAAGCCAGCAACCACGAGATTGTTACCTGGGACGCATCTGACCATAACGAGTATATCAAACTCATGGATCAATATTATACAGCTGATGGCTGTGAAGATATTCGCCGCGACGTTGGCGTTGCCGGAGAGCCATATATCCCTCATGTGGAGGCTTTGATCAATCGCGGGAAGGCAATCTCAGTCTACGATTACTGGCAGCTCAACAAGCAAAAGTCAGTGCTACAGAAGAAGTATCTTGACAAGTGGAATGCCGTTGTATCTCCGACAGGAAGACCGATTGATGTGCTGCTGGCTCCAACACTACCGCATCCCGCTATTGCTCATCGCCATGTGCGCTGGGTAGGCTACACCAAGATCTGGAATCTGCTCGATTATCCTGCCATCACCTTCCCTGTGGATCAGGTGCGAGCCGACCAGGATGGACTGCCCAGTGAGCCGTATCAACCAAGGAACGACCTGGACGAGTGGAATTGGAATCTCTACGACCCAAAGACGATGGATGGGCACCCGATAAACTTGCAAATCATTGGAAAGAAACTAGAAGAGGAAAAAGTACTGGGGGCAGCGACGGTCATTGAGAATCTATGGAGAACGCTCAACTAAGCAATATGGCCGGTGTCTTTGACCTTCAAGCTGGGGAATCAAGTACGAATGCTATCAGACGCTCCTTATTCAAATATATTCACACAGGATCATTCCCTTGAGATAGATGGGGAGGGGATATACTGCAATGGCTCAATTAATAATGGAATGGATGGACAGTCTCTGGACTTTTATCCAAGTTATAATAACGCCCTAACACCATGTATATGCCTTTCAAAATCGGTTTTTTCTCCCCGACATCTATGCCTTTGGTGGCTCGAAGAGCTGAGGTTTCATGTTGATTTTGCAAAGCTTAGAAACACAACCGCTCAGTTGAAGGAGCGACTGCACACCATCGAGAATGCGCATATGAGTGAAGCCAATCTCTCGTATGAATTCCAACTTTGAGTGTTCAGACAGAGTCGGAATAGTCTTTGTGACTCGGAACATTGTGCTGATGATGTCGTGAGACGAATAACCGAGATTCCTGTCCCTTATGGTTAGTACAGCTATCTATTGTATGCAAGATATAAGAGAAATCATATACCATAACTCGTTAAGTGTCTCGAGAGCCGCATCAATCTTGCCTTCCCAGCATGCCTTAATCATAGCCTGGACCTTGATAGGGTGTGGGCTATCGACCACTCGGAAGACATTGTCTCCATTCACAAGACCGAAGCCTGACCATGTGCTCTGCAGGTTATTGATAGCCTGGCGCATGTCTCCTTCCGCACTGAACACCAGCGCAGCAATTCCATCTTCTGTATGTTCCACCTTCTCAGCGTCGCATATCTGCTTTAGCCGCTGTACCACCTGTGCGTCTGTCAATCGTGCATAGCGCAGGATGGCACATCGCGACTGGAGTGGTTCGATAATCTTGTTCGATTGATTGCAGGCGAAAGCAAATCGTGTCGTAGAGGAATAGATCTCCATCGTTCGTCGCAATGCCTGCTGTGCACCTGGCGTCATGCTGGAAAGCCGAATTAGCATCGATAACATGTGCTTATTTCCGCCAGACTCATACCTATCTGCCTCATCCAGAATAACGATCTTATGCCGGCCGGGTGGGAGCGTCACTTTCTTCTGGGCAAACCCTTTAATCCGATTCCTGACAACGTCGATGCCTGGGTGACCTGTTAAAACCAAGATGTGCGCATGCTAAAGCAAAACGGCGTACCTCGTTCATCACTAGCATTTAGTTCTAAAACCGCCTCCTTATATGCATCCCCAAGCAGCTGCCTCGCCAAGCATAGGACAGATGTGGTCTTTCCGATACCTGGCATGCCCGAAATGATTACGTGCGGCATGTTGCCGTCTTTGGCGATAATTTTCAATCGCTCAACGGTTTCTGTGTTACCGACGATGTCATCGAGAAAAATGGGACGATATTTTTCGACCCTGTTGAAGATTCAGTCAGAGCTTGTCCAGTGAAGTGATTGTCATCAGAAACTTACCAAGGTAGCTCATAGTCTGCAGGAGCTCCTGCAGTGACGGCCTTGATGCTCCTACGGGAAGCACTTTCTGAAGACTCTGCTTGTACCATATTGATGAAGCTAATGACGCTGATTGATAGAGTATAGCTATGTTGTCGGCTTTGCAACCAGTTCAACGAGCAGAAGGATAATTGTCGACTGTGTCCCTGAGAGACGCGAAAGTTGGACGCGTCGGCACGCAACCTAATTGGGCCTAATTGGCATTCGGGATCAATTCCGCCCTTTTCGATCTCCGCAGTTTAGTGTCAACATCTTTTGATTTTGGGTCAACAGTCCTATAACCTGTTATCTTCTATCTTTATTATGTTCATATCATTATCATTATAATCATCGTATTTTGGCTTTGCCAATAATTTGGACTGACTACCTTTGTTCATGCCAACTGTCTTTTTAAATTACAGAGCGCCAAAGAGTGCCGCCAGAGAGCTTCTATCACCACCGCAGAGCTCATCCACCAGCAGAATAGCTGATTTCAACTCACATTTGAACGCTACTGAAAGTGACTAGGGACTTATTTCGGGGAGGATCTCGCAATGGGGACAACATCTGTTCGGCGCAACTTGTTTCACCATAACCTCAGCAGACGGCCAGTCTCAACTGTTCCTCCAACGGGCTCGCTTCAAAGCAACGGAACCTCTGGAGTTTCGGGTCTTTCATCTCACCTGCTACGTTCCTCGACGGAATCAACGACCTCCTCGTTGGCCTCCGGTCCTGTAGATAATGGAGATATCGTCGTCAGGGATAAGAATGGTGGTTACAAGCTTGATATGCCCATTCTCCCACCCCTGGTCGGTGGCGAAGATGGGGATGGCATGGACGGGGTAGATGAAGGTGGAAATAGCGGAGGAACAGTAGCCACTGTCGACTCGACAGGGCAGATGGTGATCACCGGTCGGGAGAAAGAAAGTACGTCGATATCGCTATGGAGACGCTCTTATTGACGTGAAGTATTGACTACGCGGATGGTTCTAACATGTAAAAAAGAGATCGAGGCCAGTTTGGCAGAGCTGATGTATCGGAACCGAAACAGACAAATGAGCAATGAACCAACCGGTAAGTCCGCACAAGTACTTACTCCTAATTCATCGCGTCTTTCCATGAGACAATGCTCCAGCATATTCGTCGTCAAGGGTATTTGGCTAGTCTTCTCCGTAGGCCATACTAATAATCTACAGAGATTCTCGATCTGATCCAACAAAGTCTCCGCAGCAAGGTAGCGGCTCTAGACGAAGACAATTGGATGTACGAGCCGGAGGTAGACTCACGGGCATAAGACCGGTTTGTAGCACCCGACTCAGGTTCATTGGCAATGCATCATGAGAATATATTATCTACGAGGATGTTATGTCCAGGAATTATTGTACCAGATCGAGGGCGATTGCTTGGACTCGTCTAGTCGAGTTCCATGCTTGCTGGCGGCGCCTCAACCGCCTTTGACTGGGAACGTGCCTGTGGTGCTCTCCTGCTTCCGCTCTGCTTTTGACCTCCTCCGAAAAGCATGCTGCCCATCATGTCGAGAAGTGGGTTGCCCTGCTTGGGGATTTTGATGGCGAAATATTGCTCACCGATCTGGGACAAAGCATCATCCCAAATTCCCACTTCCCGGATCTGCGACGCATAATGGGCGGTCAACTGCTTGAAAAGATCCGCATTGCTCCTTTGGACTGTAAGGAGAAGCATGCTTATGAAGTTCAGCAGGGGCAGTGCCGGGAACACTCGCACATCAGAGCTGGCGCTGCTCACTTGCTGCACACCAAGAGAAGTATTCGAAGCGGAGAGTCGAGAGGTGAAGATGAGGAAGGCTTTGTTGGCATTCCGGAGGTTTCCTACCAATAAATAAGGAAAGACTGCGCGCGAGGCATAGATAGCCGCCGTATGAGGATCATCATTTGTGTACCACTCGTACTCGAGCTTTGCCAGAGTCTCAGCAGATTCGGAAGTGCCAAGGACAAGATGTTTCTCGGCTTCATATGGTTCACTGTCTGATAATCCTGTTAGCATAGACATTGGCGTTCGATCATCAAAGTCGATCAACTAACCTTCCGCATATACTGAACCAACTGCGTGATGCAACTCCGGATCTCCCCTTTCCAACGGGCCAAATCGTCCACTCCAGCTGATCATCTCTTGAATATATCTCTTTCTTGTGGGTTCATCCGAAGGAAACTCGCGCAGAAGCTCGATGAGACGCTCTATCATTAGCAAACATCATTAGCTGATCTGATCCCTCGAAGCCAAGATTTCTAGCCAAACTGATCGCTGGCTCCGCGCGTCTCTCCATAGAAAGCGACACTCCCACAGCGATATGGCCATTATCAAGAGTGTAAGTAGATGAACTGAATCTCACTCACTCTTCCGTGCCCGTCCCTCTGCATCCTCATCGCCTCCAGTAATCTCCCACCCCGCCTTGATATACACATCATCGACCAACATGATGGCCAAATCTCCACCACTCGCAGAGGCACCCTGTTGTGATCCAGCTCTCAAGAGGGCGGTCGCACCACCGGCCAATATTTCAGCAGCTGCGTCATAGTTGGACTGCTTGATGTATCTCGCGGCGATTACACGGAGTTGTTGGTGGGCTTCGTAGTAGTTACCGGAGGCGATCCTGTGATCAGAAAATAGATGTCAATATCACCGGTACCCATCCAGCTAAACAGCTCTTTGCCATAAAGTGCCTAGAGCTTGAGGTTGACTTACTTCTCTTGTTGCCGAGCAATCGTTTTGTCAATGCGTGAGGTCATCTTGAATGTGTCCACAAGCCGAGTGCGGGTCAATTCCAAGCGCTATCACAGGGGCGCAATAGGGTCCTTAAAGATGAAGAGATATAAATATGTAGTCTCGATTACTCGAAAAATGCGCAACAAGTTTATTGGTACAGCAAGTGAATCCACCAGAAGCGATGAAGGTCTAAAGGTGCTGGGAGCGGAGGAGCGAGTTTCGACAACTTTTGGTGGGGAACGCGCTCGGTCATCGGTGTCGTCCAGAACGGCGGAGCTTCTCCATAATAATGTCGACATGCATATATGGAATTACTCCTTGAATCAGTTTAAGCTATTAGAACCATTGAGCACCAAGTGAGCCGACAAGCTTTCGACCTGTCTTTTCTATCATTTTGTGGGACTTTGAGTGCTTCTTGCATATTCTATGATTTTCACTTTTGTCTCAGCTTTTCCATCACCTGTGCTAAACGCGACTGAGCTGTAGGAGCCATTATAGTTTATCACCATTCTCCCTGAGGAAAATATTGTCGAGATTTGGACACACTTCAACCCTTAGTTCCGACAAAAGTCTTTAATAGAAGCCATGAATAACAGTGCATTCGATATCCAACCCATTGGTCGCTTCTATGGCGCCAATACCACCATTCGACGTCCCAGGGTAAGTCCGCATGGGAGCTCATATAAAAATGAACAGAACCTAACGGTCCTTCAGGAAGTAGCCTGCTTTTCATATGATGATGAGCATCAGTTCCACCTCGGGGATTCATCCTTGCGGTACTACTACACGCCGCGCCTCCCGGCAGATTTGAACCGTGGCTTCGATACATTTCAGAAGCTAAATGATGCACCAGATGAGCACCTGGATGCTTTATTAGACACTATCATGGCTTTTGAGAAAGAGACGGGGAAGAAATATGAAGCTGACATCATTACATGGCGAGGCATGATGACCAAGGTACATCGTTTGAGCTCAAAACCCCCTCTGACTGGAACTAATACTCTCCGATATACTTAGATTCTGACTGCTCCTTTTGACAACCTGAACGGGTATTTAGGCAAGCTGCTCTTTTGATACCCTACAGTTGCTAATATTGGCTTAGTTTTGAGATGAATGCAACCCGATTCCAGGTAAGCGACATCCAGACTTGTTTGAGGAGTTGATATTTTTTGTTTAACGCCCGGGATCTAGGGTACAATGTCTGTATCGCCGTGACCAATTTCCTCATGTATTATGATGCTGATATAACTCAGTTTTATTGAGGAGAACAATGCCTATAAGAACCAGCAAAAGCAGATACAGCAAAATCAAAGAATGCCTCCGGGTATGGCCTCTCAAGAGCTGATGGCATACTGGGGTATAACCTACCTTCCACGTCTATCCAGGGAAGATAAGGCTAACAAAGTCAGGTTACAAATTTGAAACCTTGTGTCTGCTTCAGAAACCATGGGATCCAACCCCACGCGCCGAGATTGAAAGTCGTGAGGATCTTGTTGTTAACAACAATGCACAATACTGCTCGGTTGTCCGCACCGGAATAGGAAATTCGAAGCTCATCATCGGCGGTGAAGTCGATGCCGGTATGTCATCTTCAGATATAGACCCATACAAATTACCAAGAGTCCCACTGGAAGGTTTTACTAATATCATACAACAGTTTGGGATTGCAAGCCCGACCGCGCTGAAGATCCCATCAACTGGGTAGAGCTGAAGACCTCTGCGGAGATCAAAAATGATCGTGATATGGTGAAGTATGAGAGGAAACTCTTAAAATTTTGGGCTCAGTCGTTTTTGCTTGGTGTTCCCAAGATCATTGTGGGATTTCGTGACCAGAATGGCATCGTCCATCGCCTCGAGGAGCTCGAAACGGCCACTATCCCGAACAAAGTGAAGAAGGTTGGAAAAGGCACCTGGGACGGGAACATTTGCATAAATTTCACAGCTGCCTTGCTTGGGTGTAGGTCTTGACATCTGCTCGGCTCTCCAATGCGCTTTCCTCACTGCTTATATGAGGCTAATGAATTTCAGGGCTCAAATCTACCATTCAAGAGGGGGGAACATGGCGCATTCGCAAACGTGAGAAGTCATCTCTCATTGAAGTCTTCCGAATCGAGGAAAGCGGGACTGGCGACATAATCTCTCAATCCTTTTTGAATTGGCGGGCGGCTTCATGACTTGCTTGGACTCTGCATGTACGAACGTATCAATGAGAGGAATGGCTTCCTCGAGGGTTTCTTGACTCTGTCAGCTCGAGTAAGGAGACCTCTTTCTAGCTTCGGTCATCCAGACAACATGGGTTTACCACTGGCTCCAATCTTGATGCTTGCGCTAAAATCGATTCAGAACGAGCCATCGCTTAATAAAGCGAATTCGCAGACCCCGATATCCCGATGCTATTATGCCACATAACAGGCGACAGTTGATCCTTCTCCTGTTTTAGAGTGACTGGCTAAGTGATGACAAACATGTTTGTTTGCTTGAAGAGAGCTATACAAAACCCACTTTCCGTGCCAACGCCTCGTTCTCTTCTATCATGTTCAAAGGGCATGGCACTGGTTTGATGACCCTGACACGGTTTACGTGGGTGATCTCAGCTCAACACCTTACATAATAAACAAAGGAATTTAAATCATAGAGAGGAACATGCTGTTCCTGCCAGAGGACAGCTTTGTATATGCAGTTTGCTCTTGGATTTACAAAGTATATTGACCGTCTAGGCTGGATTCCTATGCTGCTCAATTGAACTTGAACAGTCCTGATTCCGGTAATCTGCAGGAGTCTGCCGCTTGCGTAGGTATTCGTCGCGCTCTGCTTTTCTCGCTGCCCCTTTGACGGCTCTCTTGTGGGCATGTCCATTTAGATGGATGTTCCATTGATCCTCAGTTGCCATGGTCCGGTTGCAAACATCGCATGTGAAAGTCTGAACCGCGCTGCTGTTCTGAGTCTGAGATTGGGCCTCGCGTGCTCCTAGTGTTTCTCGGGCCAGATCGGAGATAGACTTCGGATTCGGCAAAGGTTGGTTGTTGAGCAAGGCGTGAACAAGGCGCTCGGATGGTTCGGTAACACATTTCTGCCAGTCTTCAACATTTGTGCTGTCGAGAAGATAGAGACGGTCTGTCATGCCGGCTTCTGCAAGGGCCCTCCACAATTTGTTTCGAATCCACTTGATCTGCGAGCTTGCATATTGACGCGTTGCGATCTTGACCAATTCGATACAAGACTGCTTGAGAGTTTCTGTTTCTGCCTCGCTCAGAGCACCCTCGTTCAATGATTCGAAGTAAGGTGCCAGTTCCTTGAACCCAATCGAAACCCAGACACCTCGTGTTTGATCAACGATGATACCTTGCTCTTTCTTGTCCTGAAGATATGTCCACATCTTTTTGGCCTCTGACATCAGGCCTTGCTGCACCATGTTATCCACACGTTTGGCGAGTCGGCCATTTAATGTTTCTTTCTCCGAATGCACCCAGAATATCATGGTTGGGTACCGCAGCTGTCCCATACCAGAGACCATGTCACCATCTGTCGATGTAACGTCCTTCTGTCGTTTTTGCTCTGCATAGATCTCCGAGGCAGGTTTACCTGTCTGAAAGAAGATTTCCAGGGAGCGACGGATTTTGCGCGAGTCGTTCGGATGCCACCGACTAGCCATGACAGGATCGACTTCTTTTAACTTCTGAAAGAGCACATCTGGCGGTGCATCAAGGATAGGCCACCTTGTAGACGTAGGTTCAAACTCGCCGCTGAAGTGCGTAGCTTCATTATCCCCTAAGACTAAGCTTTCTTCGACAAGCTGATCCTTGAAGAGAACCGTTTGGGTGTAGTAGTGTGTTCCTCCGACCAAGATGGGGAGCTTTCCCCGAGCGTGAATATCCTTGATAAGCCGTAAGCATTCTCTCTTAAAGTACCCAATGCGCCATGGCTCCTCTTCCAGCTCTATGCAGCTGATTAGATGATGTGGAATGCCGTTTCGTTCCTCGATCGGTATTTGATTCGTGATGATGGGGAGGCCGCGATACAGCTGCATCGCATCGCCATTGATAATTTCACCATTGAAGCGCGAGGCTAGATCCACTGCAAGCTAGCTGCAGTCGTCAGCAATCCATGCTGGAGCGAGTTCTCGGGCTGTTTTGAGCTCACCTGAGATTTGCCAGTGCCTGTAGCACCAACAACGGCAATGAGGGGTTCCATGGTCAATGGACGTCTGATGGGGAGAAAATTACGGAGAAAATTAAGCATGAAGAAATCACATTGAAGACTCTGAGCATCCTGCCCTCACACAGCGTTGGACTCAAATTGTGATCTTTACAGATGGAAAGCGGGGAGAAAAAAAAATGTTTGGGTAGATAGATCGATGTACTGCCGAAGTACTACTACACTTATTGCCTCATTGGTGTCCGCTTGCATTTCGATGGAGGTGAGGATATAGAGTCAATATGAATCTATCAGAGTATTTCTGGGGTTAGAAAAGAACATTCATCTGACAATTGGCAGAAAGCCAAAAGCCATCACACAAATCATATCTAGAATAAGTTGGAATGGTTGGATTAACCGTAGTATCGCGTTATCTTGGCCATATCTCCAATTCTCCATAATCCCTCACTCTGTTGGAGTATGAAGTCAGCAATACTCAGGATCACATGATATGGCTCGTTATCGCCCTCGTCATCAGATATATAAAGTAGTCGCTGGCAAATTCGCCAACGCTCAGAACCATATATCTCAGACCAGGAAAAGCTTGGGGCATTTAGAATCTCGATTCATCCGATCTGATATACTCGGCAGAAGGTGCTCTTCATATTCCTACGGACAATCATCCTTTACTAACCACGCATGTAGATACTTAATTGACCCTCAGGATGGCAGACTTCAGCAATGAGACAAAGCCATCCATCACTGTACACGGTCTAAACTATAAATTTCAAGATGGGTCGTCCGGCTTGACCAATGTGTCACTCGATCTTCCTTCAGGGAGTCGAACCTTGCTCGTCGGAGGTATTTGGCATTGCTACCCCCTCCTGCCGCTGAGATTAGCCCTGCTCAAGTTGCTGACGCGGTCACAGCAAATGGTGCGGGCAAGACTACCCTTCTGCGTTTGCTGGCAGGCAAGCGTCTGGCCCCAACGGATACAATTTCCGTCGGTGGGAAGGACCCTTTCAAGCATGGCCTCGAGGGGGTGACATACCTCGGTGTCGAATGGGTGCTCAACAGCATCGTCCGCACTGATATCGACGTTCCGACCCTGCTGGCATCTGTGGGCGGAGACGCCTATCCCGAGCGCAGGGATGAGCTCGTTGAGATCCTCGATGTCGACCTCAGATGGCGCATGCATGCTGTTTCGGATGGAGAGCGGCGCCGGGTACAGCTGGCCATGGGCTTACTACGCCCTTGGCAAGTGCTCCTTCTGGATGAGATCACTGTGGACCTTGACTTGCTGTCTCGGAGTAACTTTCTTTCCTTCCTCAAGCGAGAAACCGAGACAAGAGCATGCACAATTGTCTACGCCACGCATATTCTAGACAATCTATCGCACTGGCCTACGCATCTGGTGCATATGCATCTCGGCAATATCAGACAATGGGGCCCCATGGAGAAATTTCAGCAGGAAGTCACCGAGACCTCAGAGAACAGCCAACTCAGTGAGCTCATCCTCAAATGGCTCAAAGAGGACTTGAAGGCCAGAGGACCGAGAAATGGAAAGAGCGAGGGCAAGACATATGAGGCCCTTGGCGCAATTGGAGGATACGGGCTGGAAAAGCACAGCTAGTCTGCTCCTTCCGTCGTTCCTCAGGTTTGTTTTCATGCAATAAACATTTTCTTGCTTCAACAATGATTCAGTTCAACAACAGCAGCAACAGCATGGCGGCGGTTCCCAGGTATGGATTTATGGGCAATACAGGACGGGCATCATTCAACATTTCAAGATTCATTCAACACTCAGAACTTGCCGTATACTTTGGCTCGTGCTTTTATTTCGTTTGTATATACAGGTCACTTCAGGAAAGCACAGTAGAGATGGCATATACACGCATTGAGGCATCCTCACTTGCCACAGCGAGTTCAAATCTATGCTTATTCTCTCCCTCCGTTTTCCGACTGCAAGGCCGCCAGGATAACTGCGTAATGGTTCTGGAAGGAGATATCAATTTATCAAGAGAAGCGAGATGTTTCGCCTCCAGACTGCCAATATCGACTTGATAGACTGATAATTTGCCGCTCTCTTCACCAGCTGCAAGGAAGAAAGAGGCTTCATGCACGTAAGGAAGGATCGAAATAGCTGTGACTGAACTTTCTAAAGAGACATTCGTCTTGCATTCGAAGGAGTTCTCCACCATTGCCCAGATTTTGACTGATTTGTCACGACCTGCCGTCGCGAAGACAGGACTCGCCATGGGGGCCCAGGCGGCATCAAGTATCATTCTAGAGTGACCCTTGGGGTTTGATGTCATGAGGGAGAACGAGGAAGAATCTTGCTCGTCCCGACAAAAGACGGCCCACTGCCGATCTCTTCCAACGCTGAGAAGGTATCGGTCATCATATGAAAAGCAAAGACCTGTGATGGTCAGAGAATGCGCTGTGAGAGAAGGCCGGATCTCATGCCAATCCGATGTGTCATAAAGCCGTACAACGGCATGATCAAGGGAGCTTGCTTTGCAAGCAGTGGCAATCAGTGTCCGGTCATGACTAACAGCCACTGCAGAAATCTCGTAGCCATGGCCGTAGAGCTTCTCATGCTCGGGCCATAACGTGTATCGAGCTAGCTGATCTTCTAGTGGTGGATGGTTCAGATTCGATATCAATGCTTGGTTTGCTAGAATTGGCGCAGCTTCAGCATTTTCATTCCCCTCTGCCAAAGGCTCATCTCCGATAGCCTGATTCGACAAACCCAGAACGGGGATCTGCGCTGTGTCTGGGAGCTCTTCTTCCGTTGATGACTTGAATCCTGACAACCTTTCCAGAAGTTGGGCAATCGGTTTTGGTTCGTTGAATACTCGCAATAATTTCTCGTCTGCACCCGAAACAAACCGAGCAGGCCCTAGCGTATCGAGGCAATTCAGATCGTAGCCGTGGATCTGTGGTCTTGAGAATTCGTGCCACGACTTGGTGTCGTCGCGCAACCATTCTGCGTGCAGACGCGTCGTCTGATCGGCGCTGGTTGAGAGGAGGTATCCCCCAGTAGGCTCCCATTGTATACCATTCACCGACCTTACATGACCTGTAATCCCCAGAGCCTGCAGCCACATGTCTGAATCCACATCGTACTTCCAAGCTCTCCAACTCCCTGTTCGACCCAGACTCACAACGCGCTTGCCGTCCGGAGACCAGAGGCCGATCCAGAATCCGCCAGTGCTACCAGTGGCTGTAGTCGATCCCTTCTGAACACTTATTTCTCCCATCCTTTCGGCGGAGAGCCATACGCCAGACACTGGATCCTGTTCCCAAATTGTCAAGGTGTTATCTGCGGAAGCCGAAAGGAGCTGCTGGCAATCTGCACTTGGATTCCAAGCCGTGGTATATATCCAGTCTTCATTGCCGAACAGGAGAGCCTCGAAAGTAATGGAATACTTCGAACCTGCTGCTTCGAACTGATGCGCTTTGTTGGATAACGTCGTCTCAAGCCCACCAAGCACAGAGTCTTCATCACCTGCCGGCGCTGCCGGGGCGACCTCCCCTCGCTGAAGCCTCCACAATCGAATATACTTATCTTGACTGGCTGATGCGAGCAGTAGTTCCCCTGATTTGCTTTGCTTGTCATTAGTGAATGATAGCGACCGCACCCAAGCTTCATGACCAGAAAGGGTAGCGCAGAGCTTGAAGTCTGTGCCGGCAGATGTGTTCTCGGAGACATAGAGCTGTACTCTATTGATTGTGCCCGAGACCGCCAACACCGCAGGTTTGTCTTGCGCGTCCGTTGGGAGCAATGTCAGCGATAACGCCAGCGGAAAAAACCGAGGTTTCATGGTGAGACTTTGTGCCAAATCACCCTTTGCCCCTTCCTCTTGAACGCTGATCTTCCATATCTTGACACTGCCGTCTGCAGCCCCAGAAGCAACGATATCGATATCGTCGGCAACAGCGATGGTGTTCACGGAGTTTGTATGACCCACCAGCGTATGCGCATGGGTGAATTGGCGCGCATTTGCCGAATCAGCGCGCCATATCCGAATTGTATGGTCGACCGAGCCGGTCAAAAGCAGCTTTGCACCAGTGATGGGGCATGTGTAAAACCGAACGGCGCTGACTTTATCGGTGTGGCCCACGAGGAGAGAGTAAACGCCGCGCTGAGAGGTCTCCTGTGAAGAAAAGCGGCAAGATTAGTCCCACTGCAATCGAATCCGATAATTCAGGGTGATTATCCATACACTCGGATCCCATAAAGCTACATTGTTATCTGCACCGAAGGCGAGCACGCCCAACTGTACGTCCCAGTCTGCGGCGGCTGGATGCCGATTCCCCCCTACACTGATATATTCGGTCGTGATGGACACCATGAATGCACTCGGTAATGGACGTGCTTCAGTAATCTTTGGTTTTTTGATAGTGCAGCTCCGAGCTTAGTGAAGATAAATACGTCTTCTTGTCGCTGAGGTGGGAGGATGAATCAAGGACCACTTTTTGTGCCCGGAATTTAAGCTTATCGATAAGCGCGGGCAACACAGGTTGAAAGAGCAGCAGCCCCTCGTTCGCATTTCTTCCTTACAATAGTCAGCGGTGGGATCTCTCCGGAGCTGATCAATATCTCTCAGCATTGACTTAGGCCCCGTTGCTACATACATTTGTTCATCTCCGTGAATGCATTCTTTTCTGAAGAAAACATGACTGGATCTGCTTCTGTGAAGGCCGATCCCGGCAACATTTCTATCACTGTTGAGTTTACGTTCGATAACCACCTATCCTCGGGTTCAAAAATCACTTACTGAGTCTATATATATAGAGGAGGACTGGAGATTCTTTTCTCTCATGAGCGGAAACACAATGTCACGCTCCCTGCTCAGTTGAGCGATGGCAGCCGACCCAATATCGCATATCTTGTACGATATCTGGTGGAGAATGTCATGAAGGACCAGAGGAAAGAATTGTTCATAATGGAAAACAACGTGTGAGTTGTGAGATGTTTTCCTGTTGTCGCAACCTTAATTACTTACAGCAAGTGACAGCCGACCTGGTATCCTAGTACTCATCAATGATGCCGATTGGGAATTGGAGGGCGAAGAGAAATACGAGCTTCATTCAGGAGATAACATTGTATTCGTTTCAACACTCCACGGAGGCTAGATATCGCCTGATCGTCTACACAAAATCTATCATATCACCCTCTACATACCGTTCGACACGATCTAAGGTTAATTATATAACCACAGTACAGCACTGAGCCTTGAAGGAAACGTGTTGCTAGACAACGTCTTCCACGTGCTGCTGCGAGATTCTCTCAGGCTCGCGAGGCGTTCGAAGGCCACTCTGTGGTGTGGAGAAACCATCATTAGGGCTGCCAATCCCCCCTACCAGGGGAGTGGTCACACCGCTGGGGGGGACAGGAATCTTGATATCTTGTGGGGAACCAGGGATGATTTCCTTGGGCAGGTCAGGAATGTGTATTCTGCGTGCTTCGTTTTGGTAGCTTTCAGGAATAATCTGCATGAAGAAATTAAGCATGTATTCGATTGGGTTGGAATGCTTTTCAGGTTTCCATACTTCTATGATCTCGTCGCGCGGGAACTCTAGGAATGGAATATCCGCGGCATTGCACGCCATGAGGTAACCGTAGAGCACTCTAAGCACACTTTCATGAGCAATAATGAGAAGATCATTCTGTTCCCGCTCAAGTTCTAGAATGATAGGCTCGAGTCTTACGGCAAGGTCATGGTAGGACTGTCGGTAGTTGTGAGCTTGGGAGTAATTATCAGTATTCCAGGGGTATCGGATCAAGCATACCTCGGCTCGAGGATATCGATGATGATAAGGATCGAGCTCATGTTTGGCCACTTCTTCCGGATATTCTGCACGAATCTTGCTCTCTGACATTTTCTCGCAAACACCAGGGTTCAGTTGACTCATTTGCGAGCGTTGTCTGACCTTGTATCCCTTCTCATGCAAATACTTTGCTGTCTCAACCGTCCGACGTCTTGTGGACGTCCAAACGGTCAGTGGTTTAAGTTTGTGATCCGCCTCTCCTTGGTCAATCATGGCTTGTCTTTCTGATTCCCTGTGCTGTAGTAGACGCTCAGTCATTTTCTTCGCATAGTCTTCTCCTCGCTCCGACAAAGAGGCATCACCCTTATAGGAATCTGCTTCTTGTGAGACACCAGCCTAGAGATTGATTAGTGCTCGCTCCCGAAGTACTTGAGAACCGACTCACTCTTGCAAAAAATGTATGTCTAGACTTTATGTGAAGATTGAGAAGATAGAACACAATCCGGTTTGAAAGATAACCAAAACTTCTGTTGTTGATAATCAATCTTTGTCCTGCATTGATCATCTGTGTGCTAATTAGCATTGAGATTGGCGCAGCGGCTTGGCCGTTGGTACCTTGATATAATTCAAATCCTTCTCCTCCATGGTCTGAAACTGGGGGATTCTGGCAGAGATCCTAGTCAGATAGTGCCTCACTGCGTCTTCGGATGACCATCCGACATACTGGAAAGATGTCAGTGACTATAATGGGCTAAATACCAGTAGATGCCCACTCACATCGGGCGACGAAATCTTAACCCTGCGGACGTTTTCCTCAATGATGCGCTCATCATCACACCATGACTCGATGAATAGCGTCTTTGGGACAGGATGAATCAGCATATTTTGGTCCAAATACTTCAATAATTGAGTCTTTGTACCTCGATATCATGTTTGGCAAACTCTTTCGCTAGCGATCGCCGACCAGAAGCCAGAGGGTTGACAGCATCATAGATCGCTATCTGGCCGTTTTCGAAGTTCAGATAATGATAGATGTCCTCGCGACATTTCTTCATGATCTTCTGTCTCAGTAGGACCGAAGATGCAGATGCTGCCCTTGATCAGCAAGCCAGACCGAATGACAATCTAGAGACTCCAACCCTTAAGACGCATCTGAAAGTGGGCCTTCAGACGAGGAGAAAGTGCTAGAGTATGAAAGAATCAATTGACTTACCGTTGACGAAGAAATAGTCATCCGGGATGTCTTGACCAGTAGAGATTGTGGCCCGTCTGTAGTCTCCAAGATGAAAAATTCTCGTCTTGACGCCTAGCCTGCAACCTAGTTAACAAGAACAGTTTGACAAAAGCAGATGAGCAGACACGAACCAACGAAGATATCGAGCCAATGCTACAGATATATGTCTAAATATGACAAGAAAGGTTAGCACTAATGCTTGCCAGTCCGATGCATGTCAGGTTGGTGAAACAAACGTTTTGCCTCTTGCTGGTAAGCCTACAGTGATGATGACGATCCGCCCCGAGTGAAAGAGTCGACCAGACTCCGTGCTGTATAGCTGGGCCGGGGCCAGGTCGGCCTTTTCAGGCAGATCATGAATTGCATCGACAAATGTCGACGACTTCCTTCGAAACCGAGGAGAGTTGGCAACAATTTCTGCCGTTCTATGTATCATTAGTCTCGGATCATCTTCATGGTTCTATGATAAGACGTGGGGCCATATGGTGAAAAGAACGTAGGATCAGTTCTTCACGTTGACCGGTGTGGCGAACCAAAACAGCCCAGTAACTCAAGAAAATCAGCAAGAGGTAGATAAAGGATACTCACAATAGTGTATCCATCTCGAAATACTTATGTTCGAGTACCAAGCAGGTCAAAAGGAGACCCAAGAAAACGAAATCGTTAGAAATGAAATATGCCGAGGGGCAGATTACCCGTAAGGCGACAGAATGCAGAAGCCCGTTAACGCCCAACAAGGTATAGATGCTGACAAGGAAAAAGGGATTAAAGGGAAGGAAAAGCAAAAGGAAATATTGAATGCGTCGCGCTGTGCTGCAACCGCGAGCCCCGGTTCTTCTTGAGATCGATAACGAGGTACGTGAGGTGGTTGGATATATTTACTATCGGGAGCGTCCAATATACACCGATAAATGACTTGACTATCGTGAAGTAGTCGGCGGAGTGGACATCATAATGTCTTGGAATTGGATGAAGTCTTCTTCGTCTTCCTGACCGAAGTGCAGTCGGAGATTCCAATACTCCAAGAAATTCCGAAATAATGAGACAAGCCCCCTATATCAGTAAATTTCAGCCTAGTCCACCGGTGAACACCAACAGTCTTTGGTGAATAATAGTCTTCCTTGTACTCCTTCATCTTCTTCCCACTCTCATTCATTATATCATCGCAAGAAGCTCGAAGATCCATTTCTAGGTTAGACCCGAAACAGCCTAGCGTCGAGTCCTGTGACTCGGGGATTCTGCACGTGCCAAAAGCGCAAGCCGGGGCGGAAAAGCAAGTGTCGCTTTTTTTCCCCATCAGAGGCTGCTGGAAACAGACAGACAGTCTATCTACAATCACCGTTGCGCTGTGCTTCATTCCCCTGACCGACTCACCTCGCCAGAGAAGGTCGGACACAGTTAACTCCTTCCCCAATCACACGGCAACTCGCGAAATTATCTTCTCTTTGCCTCGAGTGAAGAATCAGGGCTGGTCTCATCTCCCGTCTTTCCTCATCTCCTCAACCGCGAGAAGGAAAGACGTTCCTCGAACTCGCGTGATATTCGATTTCGCTTCCTTACTTCAATCCGCCACGGCTCAATAAACATACAGAGTTCTTCACAATGGCCGAATACTTAGCTCTCCCTTCCTTCCTTGTGGAGAATTCCGTCGTCGGTGCTGTTAACAATGCATACAACTCGTTCTCCGAGCGAAGGGCGGCCCTCGGCCTGTCCAATCCAGGTACTGTGGATAACATCGCCAGAGAGGTGCAAAAGGAGGTTCTGCTGTCGAACTTCATGTTCTCCGGTCTTCGTGCGGACTTGACAAAGGTTTTCGGCATGTCTCCCCTGTTCCGTGTCTCGCATGCGTTCTCGATGGGTTCTTCCGGCAATCTGCCTCCATATGCCTTTTCGGCCATGTACGGAACTCCTAAGGTATGCTTCACTAACCTTGAGGATTCTTCCTATCTGAATACACGGCTCGAATTCGTTTGCTAAGAACACGTCATTTCAATAGGTCTTCATGCAGGGCAACTTTGGAAGTGATGGCGCTCTCGCTGCTGTGTTCAACTATCGGTGGAATCCCAAGTTGGTCACTAAGACCAACACTCAGATCATGGCTGGAGCCAGCCAAGGTCTTCTGCAGATCGACAATGACTACACCGGTGATGACTTCTCTGCATCCCTCAAGGCCTTCAACCCTTCGTGCCTCGACGGCGGTCTTACAGGAATCTTCGTCGGAAGCTATCTTCAGTCTATCACTCCCAGTCTGGCTCTCGGTTTTGAAGCGATCTGGCAGCGTCAGGGTATGAACACTCGTCCGGAGACCGCTCTCTCGTACTGCGCTAGATACAAGGCCAACGACTGGATTGCCAGTGCTCAGCTTCAGGCTCAGGGTGTCTTCACAGCCTCCTACTGGAAGAAGCTTTCTGAGCGAGTTGAGGCCGGTGTCGATATGAACCTTCAGTTTGCTCCCAGCGCCGCTGCGGTTATGATGGGCGGACCTAGCAGAGACGGTACTACCTCCATCGGCGCCAAGTACGATTTCCGGGCATCCACATTCCGTGCCCAGGTCGACAGCGCTGGCAAGGTGAGCTGCCTGCTGGAGAAGCGCATTGCTATGCCCATCTCCCTTACTTTTGCTGGCGAAATTGATCAGGCTAAGGTAAGTTTTCTTCATTTGCATGATCCATTTGTGGAATCAGGGATGTGAAGCTGGTTACTAATACGACTTGTGTACAATAGCAAACTGCTAAGCTCGGTCTTGCTGTGTCCCTCGAGATCGCTGGCGAGGAATTGATGGAGCAGCAGGAGAAGATCGAGGCCCAGGGCATGGTTCCTCCTCCTTTCTAAGTTCTCTTTCCAAAGCATAGCTGGAGTTAATCGGGCTCACTTGGCTGTGAGAAACCGGAGCTATCGCTCTTCCCGCCATCCAGCTTAAAACATTTTTTCTCTTTGTGTTTTATTAGTTCTTCACTCTCCCCGTGTACCTATATCTGGGAGATGGTGTATCACCCCGGTTATGCCTTTGAATGCGATTTGCTGGTGCAGGGAGGCGGTCATTTGGCGCCATGGAACCAAATTTTGTATAGATCCATGTTCGATTTATCGCAAGTTACCTTTTATCTTCTCCCGGATCCCGTGTCATGGCTTTATCTGTGAGACTGTTGGCCCTTTCCTTGTCCTTATTGTTACCACACCTACTTTGATGGCGATCTTGGCTTGTTGATGGGACTGCAGAGTATGAGATGCGCATGGAAGCACTAGCGGGGAAGCTGTTGTTGTATGTTTATGCACCATAGAAGGGGCAATGTAAAACAAGTTTGCGCATTGCTTACTCAAGGTCAAGTGTAAGATATCATCTATTCACCCGACCTTCTGAGTTCAAGTTATCCCCTCTTATTCCAGGCAAAAAGTCACCCCCCAGGCTTGTCTTTTCTGCCAGCAGTTGGACATGTCCGAGTTTCAACTCATGCTCAAGAACAATCTCCCCATGTCGCGGTGAGCACAGCAGAACGGCCTGCTGATTTCCCTAACCTAAAAGCCCTACCGTATGTCAGTTCCTGGTTTGAAGCCAGTCCAGGAAGCGAAGAAGCACAAGTTCTTGTCACATTGAAACCGACTTTCATCGCAAAAAGCCGAGACGCTGACTGAGCTTCACAGTTCTACCCAACGCCCCCTTTGCAAGGCCATGAGTATGAACTCCCCGACGTGGATGGATGTCGGTAGACTTGCTTTAAACAAATGCCACATATAAGTACGGAGCCGAATACGGTAATCTAGCTATACATCCAATAGAGTACCTAGCCACCTTTGATAGGTATGTGAATGTGTCCATTGCTCTTACTATTATTCCGCAGGTACAGGGAGCCAAGGTCGCCTACCAACTAAGCTCCTGCTCAGTAACTACTCCCAAGTCCCATCACACCTGAAGCAACAAGCTGCAGCACAGGTCGATGATTCGACCGTGCCGCCCAATTATAATATGTGGACTATCCAGCTTCCTCCCCACTGGAAAAGTCTAAAACTTCTCGGCGATACTTCATAACATTGACACTTGAACGAGAGATAGGACACTGCAGCCATCCCCCCCCCGACTGTGGCTCAAGATAGCGCCCTTTCTGATGCTGGCTACTTTGAAGTACTTTCCGATTCCCTGAGCTAAGGTAGGAGCACCATTCCAATCATCTTTGCTGAAGCTGCTTAAGGTATTTTCAACATTTTCGAGGAGGGGGGGAGGCTTGCCCAATGGCTCCTCCAGCCATTACGGAAGCTCATGCTACGCCCATTCTTGAAGCCTTTTTTTCATAGACCAGACAAAGTAGAGCAAACCCATGCTAACTACATATGCAAGATGGTGAAGGCATTGAATCCGTACTGTGGCAACAGGAGTCTTCGGAGCCGAACAAATTGCTGGGTGTCTGTGTAGATGGGATTTTGGACACCGTCAACTCACAATCAGTAGTCAGTACCATGAATGAAACAAGTGTCCACCAGGGATCGACTACTGGGGCGGTCCCCTATACCTCTAGTATAAATAAATAATAGTAGGTAGGGCCGTTAGGTACGGAGTACTTCGTAGATGGACGGAGTATCAGGATTCAGGACAGTCGTGGATAGGAAGACAGGCGCAGGCTCGAATGTATGCAACTCCACTGTGACATCATCAACCCCTAGTCGAAATCCTCAAAAGTAACAAAACATCCAAATCTCGGTTATTGTACCACCTGGATGGAGACGACATGTTTTCTCCCTGGAATTATCATTATTCATAGGTTGACTATGAACACCAAATTTCCCATTTAGTTACCTAGTGCTCCTCAATACTACTCGGTAATTGGTACACGTCTAGAGTCGTTACACTGGATAAGGTACCGATGCATGATTCCTTCTTTTCGTTTGCATCTGTCAGACAAGGGTCCGGAAGCAAAAAGTGTCCCAAAAAGAATCAGAGACCAGCATACAGAGTACATTAGCCGGGAGACGATTGGCTGCTCTCTTACGCCAATGCAGAGGTATTGAGACGCTATCTGTGTGGCGAGCAGTAGGCATGAACAGTGCAGGTTTCAGGATCGGCTGCCGGCTGTGTCGTTGCCTTGTTGGGCGGGCGACATTCTTCCTGCAGACGCAGTAAGACCTTCAGACTGAGATCGAGATTCGAGACACAAAAACAAAAGGCGTTGTAGTCTTGTAGCTTGTAGCCTGTAGGTTTAGAAGAGATTGTTGTTAATTCGGTGGCTGCTATGGCATGATTTAGGGATCAGCGGTAGAGATATTATTAAGAAGATCAGCCATTTTTTGTCGCAGTGATTGGCAGCAACAACGAAAAAGGAACAGCCCAGCAATCTACCCCCTGTAAGTATGGTTCAATGCCATATCGAGTCTGCATCGAATAGTTCAAGTCGGATTCATCTCATCAATTAGTGTCGCTGCTTGTCTACTGCATTAACCCATAAGCAAGTCCTCCCAACATGCCCTATGTGCGCACTGGAATCCCAAGTCAGGAACAACTAACAAGGGCCCTAGGGTAAACCCCACGAGGTGGAACGTCTTGAATTCTGAAACAGTCGAGCAATCCTCTCGTCGGTAGACACTAGAATCCGGATAGATAGACTGGTAGACAGATATAACTACTTCGGCTGGGATGAAGGAAGCGGAGGGTCCAAGCTGAAGTTTGCTCGCCATTTAAATGGTCATGCTACTCTCCCACTGCTGACTTGTTCATCCACATTCCACAGAACTGCGAACTGGTGGAGCGGTCAAAAAAAAAATTGTTTCCTCGAGCTCAATAATAATTACAATAATCGCAGTGCTTGTACTCCGTAGTGCGTTGAAGTCTTTATGCTACTGGCCTGAGTGCAACAATTCTATGATTTCTATCACTATCAAACTCGAGATCGAGACGACCGCGGAAAAATGACCCAACAGCCGATTGATCTGCTGACTGTCCTTTGGGTCCCGGTGACCCGTATGGAATACAAAGCATATGCACTATCTATGCACTATGCAGCCAAAGCAACCTACCCTACCCTACCTACTTGCCTCCTGACTCCGTGCCCACCGACCGGTTCAAAGGGCCCGAAATGAACACCCTAGCGAACCAGGGATCTGTAAAAATGAGCCCACTTGTATGGACCAAGCATGATCACCAGTTGTAATCATTTATGATTATTCTGTGAAATTGTTTGTCAACCAATATTTGGCTGATCTGAGGAATTCCCAGTTAGTACCAAGTTTGAGGACTGTTCAGTGTGGTACGAGACAGCAATTGGTATCTAGTAATGTACGTGTAATTCATCTTCAACTATGTACGGAGTATTACCTTACCTAAGAATCCGCTCTAGAATATCTCTATATACTTGGACTTCAACATCCCCGTAGCACTTGTCAGCCATTGCTCTGTCTGTGTATCAAGTATCCTGGCGTCGAAGAATGGAACTGAAACTCAAGACCGAACAACCAAGTACATGTACCGAGCTGTGCAATGTGACCTATGAGGACAATGACTTCGGTTTCTTGATGAAAGAGACGCATATCTTCGGACATGTTATGTATAGATCTAGGTAGCTTGTATAATCTATATTGAAAGAAAACTTCTTACCTTCTGAGCCTCTAGGCTAAACGGTTCGAGTTATAAGTATGATGCCACCATGATACTCATGAGCCAGAATCTACGTAGTGTAACTTGTGGAATTGGCCCAAGGCCGCCGAGAAATGATTGCAAATGAACTCGCATGACAGTTGAGACAGCAGATCTGTTTTGATCAACATTAAGCAGGGTCTGAGCGACTCGAAAAGGCTATCTTGGATCCATGGTAATCAGTGTTTCAGAATCATCCATCCTAAGCTTGGTGGACTTAGAGACATTCTTATAATAATTAATCATTGCAGGGGAGTCATTTTCCCAGCTTCGAAAAGACCATCGACCAGGACTTAAGGGTTGGAAGAATATATTTCTGTAGTCTTTCAACACTCCAAGCCTGACAGGTTGCCAAAGGACAAAAAGAGTGATTGCTTTTTATCGGATCCACAGATCGAATATCATGGGGGCTGTTCTAGTCACCTAGGATCTGGCACATTGGATGCCAGGTAGTCGGGCAACCGATCATGGTGCCTAGGTCTTGGAGGACTGGAGAGTCGTGCCAACTCCGAATTGTCCAGACTCCTTGAGTCGGGCCCCTAGATACCCTTCCCCATCAAGATGTCTGAGTTATGTTGGTATTGGCTCGCACTCTGTAAGCATGATAGCAGAGTTTAATAAGTGCACGAGAGGCCCCGAATGGCATTGGCTGTAGTTGTTCTCCAGCTTCCATCACACTACTAACTACTTGGAGGATAATATTGAGATACTGCTGGCCAAGTATCTATATAAATAAGGATGTCATTACTGCAGAGCGCAGAGACAGAGAGTCTAGAGTCCTGAGGGTAGTCAGTAGTAGTAGAGTTAGGTACCTGATAGAACAAAAATGTGGCGCAGCCCACCAAGCTTCAGCCATGGACTTCCAGAGACAGTTTGGTCATTTGACAAGCAGATTTCATTTTAACCATGAAATAATATGGAGCCTTTCCCAGTGGAGGACTTCCGCTCTGACTGCATATGTACATGAAATACCCGTCAGTACGTACTTGATAAAATCAATACTCAATACTCGATACTCTCGTTCTAAGAACCTGAGTAATGGGTAGGTATGCCACCTGCCTACTCCGTAGTCCGCAGTCCGCACAGTGGTTCAATCCAGGCTGATAGCAATAAAAATAACAATAATATCATCATGTAGGTCAACTGAACAGTGAAATCTAGATCCCTGACCGGTAAGGTGCCAAATGCCACCGATTCCGTAACTGTCACACATCGGGAGACTTGGAAGAGCGGCCAATCAAAACGGTTCCAGTGAAAATCATGGCTGGTCACTTGACACTCGAAAGACCAGACACATGGCGTCCATCCAAGCTCCAAGTGGTATCCATAATCCAGCTCTACTATACTCTGTAAGTCCATAGGAGCTACTAGATACATAGGTAGTAGTTGGATACTACGACTAAGTATCATATAGGCATGTGAGGTAGCATGACTCTTGGCTATGGCAGGTAGTCAAATTCCATCAAATTGAGTGGCCACAAGAACAAGAAAGGACTCGATCATGGTAGTGATAAGTGCAACAGCTAGGTGCAATGGGAACCAAGTGACTTAGCCAAGTGCCATTATTGCTTGTTGTTTAATGCTCTTATCACCCGCGGATGGACTTTGTTTCTAATGTCCAACAGAATAATTAAGAACAATTGTAGACAAAGTGAATCAGGTGATCATCCTGATCCTTTTTTGAAATTAGAGCATCAAGTCACGAGTTGAAATGGATGGTATGGTATGCAGGAAGTGTCCAGGCACGGAAAAGGAAGAAATCAATGACGAAGGGACCAAGCTCAAAATACCATAGTGTGTATGTGCCATGTGATCAGGCTTCTGGGTCGTTTCTTAGCTCCCAGGGCAGTATGTACTATGATGAATAGTCTCAAAAAAAGAGCAAATAGTAGTACGTACTAAATACGTAGTAATACTGTTAATAACTTGGCGAGTTGATTATTTGACTTGGGTATTTACATTGGACTTTGATTTCCCTTTGCCTTTGTTTACTTTCTTGAAGTAATGAATGTAATCATGTAACACAGATTGGTTTATTTTATTTATTTCATTCTTTTGGGTTAGCCGCATTAATATCACCCAGCATTCAGACGCTATGGTATGTTAATAATGTATGTCGACTATCGAGTTTCTCTGTCCGAATTTCGAAATTCTCGAATTGAGCTTGGGGCAGTGGGCACAGGTCATCTGGTCTGTGAATGGGCGTCCACGGTCATACTATCCCAGTCCGGCATTAACCTACTTGGACTCAATAATCCTGACGGTCCCACACTGGGCTGTAGCTCAAATACTGATAGAGCTACTTAGCCTACAAAGTACAAAGTACAAGGTGGCTCGTGTGCTGTTGGTACTTGGTAGATAGTTAGTACCAGGTACCTTAGCCCTTAGTACTCCGTACTATCTACAGTATCTACATGGACCTCACCTGCTAGGTACCGACTGAAGGTATTGTGGAGTAGGTATGAATACAATTTCAAGTTTCAACTTTCTTGGTTTCTTCTGTAACTCTGCTCAGGAACAGTGAAGTTGAAGGTATTTATCCTTACTATTCATCAATATACACCAAAGAGGGGTGCTACCTACATTTACTACAACTCACCTAGCCTATGCTATGTGTACACAACTTCTATAATATCTACTGAATATCTAAAAGATGTACCTTACTTCCTGTAAGGGAAATACCCACTGGTAGCGCCATATCCATCCTGAGCAACCTACCAGTGGAGTTACAGTACCCATACCTTCCACCATTACCTCAGTGCTTGTATGGTATTGTAATCATACATACATATACAATGGATAGTCGCATATGCCCCTCATTTCCGACTCCCTCCACTGGTCAGGCAGTATCTACAGAAACCTCATTCTTCTCTCAGCAGCAATTATCCTCAAAGGGCAGAACAGATAAGCTCTCCAGTCTCCATCGACATCAAAATCAGCAAAAAAACTTGTAATGGTTAACTGTGCCAATAATAGTACTTTGGTGAAGGTATCCATCGATTCCTTTCCTCTATCAGCATCGTCATCATCATTATCATCCACAATTTGTCGCCTCCTCCCCACACACTGCCACAGGTACACTCCATGGAATGATTCCAATGCGCATTCATATTTCTTTTCTGTATTATCATTATTTATTGTTAGGATTATTATCAATGCTACTACTATCTACTATCTAGTCTCCTAGGTATATTTCTATCCTACTTCGTTCACTTGCTCTCACTAGTCAAGGGGGAGAATAATAGTTAAATTATGACAAAAGTAGTTGAAGTACACTAAATGATCATAGCAGTAGTCCCGCCCCCTCCTCCATTCTCCCCCAAATATTGCCTCCTCCAGCTCCAGCACAACCGTATCGGAACTTACTACCTCAGTTTGCTCTTGTGCAATCCTCCCGAAACAACTCCATTATTCTCATTTCCCCTACCGATTATTATTGCTGTCAAAAAGTCATAACTTGCTCTCTCCTATCCCCTTCATGCTGGATGGATCTTTTGAGTCCCTAAATCTCTCTCTCAACATTCAGATTTCAGAATCTTCTAATTTGGCTGGAGTTAGCTTTGATTGTTCCTTGCTTTTAATCCTCTTCTCCCAAGTGCTTTATTCCCGCGTTCCTGCAGCCCTCGCGTGTTCGGGCTTCGTCGCTCCATCAACGTCACCTGCTAACTAACTACCTACTAACCTAACTAACTTACTCCTACTACTACTGACTACTTACTCCGGACTTTCACTCTCTGTCTCTGTGCCTCTCCCTCGCTCATCTTCCTCTTTCTTCCTCCTCCTTTCCCTCCCTTTTGAAGATCGTCTCCCCCATTGTAATTTCTTGTCCGCCATTACTCCCTTTCATCATCATCATTTTCTCGATACAACTGGTGTTTGCAAACGCCCATTTCACAATTTTAACTCTTCTTCCCTTTTTCTTTTTTTTTTTTTAACTCCTCTTTTTTTTTTTTTTTTTTTTTTTTTTTTTTTTCCCTTGGGTCTTCCCATCACTCTGCTCTTGTTCTGTGCTTTTGAGGAACTGATCGTGATCTTCTCTCTGGAGGGCTCCCTGCTGTGGTCTTGTGTCTGCACTCTTGGCACTCTACTCAAGTCCATTGGTCCTTGCTCTCAGTCTACCATCCTGCGATTCGCCCGTTCACAAGTCCGCCTCTCAACCTTTCATCTCACGCGCACCTCCACTCAACATCCACCGTTCGGATATTCCGCCCATCCCAAAGCGAAACCCCCCCCCCCCCCCCCTCTCCTCCTGGCCAGTGCTCCACCACCGACTACAGTTCTGCCCAAGACGGACTTCAAAACTCGTTTCTACGTTTCTTTCCGCCATCCACTGTTGAAGTGCAGTCCTCCATATTCTCGATAGCACTGCCTTAACCCCCCGCTTATTGCCATCCCCACAAGTCGCCCGTGATGTCACAGAATAGATCTGGGGTATTTTCGAACCTGCGCATGGGCGGTAAGAGATAATCAAATTCGGGCTCAATTGTTTGGATATGCTCGGCTCTGGCCTGTTGAACTGACTGTTTTGTTGTTCCGACCATGCAGAAGTCGTCCGCGAGAAGGTCCAGGATGGACTGACCGGGGAGACCAAAGAGATCTCGTATACACAATGCAAAATTGTGGGCAATGGGTCGTTCGGTGTGGTCTTTCAAACGAAAATGATGCCGAGCGGCGAGGATGCTGCCATCAAAAGGGTCCTTCAAGACAAGCGTTTCAAAGTATGTGTGCATATCACTCCTTCACTCCCCCATGTTCTCGCTGACCATCCTAGAACCGTGAGTTACAAATCATGCGGATCGTCCGTCATCCCAACATTGTAGAATTGAAAGCTTTCTACTACTCGAATGGCGAGAGGGTATGCGACTCTTCCTACGCCCCTCCCAGAACCCTTACAGGTTATCTCCCTCCATACTAATAACATTGTCGTCGATGTGTAGAAGGATGAAGTGTATCTGAACCTCGTTCTCGAATACGTACCAGAGACCGTTTATCGGGCGTCGCGGTATTTCAACAAGCTGAAGACCACCATGCCAATGTTGGAAGTCAAGCTGTACATCTATCAACTGTTCCGCTCTCTGGCATACATTCATTCACAAGGCATCTGTCACCGTGATATCAAGCCGCAAAACCTTTTGCTCGATCCGAGCACTGGGATTCTCAAACTCTGCGATTTTGGTTCCGCCAAAATTCTGATAGAGAATGAACCGAATGTCTCTTATATCTGTTCCCGCTACTATCGTGCGCCAGAATTGATCTTTGGCGCCACTAACTACACAACGAAGATTGGTATGTTATTCTGGGTTAGATTTATCGATGCTGGTAAGACTACTAACGGATTCCGAAGATGTGTGGTCGACGGGTTGTGTCATGGCTGAATTGATGCTTGGGCAGCCACTTTTCCCTGGGGAATCGGGAATTGACCAACTCGTCGAAATTATCAAAGTGCTAGGTACTCCTACTCGGGAACAAATTCGTACAATGAATCCCAACTACATGGAGCATAAGTTCCCTCAGATCAAGCCTCATCCATTCAATAAGGTGGGTATTGTTTTCATCGGCTTCGCGACCATTGCACTGATTTTCATTTTCCAGGTGTTCCGGAGAGCCCCCCATGAGGCTATTGACTTGATCTCTGCTTTGCTGGAATACACGCCAACTCAACGTCTTTCCGCGATCGAGGCGATGTGCCACCCGTTCTTCGACGAGCTCAGAGATCCTAACACGCGACTGCCCGATTCCCGGCACCCGGGTGGTGCCGTCCGTGACCTTCCCAATCTTTTCGATTTCTCCAGACATGGTCTGTTGGACCCTTTCTTGAGGTTCACCCTGTACTCTTGCATGATTCCCGCTGACTCTCTCTTTCTTGCAGAACTTTCCATTGCTACCGCACTGAACAGCCGCCTGGTCCCTCCCCATGCACGCCCTGCGCTCGAGGCTCGCGGACTTGACATTGATAACTTCACTCCGCTCACCAAGGATGAGATGATGGCACGTCTTGACTGAGTCAACACGTGTGTGTTTTACGAAGTACACGCCTGTTTCCTACTGCCATTATCTGCCCGCGTCCTCGAGAATATGATGTCATGCAATTCCATCCACTTTACGCATCGCGCGGTCTCTGTACCGGAACCGGTTCTGTTGAAAGTGTAGGCCTACATCATTGGCGGGGAGTCTAAAAGGTTTGGCTTCTCTTCAGGATGTAGGAGGATAAACGGCGGGGTCTCGAAAAGCTGAAAAGAGGGGAAAGAAAAATACCCAAAAAAAAAAAACTAATGGGGGAGGGAAATACACGCTGACACCCTTGTCGCGACCGGAACAGCTTCCTCGAGGCAGTGGTACATCATGACCGTTTCACGTGATGGGGATGATGGATTGTCATAGTCTGGAGTTTCGAGGTGTCTGAGACAACTCTTGGGAAAGGAAAAAAAGTGATACCCTTTAGTGTGCGAGTCTGCCTTCCGGGACTTAAAGTTTGCATAGCTTCATTTCTCGTTTTGAAGGGATCATGGAACCAGAATGCCGCAAGTCCTAGGCTCTTTAGAGGTACAAGGTGATGAATACCGTCTGGACACTCCCAAGATATCGTGAGGGACCTTTGGCTGGGAGGCACACCAACGACCATACTCTTCATCTAAGCGAGTGTCAATGGGCATGCGTGTCTACGTGCTTCTGGATGTATGTGCTGGAGGTCGCCATGGCCTGACTTGCAGCTTTAGGATCCCCTTCTTTTCCATCGTTTGTGTCTTTAGCTTCTCATAATCTCTTCGTTTCCCGAATATTTTCTATACTCTTCTGGCTGTTTCTAATGTCCAATTTCACTTGTTTGGCTTTGACCGCTAACTGGTATTTGCTTGACTTGCTCAACAGTGGATCCAGTTGTTCTTGTCCCGGGAGCCAGATGGTTATGTCTATTGCTAGAGACTCCAGGTGTATGGCCGGGGCCTCTCTTCGCTGCGTGTATGACTAGAGGCGAATTTATTTGGTCTACCATTTCCTCATTTCCGTTTATTTCTTCGATACATACCATCACCATCGTTCGTCTTGTGCCTTCTTTCACTGGCAGATAATTTATCCTGGTTCTGGAGGTGGGATCATCAACTGTTATTGCCTTGTCTGAAAGATTGAAGAAAATTCAAGCCGAGACAAGTCCTTCTGTGCAGGTGTCGGCTGCACGTCATGTTCTTGGTCTTGTTGCCCATTACAATCCGGCTCATATTCTGTCCTGTTAGGGTATAATACTGCAATACTACCTCTGCTCCAATATTCGTTATCCATATAAGTGCACAGAAATTACTATCGCTATATACAGCAGTAAGAAACCAACAACTGCTTATGAAGATATCGATTTTTCTTCATGATCACTGGACCTGTTGTTGGCAAGGGTGTTATATAAGCCACGGCTCGGAATATTCTAATTCTCCGAATCTACGACGGCCACGGCAATGTTTTGGCACCCGGTTCTGAATCCAATTGCAATATCTGGCGATTGACGACCAGAGGTGTCTGCGGTCTTTATTTCTGAGCGCTGGAGAGATTGACTGTGCACATATAGCCTGAAATACAACTGGCGAAGACTCTATTCACGTCTGTTGAGTGTTGAGTTCCGTTTGGTCACAGCACCTATGGCCGACTATGAACGCCGACAACATGGGGGCGGCCCCAGAGGTGGGCGCAAGAGGCGCAATAGAGGTTAGTTGATGATATTTCCGAGCTCTCTTTGCTTTCTACTTGCCCTTTCAGTCCATAAGTTCGTTTGCGGGCGACCTTGCGCTGACGAATTGCTGCCGATCTGCTGCAGATGATGAGGATTATGACCGGCGTCCGCAGAGGCGCAGGTACGAGGAGCCTCTCGTGGTCAAATTCCGAAAACAGCTGCTATCTATCGCTGAGTCTGTACGCGCCCCTTCCCACACTATTGAAACCCATACGGGCTTGCCAATTGCAATGATCCAAGCTCACATGTCCTCGTACAATAGGCAGCTCGAAGGGCAGAGGATGACGTTGTGACTATCGCAAAAACTGTTTCGGAAAATTTCGAGGATGAAGAGCTGAGACGGAGCTACGTTGAGTTAGCCATTGATTTGTATGCCTTGAAAACACTCTTTATGAACCCCACCCCCTTTCGGTCTGATATAGCACTAACCTCTCGGCTTCCGGTGTAGGGTTATCGAGCAACCATTGAAAATCCCCTTCATTGCCGCGACTGCTCTAGTCGCCAATGACTATAAACCAGAGATTGTTGAAGACGTTCTCAAAAGAGCGCGCGACTCGTTGCAACAATACGTTGACGCTGGGGCTTGGCGAGAAGTCAAGCTCCTTCTGCGGTTCTTGGGATGCCTCCAATCTATTTTCGAAGGGGATGGTGTCTTTCCGATCTTGGAGGAACTCTTCGCTCGTGCCGTTGACCTGCAAACAGCTTCTTCTGAGGATGTTAGTGACACAGAACCTCCCCTGCCTTAACTAAATGACCGGAAAACTAACTTTGGTACCATTCAGTTGCTTGGACTTGAACTGGTCAAGATCATTCTCTTTACTATCCCTTACGTTATGGCATCTCCTGCCACTGGTTTTGAAGCACAAGCAATAGCGCTTCTCGAGAAAACCGATATCATCGCCTCGACTCCGCATGCGCTAGTTGATCTTGTTGATCCATATGCCTTGGACAACGGCAAACCAGTCACTGTCCAGAGTGTCATCAGCTTGCTTCAGAGCCAACTCCAATCTGAGGCCAACCGTGGCTGGGAGCTTGCTTGCGTTCCTCGGCCCTGGAAGAGGCGCAAAAATGAAGAGGATGGACCTGTGGAAGCAGTGCCGAAACATGCTTTTCCTCAGATCACTGTTCCAAATCCTGTGCAAAAGGGAACGAGGGCGATCTTCCCTGAAATATATCTCTCCGTGTATGCCAATCAAGACCTGGAGACAGTCCCACCCACATCCGACATTGCATCGTCTCTGTTGAGGGATGTTCTTGTCGACACGATCAATATTCTCGATTTCAATCGCATAGCAGCCGCCAAATTCTTGATCGATGTGGATTGCTATTTCACAGCGAACACTTTTGTGAAGCGCGCTACTCCGTTTGACAGACTGCGTGATATTCCTGGGGATCGCCCGACATGGAAACCCGAGGACGTCGCCGTAGACGCGGTTTTCTCCCAGCTGTTTCAGCTTCCTTCTCCAGAGCACAAGCTTGTCTACTATCACTCAGTACTTACTGAATGTTGTAAGATTGCACCCGCTGCCATCGCTCCCAGCTTAGGCAGAGCTATTCGCTTCCTATACCGGAGCCTGGAAACAGTCGATCTGGACCTCAGTCATCGATTCTTGGATTGGTTTGCTCATCATCTGAGCAACTTTGGGTTTACCTGGAAATGGAGTGAATGGTTTGTGAACCTAATATGAATCATATACACTCAATTAGCATGCGAGCTAACTCTTCATGAAAAGGGTTGACGACTTGGAACTTCCACTTGTCCATCCGCACATGGCATTCATCACCGGTGCTCTCGACAAGGAAATCCGGCTGAGCTTTGCACAACGTATCAGAGGGACTTTGCCGGATCCATATCAGGATCTCATCACGGAAGGCAAAGAGAAAGACACTCCGGATTTCAAGTACTCTTCAGATAGTGAGTTTCAGGCATCCTTTATGTTCCAACATGGTGATGATGTCGCTAACATGCCTGTCCCACAGCCACGCCATACGCTACTGAAGGCAGGGAGATTATGCAGCTCATTCGAAAGAAGGCGGGCGATGAAGAAATTCGGCCACTGATCGATGCCATTGAAGAGCAAGCGAAGGCGCTAGGAGTTGACGAACCAATGTTGCCTTCTACAGATGCTCTTGTTACATCGATTTGCTATGTCGGCTCCAAGTCTCTGTCCCATGTTCTGTCATGCATCGAGCGAAACAAGGAAAGGTTGCTGGCTATCGGGCCAAAATCAGCTCGCGCTCGTTGTCAAATCATTACTTCAGTCATGGAGTACTGGGTTGACCAACCAGGAATCGCCATCAACATCATAGACAAGCTGTTGAACTACACGATCATAACGCCATTGTCTGTGGTCGAGTGGGCATTAGTGGAGAAGATGGAAGCGGGGGTTATACTCAGCAAAACTCACATCTTCGAGATGGTATCTGCTACCGTTGGCAAGGTCACGAATCGTCTGCGGCAGATCGTGGCTGCGCGCACCCAGCCTGGTTTGTATGAGCCGCAGCTGAGTGTTCTCGACGAGACTTTGGGTCGCGAAAAGGCCGATATGCAAGCCTTGTTCAGGGTTATCGAAGACTCGATCGTGTCTGTCGCTGGAGGCAGTAACGACGAACTGATGGAGAGGGGTGATGGAAGTGGTAATTTGCCCGAGGACGAAATCATCCGTCAGTGGAGTCGCCGGTGGCTCAGAGTGTTCCGTCGCAAAGCCGGCGTGGAGGAATCATTTATCGCAGAAGCCATGACCAATGCCACGCCGGTTGGTACAGTAGCTCCTGCGCCTCAACCTGCTGCTTCGGAGACCAGCGCGGCTGCCAATGTGGCAGCAGATGGAGACTTGGACATTGCCGATGCCGATGCCGACGCCGACGCCGCCGTTGAGATCTCGTGAATATGTACGTCAATAAGTGTTGTTTAAGAGAAAATGTATTCATGGTGGTTGTACGAACAGATTAATAGGAATCAGGGATCTGCCCAATATAGTACAAAAGGATATGTTGGTTTCATGACTGGTGTTTGTCCATGCCTTGGCAAGGTGACAATCCGTTTCCATTTTCCAATCACACAATGCTGGGGATGACCGTCCCATCGGAAGCCCTACCAAGTATCCTTGAGTCGCTATTATATCCATGTTTCTATGTCAACCTGGCTACTAATGATATATACAACAAGAAAATGCTGGCGACTCAGCCCAAAAAGTGGGGAATGGGGTTGGCGAATATGGTATATGCCCATTCTGGGCGCAACCGACAGATAATTAAAAATGATAGAATAGAAATGACCCCATGTAGGGCCAATGTTGTACACAGAAGGTTAGAATAAGGGCAGTCGGTGGCGGATATTAGGTGGGAAACACATGACAGTCATAAATCATGTTAAGGTTGCGAGATCAACCTGTCGAGGATCTGAAGATCATCATGGTGATGAAGAATAGGTATCTGATCCTCTCCGTTTTCGTCTCTTTTCCCTTCTTTCGTTCTTTGGTTTCGATTTCTTGGTGTGGATATACGCATCCAGATAGATAACGTTTGAAAGGCCGAAGTTCGGATCCATTAGGCAGTAGATAAATCGTTATTAGTTCCTCTCGTCCTTTTGAAGAATGGATGACATAATTTCATGGCGCGCAACTGTCTCCCTTAGATGTTCTTTTTGATTTCTTTTGGAGCGCAATACTGGCGATCATCTTGGCCTTCGACGGTCTGCAGAATAGATTCCATCTCCTTGGTTTGTCTCTTCCATTCTTCTTCGCCCATCTTCGTCTCGCGCCGGAAGAGTTCTTCGTTGGGCTTCCGATAGCTGCCACCTAGACGATCCCACAGAGTGGTGAATTGACCATAATTGTAGTTGAAATAGAGATGGTGCATTGTGTGGCAAGCGGCTCCGTTGACAATTGGGCTGTTGGCGACGTATTCACCGTCGTGGATAAGAACAGTCCAAAGATTGATGAAGCCGAACAGGAAAACATAGGCGATCTTCTGTAGGGGAAAGATAAAGGGAAAGACGTGGTAGGGAACACTTTGCAACCAGCCATCCAGAGGATGGAACGCATGCGACGCGAAAGGGCTCGGCATGATCCACTTGTGGTGAGGCTTGTGAAGGGTCTTATAGACCAATGGGTGGTGCAGGCCACGGTGAATCCAATAGATGAAAAAATCGGTGAATGCGATGAACACGGGGAATTGAAGGATGCTATAGTAAGGGAATGGCTCTTCGGCGACGGCGTCGTACAATTTGGCATAACCTCTAGCCTCAGCGACCAGGAAGGGAGCAGTCAGGAAGGACATTATAGGCATCGATCGCATTGTCTGCGCAATCTCCATAGGAATCTGATTCTTAAGAAACTTGGGATGTCTGACAGTTGTCTTGTCCCAAATGAGAATGTAGGAGAGGGTAGCGGAGATGAAGTAGACGATAATGCCGAATATCCTATATCGGAGGCCACAAACTTCCAATTAGCGAAGTGTCCTCCAAAAGGGGGGTCGGCGAGGCTTTCATGCATACCAGACAATCAGGAAAAAGCTCAGGAATTGGCGATAGAGGTTGTTCCTCGGCCATGCGCTCATGTAGGCATACTTGGACGGCTCGAAGTGAAACATTTGAGTGGCGGGTTCATAGACAAACGGCTTCGATGCGCCAAACAAGGCCAACGAGCTATTGGTAGCAGTGGTCAAGCTAGGAAAGGAGACAGAGGAGGGAAGTGACACGGGCAAGAGAGCCGTATAGAGACGGTCCCCAATGAAGGTGTCCCAGATCTCCAGGACGATATCCATGATGTCCTCAGAACGAAAGGTTCGATCCTCTGCCTTTAGGGATAGGATTTTTAATTGAAAGCCAAGTTGTTGAGACGAGAACGGTCTTCGAGGATACTCCGAGGAAAAGAGAAGAACGAGAAAAGAGAAATTGTTCTTCTCCTTATAGTAATTTGCCGTTGATAAGTAGGATGCAAGGATGGGGTTAGTCAGGAGAGCCAAAGTCCATACTAAAAATCGCTTGATCACAGTTCGTTAGTATCAACAAGCAAAAAATTGCATCACACCAGGGCGGAACAAGCACAGCCGTTCCGTCCGGTGGACTCGGCCATTTGTTTCATTTGGGATTGTGGAATGCATAGTGGGGAGCCATCACTGAATTGTCTGGGTGACTGGGTCTCATGGGATTAAGTAGATACAGAGTACTCCTTGTATCACCGCTCATGGCTCGGCTCATGTGGATGAATCGTTGCAGAGTAGCAACCATTGATTTGTTAATGACTGTCAGCCTGGAGAGGAGACGACGATCTGCATTGACGTACTCATCACAGAGTATCTGCCTGTCCCCAAATGGTGATCAATCAGATCATAAACCAGACTGTCCTGGTAACTAGAATAACTATCTCCTCAGACCATTACGCCCCAGATGAGACTAATTTCCCATCCTGGGCCGTGATTGGCAATGCAAAGCAGACATGGAAAAATGCTCAGTAGACTTGGACTTCGCATAAACTCTCAAGCGTGTTCCTGAACAGATCAAAGAAAAACATCTGATGATTCGAAATGAGATGCCTTAGCTCAATGTCACGCTGTCAGGCACCAACCAGTAAGGTGAAGGTCGAGTGACTAAGGTGGTCATTGAATTTACGGAGTATTACTAGGACCAAACGAGTAATATACCGAGTACAATACCGCGGACCATTGAGCTAGACTCATACTTGATGCTTTTCACCTTATGACTAGATGTACAACACTGATTGATAGAGATAAATATACCTGGCACCGCTAGTGACATACCAGCGACTTGGCTTGGCTACTCTGTAGTCTGTACACTCTATCTAGATATGACTATCTCAGCGTTGGCCAGGTAAGAGTTGTTTCTTGGATGCCCCGCTTATTCCGAAAGCGCTTTCCTCGCTTGTTCGCTTCTGGCGCCAAAATTAAGTTCCTTAGCCAGTTTTTGATGGATGGATAATTAGTACAACCTTCCTATGCTGAGCCGCCAATTGACTTACCTAACCTCACTTCATCTCACCTACTTGACTGCTTCCCACTCCGTACTCCGTTCAAGTCCAACAAGCTAACTAACCACCTAACCAAAACTCCATACTCCTCCGGCTGCGGTCGCCACGTTACTGTTTACTCTTACCACAGTCGAGCGTGAATACACAGTCTACATACCCTCTCCCCCAACGGGCGCGACAATCCTTATTCTCACTTCCTTTTCTCCATTTCATCGTTGGGTTTCCCGTCTTCAGACATCGTCGCAGCGGCTTGTCCCTGCGCGCTGGGATGCGACAGGTCTGACTTGACTGCCAATCGTCTACATTCAGCCTCGGATCCTTCCTCTCCTCTCGTTCTCATTGTCGCTGCCTAGCTTCTCGCGACGCGTTGCCATCTCGTCTAATCTTGCAATCAGACTACTCTCGACACCTCATTGCTTTCTCCTCTGAAGCCATTTGCATCAAGTTCGGGCACGCACAATGTATAACACACATCGCGGGATGGTTCCTGCTCCCAACTCCCGTCTGACGGAGTTGCTGGATCAGCTGCGCCAGGAATTTGAGAACCAGTCCAGAAGTACTGGCGAGTTCGAGCACCAATGTATGTGCTATGCTCTTTTTTTTTTTTTTTTTGCTGTCTCGTTTTCTCCTCAACCCTCGGGTAATTGCTTTTTACCCATCTCGATGTCTTCTTCTTTGCACGCTACTATTGGGCTCTATCAACTCGTTGGCACCTATATTAGACCGGTTTGGGGGCTGCGACGGTCATGCCTTGGCCATCCCATATGCCTTTGGGTTAAACTGTCACGCTTTGATACTGCGCTTATTGAGTCGATTCGTACAAACGTCGTTTTGCCTGGATGTGCTAACCAATTCATTCAGTAACTGGCCAGCTGCAGGAGATGGAAATGATTCGACAGAAAGTCTATCAGTTGGAACAGGCCCAGATCAAAATGAAACAAGAGTTTGTAACCTCAATTTCTTTAATTGAATCGGAATAAAGTACTAACCTCTCGCTCTTCCTTTCTTTTTCCCTCTGAAACAGTTACGAAGCCGAAATTCGAGTTTTGCGACATGAGCTTGAATCGCGCGGTGTCCAGCCCGTCTCGTCTCATATTGCTGGCCCTGCGCAGCACACTGGTCCTTCTCAGGCCCCTCCACCAGCTCTGGGCCATGGTCCTAGCAACTTGTTCGGTGGTATCATGACCAACCAAGGAGGTAGTGGTCCCGGTCTTGCCCCTCCCCCACCCCAGGATCAGCAGCCTCCCCAGCATACCCTTCAACAGCCTGCTCCCGCGGCTCAGCAGTCAGCGCCGCAACCGCCGCAGAGCTCTTTTGGAGGATATCAACCTGGTGCTGCTGTGAACGGTATGTTCTGACTATATTTTCATCTGACTCTGTGGCGTCTGACCATGCAATTGTGCTTGTTTCCTCTAGGCTACGGACCTGCACCACCTCCGACCGCATCTCCTGGCCCAGGAAAGAGGCCCCGCGCTCCACCGGGACCGGCCACTCCTCAACAGTCTCATCAACTCGCATATCCCGACCCACGAGTCTCCCCTCAGATTGCTCGCCCTACCCCTCCCAGCCAGGCTCTCGTTACGGCTCGTGGTGAACGCCCGGGGAACATGCTGGCCAACTGGAATCCCGACGATCTGCCCGCTTCGCAGAAACGTGAAGGCGCTGACTGGTACGCAATCTTCAACCCGGAAGTTCAGCGTGTGCTCGATGTGGATCTTGTCCATCATCTGGTCCATGACAGCGTTGTCTGCTGCGTTCGCTTCAGCCGGGATGGCAAGTATCTTGCTACTGGCTGCAACCGCTCTGCTCAGATTTTCGACGTGAATACGGGTCAAATTGTGGCCACTCTGCAAGACGAAAGCGTGGATAAGGATGGCGATCTTTACATTCGCAGTGTTTGCTTCAGCCCTGATGGCAAGTACCTTGCAACCGGTGCCGAAGATAAGCAGATCAGGGTAAGTCCAATTCTATGCTCTTTGAAGCTTTCATACTGATACATGTCGTATCTAGGTCTGGGATATTGCCGCTCGAACCATAAAGCACATCTTCACCGGACACGAGCAAGACATCTACTCACTCGATTTTGCTGGTAACGGTCGCTACATTGCTTCGGGCAGTGGCGACAAAACGGTGCGTCTCTGGGATATTCTCGACGGCAAACTTGTCTACACTCTCAGCATCGAGGATGGAGTGACCGCCGTTGCTATGTCACCAGATGGCCATTATGTTGCCGCCGGATCCCTGGACAAGAGTGTCCGCGTTTGGGACACTACAACCGGATACCTCGTGGAACGTCTGGAGAGTCCTGATGGTCACAAGGACAGCGTTTACTCCGTTGCATTTGCTCCTAACGGCCGGGATCTTGTTAGCGGTAGTCTTGACAAGACGATCAAGCTCTGGGAATTGAACGTCCCTCGGGGCGCTTACCCCGGCGGCTCGGTAAAGGGTGGTAAATGCGTGCGTACTTTCGAGGGTCATAAGGTAAGTTTCGTCCACATTGTCTGGCTTTGCATGCAATTTGCCCAGCGGCTGCTGATGCCCCTGGACAGGACTTCGTTCTCAGCGTCTGTCTTACGCCTGATGGACACTGGGTAATGAGCGGTTCCAAGGACCGCGGTGTTCAATTCTGGGACCCTATCACTGGGAATGCACAGATGATGCTGCAGGGCCACAAGAATTCCGGTTGGTTTATTCCATCTCCCCTTGGGTCTTCTGGCTCGATGTAAACCCAATCTCACTGCAAATTCTAGTTATTTCGGTCGCTCCCAGCCCTACAGGCAATTTGTTCGCTACTGGTAGTGGTGATATGCGTGCAAGAATCTGGAGGTATGTACCTAAGCCTTTGATCTTTGAGATGTGTTTGCATTTGCGGGAGTCAGACACTGACTGTGCTTTACTTTCTTGCAGATACTCCACCTATACCGGACGGTAATGGGATTGATGATGGGAAGCTTCGGCGCAAATGTGACTTGTTTTCTGCGTTTGATCCATATTGTCGCAGCCTTCTTTGCTTTGGTTTGGGTCCATACGTTCGATCTTTGGAAGGGGGTTATTGTTGTCTCATCGGGCAGCTTCTTCCTCATATTGTTTTTTCTTTTTTTTTTTGTTTGTTTTCGACCTTCTCTTTTCGGTGACCTTTGTTTCATGCCAAGTCCGAAAATAAACAAAATCTGATGTACGGATACTAGTTTATCTTGTCTTGTTGCCCTATATGTGAGACTTCTTATTCTTCTGTCATGACTCTGCTTCCCCCCACCTTCCACTGATATGATTGTCTACTCGAATGCGTCATCGAAGTAGTCGGCCCCTGTAAAAGGTCACTATAGACCTCGCCTTCGGGCCTGTATGAAGAATTCAGGGGTCTCTTCCCTCGAAGCGGTTGCAACAACCAAAGTCCACATGTTGAAGTGCGTTTTAGGGATTATTGCACGATGCTGTACGACAATAAAATATTCCTAATTCGATGGCATATTTGACGATTCATGTTGTCGAGTGTGGATGATTCGCCGTGCTGTCTCTTAATCTCAAGCAGACACGACTGGTTTTTCCTGTTGCCCCTGTAGGTTCATTTGGGGAGGCCAGCTAGATGACGAGGCCTGTTTCGCGTACTTGATTACCTATTTTATTTCGGGCACAACTGTTAGATATATTGGAGAAAGACGTGGAGGGTAGTACTTAGTGCTACGACTCTCGCCGCTTCTCGGCGAGGATTACAGTTGGCTAAGTCGGGATAGACTATGGTAACAACATCCAATGGTATGGAAGTGCAGAAAGTGTACTCCGTAGGTAGATACTCCTGTCAAAACAAGTGAGGCCATCGGCAGACATGCTCAATAAACTCGAAGGATCCAATGGACCCGCACGAGAAAAAGCCCTGACGATCACGAGGAGCCAGACTTATGAGATTTAGACCAAGCCACCGTCTTTGGAGTCAGCCCTCGCACGAATGAGATTGGGCTATGGAGTTATTGGAGTAAGTATTTTGAAAGGGAAATTAAAAAAAGGGGGGGGGGATAAATAAATAAATAAATAAAATAAAAACTCTAGATTAAAACCATGTACCCGCGCTGCGCACGTCACCGATTTTTTGAAGCCATTGGCGGCTAGCTGGAATTTTCTCACAGGCTGGCTCAGGTTGAGCTGTTGAGCATCAACGTCAGTACTAAAGATGAAGTTACTTATCTACTGGCCAGTGATATTTCCTTACCAACAGGGTCGTACATACAGACTCACCTGAGGACGGATAAGGTGTCTATACTGTAAGGAGCCAACTTCAAGCGTCGACTCTGTCATGGAGGGTGGGGGCAAGCTTTCGAAAGACAGCACAGTAAGTACAACTGGTATGAATATATGGAGTATATTTGCTGCCAACCAATTGTAACATTCATACGTGGTACATCATAATATACTCAAAATAACAGTAACGAGTTGAACAAATGGATCAGACAGTGACCAAAAACCACCCCAGGGTTTGCCCCGAATTTCATGTAGATAGTCTACAGCATATGCAGGCATGGTTCACCACGCCCTCATCCTTCAATGCACCAACAACACCGGCTCAAGATCAGGTGAAGAGGTATACCAACCAATTCTCAGATCGCTGCAAGTAATTTAAGCCAGAAATGGGTTATCTATTTACTTATCCTGGGCTCAATCCCACCCTCTATTCATCCTGCAACAATAGCATAGTATTTCAAGGAACACCCCTTAGTCTTGCAGACAACATTCTCAATGATAATTCTTCGGATGCCTTGAGCTTTGCTAGTCTATATTACGGAGTAGCTTCGGTACTATTGGAGTAAGCCTCATAAGACTCTAGCTACGTCTCACATCGGGATTTCCACGAGGTCAGCTCCGTTCCTAGTAAACGTCAGCATCCCATGTTCTGCCGGTGAAGAGTGGGATATCGTGCTCAGCAATGTTCAAGTGATGAGATAGCCAATCTGAAGATTTTGGCCCCCTTTCCACCCCTCAAGGATGTTAAACATCCCTATAGTGATCTATCTGAAATCTCTGCAATTCCGAGCTCACGCAGTACCGGTAGTTAGCAGCCGTAGACTCAAATTGATCAGCATGACCTTTTGGTGCATGGCGATCCATGATCAATAAATGATGGGCTATGGATGTTTCCCGCCGCCCCCGAGATGAACAAGGCCCGGCCCGCCATAAGAAATAAGAAAAGCAAGTACTCCCGTAGGTTTTCATTTTATGTGCATCAAGGTGAGAGTGTCAGTCATACTCAATGCACGAGAGTGTACGGAGTATCGATGTACTATCTCGATCCTATCCTATTATTATTATCATTGTTGTTGTTGTAAAGGAAGAAGAAAAAAAAAATCCCAAAGCCAGTCAAACGTGAGTAGGTTTACGATGTATAACCATAGTCTTTCCTTCCCCCTCGCCATTCCCATATAAACCCTAAATACCTTGACCGTCAGCCTCAGGAATTTCGTACTCACGACACTAGAAAAGATGGGAGTTGCACAGCAGAGACGAGGGACGGACTGAATGGAGTCACAAGTCAGGAGGCAACTCACATCTTGAACTGATCTTGAGGCATGTTCATTTTGACTATCTTCAGTATCCGTGGAGGATGGATTGGAAGCTATGAGGCGAAGACCTGTGTTTCCCTGTAATGATTCCAAATCTGGGGCTGAGGATACGCATTACGCAGGCTCCTGTACATCATTATTCACCTAAGATAGATACATGAATCTACTTACATACACCATGCATACAATTGGTTGCTGATCACTGTCTTTGATGATTTGACTCATCGTGAGCATTTGGATCTTTAATGATAAGTGAGATTCAGGTTACTTCGTGATCTTGGTTCTACAACAAGGATGGGTTTGGCCCTTGCATGGACTTGGGCATGAATCCTTGAAGTCCGTAATTCTGATCTGCAACCATGTCCATACATATATACTATATCAACTCGAAATTTATATGGCCTGAGAGCCCAACTCGTCTGACAAAGATGAGTAATCCTCATGGGAGGCTTGCGGAAATGGTTGACATAACAGTCAGCATGGCATTTATTCACTTCGAAAGCCATAGATGCAAAGTACATTATGAGACATGAAGTAATCTACCGCTGAGTCTGACTTCATAATTAGGTATCTGGTCTATCTACAGGAGAAACAGGACACAGAGGTTAAGAGATGAATTTTGAATATGAATGACCAAGATCTGCATAGTTCCACTCTGTGGAGTGCTGCTCCAATGCTCCATACTCCGTACTTCCGTACACGGGGGCGATAAATCAAATACAAATGAATAATGATGACTGATGAGAAACCGAGAAGAAAAAGAAAAGGGGGTGGAGGGGAAGGAAGCTAACTACATCTGAAATCGCACACTTATCGCCAGTCGCGGCTATTCGAAACCCACAGACAGGTTCTGTCGATTTCCTAAGTCCCTTAGTCGTACGTGACCGCAGTAATCAGTACACTACGTAGTAGTGAGGCTACCAGTCAAACTAATTTACGAGCTATCAGCCTTCCACACGCGGCACACGGCATGTTGGGGTGGGGGGGATTCAAGATTCACGACTGGAATGGAACTAACTACTAGGTATTTTGTCAATTCAATGCCAAGGATGCAACAGTGGAGAGCTTCCTGACGAATTAGAAAAAAGACAGTTCGAGCACTATTGGATTTGGATCGTCCGCGGGCCGTCCGTCAGTAGTTCAACCGGATGAACCCTGTCATGTTGTTATTTATTTTTTTTGGGTACTGTAGGTATTACCTTAGGTACATGGGTCATAGATATGTAGGTACATAGCTTGGTCTTGAATTTCTTGAGTTTATTATTCGGTATCTACAGTAAATAAGCAGGTACTGTGACTGCAGTACTACAGCTGAGGTATATATCATCAGGATCATTCATTTGTATTTTTTTTTATAAGGCTCAAGCACATATCATGAACGCTTGATCCCACAGTTCGATCAACAGGCTAGAGCCTCCCAAAAAGAGAGAAAAGGGAGAAGTCTCACGAGTCAAGCCACTTGATGAAAGTTGGAACGCATAATGACCTATGCAAGGTTGGAATGGAGTCACCGAGTACGGGGTACATACGAACCAGAAAATTCCTCATGATGCCGTCTGAGGTAGTAAGAATTCTACCTTGAGCTATGGATACCTCACGGAACCCCCGGGGGCTTCAGCGAACAGAGCAGCTATCTAAGTACCTTGCTCTACCTATCTAGGTATTCTATCTTTTGACGCTACCGATAGTTGTAAGTATCTAAATACCTAAGTAGATGGGGGATATTCATCTCGCAGCAGTTTGGCCTTCCTGTCAAAGTCGAATAGTCGATACATCATGGCTTTGGTTGAATTTTCAGGATCGTCATCCAGCTGATGGCTCATGCTCGATGATCAGTCAGCACAGATTCTATCGCAAGTCCCCGACAGTTCAGGTCCTGCGTGGAAGACGAGGGTATCCTTGTCGTTTCCTTTCCTTCCCCCATTCAGGGTAGGTCTCCTAAGGCATCTCGTGTGATTATCGTGTTTTCTACAAGACAAACAGCCTAGACCTACTCGGTAAATGTACCCTAAGTACCTAACCAAGACCTATTTGGATCTGATTTGACGGTGTGTCATGGTGATCGGGATTGATCTTTGTCAGACCAAGGTCCCGGTCCACTTTGTTGGGTCAGATGATACTTACTATTTGGGACAATTCATCAAGATGTTAGTATCCCAATTATCATTATCAATATCATTATCGCTATCATTCTTCTTCTTCTTCTTCTTATTTTTTATTCATATTACTATACATAATTACATACTGTATCCTCTATACTTCTTTCCCGTATTTCAGGGATTCCATAGGGTGTCTACCTCAGGTCAGGAGAGTGCCTACCTATCTCGCCGGATGGTATCAGATCCTCGAAGACCTGGTTGCCTTGTCACGGAACCTAGGTACTCTGTACATATTACACACAGGGTATCTGTATACCTAAGGAGGTAGAGGCAAGTCGAGAACGCTTATGTGTGCTGCGCTCCATAACTAGGAGCCTACCTAGGTTGCACACCATCACTCTTGGCCCCCTGATTAATACTGTGGGATTGTTGGTTTTAAGCACAGAGTTCTACCTTATCTTGTACTAGCCTAGTGAGTAGTGCCAACTGTGCGTGGTTGATGATTGTCAGCCTGATCGGAACCATACTATGGGTTCCGCGATTGGGTAAAAGAGCTAAAACAAGGTGGCTTTTTAGAGAGTTTTGCTGGTTTGGATTAGCCTTAGGAATTAGATATTCTTTTCAAGTGGCTGCTAATGAATTTCGAGCCTTGGCTTCTAATAGGACCACAGATGTCGAGGATCATGGCATGTATATTCCCTGGTTCATATACGTACCAACTTCTTTCTATCTTTCTCCATCTTGTCTGGAATACTAAGGTATCCGTACGTATTATTCATGATGCGGTTCTCTTAACCTGGTTGCTAAATGGCAGTCTCACGAAATCAACATCAACAGCAAGTCCTAATGGATAAGCGAAAGTGTCATCCTGAAGCAGCAACAAATGATTATGCTTGCCACTAGACTAACAGATGTGTGAATGAATAATTGTTTAATGATTCGGAGCTACTCTGCCCTCTGTAGGTACGTTGATGGTAGGTAATCACTCCGCATGACTAGTACAGCACTGAGTACCACTCACTGTCTACTGATAAACATTATCACGATGTACTCCGTATTTTATCGACTCCATGATACGGAGCACAAGGATTTCTGTTTCATTTTCTAAATACTATATTATTATTATTGATATTGTTATTATCATTATTTTATTTTATTTTATTTTTTCTCTTCTTTGCTTTTTTTCCCTTTAGCCGCCTCTAAATTCCATACATGCAGGTCCATATGCCATCTACTCCATACAGAAGGGGCACAAGTGTCGTTCTCACGCCCGGTCTGTCCTGTTCTGAGACTCCTGAGGCTAGATTGGCTCTCGAAATCTTGTTCCCTAAGATGTTGACCCTCATTTCACGATAGTCTACAAGACTTCAGCTAAGTAAATTAGCAGGCTAGATCCCTGTCATGGTCCGCCCCCGCTGCTTCCACTGTCTTGGGACTCAAGTGTGTGGGCGTGAGGATCATGCAAGTAGACTAGGTATATCTAGTTCTAGATCACCACCTCTACCTCCTAAAGAGATCGAGAGATGGATTCTGTGAGGGATGACTGGTTAATATAAAGGGAAAAAGAAATTTAACCCCCTCCCCCAAAGACACAGAAGTGGGAAAAGCAAAGACACCCGAAAGACAGCTGCAGTGTGAACCTCTTGTTGATCACATCTACTGAGCCATACCCCAACTACGACTACTATTACTATTATTACATACTATCTCCCCTATATCATTATTATATTATCATTGTTCCCGTTGTTGCAGCTGTCAATCTATTCTGCTGCATCTGAAGTATTCTTACTTTTTCTTCTCCACGCCGGATTCCGTGCATGCACCGGCACGTATTATACTCACGTTGACTCGACTATACAAAGTACTGCGAGGTAGGTAATGGTCTATTCCTTCCTCTTCTCTAAGCTCCCCTCCGTTCTTTCCTCGAGCCCTGGCTGGTACTTCCCTGCTTAATGCTTGCTCTTGAATCTCCAGCTTGGTCTTTTCATCTGAGGTGCTGATAGTCCCATCCTCCTGGCGCTAGGAAATCGAAGCTAAAGAAGAAATAAGAAGTGAATGCGAATCATAAAAACATCCCTCAGACAACTGTTGTGCATGTGGCAGAAACGGACGTATACATATCCTGTTGGACGCTTCGCAGTATCATTTGTGTCCGAGATATTCATCCATTTCGTCCAGACCTAGAGCTGCGTCCTCTACAACTCATAAAGGAGGAAGGGCCTTGCAACAAGGGCGCTCAGATATAGGGTACTCAACCACTGGGTTTGAAATTCTTCACTCAGAAACAAAGAGATTCGGGAACCGTGAGGATCACGACTTCTTGAGGATCATCTGTTTTGAGCGTGCCAAAATGGAAACAGCTGAGCCAGTGTCATTTGAATTCGCTGGCCATGCAGTCGGTTCAATGGCACCTCGCCGGATGATGAATTCCAACCTGGGACCCAATTTCTCCTTCTACAACAACCCAGTCACGTCGTTTCCTTTGCCATACCATCAGTCGTCCTCCACGACATATGGTTTCGGTCACTCACTCAATCAGCAACCCCAGCAGCACCCCGGATACCAACACTATTACCTCACCGGCCATCCACCGCTGAATTCTCAACCCATGCGTTTGTCATCTGAGCCACCACCCTTTCAGCAAATCCCCGAAATCCGTCCAGCCAAGAACGCCATCAGTCGTGTTATAAGAGATGCGGTACCTAGACCTGAACAGAATACCCCGCCTTCGCCACTTGCAGCATCTCAAGTGTCTGCTAGTGAGACTGTGCGGGTGAAAAATCCTACGCCGACGGAGATCGAATTCTCAACCGAGGTGGATATCTTGATGAAAGCAATCCAAGCAAAGGCCGTGGCTCCCCAGTCCAGTCTGCAATCGTTGCCTTCACTCCAACAGTTGACCCACGGCAGTAGAACCAGCTTCCCCCAGGCCTTTGCCATGGCGTCTTCCACTGTTCGCAGCAACGTGGTCGTCGAAGAGCTCACGTCTCGGCCAGGGAAGAAACGAAAATATACGTGCAGATTACCAAATTGCGGAAAGAGCTTCGCCCAAAAGACTCACCTGGATATTCACACGAGGGCCCATACTGGGGACAAACCTTTCGTAAGCGGAACAATCATAATCTTGCCGTTGTCTAGTATCAGTCACTAATACGATGCTGGATGCCAGATATGCAAGGAGCCTTCCTGTGGGCAACGGTTTTCCCAACTAGGCAATCTCAAAGTGAGTGGAACAAAGCAACCATTACTTACGAGAGATGGAACCATCACATTTCTGACCTATAGTCATCTCAATCAGACTCATCAACGACGCCACACGGGCGAAAAGCCTTTCCAGTGTGACATTTGCCAGAAGAGATTTGCCCAGAGAGGCAATGTCCGTGCCCACAAAATTACCCATCAGCATGCCAAGCCCTTCACATGTCTGCTTGATGACTGTGGGAAACAGTTTACCCAGCTTGGTAATCTCAAGGTATACTGCCTTCTCATGGCCTGGCTCCTGTCTTATCCCTTGTACTAACAGGTCTACCAGTCTCATCAGAACAAGTTCCATGCCTCCACGCTACGGAACCTGACACTCAAGTTCTCTCAAATGCCAGAGGGACTGCATATGAGTCCTCAGGATCGTGAACTTTGGGAGTACTTCGCTACACTCTATAAGAACAGCAACAAAGGTATAAAGGGCCGTGGCAAGGATCGCAGGATTTCCCCCACTGCTAAATCGGATACCGGATCCGCCTTACGCGCAAGAACCCAGTCCCTCGACAGTGATGAGGACATAAAAGCGTTGCAGGGAAGCCGCGAGAGTTCTTCAGCCTACACTGGGAATTCCAGCAGTGAAGAGGATGACGGAGAATCCTACTATATAGGCAGAAGGGGCCATTAAGCGGCAAGATCCCTCCAAAGTTGGTGTTTTGTTCATGCTTTGTGCCGCCGGAAACTTCTCTGGAACCTTTTTTTCTTCTTCTTTTTGCTTTTCGCGAGATACCAAGGCTATTTTTGTTTTTTTTTTTTTTCTTTGGAGTTTTGGAGTTTTGCGTTGTATTACCCAGTTCCGTTATATCTCTCCTAATCTGAGCCTCGCCTTGTTGGGATCCCCTCTTCCTCGGACTTCTAGAGGACAAAGCATCATGGTCACTCCAAAGAAAGCCATCTTGCGATCAAGGGGGACCCCGATAGTGCACCAAGAAAGGGCGATATCCAATCTTGTACAAAACAGAATAATCCCCCTGTCCCAAAATAAAGCATCACTGAGCATTTAAAATTGGCTGACTTCTTTGCCAACGAGCGACAGCTACGAACACAATCTAGCGCTTCGAAACCAAAACAGCAGAGAACGGCAGTAGATGCTTGTCTACAAGTGGAGCGCATTCTTGGTCGTGAAGCTGATGATCATTGAAAACCCGGCTTCAAGGATATCTAGTATTGTTGACGATTCCTTGGAAGAAGCCAGCGCGTTCTACTGACCTGAAGCCAAGCGGGGCAGATAGGCTTTTGTGTTTTCATATACCAAGAACGTAACCCATGTGCTTGGCAACACACGAAGGAGGTTCGGGCCTAAGCCCTTGTAGAAGCCAGCCAGGCCTTCTTTCTTCCAGATTTGCATGGCCGCATCACCGGCGCTCCGATACACAAGATGAGCATCGTACGTCTGCAGACGGGATCTCAACACTTGGTAGGGATAGGTGACAGAACCCGCAAATATCTTCGAAAGGCTGGAAAACACGAAGAAATCAAGGTTCCCCAAGCGTCGTGTCGGCCCTCCTCCTGAGTCAGCGCTGTCGTTACCGGGGCGCAGAACCGGAACCATTTGGGAACGGTAGACTTTCAACCGCTCATACGCCATAAATTGAAGAGCTCCGTGACTGACTCCGAATAAGGCCGGTAAAAGACCTCGGTAGAAGCCGGTTATACCCTCTGAACGATATATTTGCATTACACCGCTGGTAAAGGAGACATAGGCTCCCGGGGCCTTGGAGCCGGTGGATAACATGCGGGTCTTGATTACCCATATAGGATTCGTCAACACAGACGTAGTAAGACCTAGAGTGATACTCCGAAGACATACGGTCAGTAAGTGTAACTTATCACAGACTTATCGCTGAAAGAGTTGGGAATGGACAATAGAATATAGAACATACCTGCAAGCCCCGATGCAACGAAATAATCCGACGAAGTAAGCTCCGATTCCCGACAGTCACGGATAGACTGCAAAGCATCTTTGATATTACCATAGCAAAGGAAGTACAGAGCCCAGCTAGTAGAGTTTCCAATTAAATTCGGTGTCAAGCCTCGATAAAAGGCAGGTAGTCCACCTTCATGCTGAGAAATTTCGCGAATGACGCGAATTGAACCACCAATCTGGGAATGAGAGGATCGATCAACTAAGATTTATCGCGGACAGGTGTCAGTATTTCCTAGCAGTCTGATTAGGAACATGGGATCCGCTCCACAAACCCTGCAATCTAGTTTTGATCAAATCCAGTGGATGCAGGCAGAGAGTAGAGACTATTCCCGCTGTGAATCCTGCTATGGTCTCCACAAAGGATGGCGATAAGCCATCCTTATCAGTCATGGAACCTCTGCGGTCCTTCAAAGTCCGTGATGGAGTATGAAGGGAATGTTGAATGATGGGTTATCTCGAGAGCGTGAGAGGAGTGTTTGATGGAGCATCAATCATTTTTGTTACCTCCGGTTGCACACGCAATGACGCGGGCTGGAGGTTTAGCGTCCGAGAAGATTTACCGAGGAACCTTTCATCACAGATAAGCTACTACTAAATATTCAATGAGGAGACCCCAAAGAATGATCGGAAATGTAAAGCGTATTAATCTGTGACCCGTGAATCACGCATTTGTTCACTACATTCTGGTAATAAAGATCTGTCACAGTGCGGTATAGAACGTGGAGTCTTGTTCATGGATGATCAATCAATATATTATCAGACGCAGAGCATTTTCCGTTAAAAAAAAGGTGAGAAAAAGATATAGAAAAGTTTAGAAATACACAAATGCCAATGTAGAATTCCAGCCATCGGCACGAAAAGCGAACGAGAATGACCTTTTTCAATTATTTCCATCAACCCTTCACGTTGACTTCAGCTCGAAATCAAACTCGAGCGCGAAAGGAGAAGACAATTTCAGTCTTCAAGGGTGCTGATCAAATTACGAGGTTTCGCATCGTTGTACTGTCTAAGCTAGAGGGGAAAACAGCCTGACCAGAGAGTTAGCTGTCGGGTTTTGCGTGACAAGGGTATCTGGTAACCAATGTATACTTGAAGAGAGAGGGCCTTGGTTCGCTGTAAGTGTAGCCTGTAGGATATGATCAGTATTTTTGAGTGGTGCGGTTGTACAGACGAAACCAAGGATGTGAGATGCATACCCAGATAGATGATCAGAGGTAGATAACCACTGCACGGAGCAGGAAACTGTTAGTACTGTCACTAGATAGACCGGACAAGGGAACTTGGGCTCACTAATGGATAGCGACTCTGGAAACATCGACGACCTTGGAGATACGCTCCTAATCGATTGAAACCGCGTTAGCCCTTAGGTCATCAATGGTGGTGTCAACGAGGATCAAACCTTCGTTTCTTCGGAGAACTGGACCATGTTGCTGGTTGCAGAGGGGGCTGAACAGAGGGAGCGGGCACTGAAGCTTTGATCTAGATATCTAGACAGTCAAGGGTCGGTTGGATGACCAGAAGAACAAGTAGAGGCCGTGGAAAGAGATGGTTGAATGCGGAGAGCTGGGCGGAGTGGGTGTTTGACACAGGTGAAGCTCAAGAGTTTTCTGGGGAGACTAGGCAAAAAAGAAAGCTGGTCCCCGATAGACCGCAGTCGCTCCCGTCCCTGCAGACCACATCGAAGTCTTGTCGACATCGTACCTGGTTTCGCAACCACTCTTTTCATCTTGACTTAGACATTTACTTAATCTTCGCGTTCTGTGCAGTTCAACATTGTTGAGCTATATTCTTGAGCCACTAGCAGTCAGTCGACTCGATTGAGTTAAAGTCGGCATCATGTCCGGCGCAAGGCATTGGTACGTGACCACCCTTCAAAGACACATTGGCGCAGGGAGTACAAATAGTGGCAGAAAAGAAGCAGGAAGAAAACTAACTTCGTTTTCTGTAGGGAGCAAGATAAGGAGGCTACTGTGTACATTGGAAACCTCGACGAACGAGTCACGGATAGCCTAGTATGGGAGTTGATGCTGCAGGCCGGACGCATCGTTAATGTTCACCTACCCAAAGATCGGGTCACACAATCACACCAAGGTTACGGTTTCGTGGAATTCATCAGCGAGGAAGATGCTGAATATGCATCGCGAATAATGAACGGTATTCGTCTATATGGCAAGCCGATCCGAGTTAACAAAGCGTCCGCGGACAAGCAAAAATCTGTGGAAATTGGGGCAGAGCTCTTTGTTGGAAACCTTGATCCTCTGGTTACCGAGCAGGTTCTCTATGATACTTTTAGTCGCTTTGGAACGCTCGTAAACATTCCAAAAGTAAGCTTTTCCATGCTCTTCACTTCCCTACGATGTGCTCATAGACTGCAGGTTGCGCGCGATGACAACAACCTATCGAAGGGATACGGATTCGTATCATTCGCCGATTTCGAGTCCTCTGATGCCGCTATTGCCAATATGAATGGGCAGTATCTCATGAATAAACAAGTGTCGGTGCAATACGCCTATAAGAAGGATGGAAAAGGTGAACGGCACGGTGATGAAGCGGAACGAATGCTTGCTGCACAGGCTCGCAAGCATAATGTTCGCCCACCAACTCAGCCGCTCCCACCACAATTCACCACTCCAGCCACTCCAATGGCTGCTGCAGGATTGGCTAATGGTGACGGCCCCCGGCCGTTGAGCGCCGGCCCGCCGGAGTTGGCGGCAATGGGAAGAGGCATCGCGCCGCCTAATGTTGGCTTCCAGAATGTACCTCCACCACAAGCCACTCGACCAGCACCTCCATCCGCTCCCCTGTCCAACCCCCCTCCCGGTCTACCGGCGAGACCCCCGCCATCTCAGGCTGGTTATGGTGGCCCGCAGGCTTTCCTCCCTCCTAGCCTCAACAATGCTGGTCAACAGGCCCCCTTCCAACCACAAGCAGCAGCACCACCGGGCTTTGCGCCTCCGGGGTTTGGGCCTCCCGCAGGGACTCCCGGCCCTCCGCCTCCTCTACCACCAGGGTTTCAGCAACCTGGTTATGGCAGGGGCCGCTGAGATTGCTGCCTTGTCGAGTGAGGGTCGATACAAAGATAAATACCAAACTCGTACTTGGCCGGGCAATGGCCTTCTTTCCAAATTCTCTCTTCCGATCATATGACGAAAGAATGGAACGGAGACGAGCCATCCTACTTGAAGCGCAGCACGCTTGCAGATCAGCCAATCGACTCGCCTCCCAGAAGACATGTTGGTAGTTCAATCCAGCAATGGGATAAGTTTTTGAGAGAGGCTTGGACCATAAGAATACAGTTGTACAGTGAGATTCGCATTTCTGCCTCGACCTCAAAAGCAAACAACTCTTTGCTAAAAGCCGATGGGGACCATTGATCGGGTAGAATTGCACGCGGCGCGAATCCTGGAACAGAACAGTCGACTATAGTATTGGAAACTAATCCCACCGGAATACCTAGGTTTACGGATCCAATCACAATAATCACGGTGAATCTTCAATGAGGGGGAACCTCGTAGATGGCTTTCCAGACTTGCAGAGACCTGGAATTATATGCCACAAATAGTACGGAGCAAAAAAACATTAGATAAAAAAAGCTCAGGCAACAACAGAATCACAGAGCAGGCCAAAGGGGTCGATGCAGTACAAGTTTATTGATCCCTAGAAATCACAAGGCTTCCGGCCGAGGACGCAAAACCCGAGAAACACAAGCTTGAGCGCGAGCAGCTAGAACAATAGCAAGGAAACGGTAATCAAGAGAATGACACGAACTTCGGGTCCCGAGGCCGGCCGTCAGGACCAATGTTATGGGTGGCAAAGCGACGCTCTGTGTATATCCTGCGGGCTTCATCAAAATCTATGTTCTGCCTCTTCATGATATTCTGCACTTCGCGTTTCGCCTTGCCGTCCAGGCCGGCTCTTGGGTCGCCATCTGCGATGTTGGACGAGATGTCGAACTGCGACGAAGTCAGGCCTGCTTCTAAATCCCCAGCAAAGCTAGAGGGAAGGTGCTGGTAGAGATATTCGGGCACCGGAACCAACGGTAGCCAGTGTGACCGGGTGAGGTAAAGTGCTGTATGTTTAATGTCAGATAGGCCGGGATCTTACTGATAGATGGGCTGGGGGTAGCATCAGTATATCAAGACGTACCAGTTCCGCAGATCACAACGGAGAATGTTAAAAAGTAAAGGAGATAGTACGCCATGGCGACAAAATCTATGCTCATATGAGTGTCCCAGGAAATGTTGGGGATGATGAACTGATGTTAATGAATGAAGTTCTAGTTCTTCATAAAGAACAAAGAAAAGGTGATAATCGTAGGGTAGTAGTAACCTCAAGGTGCAGAACGAGTATGAAGATAGCGCTGGTCAGGCAGGACACTGCCACAACCAGCTATAGACAAAGCATCTAAGTTGAAAGATGTCAGGAGGCGATGTACAGAGCTCGTGTGCAGCCACCTCTTGATTACCGTGCTCAGGGACAGGCAGCAAGGAGCGAAGCGGATGTCGACTACATGTGCCATGGTCAGTGTGGAGCCATGGCGATTAGTTTGCCTGATACCTGAGGCATCAAACCGCTTTTTGAGACTATACCTAAAGTGGTCTCCTTAGCGAGAATGTCTGGCTGTCGTTCTTGGCACGGGCGCACACAATTATGATCCAAGGCTATTATCAAGTAGTATACCAGATCCATTCTCCTTCAACAGCTTGAGAGAGAGACAATTCACAATGGCCGCCGAAAGAACGAACGTTTCCAGCGACCTCATCTGGCAGATCACTCGTATGTTTTTTCTCACATCCTGCCTGCCATTTCCAGATTCCGTGGAGAGGGATCTTCAGTGTTTTGCTCGACGGATTTCGTCTGATTAGAGACTCGAACTGCGGCTGATTCAAACTACTGTGAATAGGCAGCCAGAATGCTTTTCTGGTCAAGCGACGGACTGCCGGTGGTTCTCAGTTCTCCCGGGACCCCCTGAACCTGCAGAACAAGCAGTCTTTCAAGGTATGAGATGAAGTGAAGCAACCATCTATCTGTTCATTTACGGGCGTTGATCGCTAACCTCGAGACCCACGTCTAGTATGCTGGATATGCCAACACTAAGGTACTTACCGATTGTTGATATGAGACGTCAAATCCGATCCTAAAATTTTCATCAATAGGCAGTTGGTGTGCAGGCCACCGAGAATGGCGGTGTCATTCTCATCACCAAGAAGTCCGGAAACGCTCAGCAGCCTGCGAAGAACCTGACCAGCGTGAGCTGGGGCCCCAACGCTGCCACCCGCAAGTAAGCAGAAATCAGCCCTTATTTATCTGCCGGACTGGCAGTTATTATAGCAAACCGGGCTAACCTGGGATGTCTGCTTTCCCTTTTCGATCTAGGATCTACAAGGTTGTCGCCGACAAGACTGCTAAGAACGGCTACCGCGCCGACCTTCGTGAGGACGTCGTTGCCCGTGTGAGCGCTATCCGCCGCTCTCAGAAGCCCAAGAAGGATTCTCCTGCTAAGAAGCTCCGGGGAGCTCAGGCCAAGAAGGCCGCGGAGCAGCAGTCCGAGTAAAGGGGAAGTGCTGTGAAGGGAAGTCTGCAAGGAAAACGGGGGTCAAGGAAATGGGCGTGTCGACCATAATTGCGCCGTGCTGGTCAAGGGCGGAAGCGTCCATGTAATCTAGCAATATTGCTCCTGGCTACTTTTTCCTCGGAAGGCCATCCAAAAAAGAAATTCACGCATGATAAAAAAGAAACCAAGAGACCAGTACCCTGCGGGAAGGACTAGGTTCCAGTCGGGGATTGAGAGGGTCTGCTCTCTATAGTCAATCGAAGTCGTCCCATTCGTAGATCAAATTCGCCTCAACGGCCATGGCGAGTATCCTGCTTCACGCTCAGTTGTATTATTATTGGCACTCGCACTGGATTTTTACGCAACTTAGAGCCGTCTCGCTCGGGCCGAGACAAGTTTGCACCAAGTATGAAGTTGTAGGCTTTTGCCGGAGGTAGATTCTCGACTCCCGCCTTTTTCCGAACCCACGATGGGTCAATGGAATGAGGGACCAACATCGGCAGGTTTCAGTGGAGGAGGACCTTGGGATTATCGGATGTTTCGACGAAAATTGCCGGAATCTGGGGGTGTATCCGGAGGGAACCGACTCGATAATTGTAGTTAGACCAAGTTACTGGCGTATGTGAAGAGGGACGGAGACATGGAAACTTGTTGAGCAGGTGAAGCTCTATCTTTGCATTCACATGGTTCTTTCTCTGCTCGTCATAAGAGGCATCTAGCGGTTGAGATAGAAGTATGATAACGGCGGCTGTTACTCACCTACTATGGGAGTACCTCTAGCCTAGGTAGAAAGTTTTTTGGGGAGGATCGATCAGCGACAGGACCATGAAGAACCTATTAGTAGTATCTGGTATCTAGTCTACTGTTTAGTCTAAATATATTCAACGGATTGCAGACGTTCTCCCGGGTCGAAAATCACGTCCCAACCCAACCCCACATGTGATCCCCAGCCAGACTTCCTAGGTATCCTGGGTAATGTTGATCTATCTATGCCATTTACCCTGACCCCCCTTCCCCACTCTATTGAGGATACCCAAGGTGCCTACCTAGGTAGGTACTGTATATATGTAGGTGGGATTGATTACTCCATACGGAAATGAGCAAGTTTCTAGTCCGGTCGTCTACAGAGTAGGTACATCTGAACTCTTATTCCGTACCTGTATCCGTCTTTCTATAAGAAGTAGCCGAATGTCCCAGAATACAAATTAGAAAAAGGACCATACAAGAAAGATTTCCCGTTTCCCTGGATTTGTGATCACTTCCATCGCTGTAAAGAGAATACCATACCCTATCTATATCTATGTACACTATTCACACACGGTATGTATGGGCATTGTGCAACCGACAAGAGACAAATGGAAGCTTCTCCCGACTCACCGAAGACCCCTTCTGATCAATTATCCGGCCGTTGCCTTCCCTTCCCCCCTGGGCCAGACTCTCCAGGAGTGGTGGCTTGGTATTTGCTGTTCGGGTTCCCTTCCTAGACCTAGCCTCCTAGTCTTACCTAGGTAGGCAGGCTATTTGTGTTACTCCTCCTCTACCCTGAAGACTACCAAGACCCAAGTACCTTAGTAGTACTCTTAGTTATTACCCCTCCTTCTTACCCCTCCCCCTCCCTCCTCTTCCACTGCTGCTCCACCCCCCACTCTCTTCTTTCCTTTCCCAATCTCCTCTCCCTTTAAGCTCCTGCTTTCTGGTCCAGAGTTGTCATCTTCACCTTCACTTTTATCTTCAGATCAATTCATCCTCTTCCTCCCCCTGTCCACTCACCTCCTCCTATTGCGTGATCACTGTCTTGTTGTCTGGTACTTTTCAAGACCTCGCGCTCACCCTCTTATCTCAAAAAAGATCTTCCCATCCTTCAACATGGTCAAGGCTGGTAAGTATTCTTGAATGGTCTTCTCCCTTCCGAAGGGGGTTTTGCATCAGGAAACGTACTGACGCGTACTGGATAGCTGTTCTTGGAGCATCTGGTGGCATTGGCCAGGTCCGTATTCCATACCCCCTCCGTCGATTTTACACAGCAATGTAAAAAAATGTCATGTTAACGTCCGGTTTGGTTCGATATCTAGCCGCTGTCCCTGTTGCTGAAGGCCTGCCCTTTGGTCGATGAGCTTGCTCTCTACGACGTTGTCAACACTCCCGGTGTCGCTGCGGATCTTTCTCACATCTCCTCCGTCGCTGTACGTGCCCGCTCTATGAAATCATCCGGCGAACGCGAGTTCAGGCCTGATATCTGACTTGTCCCTGCAGAAAATCACCGGTTACCTTCCCAAGGATGACGGGCTGAAGCACGCCTTGACTGGCACTGATATTGTCGTCATCCCTGCTGGAATTCCTCGTTGGTGTCTCCTGGGCCAATATAATGTTGTTCGGTGACTGACTAGAACTTCGCATAACAGGCAAGCCTGGAATGACCCGGGACGATCTATTCAAAGTCAACGCTGGCATTGTCCGTGATCTCGTCAAGGGAATCGCCCAATACTGCCCCAAGGCTTTCGTGCTCATTATCTCCAACCCCGTCAACTCCACTGTTCCTATCGCCGCTGAGATCCTGAAGAATGAGGGTGTCTTTGATCCTAAGCGTCTCTTCGGTGTCACCACTCTGGATGTTGTCCGCGCCGAGACCTTTACCCAAGAATATTCTGGCCAGAAGGACCCATCCACGGTCCAGATTCCCGTCGTCGGAGGACACTCTGGCGAGACAATTGTCCCCCTCTTCAGCAAGGCTTCCCCCGCTTTGAATATCCCTGCCGACAAGTATGACGCGCTCGTGAACCGTATGTATTTGTGTTACATCCAGAGGAGCCTTGTCGAATCGGGGCTAATCTCTTCGCAGGTGTGCAGTTCGGAGGCGATGAGGTTGTCAAGGCTAAAGATGGTGCTGGCTCCGCCACTCTGTCAATGGCGTATGCTGGCTTCAGGTGCGGTCTCCCTGGTCGCGAAAAAGGACCCGTTTTCGTTGCTGACTGATCACAGATTTGCCGAGAGCGTCATCAAGGCCGCGAAGGGCCAGTCTGGTATTGTCGAGCCCACCTTCGTCTACTTACCAGGTATCACTGGCGGTGATGAGATTGCTAAGGAAGCTGGCGCCGACTTTTTCTCGACCCTGGTCGAACTCGGAGTAAGCTGGAGATGCCTTGGAGGTAGTCCTCTTTTGATTGAAGAGTTGCTAACACTTGATGTAGCCCAACGGTGCGGAGAAGGCCATCAACATCCTCCAGGGCGTCACAGAGCAAGAGAAGAAGCTCTTGGAAGCTTGCATCAAGGGTCTGAAAGGCAATATCGAAAAGGGCATCGATTTCATTAAGAACCCACCACCAAAGTAAACGCGCCCAACCCCATCTGTCAATCACAACCTTCACTGGCCAGCTGCAGCATTGTCTTTAATGGAGTGCACTTCTGGATGGTCCTGCTTGATTGTTGTTTTGTCTTTCCTTTTTTGCCCCCCCACCCCCCACCCCCCAAAACTCTCCCCCTTCAATTCCCACTCTCCTCTCAATTTGTGTTATAGTTCGTGGATGTGGGCAGAGCCTTGCTAATCAGTGTTATCACGGAAAGATAGGCTTTGAACTATAGGTTTTCGGAAACAAATTAATGAGCATGTCGTTGGGGGTAAATTGTTTTTTTTTTTCTCAAAATGCAGGTTTGTAGAGATATGCATGCGGGAAATGAACAAATGCCCCTCTTCTTTCAAGACAGCCTATATCTGCGGATACCAAAGAACTATGAGCTTGTCGAAGCATATCGTGCGAAGGAAGGGGGTGTCTATTACTTCAGCTTTTCCATAGATTCAAGTTCAGATCACTTGTGACACGATGTTTTCCAGTTGAAAATCCTGTCCCCACGCGTTCAAGGCCTGGGTTGAACTGTTTTAATTTGAAACGTTGCCCCAGGGAGCTCCGAAGTTTCGGCTTGAACAGTGGTTGTTATGCCCATGCTTGATAGAGCGCCCCGAATGACACCGCACGGAAACCAGAGATACTGTAGGAATATTAGAAACCGCAGGCCATAACTATAAGTTTATGGGGGTTGCCCACAGCTTGAGCCATCGAGACAGCATCACTTCGAGAGGCCATGCTCATCCTTGCAAAAGGTCGAAAAGAATTGTCTGTCAATACATAAACGCCCTAACAGAAAGCAACCTACTATTAGCTTCGCGTCGGTATAAGACGACCGATTGAAGGATCCTAGATATGCTTCGTATACTGACCCGATGATTTGTTTTCAAATTGTCCACTTGTTTTGTAAAAAGGATCATCCAAAGATCTTTGCATAGGAATTTAATGACATCGAGATTGTCTGTGAAACGGGGCCGATCACGAGAAAACCTGCGGAATAAGGAAGATATATCAAGTTGAAGTCAGCTGTATTTGCGCCCAGTCAAGCCTTGTCTAAAAACATTCTTGATCCACGAATTTACAGTCTCCGACAACGCTCAATATTGACCGTCAAAATAGCAGACGAAGCGTGTTCGCTGGCTTACCGTTCCGCCAGTCCTTGTCCAACTCTGTAGCCGATAGATTCAAGGCGGAAAAATGTGGCCTCCCTGGCCTCATCATCATCAGCTATCTTGTCGCTAAGTGATAGATCTTTGGCTAGGCGCTCGGCCATTGGAACGAGCTCTATCATAAGGAAATCCAGGCATGAAGTGCTCAGATATCGGACTTGAGGATCGGAGTTATTTAGAGATGAGGTGGACACATCGAACGACATCACGATGAGTTGGAGTGACTTAGAGCGGAGCAACGTTGGGTTCTAGAATAAAGAAGAAGAAGTCGCTGGATTTCATCCCAGATCGAGTCTGTAGTTCATAGCGTTATCTTCGGTGGTTGCGAGGAGAGTTCCTAACTTGTCACAATGTGGCTTGAGAAATTGGGGTAATTCATAACTCGTGGCCCCGACCTTAATCATGCACCTTACTTTCTCCGCATGGACCAGAAAAGCCAAGCTGAGACGTTATTGGTGATGCATATTTCATGCCTGCCTAACCACAAACTATCGACTGAGGAATGGTTACCTTCTTAGATATCATATCCATCCCACGTCCTGGGATTTCGATTGGCTATGATTGTTGCTGTCTTGCTAGGATTTGATGTCCGACTATTTCTGGGCCGGAAAAAGATACATCTGGAGAAAGAAATTTTCATATGTAGGAACACTCAGCAGAGAGGAGCAATGACGACCCAATCTACATAGCAACTCAGCAAGAGTTGAGCCTAGAGTAACTTGAAGAAACCGATCATCTACAAATCTGATCGACACACGATGCCTCTTTTTGACCCAGCCAAAAGTATGTAATTGTGAAAGCTTGATCCCAAATACGCCTCAACACCTTACAGATATGCTTCGCAAAAATGATCATGCATCATAAGCACCATTTTGATTCGGGGATTCCGAGGTAGTGTGACTGGGGAAAGACGAACCACCCCCATTTATCTGTCCAGTGCGAAACTCTGGTCGCGGGAATGCTCTATGAGAAGCATTTAGTGCTGGACGCTTCACTGGCCTGATTGGGGAATCGTCTGCATCATCATCACTACCTGTCAGATCAATCACTTGCGATGCTGGGCGCTTATTGGTAGACAAACGGGCCACGGATGATGTCGCCGATGGCTCCCTCGATTGAGCTGGAGTCTGTTGCAGAGTTAGACCTGATGCTGGCATCGACTCTTGCTTTACACGCGCAATTCCTGGTTCCTTAATTTCAATCAACTCGTCGTCGTCATCATCCGTCGCTGGGGTGACACCAGCCGTCCCGGTCAGTTCCTCCCCACGTGGATTTGACCATCTTCCATCTGGTTCGATGATGACCTGGTCTGCATCCGGGGGTGTTGAGTGCAGTATATCAGCGACATACCTACAGGCTCTATATTAGTGTACTTCACTTGGTGTTAAAAACTATAAGTGACTTACTGGTCAATTTGCAATGATTCGAAGCTTGTCGCCTTGGAACAGACTGGACACGACCAAGTGGGGGCTTGTTCTTGCAATTGCAAGAAAGAAGACGCATCAAAACACTGGTTGTGTGTGCAAAGCACAGTCCGGCAGGGGACTTCAATCCGGAGTGTGGATAGAGGGCATTTTAGCGACAAGACAGTTGATGTGGCGACGATGTCAGAATCCTCCGCTTTATTTTTCACTATGAACCATTAGAAACCATTGGTATCGGATTTTGAACATAATTTGCATACTTTCCCGTAATACTTGCTCCTTTGTGATAGTTTTCCTCCTCTTCAATTCGGAGACAAGCTCCTCCACTGGATGCCGCTGGACAAGATTCACCAGCACGAAAAAACTCTGTAGGTAAGTCAGAAGAAGAAAAGGTGATCCGATAAACCTATCAAGCTCATAATAATTGAGGTAAAGGATGAAGAGTGGGACCACAGGACTCGCCTTTTGTGTAAGCGCATAAGTCATGACAATGTTGTTAGGATATCCGGGCTTCTTGCGAATATAGTTTGTCACATCCGCAGGCCTCGTGGTGCCAGGCTTATTTTTAAGTCCCTTCAAATTCGCCTTCACTTCGTCCAGATTGGCTTTTAGCTCCACCTGCTGTGGGAAAGCAATATCGGACTTGGTGTATTGGTTGAGGCCACTGTCAGCAGCACAATAGACCATGATCCGTAAGTTTGGGTCATTTTGTAGCCTCGATGCTAGGTTTTGGGTAAGAACAACCTTAAGCTCCACATTATCCCTGGTTTGTTCGCGAACTTAACGGGATCAGTAATTGAAATCCCGGAAAGACCATCTTGGAAGCTCCACACTCACTTTTGCATTCAATTGTAGGGGTCAGGTGTTCAAGGATAGTATAGAATGGGCTATCCTTGAAAGTGACACGACCTGTAAGAATATAAGCGCATATCTACAAATGAACGGAGAAGCATAGTGATGCACACCAGGTGTAAAACCATGCGACGACATCGGTACGGTTGAAGATGTGGGCCTGTGTTGTGTTTGTATCGACTGCGCGATAGATGACGCCTGGCATGGTTGACTTGGAGGAGGCTGTATTGTGGACGGCCCAGGTATTGAGCGATGTGCTGTGGCATAAATGAATCTCCTTAGGCTATCATAACGTTCGGTATGCCCGCCTTGCGCAAGTCTTTCAATATCTAGTTAGTCATTGAGAACAGTCAGCCAAAGCTCTAATAATGGAAATCAAAGATTAGACAACCCCTGGAAGGACTAACAGTCGATTATTCGAAGTTGTAGTGAAGCCTTAACACCCGAGACAGCAAGCCCCTCGCTCCTTAATATGTCCTTGAGCTGCGCATTTGTTAAAGTTTTTACCAAAGCAGTAACGCTCTGGAGCTCAGGTGAATGAGCTGTAGAGGTCATGATTTTGAGTCAATAAGGTGGAAGCAAATGGTAGGCAATATTGGAGAGTACATAAGGAAATTCAAGAAGCGTAATTAAAGACAAGCGCGCTGATAATGGTGGCTTGACTCAGAGACATCTCAATGCTTGACTTTGGCTGACGATTCTGCCTCGGCGCATATGGACCAAACAAATGAGAAGGGTTTAGGCACTGGATGCATATGCGATAGAGACATTTATAACAGCTTGTCGAGCGCATAAGGTAGTGAGGATCTCGGAGGTGAGAGAAAGGTCTCCGATATGATGACATAAGATGGCCCAGAACAAGACTAGGCGAACGAAAAAGAGAAAAAAAAAAGTATTTGTATTCCAGATAATGTGTTGACATAAAACACCGGATATTTTAATTGAGCACACACTGATTCCTTTTCTTCCTCCACCTGTTCTAATATTTGGCAAATAATCACTGATTTCGGTTGGCTCCTATTATTTGGAACAAAGCACTATGGCAAAGAGTGTTCGGGCAAGTGTCACCAAGCGCAACAGGGCGAAACTACGAGCAGCAGTTTTTGGTCCTGCTGTTGATGCACGGACAGAGAGACTGTCAGCGAAACTGCAAGAGCTTGCCTCGCAGCCGATAACTCGGGAGCATGGCAACTCCAGTATGGAACTTGACTCTACGAAAACTGGTATGTAGAACTTGCCCTTCACACCCGTACTGAACGCTTCGCCAGAAGCCCAGAGGCTCATTCCTCGTGATATGCAGGTGGCCAAAGCAACCCCGCCGACCCTCGCTCGTCGAAAGGAAATGAAGGTGGGCTTTTCTTTTCTCTTGGAACGAACTCTATGATCATGAGAAACAATAATGGCTAATGCAGGGCTGTAAATCCTAGGGATAGATATGGACGTTGACAAAGGAACTGTTGAGCACACTCGGAGTCGGGCACATAAATCCGACCGGATCCAGAAACGCAAGAAGCCCCGTTCGTCCATTGTCTTTCGCCCACATCCTTCGAAGGCGAAGAAGAGCTCGAAGAGAAAGTGAAAGGATCATGGAGAAGAGAGAGGAACAGATTAACATCTGGGAAAATGGCGTTTGGAGTTTAATCACACTTGGAAAAACAGGCATTGAGACTTTGAAGTCACAAGACAGGCAGCCACAATGTAGGACATTCTGTAAAAGCTCTCGATCATGGCATACGCTGCCGAGTCGAACTTTTCTGGATAATTCTTGATCTATTATTGAGTTGCTATCAGATACTGTAGTGCTTTATACTCCGTGGATGTACTAATTATACCAACCGATTCATCGTTCATAATAAATATCATTAACTCTATCTCTGTGCCTCACCAATCAGAGGTCATATCATCAAGCACCAGCATATGTCATCTACTTGGTGGCTAAGTAGCCTTAGCCCAGAATAGAAGGCGGTCTAATTCAGGTAAGCTTGCATAAGCGTATCAACTCCTCTAAGATTCTTTGTAATAATAATAATAAACTTATCTACAATGTACTCCGTAGAGACACTTCGACTCTCTTATTTTTTCCCCCTTGTTCTCACTTGCGTCCAATTACTTAGATGAGACCTTTATCTTTGCCCGATCACCCTGACAATACACTCACGACGAAACGGGTCACATTCAAGACGCAACACATTTGACTTGCTCCTATATGCAGCTCCCTGATGGTCAGGGCATGGGCCATCGGCTCTCATCTCGAACAACATGAATGTCAAGCTGGGAAGCTGGGCGATTCTAATCGCCAATGTACTCATTCCTGTAGCTATCATAGCCTTTTCTTCTGGGTTCTTCCCCTACAAACCTTTACTTCCTGGGTTGGCTACTTTTGACGAGGCAGGTCTCAACTCTGTGGCACCAAAGATATTCGATAGAGTTATATTCATGGTGATTGATGCATTGCGCAGGTATGATTAAGTGTACTTAATTTGACTAAATCATATTTACCTAGCTAAAGCCCACTGCTAGTGACTTCGTTTATTCAAACACGTCCAAGTTTCATTTCACTCAAAGGTTAGCAACCATGTTAAAGGATTCCTCTGACCTTTCCTGATCATACATATTTTCTGAGATTAATAGTCTTATTCGCTCTGGTGCTGCGCTTCCTTTCACTGCCCATGCTAGTTCTCCCACAGTTACGATGCCTCGGCTCAAGGCAATAACAACTGGTTCAGTCCCATCCTTTTTGGATGTAATATTGAATATCGCCGAGTCTGACACATCTTCTACGCTTGCGTATCAAGACACATGGCTGGCACAATTGAAGGCTCAAGGGCGGCAGCTTGTTATGTATGGTGATGATACCTGGCTCAAGTTATTTCCTGGATTCTTCGGTAGGTCTGATGGAACCACGAGCTTTTTTGTGTCGGTTAGTTGCGATTCATAGATGCGGGTCACGCGAATATTCTGAGAATAGATCAATTGATTCTCTTTGGCAGGACTTTATCGAAGTGGACAACAACGTTACTCGCCATGTTCCTTGGGAATTGTCACAGAGCGACTGGTCAGCCTTAATCATGCATTTTCTAGGGATGGACCACATCGGTCATAAAGCTGGCCCGAAAAGGTAAGGGAATCATAATGCATCTCATGTCGAATAATCCGGTATTCTAAGTAAGCCTTGCAGCTTTCATATGAGGACGAAACAATATGAGATGGACTCGATTGTTGCCAAGATATACGCTGCCATGGAGAAGGAAGAACACTTGCAATCGACCCTATTCGTTTTGTGTGGAGACCATGGCATGAATGATGCTGGCAATCATGGCGGTTCGTCCCCAGGAGAGACGTCGCCGGCCTTGCTTTTTATTTCACCTAAATTCAAGGATAAGCACACTCCTGGCAAAAGTCCAGTTGAGGCATTCGACGAGTTTCAATACTACCGAACCGTCGAGCAAACGGATATTACCCCAACATTGGCTGGGCTTCTTGGGCTGCCTATCCCTCGAAACAGCCTAGGAGTTTTCATTCCCGAGTTTCTGACTCTATGGGACGATGGTAGTGTCCCTTGTCATATATATATTGGAATTTTTGTTGATTTGAGTGCTTTTTGGGCGGTAGGCTCATCCAGGATCGATATTCTGCTTCGAAACGCAAACCAATTGATGGCAACAATCAGAGAGGCTTACCCTGATCATAGCTTTGAATACAACACGACCACTCTAAATTGCAACAAGCAATTGTCAACGGGCATCGCTCATGTCCAGTGCGCTTGGTTTCGGGCCATACAATTCCTTCACCCAACTACTAAAAGCAGACCAAGCTGGCTTGAGATTGAATCGGCTCTGTTACCTTTCTTGAGATCTGCCCAGGAACTTATGAGCAGCGCTGCTAGCAATTATGATTTATCAAGACTCTATGTGGGGTTGTGTCTCACGGTTCTAGCTGTTTTGTTCTCAATTGGGCCGACTTACAGGATTCTTTCCAAGTCTCAACATTCAGGGGCATTCCTTATATTGAGTATCCTAAGTTATGGTATCATGATGTTTGCCAGTAGCTATGTGGAGGAAGAGCACCAGTTCTGGTACTGGGCCGTCACAGCATGGACTGTCTACCTGCATATTAAATCATCTCGACAACAGCTTGATTCCTCAAAATCCCAGAATCTGGCGGCCTTTCTGAACAAGTGCAGAAGTATCGGCTTGGCGATATCTTATCGGGTACTGAGGCGTTGGAATCAAACCGGCCAAAAATTTGCTGCTGAACCGGACATCGCCCAAGGGTTTTTCCCTCGCCGTCAAAATATTTTCTGGGCTTTGGTCATGATTACTTATATCGACACGTGCATACACCTTTGTGGCAATCTGCGTCAGATCAGTATATGGCGTCTGACTGCTATATTGACGACCTTGGCCGCATTCTTCTTCAAGCTGGTATTTGTGGCCTCAGACTCACCGGAGCTTCTTGCCGAATGTTTTCTAGCACCGGTACAGAGAAACCTTCAGAGTGCTAGCTTGCTTGTGCACGCCAGAATAGTCCAGTTCGGCATTGCTCTTCTCATTTTAATATCGGTTTATGTGAAAAATGACAGGCACAGAGACTTCCGTGGGGCACACTGTAAGTTTCAAGCAAAGTGGTCTCTGTTACGCGAGAACTGACTGGATTGAAAAACAAAAGCAGCGGCTTTCCCCAGTACTGTACTTCATGAAAGTCTAACTCTCCTCTTAATCACTCAATCCAGAGCCGCCAACATTCCAACCTTTTTGATTTTTCGCCTCCAGGCTATGATTCTAGCTTCGATGAACCTGACTGCAGTTGAATTGACGATCACATCCGTCCTCTCGCAGTATATGACGTTCTTTGCATTGGGAGGTTCGAATGCAATTTCTTCTATCGATCTTTCCAACTCATACAACGGGGTCGACACATACAATGCGGTCCTGGTAGGTATCCTCACGTTCATAAGCAATTGGGCTGGCCCAATGTGGTGGGTTTCTGGTACTTCGCTTCTCCGATCATCCCAGGCCCGTATGAGGACGAAAGACCACGTAACTCTTCTAACATTTCATATTGCAACATCTCTGATGTTCGTCATGGCTGCATGTACAGCTTTGAGGACGCATTTGTTTATCTGGACCGTGTTCTCCCCGAAGTTCCTTTACACTTTGGCTTGGACTATTCTGAACCACCTGGTCATCAACTTATTTGGCGCAATATACTGGCCGCTACTCTCTAGGTAGTCACCATTTTTTTTTTCATACACAGTTTCTCTTGGTCTTTCCCTGGCAATGATAAATATCGATTACACGAGACTTCGTCTTGATCAGATAAACTCCCTGATGTGGGATGCATGATGCTATGCATATGATCAGGGCCATTATAGTAGACCGCCAAATATATCGTCAATTACATTCTTCTTTCTCCCTTTCTTTCTCCTTCCCGGATGCTTTGGAGCCGCACTCGCTTTACCCTTTCCATCATCCGTCTGTCTATGCAAGCTCACGAGATCACCTTTCTTCCCTGTTTGCACATTTGATGGCCGAGCAGAGACCGATGGTCCTATTGGTCGGGAGATAATTTCTCCGACATCCTCCTGTTGTAGATCCTCGATACAAGGAGAAGAAGGGTGATTGTCCAAGTTCGCTTGATTCGATAATCTCAATTGCTTATCAATCCCTGTGGCTCGAGTAAGACGAGCTAGGGCAGCTAACAATACTGTGCCAAGTGTTGAAAATTGCCCATCCGCCACAACTGTAGAAAATGCTCTGAACCATGTTTTAGTAGTCGAACCAGAAACTATTTTGTCGCGATGAAAAAAAACTGCAGAGACGAGAACCATAGGCAAATTCTCAGTGAAGACTTACAAGTAGCAGTGTGGTATGACATGCAAAGCCAGATGCTGCCTATACAGGCAAACAGTATGCGGCTTATCATGTTCATGTTTGAGTTCTTCCAAAAGTCTCAAAGTACAGCGTTTCAAGATTGACACCCATTTCCACCACTTTGTTCCGCCGTGCTGATTCTTGTTTCGGTGAAATATCAAATGGATTAGGGAGTGTATCGCAAGAATCCCTTCAATGTCCATAAGGTCTTCTTTGTGCTGCAACAGTGCTAGACAAATGAATATAAATTATAACACAATGACAGCAGGAGAATAGCACCTGCATCTATCCATCCAATTTAACGTTGAATTTTGAGTACTCAGATTTCATTAGAAAGTGAATAAAAGATCCAGCAAAGGGGTACCTATGGAAGCTGATATGCAAGCTGCGGTGATAGGTCATCGAGAAGGGGAAAGTGCGGAGCGGAACTACTTTGAATGTCCTTTGTGTTTACTCCATCATTGGAAACACACAACTTTTTTTTTTTAGCTACAATTCTGAGTAACTAATACCCTGTACGCATTTTTCATGAAACTGTGCACCGAGAAGATATTTCGAGATCTAGGGTAATCAATTTATTGAAGATAGTTGAAGAGCAGATCACTTGGAGAGGACAAGAGCAAGTTGAATGAGGAAGACATGTTTCTAAATTCAGTTTTGAGTCTCAAACCACTTTTCTCCCTTTAGTCTTAGTATTAAAATTGATTTTATTCTTCTTCTTGTTATTTTCTGAATGATGATAAACACCAGGAGGAAAGACACCTAAATCTCACAGAGACGGGCATCCAACTGAGACGAACCCAACACTCAGACTCGGACTGAGAACATCCATGCCAGCCAGGGCACCGAATAGTTTCTTCCTACTCCGCCTTGGTCAAGAATGCTGGTTATCTCCATCTCCAAGTGGCTATTCTACTAAGAAAAAGAAACTCGTGGGGGATGGGAAGATCTCAACAAATTATGAATCGCCAGCGATATTGAATCTGAAATTGGAATTGCACGTGTTTGGTAAGATCATATTGGCGTTCTGATCAATCATTTTATCGGGTTTTCCAGTGAGAACGGAGGTTTTTCCGATTGAAGATAACTCTTGGTCAGGTGGACGATATTAGGACGTCTTTGGACCGCGCTCAGGAATGGTCGGATCGTACCATATGGTTGATGTGGGATACGTGCAGGGCGCACTTCTCAGACCATTGGTGACGCCAAAGGGATTTGGGGACATCGTCCGAACGTAAACTACCTCCCGCTCAGCGGCAGTGGTTCCGCGATCAAATTGTGAACGCCGGCGACGTTGCTCATCACGGTATTGCTGACCAACACGTGGGGCGAACAATCCTAAAGACATCTCATGTCAGCACTTAGAATGCCCCGGCCGGCCTCATGTCACAGGGTCTTACCAATATGTTCCGCATTTTCGATACTACGACGCATCTTTGAAGGGTTGTCTGGTCCCGGGAAACGGTCCTCTGTACCAGCAAGAGGACCAGTGCCGGTATGGAAAATCTGCACACTCCGTGAGCTTCATGTGCATTGTCACCATGTCTTGGGGTATAACGCCGACCTTCGGACGAAACGATGGATGTTCTAACATGACTGAGCTATTTCGGAATTTTTGTATGAGGCAATCTTTGCCTTGAATTGCTGTTGACAAAAACATTAGAGAGGGAATTTGATCACAGTAGCATGGTACTAACTCGCATACGACACTTCCGCGACCTTATCGCTATTGAAACAATTCCTGCGAACGTATTATTGTGGGATCAGAAGAATGGAAGAAGAAAGGCCCATACCAGGAACGCCCAGCGCGCATTTTGACAAACTGCTCTGTAATCAGCGTCATAACCGGCAGAACTATAAGAACAGGGAGTCTGACATCGATTATATCAATCGGCTATTGGTCTGTCAGAAATTTCGAAAGAAAAAAGAAAAGAAAAAAGACAGAAGGCCGCGGGACAGCTACTCACGTCTTCAAAATTGATGAAAGCATAGCCGACACTGACCAGATAAGCACCACCACAACGGAAGGCTATGCACGAAAAGGTCAAGCAACTCACTTGCAGTTGTTTGCGAAGTCTGCATGATAAGTCAAATTCGTTTACATCACTAGATGAGGGGAGTGGCCCATTTCGTACCAATGCGCAAATACATGAAATCATACTTGCCATGACTGCTTTCATCGACAATGGCCTTCAGCATGGTCTAAGTGCGTCAATTGCATTGGACCAGCTCCATAATGGTCCGTACCTACTTGGTCGATCTTATTTGGAATATTGCGAAGCATGATCTGTTCATCGGAATATGTCAATCCAGAATTTTTCACCACAAATGAGTTTGATACATACCGTTGTACGTACATCCAAGCCAAGGCGTATTCTTTCAATATCCACAGCATTCTGGCTGATTATACGGGCGTCAGGATAACGAGTAATCTCGCGGCGGGGAGAAGGCAAGATTCCCTCGCCCGCCCTAGACATCCAATCAATGAGATCAGCATGCTCGCCTGAAGGGACAGTAGAGCGTCCGGTTGGGCTAAGCTCCATGTAAGGCGTGCGAAAAGAATGTCCTGAAACATATGAGCTGTTTCTGTAGGGGGGAACATTGTAACGTGAAAGCCCATCTTTCACTGGAGATGGGCTTGTAAGAGCATTCAATGCAGTATCTTCACCAACATCAGGTCTGAAAAGAATAGCCTCGAGAATGCAATCCTTTTGATCAACTCATTAGCTGTGCGCCTCGTCATACTTCTACATCTCTTTGAGTTGTGACAAAGTAGGGATGGAATGGTAGGGCGCGGTACAGATAGGGACTTACATCAACGGTAGTGCCATTTAGGGTCACCATAGCGTTCTCTGCGTCGCGCGAATTGAAAAATTCCAGGTGGAACTCACTGACATTTTCTTGGCCCTTAAGCAAAGGCTTGAATGACTTGACATCCCCGAATGTCGTCGCAAGGGCCTGTAGTGAATTTGCTATAGCATGTGGGTTAAAAGTCGGGTTCCGGCTATCGTAATAAACAGATACAAGCAGTTGACCTTCATAATCAGATGCTTGCGAAAGAAGAGACGGCTCAGAGTGTTGCACATATTCCTTCGTGGAAAGAGGGAACATATGCCAGTCAGGTCGAAGAAGCCGGACTTTATCGATGGCCTTTTTCGCCTCCCGACTATCTGTGAAAGCCACATAGACCCTACCTAAAGAGCTAAGTTCGGTAAGTACCAGCCCTCTGAGAGTTACAAATTCCCGACGCTTTTTCTCCCAATCAGAATCTGGACCAATTATGAAGCATCCCAATTCGAATACTTACGTTGAAAAAACCGGCCAAAGACATGTAGTTGAGATTGGTCGGAACGTTATCAATGGCAAATGCACGATTTCGTCTCTCCGATTCCATGTTATCGGCGACCATACCTGCTTCATAAGCCTTCTGAATCGCAGGAGCACGACCAATAGGTCCGTAATTTGGTAGTCTCAGTCCAGTAATACTCAGAGAACTGCTACCACCTGCACGAGGCCCAGCTAGTGCTTGACCATTCAAGTGGCCAAGGCCCGGGTGATTGCAGGCCAGATCATTCAGCTGATCTCCACTGACAACGGGCCTGGTGATCTCGGTAGGTGTGAAGTTCGCCGCAGTCGGAGAAAGCCGCAGCCGGTTGGATGGGGTTGTTGGTATAAGAAAAGGATCAGAGGGGTTTCTAGTAGCCATTAGTAGGCTTCGCAACTGTGTATTCTGCTGCACTCACATCGAATAAAGCTTGCGGGATCCGACATCAGCCAGTGAGACTCCAATGCTGGACTCAGGACGGCTTTTAGATCGGATGTTTTCAGGAGAATACGCCGTAAGCTTGGTATCGGGTGATCCATTAGGAGAAATCCCCTCATTCGTAGAGCAAGGACTACTCAATCCACGAGAGGAGTTGTTGGTTCTCATCATTCGTGACCGGATTTCCCTATGTTAGGGATGGACTCAAGGTTCTGGTCCTTTCCAGATATCCGAGATTACGATACAAGGTCAGCCTCGAAACGCCACGAAAAATCCGAATACGGTGGGAAGTAAAATGGTAAAGATGGCTTGAGGTCGGAACTTGGTACAGATTGACAGAGAAAGTGCTTGGCTAGAAGAACACCGGGCGTGCGTTGACTTCCAAGGGGATTTTGTGAAGATATGTGATGAAGACAGACCTGATTGTTCAAGGAGTAATAGCTTGTGGAGAATGGAGTAAACACTCTAGTAGGGCCTGAGCTCTTGTAATGTGTAAAGACCCTGTTAATACGCAGCATAATCACCATACCAGAACAGGTGCTGAGCATACAGAACATCACTAAATTGCTGATGACCAAAGGCTTCCTCAGATATGATAGAGAGAGAGAGAAATCCCAGTCAGTCTGATGAGCCGCTTCAATGAAAGAAAATAAGAGGGGGTAAAGTTATTCATAGACACCCACAAGACTGTATCCTATATAATTAAGACAGGCCACTACCTGTGCAATACAGCCTCAAGCTGCGGCAAAAGGGAAGTTATCAAGCTATTTCTCTTTCTCTTTGGAGAAAGCGTTTCCATGTATCCTTGTAAGAAGACGGTAGACCATCTACTTCAGACTTCAAGAACAATGATATCGCCATACAAGGAACCAGAAGCTTCTGTTATCCGTTAGTTCAAGATTCTTTGACATGGGAAACACTTCAAGATCATCTGTACTTATGTCTGGTCTTCGAATGATGGAAATATCGAGTTTGATTTTCCATCCCAAATAAAATCCTTCATCCGTTTGATCTTCAGTAATCATGATGTTCCAGTCTCAGATCCATACTTGAGCCCTGCCATGGATGGCATCTCTGTCTTGGTAAATGCCCAGATGAAAAGAGATATACTCTATTGACATCATTGTTACCTGGCTTAAGCTATCAACTATAATGGATGGATATTATTAGAAGATGGATACTTAGCTACAGATTAGAGTGTGTGCACGGACCCTATCACCAATCATGAATGCACAGACTACTTTAACTGAACATGCAGATACAAACCCATGATGGTCTTATTACTTTATACAGAAAGAGGAAAGCAAAGTTCAAAAAATTGCTAGTTACAATTTCAAATCCATTCATGTGCTTTTTGATCTTAAATGGATGAAGACACACATGATCTAGCTTCCAAGCGTCCTCTCACTTTCCTCCATCATCAGCTTGAGTTAAGTCCTCAATTTGGTCATCAACTAATCGGATTACAGACTTGTTAAAAAACTTTTATCCTCTTGCTAGACTTCCAGTGGGATCTAGATAACCAATATGCCATCGATGGCTGCTCCGAGTAGTGAACCATCGTACGTTTTGAACCAGGTGAGTATCTGAGAGAAGGGCAATTAATGGAGGCTCACTCGATGTGACATGGTATTTAGATCATCATTTCTCCGTCAGATACGGATTATCTCGATCAATTGATTCCCTCGATCAAAGAGTACAGAATTGGTAACCGGACTTCTCAGCTGTTGCAGTCGTTATCTAGATTTGCCAGCGCCAAAGAAGCGGAAATAGAAACCATCTGCAACACAAACCATCAAGAATTCGTATCTTCGGTCAACCAACTTCTGAGCATTAGGGAAGGAACAGTCAGCCTGACGGCAGAGATCCTCGATCTCAATCAATCCATTCAAGCTAGCACCGAACGGTTGGCCGAACAGAAAAAGGCGTTGGTAGAGTCGCGCAGCCACCGGCAGAACATCGACGAGACATCTCATGCTATACAAGATTGTCTGGAAGTATTGCGCCTCGCTAATCAAGTACATGACCTGCTTGCCAAGAAAAACCACTACGCTGCTTTACGAGCGCTTGAAGAGCTACAAAATGTCCATCTCAAGGGTGTAACTCAGTACAAAATTGCCGATATGATTCAACGTTCGGTCCCAGCGACCCAGCGAGCAATAGCAGAAGCTGTTTTATCAGATCTCAATACCTGGTTGTACCGAATTCGCGAGATGTCTCAGTTCCTCGGAGAAATAGCCTTGTACCATACCGAATGCCGGAAGACAAGACAGAAGGAGAGGGCAGAGAAGCTACCATATCTCGAGCACTTCAAACTAAATTCTGCCATTGAGCTGGTATCGGACGAGCACGAGGAATACGATTTACTACAGAATGAAGAACTCCAAGTTGATTTCACCCCGTTGTTTGAATGTTTACATATACATCAATCTCTGGGACGTGTGGACAAGTTCCGAGCTGAATACGCAAATACTCGATGCCGACAAAAGGAGCTTTTGATCCCGGCTTCCATTACACTCCTTGATGAGGATGGGGCCAGCCTTCACAACCTTCTAGAGGAGATGGCAGGCTTTGCTATCGTAGAGCGTGCTACTATGAAACGAGTGCCGGATTTGCGATCTTCTATTGATGTAAAGTCATACCCCCTTCTTGACCGCACATACTCCATGATTTAATCGGGTTGAATAGGTTGATGAGCTCTGGGATTCCATGTGCCAGACAGCTGTAGGGTTGATTACAAAGGCACTTTCTGAAGTTGACAATGCTGAAAGCTTGCTCAAAATCAAAAATCTTGTTGTGTTATTTATGCAAACCATGAATGTTAGTTACGCCATTGCAATAATCAAGCACGGATTCTCCAATACTGACTGCTAGACCGACAGACATGGGGCTTTCCTGTCGGGATATTTGACACTCTACTCTTGACATTGTTCGAAAGATATGCTGAATCGCTGAAGAAAAGGTTCAGTGATGACTTTCAGGAGGTATGCTATATCGCCATACATGGTTCTTCTCTTCTAATGCGATCTGTGAGATTGTCTCTACGGATGACTATATGCCTATGCCCATACAATCTTTGGAGGAGTACGATAAGGTCCTCAATGTCAGCTGGTATAACCCCGAAAAGCAAAGGGAAGAACAAGTGTATGTGCGAAATGTTACAAATGAGTTACCATCATGGCTAATTACACCTTTAGGTTCCCGTGTGTCCTCCCTTTCTCTCAAATGTACCCCTTGTGTTGCATTGACATTCGAAACTTCTTGAACCAATTCTATTTCTTCGCCAATGAGGATTTTTCTCATCCAAGTATCATCGATGAAACACTTGAGAATGTGAGTCCCGCGTGGCACCTCATAAAGGCAAATAATTCATTTCTAATGACCGCAGGCTTTGGACGAGCTTCTCTCAGACAAGGTCTGCGACAGCCTCGTTGAGCGTCTTGCTTCACAATACCTGGGTCAGATTGTTCAGATACTCATAAACTTGGAGCACTTTGAATCAGCTTGCCGGGAGCTAGAAGTGCTCCTTGCTGCAGCTCGATCACAGGGCGCTGCAGGTGGTCCCATCTCCTTGAGGGCTACTGAGAAGTTTAAAAGCAACAAGAAAGCAGCAGAGAAACGTATCTTTGAAGTGGTCAATTCTAAGATTGATGATCTTATTGAAACTGCAGAATACGACTGGATGATGCCTATTCCACCCACAGAGCCCAGCAACTATATGCAAACACTCACGCGCTTCTTGTCCAACATAATGAATTCAACTTTACTTGGTCTTCCAACAGAGATCAAGGAGCTCATATATTTTGACGCGCTTAGTCACGCAGCAAACATGATTCTGGTAAGATATAACATGACTGAGGGCAGTGGTTCGCACCAAAGTGAGCTAATTTTCCCCCTCTCCTCACAATAGGCACAGCCTCTTTCACCAGACGTGAAGACCATCAACCCTAATGGAGTGATGGCTCTTGCTAAAGACGTTGAATACCTGTCTCAATTCGTTGATAGCTTAGGTGTACCCATTCTACGAGAGAACCTCGATGAACTCCAGCAGACCGTACATTTGATGCAGGCTGACAACGCAGACGAGTTTTACGACATTTCTACAAGAAACAAAAAGTATGGTCGCGTAGATGCCATCAACGGTCCTATCCTGCTAGAGAAGTACGTTTCCCGGTTGTTCTGTGTATGGGTACTCCAAAGATACTGATACAAAGTCAGGCTTACGCGCACTGTGCAAAGCTCTGGAAGGGTTGATAAGTTCACGACCCTTTCCTCTAGATTTGGCAAGAAATCGTGAAAGGTTACAATGCAGAAATTACCAGATGCTTGTTCTACCCACGTAACCAGCAGTTTGCATGCTTTGAATTGTTCTACTGGTGGAGATAATCTTATTCGCTATAGCTTTCTGGGATATGAATATAAATTAAGCATGCTGCCAGCAAATTCCTCACCCCATGATCAATTCACTCTGCGCAAAATCGGCCATCCACAACATCTGTATACCAAACCAGATCGAAGAAATCATTCACATCTCCGTGGCGTTCACTTTAACGAGATAATCGAATTAGCTGAGACTCCAAGTACGACTTCGAGTGCTCCAGCAACACCGCGAGCAGAAAATCTAGACATACCTGCTGTGGTGGTAAATGAGGATAAGGGTTGTACATCCCTTCAAAAATCTGAGGCTGCGGTTGACCATACGCAGCTGTTGGGTCTGATTGCACAGCTCCTGCATACATCGCTGGCTGTCGATATTCTTGGTCTTGTCCAAGACCATGTGGTCCGAGAGAGCCGTAGTCAGGAGGGGGCATGTGATGGGGAGGATGTTGAACACCGTGCTGAGACGGTGGCAGCTGAGCACCTGCTGAAGCAGAGGAACCTGCGGTGGCCGCAGTCGTCTGACTAGAGCGTTTCGCATGAGAAGTCGCTTCTTCGCGGGGCACTATGTCAATGAGAAAATCGAACATGTCGGATTTGGATAACGCGGCCGCGATATCCGATCTTTGCAGGGTGCGTCGCTTGTTGTCTTCGGCGTGTATCCAAGCGCGCATTGTTAGCTCTGTAATGAAAATATCACAGCCCTTCGCGAACAGAATAGGTGCCTCGGCTGAGATCATCTTCACTTCGGGATCTGCTTTCATAACCTTCTTGATCCGAGCCAACGGCAACTGATGGATTTTGTAGTCATGATTGTCTGACTCGAGGTGATTGATGATGTGTTGCCAGTACGTTGTTAAAATATCCCGGGCTGTCCCTTGCAATCCTTGATTGACCTTACTGCTATCAATATTGTGAAACTTCCTGGGTTGACTGACTTACGTTGGCCCACGTTCCGGTGTAGAGCTCGGCGACAGGTGCATACCCTTGTGCTGAAAGCTGTCGCATCCAAGTCAGTTCTCCAGGTGGATTCAAGTGCAGATTCAAAGATCAAGTCTACCGTACCGCAGCACTGGCACCTAAGATAATATGTCAGGCTGGCCCTCGATGCGTGAAGATGATGAGATTAGTGCAAATAATTACCATAATGGCCACCATTTCTTGTGTCATACACTGGCTGCTGTCTACCCTGCTGTTGTCCGGCGCTTTGCGAAGATTGATCCATTGCGAATATGAGCTTATTACGGCAAATTTGATTTCGAATAGTATGAACACATCAAACGATTCAAGTCCCTAATATAGCCAGGATGAAGAAGTGACAGTATTCACCTTGGCTGGCTTGTTGAAGGATAACAGGAAGAAATCAATGATGTATTCAGATCCCATGAAGCATGAAAGATAAGCCAAGTAATATGTCTTAGAATCATTATTGTTGAAGGGATGATACAACGCACTGTCAAGTTGGTAAAGTTCAACATTATGTAATAAGGTACTCAGTATGGAGGTTGAGATCACTAGTAGCTTACAGGTACAGCAGCAGCTTCCATCTATCCAGTATCCACATTTTAAATGAATGTGTAGAGAGCCTCAGACACATACCTGATAAGAACACCATCCTTATGGCTGATCAATCTTAGAATAGAAAAAGTCTGATATTAATTCAATAGCTATCTGATTAATTGTGACAATACTTATAGTCTACTTGTCTTGCTCCACTCACATATTTCATGGCTGTCTCTGAAGTATGAATGATCTAGATAAAGCTTTCACAGTGGTCTGTATGGGTCTGTATGATACCAGGACAGTACAAGAAATACCGGTTACTAAAGTGGCTGAGTCATGCTGATGACCCATGCCAGCTAAACCAATTTAGGTTTGGGTTTCTCACATAAATTCTCTTCCAATCCAAATATTTTTTCTTATTTCTTGCAGAATCCAGACGTGAATCAAATGCATTTCTCAACAAAGTTGTACAAAAGTACCAACATAACAATGACTGGGAGTTCTTTTAATGAAGTGGTCACACAGTTCCAGAATGAGGCTGAATTAACAGATTGTGATATTGAACAACTGCTTCTTGAAGCTGAGACCCGATTGCAAAGCTGCGAGGCAAGGTTAGGTGGGAATACAATCCCCCTAAACAATCCCACCGATTCTCCCGGACATACCTTGAGGTAAACAACTCCAGTTCTAGTGTACAATTGAACTATCAGCTGACGGTCATACCGCAGTGTCCCAAAGCTGACATCCGACTCTTCATTACAACCTTATGTTTCGCAAGTGAACGATGTTGCTTTGGCTGATACAAAACGTATGATCAACACTACGGGGGAAAAGCTGGTACCTGAGCCTACCCGGCATTCAGTTCAGCTTTCTCGCAGTTCTACAAAAGAAAAGGTAAAGTTTTCAAGTTAGATTCCCGCTTCTCTCCCGTATCATTGCTATGAGGAAAATTTTCCCATTGCATAAGCCCTTGATACAGCTTCAACAGCCCGTACTGGGCTGCGCTGTGCCAATGAGAGCACATATTTTCATAGTTACTCTGAGCAACATCATCCGCGATTAATTGCTTCGAACGTTTATTGTCGAAATTCATGGCTAATAGTGTCTCCGCAGGAAAAGCCAACAGCAGGGGCAGATTGGTTCCATCTTCCTAAGACAGAGTTAACGTCGGAACTCAAAAGAGATCTTCAACTCATTAGGATGCGTTCCGTGCTAGACCCCAAGAGACACTACAAGAAAGAGAACGGTAAAGCACAGCCACCTAAATATTCTCAGATTGGCACTATCGTCGAAGGTCCAACTGAATTCTTTAGCGGTCGTATCGCCAAAAAAGACCGTAAGAGGACTTTCGTCGAAGAGGCTCTTGTCTTGGAGCGGGATACCAAACGTTTTGAGTCTAAGTATAGAGAGATTCAGGCGTCGAAACAAAGTGGTAAAAGGTCTTTCTACAAGACTTTGCAGGCCAAGAGAAACCACAAGAACAAAGTGAAATGACGAGTCTCCCTGCCGAAGAAGAAACATCCAGCAATGCGAAGCAGCATCCAATAAGCAATGGTAAGGGAGTATGAGCAATCCCGATTGTCCAGTCTTGGGTTCTGCATGTTGTTCTATCCAAGCGGGGTCGTCATGTCAACACAATGGCTCGGCGTTTGCCCCTTTGACTAACCAGACTGTGACTGATGATGCCTAAACCCGATTGAGAGGGTCTTGACAACGAGTTTCTAATGGTTTGTTAGCGGTGATCTAAATGAATGAACCGTTGGTGATAGATATTTACCTGCATGTCGATCGCTGCGGTACGACCAGCCTCGAGGACTTCTTCGTGGCTTGCCTTCCCTTCTTGGAGAATGGTATCCAGCTCCTTCACGTCCTTTGCTTGGAGAAGATGATCATCCCCGCGAGGGATAGGAGAAAGGACTGCTTTGTTTGTTACCAAGCTGAAAGCTAACACCCTTATACCGCAATGCCTTGCGACAATGATTTCCGGTACAGTGGACATGCCAACTAAATCAGCTCCCATCTGACGAAGCAAACGACATTCTGCCCGAGTTTCATAGCTATTATGCATGGATGGTAAATAGCACTGTACAACAACAGAATACAATTGAATTGTGGGCGTGGCTCACCTCGGACCTCCGGCAAAGGCATATATACCCTCGTGTAATCTACGTTTGCTTTCTTTATTGATGACTGCACCCCAAGCTTGGTGTGCGTAGCGGCGAAGTTCAAGGTCATAGGCATCGGATAAGGCAGGAAATCGGGGGCCAAATTGTTCAGAATTTGGCCCACGCAACGGGTGTGTGCCTGCCAAGCCGGCAAGGAAAATATGCTGCAGAATATCAGCATCGAGCGTACTGAACTCTGGCACGTTTGACCAACATCGTTAATGATCACCACGTCCCCTACCGCATATTCTGAATTGAGGCCGCCAGCTGCATTTGTTACTGTCCACGTATGATCCGTAAGTATTGGCTTATCAGGTTTAGAGAGCGGGCTATCCTTACAGACGATAGTCTCGATCCCAAGGACCTTGAAAACGCGAACTGGAAATGTCACTTGACGAATAGAATGACCTTCGTAATAGCTTGTGCGAGAGATATCAGATGAACATGCCATAGTTATGGAACTAGCATTCGGTGTCATGGTTTACTTACTGTGCCCGCCCTACCATCAGAACTACTGGTATCTGTTCGGCAAGTAATCCGAAGACAAGTTTTCCAGCATGGCCGGCCACTTCCATGCGTAAGCAAGAATATCTGGCAGGGGCATATTGCACATCGTGATCATAACCTCCTTACCTGTCAAACCGGGGAAATGGGGTATGGAAGAATAATTGAACTCGGCCCGGGGCTCATCTTGGATGGTGTTCGCGAGCCCTCCTAAACCAGAACCACACACAATCGCAACGCGAGGGTGTTGCAGAGCTGGCGGTAGACGTTTCTTCAAGAAATCGGAGGCTTCCTTTGCCTGTTCAAATAAAGATTGGTTTACAGGAATGTCGGCCATCCTTTCCTGTGCTGCAATACGGGCAGGATACAAGTTTCCACAATGGAGAATCACAAGTTCCCGACAGAAAATGCAGCAAGAAATTCATCTATCCAGTGGTAGATACTAATGGAAAAGCACACAGGACTCCAAGAGTCCATAGAGCTCCAGAGACTAGTAACTCATACTAGGTACTAAGCACCGTGACTGAGGGGTACGACAGTACAGTAACAATCCTGAAGGGACCTAGGTACCTAGGTCCTGCGGACACACCACGTTACCAATACGGAGATATAAAATACACAATACCCTCTAAAAATTCAATTAATGACAAACGGAACTCACAAGATACCTACCTAGTCCTTTTCATTCCCCCACGGGCCTGCGATCCCCTCTGGATACCGTAGGAATGGGTTAGAAAAACACTATCTTGTCTCCATTTTACCTTTATATATGTTCAAATTAACCTCCTTATCTACTACTATTTAGTATTAGGTGTAGGAGTAGAGGTACCTATTCTATAAATGTTATCGGCTCCCACCAAAGGAACCCAGAATCCCAGATACCTACTTCCATACTAGGTAGTACAGATTAAGGTAGTAACCTAAGGCGGCCCCCAAGGGCGGTACGACGTATGCCAATCAGAACTAATGATCTGTTATGCCCGGATCGGGCAGAAAATCCTCATACTGTACCTGTATTCATTCAACTCATAGAAAGCATCCACCCTATCCTGCCCACCAAGGCATCGCTATGTCACTCCCACTTAGTATGCGGCTCCCGCTGAGGGGTGTGAGGCAATGGAAGGTGCCGAGTCCCGTTGTTCAAGTGTGTGCTAGACTAATTTCGATAAAATAGCTTGCTGTACCATCGCGCAGCATCTCAACCGAGCAGGATATTATTTCGCATCCTCAATCTCATGGGTCGCACACCCAATTAGAAACAGATTCAGAAGTGTCAGGAACTCGTTTGTTTCTCGTTGAATATGCTTGCCGTGTGTTCAAATCATCAAGCTGACTTCAAATCTGCTCAGGTCAACGAAATCAACGGTGACGGCAGCACCACGAGTCAAAGAATGGTGAGAACTGCCGTCAAAATGACAAAGTACCGAGTACACTAACCGATTGTTAGGGCGGAGCGTCTAGACAGTATTGGTGAGAAGGCTCGACTGCCTCGGAGTGTGCAGGCATTATATCTTCGGCCGCTTCGGAGAAAGGCTGAATATGGCCTGCCAGTCTGTGATCTTCAACTCAGGTCTTATAGTGTCCGCAATGTGGAGTTCTTCGCCGACTTTGCTGTGCGCGCTGCTTATTACTTGAAGCTTCCTGTCTCTGGGCCAGTGCCTCTCCCACGAATTGTTGAACGCTGGACTTTTCCACGGAGCAACTTCGTTCATAAGAAGAGCCAAGAGAATTTCGAACGGATAACCCTTCGTCGGTTAATTCAAGTCAAGGACGGCCACCCTCAGGTCGTACAAGCATGGCTCGCCTTTTTACGAAAACATTCATTCTATGGTGTGGGCCTGAAAGCAAATGTCTATGATCACGAAAGCCTCGGTATGACCCTATGATTTACCTAGTCCTCACCATTGAAACGTCCTTATTCTGATGAAAATTCAAAATTAGATGTTGCCCAGAACATGGATAAACATGTTCCTGAAATCGAGAAATTGCTTGAGCCTTATCTTGCGCAATTTGGTCGGCGGGGTGACGACTCAGCCTCGAGCTCAGTTCTTGATATCCTAGAAAACGAGCGCTTCACTCAAAACAAGAGTCCCTTAACTGATGTTCGCACTCGTTGAATCATCGGAATCGAATATCTCTGTATCATATTCTCTTTTTTTCTAGAATTTCCGTCGAATATTTTTTCTGCCTTGGGTGAACACATGCTCGCTCTCCTTAAAAATCGAACCCTACCTCCAAGATTGATATCAGTAACCTCGTGATATTCTAAGATGGATGCCTTAATACAATGAGTAAACAGAAATGCCGGCAATCATTGACATAAATTCCAATTTCGCGATTATTTGTTACGCTTGTGTCACGTGATCAAGCGAAAGCTCAGAACCTAGTTACCTGTGCAATGTGCATACAGTGCCAACATGATTTGGGCTTAGATTAACTTCGTTGAATCATCCACTCCCTGGCCGCTTACCTGGATATGCAGGCTTCCCGCTGTCTTCAGATTCAATCCTCTAGAATATGGTGTGGAGCAACAAGGGCAATCGCCCAACAGAGTGATGTTGATCATTTACTTAGAACCAATTTCTCCAGATGGAGCAGCTCCAGCGCAGCCCAGGCTTCAGGAGCCAGCCAAGTCATTTTCTCCGGAATTCAGCCAACTGGTGTACCACATCTTGGTAATTACTTGGGAGCCCTGCGTGAATGGGTCAAATTACAGGATAAAGCCGCCGAGGACACCAGGCTGTTCTTTTCGATCGTTGACTTGCATGCATTGACAGTCCCGCAGAATGCTTCCACATTGAGAGGTTGGAGGAGAGAGGCGTTTGCAATGCTCCTTGCTGTTGGCTTGGATCCTAATCGATCAGCAATATTCTATCAGTCTGCTGTACGCACTGCCCGTCTGTATTGTCGGATTTACTGACCGGAATCAGGTGCCTGCACATGCGGAGTTATTCTGGATTCTTAGTACAGTAGCATCCATGGGATATCTCTCCAGAATGACCCAGTGGAAGGTACCTTATCGAAGTGTCGGCGCCATCCAGCGCTGAGAAGGCAATTGATTGACAGCATTTAGAGCAAGCTACAGCTGCCTGACAACACCAATTTGGACGACTCAGCGGCAAGAACAAAATTACGAATGGGACTATTCTCTTATCCTGTTCTACAGGCGGCAGACATTCTAGTCCATAGGTTTGTTTCTCGTTTTCTTGCTGGAAATATCTGGTGTTGATGTAGGGCAGAGCCACTCATGTACCCGTGGGTGAAGATCAGAGGCAGCACCTTGAGTTTTCAAGATATACCGCAAATAGCTTCAATCACAGATATGGATCCATATTCCCGTCACCAGAAGCTCTTATATGTGAGTCAATGATTGCATATATGGCAAGTTCTTACGCAGACGTTGACCGCTATCAACAGCCCCTGCGAGACGGGTCATGTCCCTCAAGGAACCGACAATGAAGATGTCCAAATCTCACGCCGACAAACGTTCCAGGATTATTCTCACTGATTCACGTGATGATATTGTGAAGAAGATCAACGCTGCGCTCACAGATTCGGAACTGAATATAACATATGACCCTGTCGATCGACCTGGGGTGGCAAATCTAGTAGAGATTCTGAGCCATTTTGAGGGAAGATCCTGTGATGAGATAGCCCAGGAGCATCGATCGGCGAGCCTTCGAGCTTTGAAGACCCATCTCGCGAGACGGGTTGCCGACCATCTCGAACCAATACGGGAGAAGTATTTGGCACTTATGGCGGATCCGACTGGCTACCTTGATTCTGTTGCAGAACAGGGCTGCCAGTCGGCACGTGCGAATTCTGAGTTGACTATGAGACAGGTCAGGGAGGTCATGGGACTATAAGTCATCGTGTATTAATATGGAGGTCTTGGATCCGCTGGGTATTCCGGTAGCACCTCCATAACAACGGGTTGTCAATCCGTCATATTATTCTGCTGGCGGTGATGGTGTGGTAATAAAGTTACAATGCGTTGTTGTCCAGGCATACGACCCATACAAAATCCCATCAGCCCTTCTTTGGCACTCCTCCTATGGATGCTGACTTTGAACCTTCAGTCTCCGAGGGCATCGGGGTAATCTATAGCTGTATCTCGAATTTTCCTTCACAAGGGTGAAAACTGACTCGGCGGTGCTGAAGTTTTAGAATAACCAGGGGATGGGATGCGACAAGCCTACTTCATACACATCTTCCACAGCTTGGAAGGGCTTGGTCCTTACCTAAAATTGATTTGTAATGTGGGATACTTACGAAATAATGATTGGTGGGATTAAGTCTTCTGATGTGGTCCATTCTTCATACAACCTATTGTTTCTATTGTTATCACCGTCGTTCTACTACCTAGTACCTACGGTCGTATCTGAAACTTGTAGCCTACTCGTCGGGGAAAACTTTGTTGGTGCCTTGCGGTATTGAGGCTCAATGTTGGTTAAGTGATATAGGTAGTCATTGTTTATGGCGTATTGTATAAGGTAATTGGGCAAAAGTTGGTAGAGAATGGGGTCAGGTTGCCCCAAGGCCGTTGCAGGTCAGAATGTAAACTTTTGGGCATGCCGAATAGAGGTATTCTGCAGTTGTGTAGAGCAGAATGAGAGTGGATATCACCTTAATTCCCTAGAGAGTAAGGTCTACCACGCCGGCCATAAATCTAGTAATCTATTCAGCCTCAGTAGTAAGATGATTTCAGATGACTAAGTAGTAAGAAGATAGAATCTTACTAATCTTTAGGTGTGGTGATTCCTAGATATTAGATGATAGGTCTAAAGCAGGCACTAAACCTAAAATAGATCTCATTACTAACTCACTCATTATAAAAGAAGGGAACAAACTTGTTCCCTTTCAAGGAACTTACAAAGTTGGTAATGCGGTGATATAACTACTTTAGGAGTAGCCTTAAACTAAGTGGGCCAACGCTATACCAAAAGCTGGTTTGCGTTCTGCTTTACACGACTGCAGATTACCTCTAATAATAGTTCGGTCCTGTTACTCATAGTTATGTTAAGCTGACTCGGAAGATGTCGAGATTATATGATGGCTGCGCTTGATTCTGTCATGGAATTGGATGGTATCCAGTGGGCCGTTGAATTGGTGGTAGCCTAGCGCCCGGTCCTCCCGAGTGATCTACCATGGGTAAAGTACGATTCAACATCCAGTTGGTATTCCAGTTATTTGAGCTATGCTCATCGAATCAAGTGCCATCTACCTGATGAACATATGATAGCGCCATGGCCTCTGATCTTCCTACTAACTGGGCTATGAAATTAATATTGCATGGACGTGGTTAGGGTTTCGACCAGTGGATATGATAAGCATGGACCACGAATCATTAAGTAGCCAAGAATGCAGTTAGTGCTTAGCATATATCGCCTAGATATATGTAAAATCCTTACTGTTTACAGCAACGTATTCGTACCACCTAATATGGTGCGCTACAAATTACAAAATATGATAAGCGGCTATTATCCGGACAACAGATTTCTATCAGTATTAGAGCTTATGGTTCTTCCAGAAGTAATCCGAGGGCCCACTGGGATGACGACAACAGCCAGCCGAATCAGCGCGGATGATGATGACGACGATGATAATGATGCGTGGAATTAGTAACAAATCCGAGACTCCCGTATCCATATATGACTACTGTGTGCGCTTGCAACTTTTACTTCTTACCGATCTACACTACATCGACACGGTCATATGTCTAGTTGATATCAACAGCAGCACTGTTCCATCCCACCAGCCTCCACCAAGGTAGAACAGGCGTCAATATCTGCAGTGCTTAATAGCAATTCCACCTATGCATGGTGTATAATAACCGCTGAAGCCTATATGGTCACACTGGTCAGTCACTGCATACAAATATAATCTCAATACCTAAACATGAAGCATTAACAGAGCTAACCTCCACCCAGCGCGGTTGACTGATTGACTGAAACGTGTCTCGCGTAGGCTGAAAATAGAACCATAGTATCATCATCATCATTCTCTTATAAAGATAATGATAATGCGACATCTATGGCGGTCGATACTGGCTATATCTCTGGTCTTCAGTGAAGGGAGCTCCCTGAAACTCCATGCGCGAGATGTCCCTGCTGTTGTTTCACTGGATATCAAACGCAATTATGTGGCGAACCCCGTGACCAGGGACAATGCCAGACGCAAGAGAAATAAGACCGTCGGGCAAAAACTCGATAATGAGGTATGCTTTGCTACACCAGGCGCGATCGAGACCAGATGACGAAGGCTGATTTATGACCAGGAAACACTCTATTCCTGCAATGTGACTCTTGGTACTCCTGGCCAATCACTACGTCTTGTCCTTGACACTGGGAGTAGCGACCTCTGGTGCAACGCAGCAAATTCCACTTTGTGCTCGACACCTGGCAATGATTGCAATGTATCGGGATCATACGATCCCCTGTCCTCGTCGACATATGCATTTGTTTCATCCGACTTCAATATATCTTACGCGGACGGAAGTGGTGCAGCTGGCGACTATGTTACTGATGTTTTTCAAATGGGTACTGCAAAAGTCAAGAACCTCCAGTTTGGAATAGGATATTCATCGAGTTCGCCAGGTGAGTTCCCCAAGATCAAGTTAAATGACATTCGTGCGACCCAAACCCTCACGATGCTTCAAAGCAATAACTTCTACTCACTAATTTGCTTCAAGAGGGTGTGTTGGGCATCGGCTACCCATCAAATGAGGTCCAGGTCGGCCGATTCGGCAAGGACGCCTACGCGAATCTACCACAGGCAATGGTTGAGCAAGGCCTGATTAAATCGAATGCCTACAGCCTCTGGCTAAACGATCTTGACGCAAGCACTGGGTCTATCTTATTTGGCGGTGTCAATACTGAAAAATATGTTGGAGATTTACAATCTCTACCCATACAAAGAGTTAATGGAGGCTACTCAGAATTTGTCATTGCACTAACTGGGATTGCGCTGGAATCCGAGTCGCGGCATAGTGTTTACTCCTCGGATGCACTTCCAGCTGCGGTTCTCCTCGACTCTGGGAGCTCTCTGACCTACCTACCGGATCCCGTCGTGGAAAGTCTTTACAACGATCTCAAAATATCGTATGAACCATCAAGCGGAGTGGGCTACCTACCATGCCATATGGCAGGAAATAACATAAACATCACGTATACCTTCTCACGACCCAGCATCACTGTCCCGATCGACGAACTTGTCCTCGATGCAGGCGATCTTCGTTTCAGGGATGGGGCACGTGCGTGTATCTTCGGAATTGTCCCCGCTGGAGACAGCACTGCTGTTCTGGGGGATACATTCCTGCGCAGTGCATATGTTGTATATGATCTAGCCAATAATGAGATATCCATTGCCAACACCAATTTCAACTCTACGACGGACAACATTTTGGAAATTAGCACAGGCGAAGACGCTGTTCCCGGCGCCACTCAGGTCTCCAACCCAGTTACATCTGTTGTAGCTGACGGCTCTGGCGCGAGGATTGGGCAGCCCACAGGTGCAACCACTTCAGAGGTTCCATCAGAGAGCCAGTCGGGCGCCGCAGTTGCTGGACCAACAATACTTCAGACTCATTTGGCCCTCGGTTCAATAGCCATTGGGTTCGCGGTGGCCTTGTGGTAAGAATTGATATTGGTTTTTATATTTGTTTCACAAGTTACTTTTCAGAATGTGTCGACAGGAATGTACATTCATACACAGTCAATATTGATCCTGCTTTGCCTTGGTTGACTCTAATAACTATGCTGCATAGGCAGCCTATTTAGGGGACCACAAGGATGTTTCTTGTGTATAGAGAGAACATATAAAAGAGAGTGCTCCCTTAGAATAAAATATATATAAAACTGTATAAAACTGTATAAAACTCTTCATACTTATTCGTTCATTCATACTAGAGTATTCAATTCTATAATTATGGATCCTTTTAACTTATTCATTCTTAATTAATTAATTATTATTTCTATACTATATTTTAGCACCGGGCTAGGCCATGCTGGGGCTCTTATTGAGCAGCAGTCATGTATTAGTAATTGCTAACAGCCATCCTATTAAGACTATTGTAATATACTATAGTAGAGTTGGTTGAAATTAGTGTTTAATATTGGGGGTTGCCCGCCTATCTCCCTTTCCTTTAGTTCTTTACTACTACTTATAATATTCTAGACTATTTATTTATTAAATTAAGTAGTAGAAAGAGAGAACATAAATATATTAAACTAAAACTAAAGGATTATTTTAGGTAGGGGTGAACAGCATTTAATCTATCTACATATAAATTATATATTCCTACCTATATATAAAATACTTTCTATATCTAGATTAATATATTTATATTCCCCTTTCTACTCCTTAATTAGATTGCTAGATAGTATTAAATATCATAAATAATAGTAAAGAACTAAAGAGAAGGGAGATAGGTAGATAGCCCCCTAATATTAATTATTAATTTTAACTACTACTCTACCATAATATATTATAGTTAGTAATATATTTAAAGAAGAGTATATTATCTATAACTACCTAGAAGAACTAAACTTTATATATAAGAGTAAAATTATTTATAATAATCGCTAATATTAATCTATAATTATTATATTATTTTTAACTACTTAATTACTAGTTAAGGAAAAGAGGTGGGTATTATCTTTAAAGAATACTAAGAAAGAATAAATATAAATAAAAGCAACTATTATTTTATTTTAAAGGATTTAATTAGAATAAATTAGATCTAGAAACTCCTATCTAAAACTAGTGATCCTAAATTAAGAAAGTATCTAATAAAAATAAATAGCTTTAATAATCTATATATAATATCTACTAAGAATAAGAAGAACTAAGATAAGGATTATTAATTTAAGGATTATTAAATCAGATCTTTAAATAATAAGCTAATAGGTTTCTCTTATAAATATTAATCCTTTATATTACTAAATCTATATTAGATATATAGAGCTAAGATAAATTAATTAATATCTAAATAAGGAATCCTTTTTTAATAAGCTATTAGCTTAAGTCTTTAATTTTTATAAATCTTAATTAAGTAAAAAATAATTAAGGCTCTTGATAAACTTAGTTAGATTAATTAATTCTAAAATATTAATAATTCTAGGCCTAAATTAATATATTTAATTAATAGTTAAGAACTTTAATTTAGCCTTATTACTAGAATATAAGAAAAGATATATTAAGAATTTTATCTAAGACTAGCTAAGAAGGATTAAAGAATATTTTTAAGATATAATTTTAATTATTATATAAGATTCCTCTAATATTAAGAAACTAATAATTACTAAATAAAAGCTAATAAGATAAGCTTAAAAATACTAAGAAATAAATAAGATAAGGATATCTTATAATCTAGTATTAAATATTTATATAATAAGATAATTTTAGGAATAAATTCTTTAATATTTTAAAGAATATAATACTAATAATAAAAGATAAAAAAAATATAATTTTTTTCTATAAAGTATAGATATAATATAAGCTTATATGTTTATATTTAGAGAAGTAACTATTTATATTACTTTATTAATAAAAAAGGTTTTATTAATTTATAAGTTTATTATAAGAAGCTACCTAGAATTATAAAAATAATAAAATAATAATAAAGACTAATATACTATATTTAATAAGATTGGAATCACTATGGTTATGTGATTTCACTAAGGGTGAAGAGAGGGGTAGGCTGGGCCATATCCTCTTCACTATTAGAGAGGATACTCTTATTTATATCTATACTATCTAGTTACTTATATAATAGATGATTATAGATATTATAGAGATTTTATTATTAATCTTAGATTACTAAGATTAATCTAGATATCTACTATCTATTACTACTAATAAGTATTTACTAATATTACATCCTCTCCTATCTAAGGTAAAGCCTATCCTTAGTATTAGTAATTATAAGATTATTATATAGACTACTACTTTATAGTATAAGAATATTAAAGTATTATTATTTAGTTATTTATAAGTATTATTTAATACTAGTTAATATTATTTAGTAAGAGTATAAAGTTATCTAATACTAGAAGGGAGTAGCTTCTATAAATTAATATTAATTTATAGAGATATCTTAAGTATAGGAGTAAGAGAAGAGATCTTATATAGAAAGTAAGAGAGTGTTACTAATATAATTATTATTATAAAAATAAGATAAAGTTATATTTATTATTTATTTTAATTTTATAGTAATAACTCTATTTTTTCTTATTTTATTTAATCCTTTTTTTTTCTTCTTTCTTATCTTTTTCTTCCTTATCTTACTATAATTAAATATTATTTATATCCTTTTTATTATTACTACTTAGTAATTCTATTCTTAGTTTACTTATATAGCTATATTAAAGATAGTATTATTAGTTATCTATTATAATAACATTATTACTTATATTAAGTAGAGTAAGTATTCCCTCTTTATCTTAGTTAGTAGACTAATATATCTAAATAAAATAGGAATTCTACTTAGTGCCTCTAATATTTTATTAGTAAATTTAATAAATCTAGTTTATAATCTAGATTAGTATTTTAATAATAGGAGAGAATTATATATAAGAGAATTTTATAGAAATAATTAAATATTTATTACTCTACTTTAGACTTATAATAAAGTCTATAAGAAGAATAAGTATAAGACTTATTAATAAGACTAAGATATCTTTCTTATTTATATATTAGTCTTTATATATAATAATTATATCTTATTTATAGGCTCCTATAGTAACTATATTTAGAGTAATAGAGGTACTAAGTATTTATTCTAGATAAATGATTTTAAATATTAATTAAATATTATTATTAATAAATAAGTTATTATCAATATTATACTCTTTTCTTTAGTTACTAATAATTATTATAAGTAAATTATTTATTATAGTAGGCTAAGATATATCTCTAGTTATATTTCTTCTCTTATTAATATCCTAGTTAAGGATATTAAGGTAATTAATATTAGTATTAATAAAAATAATTCTAAAAATAATAAGAGTTTATTTATTAATAATAAAAGTAATTCCTCTACTTCTTTTAGTACTAGGAAGACCTAGCCTACTTATTCTATTATTATTTTTATTAAAGTTTATATAATAATAGTATCACATACTCTTATTAGCTAGTAAATCCCTCTTTAATAGTAATCTAATTAGAACTATAGGGCCTTTAGGCTATAGTAGATCTCTAATTACTCTAATAAACCTAGTCTATATCTCTTCTTTAGCCTCTTCCCTATCTAAGGATACTCCTCTACTAAAGTTAATAAAGATTAATAATTATTCTGCTTTTCCTACTCTAAAGTTTAGTTATTTTTTTATTTTTTTTATTATTATAAAGAGTATTTATATTCCTATTTTTATTACTTCTATATAAAAAGTTTAATATGTTAGTTACTTTAAAAAATATAATTCCTTTTCTTACTTTCTTAACTTTAATAAAAACTACTTTATCTTCCTCTTCTACTACTTCTATAGGTTTAGCTCCTATAAAGTTTAGGTAAAAAAATCCTTATAATAGTATTTATTTATTATAGCTAGTAAGCTATACTAACTAGGATAATAATTAAAAGCTTATAATAATTTATAAGGACTTAAAGATATTTATTTATTAGATTAAGACTTAGGATACTAAATTAACTTTAGTTACTAAGGATAATAATCTATTCTAGTAGATAAATATCTTATCATATAGTCTTAATAATATTAAGTTTAATATAGATTTTTAAGCTAGGGAGACTTATCTTTATTAATATTTAATATAAATTTTAATATTTTATATAATTAATTTTTCTTTATAATTAGTAAAATCTACTAACTATTATTCTCTTTATTTTCTTAAGAATATAATTTTAGTATAGTATTACTTCCTAATTTCTATCTATATAAATATATTACTTTTATACTACTCTTCTTACTCTTAATAAAAGAATATTATAACTATAAATAATCCTTTAAAATCTATCTCTCTAGTATCTCTTTAAGATATTAATCTCTTTAGCTCTTTACTTAGGATTCCCTTCTAATTCTTACTATCTAAAATAGTTAAATCCCTACTATCTTATAGTATTAGGGACTTTATTCTTTATTATATAAATTAGTTATTTCTTATTAGTATTCTTTTATTAATATATTAAGTTTTTTATTTACTTATTTTATATAGCTTTACTACTCCCTCCTTTACTTAATATAGATATTCTCTTAACTATTTCTATCTATTATATCTTACTACTATACTTTATAATAATTCCTTATATAATAATATTAGGGGGTTAGCTTTATTATGTATCTTCTATATCTTAATTAGGTTAGTAATTAATAGGCCTACCTTTTATAATCTTATATTAAGATTTACTAATATCTATAAGTACTAAAGATCCTCTTTTATATCTATTTTTATTAATTATTATTTATTAATTAGGTCCTTTAGGTTATATCCTTCTGATTCTTATAATATATATATTTTAAGTAGATAAGTTTTAATTATTTTATATAACTTAAATTACTTACTCTTAAACTTCTAGAGGCTCTTATTTTATATATGAATTTATTAGCCCTTCTTTAAATAAGATTATTTTATTTATATATTATAGATTATCCCCCTCTTTATTATATATTTTAATAGCTCTTTATTTACTAGTATATATATATACGTTACTTATATTAGTTTATTATTAATATTTATCTCTAGAGGGCTCTCTATATCACCTAGTAATCTTAGTTTAATCTTCTATAAGAGGTAGAATAGGCTCTTACATATATTTATATAAATATATATATATATATATACTATAAATACTATAAGATGGAGATATTTAATCTATACCTAGGTTGGTTTACCTATTAAGTATTTTATAAGTATTTATCTAAGTAGTATATTAAGATTCTTATTCTTCCTATTTATATATAGATAATTTAGTATTATTATTTAGTATTTTATCTTTAAGATCTTTATAAAGATTTCTACTACTTATAATAAGAGATTTATACTATTATTAGATACTATCTTATTATAAATATTTTACTAGGTAAATATCTCCTTATAAAGAAACTTTATTATTACTTTATGTATAGCTAATAGGATAGCTTTTATAACTACCTAGCCTATAGTATAGTTAATAATAGTAATAATTTATTTATTCTTATTTAGTATTACTAGTAGGTATCTAATATGATTAATATCTTATTATTTAAAGGATTAGATATCTCTCTTTACTAGGTAATATTAGTATTTCTACTTAAGATACTTCTTTAAATCTTAGGATACCTAGTAGTTTAGGTATTTATTGATAGTATCTTTAATGTTATATTATATTGAAGGCTATTATACTTGTATTTTAAGTACTCTAAGTAGTGCTAGAGAACCTATATAGCTATACTCTATATAGGTCTTCTGTAGGAAGTCCTATTAAAATAGAATCTCTAAATATAGTATATTACTTATATTTATAATATAGATTAATTTTTAATAATATATAAACCTCTCTCCTAGATATTATCTACTTATAATTTAGTTTAGTAAGAGATATAGTATCTCCTTCTAAAGCTTAAATAATAAGGTTATTATAATTTATATTATCTCTTACTTCTTTATATTATATAGTAATATCTATAACTTTAGGTATTTTACTATAGTATTTTACTACTTATATTCTATAAGATTATTTAAACTTTTAAAATATCTAATTTCTATAGTCTCTTATACCTCTAATATATTAAATAATATTCTTTTAGTAATATTAGTTAGTCCTTCTTTTATAAAATTAAGATACTAGCTAATTATATCTAGTATAATAGCTTTATTTTTTTTTTAATATTAAATCTCTAGACTATAGCTCTAGAATTCTTTTATTTATTAAGCTAATTACTTTAAATACTTAATTATATTTATAAGGTATTAAAGACTATTATAATTAGTAACTATTATTATTATCTTTCTATTATTAATATAGTAGTCCTACCTCTAAAGTACCTCTTTTATTATAAATAGCTTCTATTCTTATATTAGATAGTTTCTTTCTACTCTACTAAGCTGCCTTTTATTGAATATAATAAGATAGAGCTTATAGTCCCTATCTTCCTAAATTAGGACTATCCTTATTATCTATTCTAATATATTAGTTTTAATTTAGTATAGTTTATTAGGATCTATAATTATTAATACTAATATAGTAATTATAAGCTTCTTTAGCTTAATAAATATATCTTACTATCTTATTATATAGGTAATTAAGTAAAACTTCTTCTAGAGATCTTTATTAATTTTGTTTAGTAGTTTATAAAGTATAGCTACCATCTATATAAATCCTAGTATAAATAGTAATAGTATATTATAAGTCTAAGAAATTACTATACTTTATGGATATTCTTAGGCTTTAATTACTATATAATAGCCTTTATCTTTATAGATATTAATTTTATTACTTCTCTATTAATAATATATCTATAGAATCTAATCTCACTCTTACTAAATTTATATTTTAAGATCTTTATAAATAGTTAATTCTTCTAAAATTAGATAGGAACCTCTTATATATAGTGTTCATATTCCTTCTTATTTACTAAGAATATTAAAATATTACTAAGATATACTATAGAGAAGATCTTAGAGCTAATTATTTATATAGAGCTAGAATATTACTAATATATTATAGAGTCTAAATAGTATTATTAAGAATTTATATTTTCTGAATAAAATATTAATTGCTATCTTAGTAATAGAGTTAGTTTATTTATTTATAACTACTAATAACTTAAAAAAAGACTAATTTTTAATAGAATCTTTACTTATCTAACCTAGTTAATAAGTTCTTAGATCCTTAATAATAGATATATATTTTTAACTATAACCTTATTAAGTACTTAGTAGTCTCTATATATCTATTATTTTTTTATCTAGCTTTAAGACTAGTACTACTAGTAATTTCTACTAGCTTATTAATATCTAAATTATCTCTGTTTATAGGAGTTCTTCTACCTGGTAAAGGATTTTCTTAAACTTCTCTAATAATTATAGATAGATATTTATATTTATAAGCTTAATATTATTAGTATTAATTATATAGTTAACCCTATAAGTTAGTAGTATCCTAAGATTAGGTTCCTCCTAAAATATATTTTTAAAGCTTATTATTTATTCCTTAGTTTAAATACTATTTATATTACGTTATAGAATTATCTAATATAGATATTAATTAATTTATAGATTAATACTTTTTAACTAGTTATAACCTAAGATAATATTATATTTACTAGCATCTAGAATCTATAGGTTAATAAGGTTAGTCTATTATCTAATTTATATAAGTATTTTTACCTAGTAGCTAGTACTTATTATTACTTTATCTAAGAATTAAATAGCTAGGAATATCTCTCTCTTATAATAAGGGAAGTCTATAACAGCTAGATAATTAATTACCACTTATAAGAGAGAAAAATAACTAACTTTATAGTTAATAAGAGCTTTTAATTTAATTAATTACTTCTTTCCTTAGACTTTTATTAAGTAGTATATAGAGTTAGTATCTATAATATTTAAATAAGCCTTAGTAATTTTAGCTTTCTATGAATTAAATATTTTTTATTATAATTAAGGATCCTTCTTAATATATAATTCATTCTCTCTATCTGTAAATAAATCTTATTAAGTATTTTAGTATTTTAAAGCTTTTGTTATTTAGTTAATAAATATCTTTAAATCTATTAATCTTACTTATTTTTTATATTTCTTAAAGAATATAGGTAAAGATATCCTATTTTATTATAATTAAAATATACTTTATTTTAGTAATATTATATCTTCTCTCTAAATAAGTCCTTTCTTAGCTACTAAGAGCTAGTAATTATACTTAGATCTATTAGATTATTTTTATAGTTATTAAGTAATAATTGAATTATTCTTATAAAGAGTAAAGTATTTAACTACTTTAATATATATATAAGATTATATTTATTACTTTATTTATTCTCTTTCTAAGCTTAGGGTAACTCATAATAATAAACTTCTAGATACAAAGAGCTTTATTTATTAGTAGAGAGATCTATATAGCTACATTACCTAAGATTATTATATATAACTAAACTAGCTATAATCTCTAAATAAGATATTTATATTCCTTCTATCTTTTAATATTAATATTATATTTCTTAAAGTTTTTTAGAAGCTATATATAGAAAATTCTTATATTAGTAAGTATTTATATAGGATTAATTTATACTTAGGTTCTATTAGCTTCCTATCACTTATAAATATACCTTATAAGCATCTACTTAATAATAATAAGATATTCTAGATTAGAGAGAATTCTTTTTATTAGTAATAAAATATTCTTAATGTGCTTTTGAATCCTCTTTTAATATTTTTAAATAGTATTCTTAGTATATATATTTTAGTTTTCTAGGATAGAATATGATTTAAAATCTTAAGGATAGATTATACTTAATTGGAATCACTGTGGTTATGTGATTTCACTAAGGGTGAGGAGAGAGGTAGGCTGGGCCTTACCCTCTTTCACTATTAGAGAGGGCACTCTTATTTATATCTATATTATCTAGTTACTTTATATAATAGATAATCATATAAAGAGTAATAATATTAATTATTATTAGCTAAAATATTATATTAGTACTATAGATACTTATTTAGCTTAAGTAATAAACTTTATAGATATCTTTTATATTATATTATACTAGAAGCTGTCTTCTACATTAAAATTATTAAACTACTAAATCTACTAATTATCTATCTATTATTTATAAAGTTATTAAAATTATAAGATAGTCTAGGATTTTACTCCTAGAAAGAAATAATTATCTATACTTTCCTTAATGTTATAAAGTAAGGAATATTAATATATTTTAATTTAGAAGTATTTAATACTAGTTCTAGTTTAAGGTATAATAAATAGTTTTATTAGCTATAAATTTATATTAGTTCTACTGTATCTACTAGTAAAATAAGGAGTATATTATTTTCTAATTTAGATATTAATTAAGATATATCTAATAGATAGTCTTAGAGTGAATTTATTAGGTATACATAGTTTTATTATTAACTTTACCTATTATAAAGTAGTTATTACCTTATATAAAAATACTAAAATACTATTCATAATATTACTAAAGCTAAAATATATAGAGCTAAGGCTAGTTTATACCTATAAGTACATAATTATATTACTATATTTATCTATATATATTATAGTAAAATCTACTAAATATAAGAATAATTATAACTATATCTTTAAGGTATACTAATATTAATATTAATATTATTTTCATATATCTAGGATAGAATTTTTTGTTATATTTTAGCTATGAATTAGTTAATTAAATCTATAGTTATACTATAATATTAGAAGGTAGTCCTAATATCTAAGTTTAAAGTAATAAAAATCTATTATCTTAAAGTAGAATATATAATAGATTTAATATGTATACTACCTATAAGTATAATAAAGCCTACTTATATCTTAGATATACTAGATGCAGATGTAATAGTCCTAGAAAATAGTATTAGAATATATAACTTAGTAGAGGTTGTATAAGATCTAGCTAAGATAATAATAGTATATCTAGCTATATAGACAAATACTTCTATAATTAATATACCTAAAAATAATAGATATCGATTTACCTATATTCTAGATAGGAAGATAAGGTCTAATATTTAGCTAAGTTATATAATATTAGATATCACTATAAAGAAGTTATAAATAAGATATTTAATAAACTATATAAGTAAGGCTATATAGGATATTTAATAAATATAACTCCTATAGGTGCCCTAGTATATATCCTAGATCTATTACTATTACTATTCCCTTGTAAAAATTAACTAATACCTCCCCTACTAATATAGAATATAAAAATACTAGTCCTATTATTACTAGCCTTTGTTATTATACTATCTAAAGAAGATTCCATAGTTAAAAAGCTATTTATTGATTACCTTTCCTATAATAAATATATTAGTTATACCAGATATCTACCCTGTCTCTTTATAGGTAGAGGTAATTATAGAATTTATTAATTATATGTCATGGATAAGATAAGTAATTAGGTAGATAGATACTCTTTCACCTCATGAAGGAAGGAGAATTAATAATCTTCCTATATACTTATAGAATTATACTATTAGGTATACTAAATTAGTAGCATATCCTGGTTTCTAGGATAAAGAGAATAATAAAATTTTTTTTTATTAAAACTAAAATCACTAACATTATGTGAAGTAGGCATTCTATTTACTCTATAAGATATCTATTAGTAGTTAAGCTATTTCTATTATTAGTTTTTTCTTCTCTATTAGTTTTCTCTCTTATCTTTATTAGTTTCCTCTCTTAGTTTCTATTATTTTTAGTATTTTATTAAAAGTTATTATATATTAATTAATATTAGTAAAGATAATAGAGTTATTAGTATAGTAGCTCTTATCTTTTATTAAATCTGGATATAGAATAGCATAAAATATTAATTAAGATATCTGTGCTAGAATTTAATTTCTTATTATAGAGTAAAAGATAGTTACTATATTAGATAACTAGATTTATTCCTAAGCATCTGCTACCACTACTATAATATGTTTTATAAGAGAAATAGAATAGTTATAAGAAAACTAAGATTTTATTAGTTTCTATATCTAATATAGATTAACTAATAGAAGAGTTATATGAAAACCACTTAGTAGGTAAAAAAATATAGTAATACTAGAGATATTACTATTTTTTATAATCCTATCTAGGGAGATTTTATTTACTATTCTAAAAGTAAAGTAGTTAATTACTAAGTATTATAAATCTAAATCTTAATTAACTTTAGTATTACTATTATCTAATTAACTTAGCTATCTTAACCTTTAAATAATATTATTAGTAACTATATTATTATTCTATCCTTATATAATAGTATCACTCTCTAGTAATAAGACTATAATCTTAGTAGATATCTTACTATTACCTTCTATAGAGCTATCTATAGAAATTCTTAAGAATTATCATAGTTTTAATATTAACTAATCTTATTTATCTAACTTATCTAAAGACCCCTTAATAATTACTTCCTTAGGACTACTACCTATAATAAATAAAAATAATATTATTTTTATACCTGCCCAGCAGGCATAGTTAAATAACCTAATTTAGTTAGTAGTTAAATAATTAGTAAAAGCAGTATTAAGTTAATAAGCTATAAAGAATAATATATATAAAGGATTAGTAGCTTTAATAGCTTTAGTAAGAAGTTATAAAGATTTATATTCTTCTAGTTATATATATTTATCTAGATATTTAATATACTTATATTCTAGATACCTAAGGTTAAAAGATGCAAAGCATTAATAATAATATTATTATAGATACTAACCTAATAATAATAATTACCTTAGTAATAATTTATTAATAGATTCTAATAATAATAATAAGAATAATAGAAACTAAGATAAATATTATAGATCTTTAATTACTAAACTAGTAATAGACTCTAGAGATTAGAGATCTATAGAGATTAGTTTCTTCTTCCCTAACTTATCTTATAGCTAAGGAACTAGAGAAATTATTAATAAAGATATTAAAATCTATTATTATTCTGTAATTACTTTTACTAATTATCTTTAAGTTATTATATAATCTTAACTAGTAGCTAAAATAGCTTAAAATCTTAATATATATCTTAGAGGGGAAGCTCTTAATAAAACTTAGAGTTAGATAGTATTACTAGATATGGTCTAATCTATGTAATAGATATAAATAACTTATATTATACTCTTAAAAAATATTTTAAAATATCCCTGAGTTTAGCTAGATAATGCCTAAATAATTATATCTATACTATTACTAATATTATTAACTAAAAGTTATTATTAATTTATATCTTAATAATAGTCTCTCTTATAAAATAATATAGAGAAGGAGATACTAAATTTCCCTTAGTACTATAAGCCTAGAGGAATCTAGATATTAGACTTAGGGAGACTATTAATATGCTAAATAAGAAAGTCTCTTTAGCTAAGTTTATTAATATTCTAAATTATAAGTAGATTAACTAGTTTAATAAATTTAGTATATCTGCCCCTAGTATTTAACTAAATCCTCTTATTAGATAGAACCTAGCTTTCTATAATTATAATCTATAAGCTAATTTAGTTAAGATTTACTCTAATAAAATCTAGATATAATTACCTAGTTATATAAGACTCCTCTACCCCTATATATCTCTAATATTCCTAGCTATTACTATACCCTCAAGGATTCCTATATAACTAGTAAAGTAATTATAGCTAATATAGTAATTATTTATATACCTAGTATATAAGACTATCTAATTAGTATACTACTACTCTATATCTAAATAATACTAATAATAATCAGCTATATAATATATATAGACCACCTCTATAGAGGAATTAAAATAGTTATTAACTATACTAGAATAGATATCAGAATAGATATTAGTAATAGTAGTAATAGAAGCCTTAATAACTATAATACTAAGATGGTTATTAATAATAATACTAATAGTAATAATAAGGTTAGTAGAACC